>NC_092159.1:28302100-29502100 GCF_045791955.1 Oncorhynchus clarkii lewisi | reverse complement strand
TAACCTACTGGCTTGACCTAGAGAGATACAACCACTTGGATACAACCTACTGTAACCTACTGGCATGACCTAGAGAGATACAAGCTACTGTAACCTACTGGCATGACCTAGAGAGATACAGCCACTTGGATACAACCTACTGTAACCTACTGGCATGACCTAGAGAGATACAACCTATTGTAACCTACTGGCTTGACCTAGAGAGATACAACCACTTGGATACAACCTACTGTAACCTACTGGCATGACCTAGAGAGATACAAACACTTGGATACAACCTACTGTAACCTACTGTCATGACCTAGAGAGATACAACCTACTGTAACCTACTGGCATGACCTAGAGAGACACAACCTACTGTAATCTACTGGCTTGACCTAGAAAGACACAACCTACTGTAACCTACTGGCATGACCTAGAGAGTTACAACCTACTGTAGCCTACTGGCATCACCTAGAGAGATACAACCTAGCCTACTGGCATGACCTAGAGAGATACATCCTACTGTAACCTACTGGCATGACCTAGAGAGTTACAACCTAATGTAACCTACTGGCATGACCTAGAGAGATACAACCTACTGTAACCTACTGGCATGACCTAGAGAGACACAACCTACTGTAACCTACTGACTTGACCTAGAGAGACACAACCTACTGTAACCTACTGGCATGACCTAGAGAGTTACAACCTACTGTAGCCTACTGGCATGACCTAGAGAGATACAACCTACTGCAGCCTACTGGCATGACCTAGAGAGATACAACCTACTGTAACCTACTGGCATGACCTAGAGAGTTACAAGCTACTGTAACCAACTGGCATGACCTAGAGAGACACAACCTACTGTAGCCTACTGGCATGACCTAGAGAGATACAACCTACTGCAGCCTACTGGCATGACCTAGAGAGATACAACCTATTGTAACCTACTGGCTTGACCTAGAGAGATACAACCTATTGTAACCTACTGGCTTGACCTAGAGAGATACAACCACTTGGATACAACCTACTGTAACCTACCGGCATGACCTAGAGAGTTACAAGCTACTATAGTCTACTGGCATGTCCTACAGAGATACAACCTATTGTAGCCTACTGGCATGACCTAGAGAGTTACAAGCTACTATAGTCTACTGGCATGTCCTACAGAGATACAACCTATTGTAGCCTACTGGCATGACCTAGAGAGATACAACCACTTGGATACAACCTACTGTAACCTACTGGCATGACCTAGAGAGATACAACCACTTGGATACAATCTACTGTAACCTACTGGCATGACCTAGAGAGATACAACCTACTGTAACCTACTGGCATGACCTAGAGAGATACAACCACTTGGATACAACCTACTGTAACCTACTGTCATGACCTAGAGAGATACAACCTACTGCAACCTACTGGCATGACCTAGAGAGACACAACCTACTGTAACCTACTGGCTTGACCTAGAGAGACACAACCTACTGTAACCTACTGGCATGACCTAGAGAGTTACAACCTACTGTAGCCTACTGGCATGACCTAGAGAGATACAACCTACTGTAGCCTACTGGCATGACCTAGAGAGATACAACCTACTGTAACCTACTGGCATGACCTAGAGAGTTACAACCTAATTTAACCTACTGGCATGACCTAGAGAGTTACAAGCTACTGTAGTCTACTGGCATGTCCTACAGAGATACAACCACTTGGATACAACCTACTGTAACCTACTGGCATGACCTAGAGAGATACAACCACTTGGATACAACCTACTGTAACCTACTGGCATGACCTATTAATATATGAACCTGGTGAAATTCACACAGTACTCTAACATGAAGGCTACCTGTGTCCTGCGTAACTTCATGAGGATGGACACGAGGACCAGGAGGGGATGTGCAGCTCGCCGCCGTGTCCCAGGGGAGGAGTCTGCTGCTCTGCAGGATGTTTCAAGGATGGGGTCCAACAATGCAACAAGAGAGGCAATCCGTGTGCAGGAGATATTCACCTCCTACTTCTTCAAAGCGGGTGCTGTTCCCTGGCAACACCATAGACTACACTATGCACAACCAAAGGCTCTTTTAAGAGCCATCCACATTGCAATAAGATCAATTTTCTTAGCTATGTCAACTGCAGTTATTCAATTCACAGTTTCTCTCCCTTTGATTTCCACTTCTCAGGTGAGGGTGCTGTTTAGGTAAGGGTGTCTGTAAGGGTCTGTGCAAAAACAAAACAGGCTATTTTAAAATCACCCATATTGAAAAAATGTAGAACAATTAGACACCCTATAACCCACACCTACACACTCATGTATCAATCCGATTGATCGATGGTGTTGTGCAGGTTCAGGTGTATAACTGTGTCTCCTTCCACCTTCAAAGAATAGGCAAGAGGGCCAACCATGGAGAATAGTAAGACACTTCGTTATGTCTATAACTACGCTATATTGTTTGCTCATTCATGTTTTTCAGCATAAAGTACTCTGCAGCCACTTAGTGTGGTGTGGACACCAGGTGAGGCCACACACATATTCCTGAATCACAGTGCTCCATGTGAGACACTGTTATGTAATTGTGATGAACTTGGAGAATATTTATGGAGCACTGTGATTCATTAATCGGCAGGGTTGCTTAGTGGTTAGAGCGTTGGACTGGTAATCGGAAGGTTGCAAGTTCAAATCCCCGAGCTGACAAGGCACAAATCTGTCGTTCTGCCCCTGGACAGGCAGTTAACCCACTGTTCCTAGGCCGTCATTGAAAATAAGAATTTGTCCTTAACTGACTTGTCTAGTCAAATAAATAAAAAAATTAATCATGTGCTGCCTTCCCTGCTCCTATGTGTTTACCTTTTTCCCCTTCTGTCTTTAACACCTCTCACACCACCTCCTCTTTCTTCCTCTGTTTTTATAATTCACAACAGATGTGCATTGAAGTACAGATTGAACTTGTATAATGGGCTTTTCAATAAAGCGTTTCACATTCTCTACTGGTTGAAATGAAGTGTAATGTGATGAAATACTCCACCTATCCTGTGTTTATCAGATCAATGCAGATGAAATACATTAGATATTGTGACGAACCGGTGTTAAGAGTATTTACATGATGCATAGGAAGTGTAGTGTACTGTTTTATAACATGATATTTCTGTATATATGAATTAACTAGTTAAATCCTGTTTCTAGTCTATTAGTTATAATGTGTAACCATTGATGTCCCAGGACCAAGATTGGTAAATACTGTTGAAGTGTATAATTGTAATACATACATGCAGACACAGCATCATTCAAAGACTGGAATTTGATACTCCTGGTATTGGAAATGACTGAAAAATAATCTCAAAGACATTCATACCTAAACTGCACATTTATTTGCCAAGGTAGAGTACATGATCAGTGAATATATTAAATGTACAGGCTACAATGTGGCGATCTCATGCATGGTAATAACTACATGTATATACGACTTGCATCCTTGGTACAACATATTCTACTCAATCCATAGGCTTCATTAATGTCATTCAGGCTGTTTTGAAGTTGATACAACTGGCCATGATAGCTAAGGTTCATAGATAGGCTCTTAACTAATATGTATACCAAACGTTTGGGTCCATACACAGATCGGCTTAATAGCTAGCTACACATCCATGGGCATACAGGGATTATAATCATCCACTGCACAATAAGCAAGAACATAGCAATCTACGCGATTTCATCTATCTGCATGGCAAATATCAGCAAGGCACATTTAAATTGTACATTCAATTTGCAGTCAATTCTTCAGCAAGCTCGACTCTATACATCCACTGTTTCACAAAACGACAGACTGGTTTGCTGGCCATCTTTGATCCAGTTCAGGTCTTTTTTTTTTTTCGATATCATTTTTTTAATTTTTTAATTACGGATAGCCAGGAGCACAGTTCAACACTCAGACAGAATTCACAAACGAAGCATGTTTAGTGAGTCTGCCAGATCAGAGGCTGTAGAGATGACCAGGGATGTTCTCTTGATAAGTGCGTGAATTATACAATTTTTCTGTCCTGCTTAGCGTTCAAAATGTAATGAGTACAAAGTGCAAGTAAAAGTTGTCAAAAATGTAAATAGTAAAGTAAAGATACCCCAAAAAAATATTTAAGTACTAGTTAAGTACTTTGCACCACTGCATATGACTGGGAAAAATCCATTTGAACGGCCCTCCAACTGATAATTACTAGTGTGAAACTCCTCTATCATCCTTGAACTCCAACTTTTTTTAATGTAATTTTTATATTTTTTTTTTTCATTAACAACAAATCAATACATAAAGCACATGAGGGAACACAAGCATACATAGATTACAAACAATCGAGCTAGGGGGTACAATATCACATTACAATTACACAAGGACCTTAAGGGACTTACAATTCTAACAGCTTTTTTTGTTAGTAGAGCATTTAACCGTCTTAAAATACAGTTCAATTTGTTTTTGTAGGGTACGAAAATGTGGTTTTCTGTTTGTAAATTTACATTTGTGTATATGAAATTTGGCCAAAAGAATAATGAAATTAATTACATAAAAATGTTTCCGCTTATTTCTATTGTATGTAAAGAATCCAAACAGTACATCGCTCCACAATAGTGTAAAATCTTCATAAATGTGTTCAATTATAAACCTACTGATGTCTTGCCACAGTTTTCTTACATGCATACAATGCCAAAAAAAGATGCACAACTGTTTCTGGGTGGTCATTACAAAAGTAGCAATTTGAGTTGATGTTTTCCTTAAACTTCTTCATATAGTGGTTGGCAGGATAATATTTATGAATAATTTTAAAGGAAACTTCCTTAATTTTGTTAACAACAATTTTGTAAACCAGCTCTTCTGGTCTTAGCAAGATTACTACCATATTTTCTAAGATATTTGGACACCTCAAATTTAAAGAGCTCCCAGTTCTTGCAATACGATTTTTCTTCACAAACCCTTTCCCAAAAGTGTGAGAGCAGATCTTTAACCTCAAATTTAACTATATCATTATTTAATAATGAGCTATTTAGCTTCCAGTAGGATGCTCTACCAAGGTTCGTATCGGGGGTAAAAATGTTGATATCAATGTAAATAGCCCTATGGTCTATGAGGGGAGTAGTACAAATATTTGTAGTAACACACTGACCATCAATACATTAGGATATAAGCCAAAAATCTATTCTGGATTGTCTGGAACCTGTTTTGTTACTCCAAGTGAATGATCTTTTGGCCGGAAACCTCTCTCTCCATATCCGTAAGATCAAACTTTTCCATAAAAAGTATTAAACCCAAATTCTGATTGGTTGGCCTACCTGGGGGCAATCTATCAGTTGAATTATCTATTGTAATGTTAAAGTCCCCTCCTATCAGTAATAACGAATTGGGAAATTTAGATAACCAATGAAGTATATGTTTCTCTATAGATTCAAGCAACTGATCATTCTCATGTTTGGTGTTGTACCCGTAGAAGTTTACAGTAATGAGCGTAATGTCATTGTAACGGATCACAAGACAAATAAAGTGACCAAAGGGGTCACATTCCGAGTGTAGAATATTACCACCAAAGGTATTTTTCATTGTAGTGACACCAGCAGAGTGTTCAGATCCATGGGAGAGCCAAATATCGTTGCCCCACTGTGACCTCCAGAAGTTGGCATCAGCCAAAATTGAAAAAAGCAAAAATCTGTTCGAAATTGTTTAGCAAATAAAAATAAGGCCTTGCGCTTCACATTGTTTCGTAACCCCCTAGCATTAAGAGATAATATAGAGAAAGACAAAACAACAAAGATTATATAAAAGTATAAACTGTAGTAGGATGAGTCAAAGAAGTAGGAGCAGTGAACGTAAACGATAAGGAACCGAGATCTGCACCATTTAAGTCAATTTAAAGTGAAAATAGCTTATTCCATAACCTTTGAGCTAGACGTTATCTGGCTTTGAAATTCAACTCAACTGGAAATTATGTTCAAGACCAAACCAAGGGTTATTGTAGTAAGAGAGACTAAAAACCCTCTTTAGTGTAATCAGGAACTATTCTGACAAAATAAAACAACAAATAATAATTTAAATAAAAGGGTACCTACTATTTTAAGTACATATGAAAACTGATCATAAAATAATTGAATAACAGTTTTTTTTTTTACATATAAACATTCCTAAGACCTTTTTTGGAAATAAGTATTAATAACTAAATAGAACAATAACCATGTAAAGTCAGAGCAGACCTGTATGCCCTTTAAAACAGTATCTTAGTTACTGTATACATAAAACATAAATTCAGCTTTCAATCTTCTTCATAAGTTTGTAAACAAAATAGGTCTTCTGGTCATACAAGAACAAACTAATAAATTGAAATACCTGAGTATTCCTGAAAAAGAGTCACCTGATTCTTGTTAGGTAAACAACATAAGGAAAATGAGAATACCATGGCTGAAACCATCAACCTGTTCCTTCTGGTGAGATTTTAGGAAGGAATATGGATTTCTGAACCGTTGATGAAACCTCGTCCTCCGACGAAGTAAGCAGCCTTCCCCTCACTTCGTGCTATCTTGATCGTTGGCCACAACTTGTTCCTTCTTTCTAGGTCTTCCGGGCTGAGATGCTCGGCGAAACGCATACCATGGCTCTGAAGGAAGGCGTTCTTCCTAGCAGCTTTCCAGACAGCATCCCTGTAGAATCTGGTAGTGAATAGGATGATGATACCCCTGGGTCTTGAATCGTTTTGCTGTTTCTTCTTGCCGAGGCGATGCACAACGTTGATGGTATCACCAACTTTGTTCTTCTCTGCAGGAAAAACTTCTTGGCAGATACGGATAGCCTCTCCTCGCACATCTTCATTCTCCAACTCTGGCAAGCCGTAGTCTCAGGTTCCATTTTCTTGTGTATTGTTCCAGATCAGTGAGACGTCTATGGTAAACATTGTTATTCTTTTCCACCCTTTCCACATTTATTTCAACTTTTGCCACTCTCGTTTTCAAATCCTTAATTTCACCACATCCAAACTCCACAGTCTTTTTCAAGCCTTCGATAACCATGGTGTTCGCGTCTACCATTTTCTCAATGGTGTCACACCTGGAGTTGATGAGTAAGGAGAGGGTAGCCACTATGTCAGAGTTCATGTTGGGTTTTTTGGAGGGTGGAGGTTTGCACGGAGTAACGGGGTAAAGAGGGAAATTCGTCATCTTCAACAGCATTCGAAAGCATGATATTATCCATAGGCAAAGCGTAGTTATGGCAGTTGTCTATAAGCACGTTTCTCTCTTGTTGATTAGCAATAAAACGGCTAACTTCTTCCTTTCTTTTTTTGTCACGACTTTGCATGGACATGCTGAAATAAATGATCCAATTATCATTCCAGTCACAGGAAAGGTCTTATATCTTGAACAAATAAAAATAGTAATGACTGTAAAAAAAAAAAAAAAATTCACAATCGTTCTGAAGTTTGGTACGGAGTCGGTAAAAAAAGTGTCTGTTCAAGCAGCCATCTTGGCATCTTCCCTTGATCCAGTTCAGGTCTGTGTAGGGGTACCCCTCTCTCCTAGTATTTATGTCCGCCATCTTTGATTCAGTTCAGTTCTGTGTAGGGGTACCCCTCTCTCCGCCACCTTTGCTGAAGAATGTCAAACAGTCACTAGTGCAGCAGCAGCCTCCCCCTGTCCGAGTGCCGGACCGGTAGGATGTTTAAGATGCGATGGAACGGTTGACGAAAATAAGAAATTACATATAAAATATATTGACTGATATTGATTTATTTAGGGGGGCTAATATATATTTTATGTCCCTGATTCCTAACCTTTAACTTTTTGTCTGATAATAAAATATACATTTTACTCAACTGCGTTACCCACTCCAGTCAGCAGATGGCGGTCTTGGAATTTAAGGTTATGCTGCTGGTGTGACGTATATTCTAGTGGACGGAACGCTTCTTTCAACAGCAACAGTAAGTCAGCCACCTCGGTAGCTTGCTAGACAAAAAAGCTGAACCAATAAAGCTCTTTAGACGCTTTAGTGTTTATTAGCCACGGTGTTTTAAACTCACTTCTGTCGTCTAGTTAGTTATCCGATTTAATTTCATATTTACGGTGTTGTTTTTATTAGTCAGCTAGCGGTCTGGTTAAGTTAGCATTGGCATAGCTAACATCCACGACCATGCGGTCACTAAGCTACTCTCCTCCTGCTAAAGAAGAGGAGGATATCACAGTAAAACAAGAAGTAGAGGGTGAGGCCGTTACTGTGAAAGAAGAGGAAGACGCGTTCAGAGTGAAAGAGGAGGAGGATGCAGTTTATGGCGTGAAAGAGGAGGAGGAGGAGATGACTGTTACATCGAAAAAGGAGGGGGAAGAAGAGGAGGAACCTGAATATCTGGGCCCGGTTTCCCAAACGCATCCAATGGTTCTAAGGATGAATTTAGACGGTTTTGAGATACCGTTCGGTGATTAACACTAGTAAGTACTGTCTGTTTTTAAGAGGGACAAACTCTGCAGTTGTAGAACTGATGTTTGGTGTTAAAGTGGAAATCTGTATTTGCTTCATCTATATTGTGACTTTTAAATGATTTATTTATAGCCATTGATTCTTGAAGAATATAACACATGCTTCATGAGCTTAGTTCAACTGTTGTACCCCATCAGAACCCAGAATACGTTTTTTTTGCTCTGTTTAGAAACAATGTAAATCAACACTGTATCGCCTCAACAAATTCTCATTCACCCCTTTAGATTTGTGTGTATTAGGTAGTTGTTGGGGAATTGTTAGATTACTTGTTAGATATTACGGCACTGTCAGAACTAGAAGCACAAGCATTTCGCTACACTCGTTTTAACATCTGCTAACCATCTATACGTGACCAATAACATTTGGTTTGATTAGATTTTCCAGTTAGCTACCAACTTGAAAGAGGGAACTTTAGCATAAAACCCACATGGAAAACTGACATTCGGCAAATAACATATAAAGAGAGGCTTATTTGACAGCAAACCAACAAATGTAGTTACTAAAACATAAATTGCTAATGTACGATGTAAAAGGTTGATTTTATAATGTCAACTTTATACATTTCTATCCCCGGGACCAAAAACTCATGCTTCCTACATTGAACTTGTCTGCACATTTTAAATACTGTATATGTTTTATTCAACTACGTTACCCACTCCAGTCAGCAGATGGCGGTGTGGGAATTTAAGGCGATGCTGCTGGTGTGACGTATAATCAAGTGGATGGAACGCTTCTTTCAGCAGCAGCAACAGCTAGTCAGACACCTCGGTAGCTTGCTAGACAAAAAAACCTAAACAATTAAGCTCTTTAGACGCTTTAGTGTATATTATCCACTGTGTTTTAAACCCACTTCTGTCGTCTAGTTAGTTATCTGATTTAATTTCATATTTACGGTGTTGTTATTATTCAGCTAGCGGCTAGTTAGCATTAGCCTAGCTAGCTAACATCTCCGACCATGAGGTCACTGAGCTACTCTCCAAAAGAAGTGAAAGAGGAGGAGGAAGAGGAGGTTGTTACAATACAAAAACAAGTAGAGGGTGAGGCTGTTAACGTGAAAGAAGAGAAAGGCGTTTCAGTGAAAGAAGAGGAAGACGTGTTCAGAGTGAAAGAGGAGGAGGATGTTACAGTAAAAGAAGAGGAGGAAGAGAAAGAGAAGAGTGTAGTTTTTGGAGGGGTAGATGACTGTCACATCGAGAAAGGAGGAGGATACTGGATATCTGGTCCCGGTTTCCAAAAGTAATCTTATGGCATCCAATGGTTCTAATGGTAAGTACTAGTAAGTACTGTGTAAGTACTGTGTTAAATACACAGACTCTGCAGTTGTTGAACTGATGTTTGGTGTTAAAGGGGAAATCTGCAATTGCTACATCCATATTTGGACTTTTAAATTATTTATTTATAGCCATTGATTCTTGAAGAATATAATGCATGCCTCATGAACTTAGTTCAACTGTTGTACCCCATCAGAACCACAAATAAGCTTTTTTTTACTCCAATGTTTAGAAGCAATGTAAACCGACACTGTATCGCCTCAACATGGTTAAAACTATAATGTTGATACCATGGATGGTCAGTCCTTGCATCCATAGGTCTGTCTGTCTGTACATTACATTTCTCCAGCCCCATAATCATTTTATTACCAAAACAGTGGTGGAATTGTTATTGTTTGAACTACAGATTGCTGGGTTGTGTGGGTTTTTTAACCTTTTTTGACTCCCAAACTCGCATACGGGAGCGTAATCATCGCCTGAAACGAATTAGCATAACGCAACGGACATAAATATCCCTAGAAAATATTCCTATTCATGAAAATCACAAATGAAATATATTGAGACACAGCTTAGTCTTTTGTTAATCACCGTGTCATCTCAGATTTTCAAAATATGCTTTACAGCCAACGCTAGACAAGCATTTGTGTAAGTTTATCGATAGCCTAGCATAGCATTATGCCTTGCTAGCAGCAGGCAACCTTGTCACGGAAATCAGAAAAGCAATCAAATTAAATTGTTTACCTTTGATGAACTTCAGATGTTTTCACTCATGAGACTCCCAGGTAGATACCCAAAATAAAACATTTCCCAAAATATTATTTTTGTAGGCGAAACAGCTCCGTTTGTTCTTCACGTTTGGCTGAGAAATCCCCCGGAAATTGCGGTCACCACAACGCCGAAAAATATTCAAAATTAGCTCCATAATATCGACAGAAACATGACAAACGTTGTTTAGAATCCATCCTCAAGGTGTTTTTCTAATATCTATTCGATAATATATCCGTCGGGACAATTCGTTTTTCTCTAGGACCGATTAGAGTAATGGCTACCTCTGTATTTTAAGCGAGAATCTCTCTCGGAGCCACCATGTGACCACAGAAATGCGTAAAACTACATCACAATGCTGTAGACACCTTGGGGAATACGTAGAAAGCGTAAGCTCGTTGATGGTACATTCACAGCCAAATAGGGAGTCATTGGAACGCAGCGCTTTCAAAACCTGGTGCACTTCTGGATTGGATTTTTCTCAGGCTTTCGCCTGCAACATCAGTTCTGTTATACTCACAGACAATATCTTTACAGTTTTGGAAACGTTAGTGTTTTCTAGCGAAAGCTGTCAATTCTATGTCAATTCTATGCATAAACGGGAACGTTTTTTTTCTCCAAAAATGAAAATACTGCCCCTAGAGTTCCAAGAGTTAAACAGCAACTAAATGGCTGCCCAGAGACTTGGTTTGGTAAACAGCTGAGGGATGGGGGAAGGAGAAGTGCAACCACGCTCAAATTCATAGAGAATGATATTGTAGAAACCATAACCCAACACCTAGCGACCTCGTCAGGAAGTTCAGACATCTTGGCGCAACAGTTATAAGATGTTGACTTGACATTCGCTGGACAAAGGTTTGAGTTCAGCTCAGGGCTACCCCCTGAATTCACTACACTATGAATACAAGGACTGGCCATCCATGATATCATAATGATAGTTTAACCAGGTTTCTAGCTATATAGTGTATTCTAGAATTCATCCATGATGTCATAATTATAGTTGGGTTAGGGTTAGTATATTATATAGTATATTCTATAATTGCCCGTGTAGATTTCCTGTGAGGGTCAAATTATTAGAGCTGTTGATAAGTCATTGTATAATATTCAGTCAATTTTTTTTCATGCCCTTATATTAAAGGCAAGACATACCTAGATTCAATTACATTCATGAATTGGTTTAAAACCTTTGCTTTAAACCCTTCTCAAAGTTGGTGCCTTGGCGGATTTGTACAAAATGGTTTGTCATGAAACACCATTTAAAAAAAAAATGTATTTAAATGTAACCTTTATTTAACTAGGCAAGTCAGTCAAGAACAAATTCTTATTTACAATGACTGCCTACCCCGGACGACGCTGGGCCAATTGTGCGCCGCCCTATGGGACTCCCAATCACGGTCGGTTGTGATACAGCCTGGATTTGATGTCTGTAGTGGCGCCTCAAGCCCTGAGATGCAGTGTCCGCTGCGCCACCTGGGAGCCCCAAAATCATGTTCTAGTGTTGTCCCCAACTAAAATACATCTTGGTCAACCAAGAGTCATCTGTTCTTTCTACCAATCGCCCCATATATTTTTATAAAATCAAATATATGTAATGAAATTGTCTGATGCTTTAACCTGTCTGGCACCAGTGGGACGGTAGCGTCCCACCTCGACAACAGCAAGTGAAATTGCAAGGTGCCAAATTCAAAGCAACAGAAATCCCATAAAATTCCTCAAACAAGTATTATACATCGTTTAAAGATAAACTTCTTGTAAATCCAACCACAGTGTCCGATTTCAAAAAGGCTTTACGGCGAAAGCACACCATCTGATTATGTTAGGTCAGTGCCTTGTCACAGAAAACCATGCAGCCATTTTCCAGCCAAGGAGAGGGCTCACAAAAGTCAGAAATAGCACTAATCACTAACCTTTGATCTTCATCAGATGGCACTCACAGGACTTCATGTTACAAAATAAATGTGTTTTTTGTTCGATAATGTCCCTCTTTATGTACAAAAACCCCAGTGTAAATTGACGTGTTATGTACAGTAATCATTGTTTAAAACAAACATCCTGTGAAATTTCAGAGAGCCAAATCAAATTACAGATATACTCATCATAAACATTGATGAAAAATAAAGATAAACGTCTTGTCCCAGGTCTTCATGTTAGACAATAAATGTTTGTTTTGTTCGATAATGTCCCTCTTTATGTCCAAAAACCTCAGTTTTGTTGGTGCGTTTAGTTCAGTAATCAAAAGTCACAATGCGCGCTCTCAACATCAGACTAAATTTTTTTTTAAGTACGATAAAAGTTTGAAGAAACATGTCAAACGATGGAGGTGTGAAAGAACATCATTACCAGATATACTACATCCATAACTAGTGGTTTCCTCATTACCAGATATACTACATCCATAACTAGTGGTTTCCTCATTACCAGATATACTACATCCATAACTAGTGGTTTCCTCGTTACCAGATATACTACATCCATAACTAGTGGTTTCCTCATTACTAGATATACTACATCCATAACTAGTGGTTTCTTCATTAGCATGGAGGAGTTTCAGCAATCAAATTGCCCTCGTGCCGCAATTTTATTAAACACAGAAAGGGGCCTGTATTGGAGACCAAAAGTCTTCTGGCACACTGCTTAGAGTTTCAACAACATGAATAACGTATTTCTAGTCTACAATCTTAGATGTTACTACTAATGTGAAAACAAGACAAAATATGACTTCTTGCTCATTTTAAGACTATTGTCAAATAATTTTAACATTCATTACAGACATCAATTGTTGTACAACATCATGGCTATGCTTTTGGCATCACCTTTTACACTGGATTACTGCTGTTGTGGGCCTTTAATCATCTGTCTGACTTTGTTGTTCACACAGGAGAGATACGGGACTATCGTGGATCCTCTGGGGAGCCTCAACAACCTCATGATGCTGAAGAGACAGAGAAGAGTCTCTCCAGACCAGAACACCTCAAGAAACACCCGCAGAGATCCACAGGGAAGAAATCTCACTGCTGCTCTGACTGTGGGAAGAGATTCACCTCATCAGGCATTATAATTCATCAGAGAATCCACACAGGAGAGAAACCTTACAGCTGTGATCAATGTGGGAAGAGTTTTGTTTAATCTGGCCATCTGACTCACACCAGAGAACACACACAGGAGAGAAATCTTATAGCTGTGATCAATGTGGGAAGAGTTTTACTAAGTCTAGCAATCTGACACGACACCTCAATAAACACCTGCAGAGATCCACAGGGAAGCGAACTCACTGCTGCTCTGACTGTGGGAAGAGATTCACCTCCTCAGCAGGCATTAAAATTCATCAGAGAATCCACACAGGAGATAAATCTTATAGCTGTGGTCAATGTGGGAAGAGTTTTGGTCAATATGGCCAGCTGACATTACACCAGAGAATACACACAGGAGAGAGATCTTATTGTTGTGGTCAATGTGGGAAGAGTTTTGGTTGATTTGGCCACCTGACATTACACCAGAGAACACACACAGGAGAGAAACCGTATAGCTGTGTTCAGTGTGACAATAGATACTCTGATAAAAGATATCTGATCAAACATCAGAAAATACATACATGAAGGAGTTGTTTCGTGATATCAATGAAATTATGTCACAATGTAGAATGTTTTAACATTGTAGTAGGAGGATTTTAAGGAATTTCACAATGGAGAAGCCAATGTAAATGCCCAATTCAATTGATTTCAGAGTGATATGGATATTAGCCTCAGTGGAAAAATCCAGGCTCTGAATTGAAATAGTACTATTTATGAGATTTAACAAAAAGTAACTCACACAAAAACAGCTGTCTTACACTTACCATGTTGGTAACCCACTTGAATCAAAATGCAACACTTCAAAATGTTTCTGTCCGTTTTCTCCTAATTGTCCTCTAACCAGTGATGTACACATTATTCCCAGATTCTGTGTATTTTTTGAGCTGTTAGTTTTAACAGGACGTGCAACCTCATCTCCATCCTCTCGGCACAATTGATTTCAACATAATATCGATGGGTTATGACGAATACGTGTTGTGTTCATTTGTTTTGCGACCCCTAAATTTAAAAGCAACACTCCAAAATGTAGCTGACTCTCTTCTGCAGGTTGTCCTCTAACCAGTGAGGTAAAATATATCTCCCATTTCCATGTGTATTTTTTAGTTGTGTTAGTTTCAACAGCACGTACAACCTGATTTCCCCCCTAATCGACATCAGTGATTTATTGCTATTTGTCAAAACAAGTGTTTCTGGTGCTTGTGCAGTTTATAGGGAGCTTGTTTAAATAAATACAAGTAATAAGATTATTGTGGCAGATGTTTGTGTATATAGTACATTTTATGTTTAGGTTTTCAATTTATCACAAACTGTTTCTGCATTTGGACTATTGATTTGGACAGGTTTAAACTGTGACATTGGGGATATCCCACCTAGCAAAATGTTGTTAAAAATAAGACTATGCCCGACATACAATATACATTTTTGGTTTTAGTTGAAAGTTGAAAAGAAAACGATTTCATTTCAAAGTACTTGCAGCTTATACACATGGACGCAGTATAATAAATTGGTCTATAATCAATTTTATTAACAATCCTAATAAATTGAGCCATAAATATATTTGTTGTCCTAAGGGGAAGGAGTTAGTCTTTGGTTTTTCCATTTATGTTTTGAGGTTGGACTTTAGCTCGTTAGCATGTCTAGCACGTCTAGCTCGTTAGAACGTAGGACGCACTGATTGGTGTCACCTCGTTAGTCAGTATATGTTACACTTGTGCTGGCTTGTCCATCTCGTTAGTGGGAAGGTGTTTCACCTGAGCTGGTCCAGGTTCTATTTAAGAGTGTCTGGCCCAGTGCTCCAGTTGTCTTGATAGATAGTCAACACCTTTAGTGGCTCCACCTTTTTGGTTTAAGATGTTTTCATTTCAGGTTGAAGCTTCTTTCTGAAGAGAGCTTTTTTTTGAAGAAGAAAAATGAATACAAACAAGCAAACCTGGTCGGTTCCGGGGATTGGTATAGCAAATACCGTAAGATTTTCATGGACTGAAAAGGAGATGGAACCTTGGGGCAGGGGAACTTTTGGAAGGACCATATTGATGGGATGCCTCAGGATAGAGGTGAAGGAAGTACTCTGCCTTCAAGGCAACCCAAATGAAAAGGGTTTTGATGTGACGTTTCACAAGCAAGAGAAACATGATGATGTATTGAAGATGGCAAAGGAAGCGGAAAGAAAAGGACCCCTGTGCCATTATGCGGTGACCAGCCTGGTAAAGAACAACTTCAGGGTGGTCACCGTAAACATGTACAATCCGCACGTGAAGGATGAAGAAGTGAGGGCCTTTCTGGGGAGATACATGGACAATGTCTCCTCAGCGAGGTACCTCAGGGACTCCCTGGGTTTCTGGAACGGGAGGAGAGGGTTCCCGAAGAGTGTGGATGGCTACCCCCATCCTCCGGCGATGTTCTCCCTGGGGGCTGACAGGGGAACACTCTACTATGCACGTCAGCCCCCGTTCTGCAGGCGTTGTATGGCCTACGGCCATATCCTGGCCTCGTGCAGCGCCAAGAAATGTCGTTTTTGTGGGTCGGAAGAGCACGAGGCCAAGGAGTGTGACGAGCCCAAGGCTTGCCACGGGTGTGGCTCAAGAGCACACCTGTGGCGTGATTGCCCGGCTCGTCACAGGTCATACGCGTCTGCAGCTGGGGGGGGAGCGGGGGATGGGGGGAGGAAAGAAAGGACGCGTGCGGATTGCATGGATGGCACAGGGGAAAAGACGGCGCAGGAAGAAGATGGGAAGAAGGATGAGGTGGGAAGAAAGAGGCGAGGAGAAGAAAAGAATGGAACAGAAGGAGAGAAGAAAAAGGGGACGGAAGAAGGTGGAGGAGCTGAGAAGAGGGAGAAGGGGACAGTGGTACGAGAAGGAGTGGAAGAGGGAACGGGGACAGTGACGGAGAAGGAGGGAGGAGTGGAGGTGGGAGGGGAGGGGGTGGGAGGGGGGGAGATGGGGGGAAGGAGTGGGGGGACAGCCTGCCAGGCTTCCTCGAGGTCGAAATGAGGGATTTGGTGGAGGAGTTAGCGGGGATGGGACGTTGTGTCTCCCCGCTACCTCCTTCACCAAAGAAGAAAGGGATAAAGAGGGGGAGCTTGGCAGGAAGTGAGAGGGAGGGGGGTGTGGAGGGGGAGGGGGGGTTAAGAGAGTGGCAGGGGGGGGGGGTAATTTGTCCTCCCGGTTTGCCTCAGCCCCTTGCATTTTAGTGAATGACTCCAGTGAGGGGTCGGTGGGTTGTTTGCTAGAGGGATCCCAACTCCTGTTTGGGGAGATGGGGTCCCCTACATGCAGCCCCGAGGCGAACAGGGAGGGGGGGATGGTGGGTGGGGAGGGAGGACCCAACACACTGCCTGGATCATGGGTTGGGATGGAGGACGGGGGGGGCGTCAGGAGAGGAGAGGACGTCCCCGCCGGTGGAGATGGACCAGGGGAGCATCGGGTGAGTCTCTTGGTTTTTCTTTGGGTTTTGGGGTTTTTATTTGTTGTAAATAATTAAATGAATAGTTCTGTTTCTTTTTTTAGTCTAAATGTTAGGGGGTTAAGGGATAATGTTAAAAGGAGGGTGGCGTTTTGTTATTTAGAGGGTGTGGGGTTTGATTTCTGTTTTTTACAGGAGGTTCACCTGAGGGATGGTGGGGATGTGTGTAGATTTAAGAGGGAGTGGGATAAGGGGGAATCTTTTTGGGGCATAGGAGGGGTGCACTCAACAGGAGTAGGGATTTTGTGTGGGCATAGAGAGGTTAAAATAGAGAACACTTTTGTAATAATGCAGGGTAGAGTTTTGGGGATAGATGTTAAGTTTAGAGAAGCTAGATATAGGTTAATTGGGGTGTATGGGCCACAGGTGGCGGCAGACAGGCGGGAGATGGTGGACTGTCTGGCGCCCCTGTGTGTTACAAACAGGCACTTGGTGATAGGAGGAGACTTTAATATAGATTTAGGGGTAGGCGGTGATAGCAGTGCAGGTGCCATCTCTGGGCTAATGGCTTGCCATGGTCTGGTTGATGGTGGCCTGCACACTACTCCGGCAATGGTCGGTCCTACATGACGCAACTCCAGGGGGGTTGCGCGGAGGCTCGACTACATTTTTGTATCCAGGTCTTTGGGTCAGTTGTCTGGGCGGCTGTTGCCTGTTTTCTTCACGGATCACGACGGGGTGTTCCTGCAGGTGGGGTCGCCAGTCTGCCTCTTCGGTAGGGGGTACTAGAAGTTAGATCGGGATATACTGGAGGAGCAGGCTTTCGTTGATGCATTTTTTTGTTTCTTTCGGAGGCTTGACGGCCTCCGGTCCATGTGCGAGGGGGTGTTAGAGTGGTGGGATTTAGTCAAGGGGAGGATAAGGGCTTTTATAATAGGATATTGTAGAAGGAAAAAAAGGGAGGAAAGGAGGGAGGTGGATCGTATCCAAAGGTTAATTGAACTCGAGTACGAGGCAGGCAACCTCGGCGGGTCGATTGACTGGGAGAGATTCGCAGCCCTAAAGGCGCAGCTCAGGGAGCTGCAGGAGCAGAAGGCTCGAGCTTTCCTGGAGCGTGCGCATAGTGGCTTTCTAGAACATAATGAGACTTGTTCCGCTATGTTCTTTAAGTCGGTTAGGGCCAGACAGAGTAGGAAGGTAATGCAGGGAGTTAGGGAAGAAAATGGTAGTATAGTAAGTAAACCAGAGGAAATGGTCAGGGTGACAACTGATCATTTCCAAGGTTTATTTAAGGAAAGGGAAATAGATGTAGAGCAGGGAAACGTGTTTTTAGAACACTTGTCCCGGCGGTTGCCAGAGGACATTAGAGACGTGATGGAGGCCCAGATCTCACTAGAAGAGGTTGAGAGCGCTCTTAGGAGGATGGGAAAAGGGAAGGTGCCTGGGATGGATGGGCTGCCGGCTGAGTTTTTACCTCAAGTTTTGGGGTATACTTGGACCAGTGGTTCTCGAAGTCTTGAAGGCCATCCTTGAGATGGGGGTCCCGGGGGGATCAATGGCTGTTGGTGTGCTGTCACTTCTTTATAAGAAGGGGGAAGCAACTGACCTTGGCAACTGGCGGCCATTGACCATGCTGTGCGTAGATTACAAGATTCTTGCAAAGGTTTTAGCAGACCGGTTGCGCACAGCCCTTCCCTACGTCGTCCACGAGGATCAGAAGTGCGGGGTAGAGGGCCGCTATATAAGATGGAACCTACAGTTGATCAGGGATTCCATCGCTTGGGTTGAAGATAGAGGGCTGCCTTTAATGGTAGCAGCGCTAGATCAGGCGAAAGCTTTTGATCGCGTGAATAGATATTTTCTATTCAGGGTGTTAGGTAGATTAGGATTTGGGGAGAAGTTTATAGGATGGATCCGTACTTTATATGTCGGAGCGGGGTGTCGAGTTAGTGTAAATAGTCACTTAGGTGACGTTTTTGACCTCTCGTCTGGGGTCAGGCAGGGATGCCCACTCTCGGCTCTCCTCTTCGTTCTGTACATGGAGCCTCTGGGGGCTGCCATTAGGGCAGACACAGGGGTGGAAGGCTTGTTGATCCCTGGAAGCGGTGGGCTGCGTGTTAAGATGACGCAGTACGCCGACGACACTTCCTTGCTGTTGTGCAAGGACTCGTGCCTGACAAGGTCCCTTGCCATCTTTGGAGATTTCACCCGAGCGTCGGGAGCGGTTCTGAACCATGCAAAGTCTTCCGTCAAGTTTTTCGGAAGATGGCGCGGTAGAACGGATGTGCCTGGGGGGTTATCTCTCTGTGAAGGGGCCCTGAGGATTCTCGGGGTTCATTTTGAGACCTCCGGCTCAGCGACGCTAAACTGGAACATGCGTATTGCAGTGGTACAGAGGAAGCTAACAATGTGGAAGGCTAGGCATTTGTCTTTTATGGGCAAAGTCCTGGTCCTAAAGGTGGATGTGTTGCCGTCTCTTTTGTATGTGGCATACATCTACCCATTGCCGGCTTGTCTGAGGAGGCCTCTAGTGAGGCTTGTGTTTCAGTTTATGTGGAGTGGCAGGTGCGAGTGGGTCGCCAGGGCACGCATGATCTGTCCCATCGGGGAGGGAGGTAGGGGGGTACCACATTTCCCCCTCAAGCTGGACGCCATTTTTGTTTCTTTCTTGTTGACGGAGCTTGCTCGTCCGGTTATACACCCGTCCGGTTACCTCCTGCGGGTGTTCTTCTCGTATAAGGCGAGAAGCGTAATGGTGTGGTCTAACGCGGGTCCTCGGGCGGAACAGCTGCCGTGGCATTTTGGCCATGCGGCCAAGTGGCTGCGTGCGCACCCCGAGGTTGAAGTTGCCCGAGTAGGTTTAGACCACAGGCACCTGTACGAGGAGGTCAGGCAGGCAGGGAGTCCTGCGCCTGTAGCGGGCATCTCGTCAGTGGTCTCGGAGGGAGTGCAGGCGCGGGGCCTGGACAACAGGCTCAAGGACCTGAATTGGTTGGGCCTCCATAAGTGCTTGCCGGTACGTGCCATCTTGTACCGGTATAGTTTGGTGCAATCCCCCACCTGTCCAAGATCCTCTTGTGGCAGGGAGGAGACTGTGCGCCATGCCTTCTGGGACTGTGCCTTTGCCGGACTAGTCTGGGCTAGGGCACGGGTAATGCTAGGTGTGGTTAGGAGTGATTTTGTTTTGACATGGACTAGGCTAGAGAGAGGCGTAGGGAGAGCAAAGGGAACGGATAGGGACAGGTTTCTGCTGTGGCTTCTCATGAGTCTCTTTAAAAAGGGACTGTGGGAAGCCAGGCAGAATTTAGTCAAGACAGGGAGAGATTGGGGGGTGGAAGGGATAGTGAGAAGGGTGGAAGGTGATTTGAGGGGGAAGATGAAGAGGGAGGAGAGGAAGTGGGGGAAGCATGCGGCACGGGAGAGGTGGAAAGGGGGTTTAGGGCTGGGAGTGTTAGAGTGAGTTTGGTAAGGGGATAGATTAGGGAAGGGGAAATAGGGAAAGGGTTAGGTATTGGTTAGGTATGACGGGGAGGGACGATGCTCCCCTGAGGTTTGTTTTTGTTTGATGTTTTTGTAAATAGAATTAATTAAGAATGAATGAGAATTATGATTTTGTAATAGTATGAATGGTATTGATTGTAATAAATTATTTTAACCACCTTTTTGGTTTGCTTCCTGTCTTGTTTGGTGTGGGTTTTTCCTTTGTTTGTCGCTTCTTGGGCAGAGTTAGTGGGTCTCATGGTGGGTGTCTTTCAGAGCCCCTCCTATAAAACAAGCTTATATTTTGGTTTGGTTATTGCATCCAATTATTAATATTTTAATCAATGGCATTTTCATAGGGTGCTCATTAGTCTTTCAGTTGTTATTCTTCTGTTTTCTATCCTCTTATGTTTGTTGTGTACTAAATATTTGTTTATTTTCAATTTTTTATGTTTTTACCTGTGAAGCCATTGTGTTGCATCCATGTCTGAAATGTGCTGTATAAATAAAGCTTGATTTGACTTGAACATATTGCAAAACAAATGAACCCAATGACCGACCAATCAACAGACTCGTGGTCCCTCTTAGTATCCCCCTTGTCCCTTTGAACTAGACCAGGTACTGTGTTACAGCTGCTCTCTCCTCCCCAATGCCATGAACTAGGTCCAAAGCCCTCTCCTCCGTGGTTTCCCCAACCTAAACTCACTGAGATGAGGTCCAAGGAGGTGAAGTCTATTGGAGATGGTTTGGTTAACCACATCAGTATCCCTGCCTGAAGACTTGTTAGGTTCCCAAGCACTTTAATTTGTTGTCCATGTTTCATGGAAAGAGACAGCAAAGTTAAGCCCAGTGTGTAGCAGGTGGACATTGGGTTTGATTCAGACCCTGCCAGTGTGCCAGGTGGACATTGGGTTTGATTCAGACCCTGCCAGCATGGCCAGAAATGTATTCCAAGATCAGTAACTTATAACAACAGAACCACCCCAGACCTTTCATGACTGACTAAAAACACCTTAGTATTAGATTTACTGCCATGGTCTAGTATGTCACTGCCTCAGACACCATTCACAATGCTGGCTGAGGTACGAGTAAAACATGACATATTATTTGCTAACCATTCACAATGCTGGCTGAGGTACGAGTAAAACATGAAATATTATTTCCTAATTGTAAAAATTGTTGATGAAAGCAGGGGAAGTGTTGTGAGTAACATAACTGCTTGAGATGTGGGGGAAGGGAAGCTGCTCACTGATTGGCTGTAGTGACAAGGGTCCCTCCAAAAATCTATCATTATTCCAACTGACATGTCAAATTCTCACCCAAATCTACCACTAATAGGCCAAGCCTCTACAGACCCTGTCTTGTACTGACAAACAGAACAAATCATTTGACATTCAAATATGTCATTTTAAATAGTTCAGTTCAAGCCAGCTGGGCCTTTTTAACACAGCCAGTTGTTCCTGCTGTAGATGTTATGTCTTTGTACAGATCTAGGATCAGTTTGTTTTATATGCTCTCTATCATCGACAATTGTTCCTGCTGTAGATGTTATGCCTTCACACAGATCTAGGATCAGTTCGTTTTTATGCTCTCTAACACAGCCAGTTCTTCCTGCTGTAGATGTTATGCCTTAATGAGAGCCAGCTTCATCGTAGCGATTGACAGTTTTTGCGACTGCACTTGAAGAATCTTTCAAAGTTCTTGAAAGTTTCCGCATTGACTGACCTTCATGTGTTAAAGTAATGATGAACTGTCATTTCGTTTTGCTTATTTGAGCTGCTCTTGACATAATATAGACTTGGTCTTTCAGCAAATAGGGCTATCTTCTGTATACCACCCCTACCTTGTCACAACACAACTGATTGGCTCAAATGCATTAAGAAAGAAAGAAATTCAGCAAATTAACATTTAACAAGGCACACCTGTAAATCGAAATGCATTCCAGGTGACTACCTCATGATAGATAGATGATAGGAGATAGAATGATAGTCAAAAGATAAAAGTCAAACAAACAAAAAAATTAAAATAAAACATAATAAATAGTACATTTGAATGACACTAAGTGGCAGTGTTTTTACAACTAATGCCGGTTTGCCTAAAGCTGATGCTGTGCAGGTGTTGGTACACATGCATATACACACACTCACTCAGATAAACACATTCAAGAACACACACATACATGTAATAGTGCCAGACATGCACACAAACATATACAGTTGGCATTGCTGTTATGATTTTAGTTGTCATTGATGTCCTTTGTTTTAAATGTATTTTTTGCATTGTTGTTTGCTGTTTTCTTCTGTCTTTTCCTTTTTTCTCTTTAGTTCATTATTTTGGTTGTTGGTACATTGGGGGGTTCTTGGGGGTGGGGAATGGAATTAATTGTTTTTTCTTCATGAGGGGGGACAGTGGGAGGGGTCTCGAATGATTGAGGGACTTTTTTGGGGATCTTGGAGGGTTCAGGTTCACGTTTTTTGGCCTGGTGGTAGATTGGTTGACATGGCCTTGAGCAGGGCATTGACCCTGGATGCTTCTGTGTGTCGCTCTGAATGGGAGTCTGTTGGGTGACTGGTGTGATGTAGTTGTTGAGCGGCTTCACTGCAAGTATATTGTATGTTTAGAATATTCAATAAATAAAAAATATAACAAATAATTTAAAAAAAACGTTTGCAAGCTTGAGCCAGATATCGAGCTAGTGATATCTATATACCTTCCTAGATATGGAGCTAGTGATATCTATATACCTTCCTAGATATGGAGCTAGTGATATCTATATACCTTCCTAGATATGGCTAGTGATATCTATATACCTTCCTAGATATGGAGCTAGTGATATCTATATACCTTCCTAGATATCGAGCTAGTGATATCTATATACCTTCCTAGATATGGAGCTAGTGATATCTATATACCTTCCTATATATGGAGCTAGTGATATCTATATACCTTCCTAGATATAGAGCTAGTGATATCTATATACCTTCCTAGATATCGAGAAAGTGTGACCTTCCTGGTCCCTCAAGTCAGTGAGTCAACACAGGAAGGAGCAATGAATGGATAATTCATTTATTTCCAAAGCTGCAATGATGGGACACACACAGTATGGATGAATGATCAGTGTTGACGTGATATAAATAGCACTCCCACAGCAATTCTCCATAAATCTGCCCTAAAATATTACTAACAAAAAACTATCGAAATGTCTGTCAAAGTTATTGTGATCATATAGTGGATTTAACAATTCCTAATAATTCTTAATTGACTATAATAAAATGAATACATTGTTTCCATGTGTCTCATATTCACTACATCAGAATAAACTAACATCTATTTTAGTATTCAAAATATAGCAAATTAACCTGCAGCATTACTCAATGTCCCCCTCTGGTGGAGAAGAATATATAACACACCTAAACTAACAAAACCGGGCTAAGAAACTGGCTGGTGTTCATGAGTTTATAAAACATATAGTTTTTACATTTGTCATAAATTACCTGCAATGACGAGACACACAGTGTGGATGAACGATCAGTAGTCGACCGGATAAACATCGCACTCCTAAAGAAGATGCAGTGTGGTGTCAGGAAAACAACCTCTTACTCAACGTCAACAAAACAAAGGAGATGATCGTGGATTTCCGGAAACAGCAGAAGGAGCACCTCCCCTATCCACATCGAAGGAACAGCAGTGGAGAAGGTGGAAAGTTTTAAGTTCCTCGGCGTACACATCACGGACAAACTGAAATGATCCACCCACACAGACAGCGTGGTGAAGAATGCGAAACAGTGCCTCTTCAACCTCAGGAGGCTGAAGAAATTGTCCTGTCACCCAAAACCCTGACAAACATTTACAGATGCACAACCGAGAGCATCCTGTCGGGCTGTATCACGGCCTGTGTACGGCAACTGCACCGCCCTCAACCACAAGGCTCTCCAGACCCAATCACTGGACACTTCAATAAATGGATCACTAGTCACTTTAAACAATGCCACTTTATATAATGCCACTTTAATAATGTTTACATATCTTACATTACTCATATCACGTGTATATACCGCATTTTATACCATCATCTGCACCTTGCCTATGCCGCTCGGCAGGGGCGGACTGAAACAATTATTCAGGCCGGGAATTTGACTCCATCCCAGGCCACCCTGTTCAGGCAAACCACCAGACCGCTACATTTGTGGGCTAACCCTATTTGTTGATGTAACGGGTACCAAACTAGTTATACTTTTATCCACTATGTTCATTTGGTTAGAAAGTTATTCACATTACAGAATACAAACAATTAGGACTGACCTTCAAGTAGCCTCTCTGAACACTGAGTTTTCAAGGTATGCTATGGCTATGGGTGCACCCTCAAAAACTCACTAGGAATACACCAATCATAGCACATACAAATGAACAAGGTTGGACACACAAAACTATTAGCCTGCACTTTTTAAAAAGAGAATGAGATATAAAGAGTTAGCTCAAATGATTATCTTTATTTTCCAGCATCAAGCATATCAAAAGTATCAAAAACCTTCACACACATTCACTGAACTTAAACATAAGCTACAACAATGTAAATAAGTATAATACAAAAGTCGAAAAAGCACTCCTCTACAAAACCTCTCTCTATATATATATATATCATATATATATATATATATCACAGACACAACTGCAACGCCCTCAACTGCAAGGCTCTCCAGACGCACATCACTGGACACTTTAATAAATCACTAGTTACTTCAAACAATGCCACTTTTAATAATGCCTCTTTAAGCATGTTTACGTATGTTACATTACTCATAACACATGTATATACTGTACTGAGACCCACTGAACACTTTAATAAATGGATAGAACTTCACACACTGAACTTGAACATAAGCTACAACAATGTAGTACAAAAATCCTCTACAAAAAAATGTAGATTACAATGTTTCCTCACTGGTCTCCATAAAGCAAACAGCACAACAATAAACACATCTATACACTGAGTCAATGAAATTGAACATAGGCTACATAACTGCAAGTATAATACGAAAGTCCCAAAAACATGCCTCTGTACAAAAGCTATAACTCACAGCAAATGTTCTTTCCCCCATGTCAGCATGTTGAGGAAGAGTCATAGATAGCATAGCTACTTCAGTGTAACCAGGAAGTAATTACCACTAGTAAACCAGTAGGCGGCGCAGTAACTCACTGCTCTCTGACATCTTGTCAATGATATCATCTTTGTCAAGTCCCATAAGAATCTCCTTCTCTGTTGCCATCCAAAGGGACGCTTCAAGGTTCTCTTGAGTGAGGGAGGTTATTATGCGGTTCTTCACAAATTTCATGGTGGAGACTGACCTCTCACAAGCCACCTGAGTGAGGGATAGGGTGAGGAGGAACTTGTAGCCCAAATCAATGATGTGATACGCATCCGTGAGCAGATTGTACTGAGACAGGAGAAGATAGCAGCATATCGGACAGTTTTTACATGTGGAACAAATTCTGCTCACCAACCCCACCCTTTTCATCAGGATCCTCAAAGCCTTCCCCTGATTCATCACTAGCGGTTGTGTTGTACTCCTCCAATGCTGACTGTTTCAGTCTTTCCTCCTGTTGTGCTGATCAGTTCCGCCTGCAATGCCTCAATAGTGGCATGTTCATCAAATAACAGTAAACATTTCTGAGCTCCTTCATGGCTGTCTTTGGAAGGCTCTTTTCTCTGATCTCAGGAAATGGATTGGGATTCATGCAGGAGACATCTACACACAGTACTGCATTTGCTGCATATCGGCGGTGAATACTTTCAACAACAGTGTCCAGTACCACATTGGGGATCTTGATTTTGTAGCCCATGTCTGCATTAGCAATGGGTTCGTCTTCTGCCAACTCACCTGGTTTTCTCTTTTTTTTCTGTTGTTGTTAGCTTCTCTGGGAGAGCAGTCTAAGCTTCTGCATCACAGCCCTGCTGCTCCTCCAGAATGCCATCTTCACACCCTCAAAGTCTCCAGCACACTTTCTCAGGTTATCCTATGTTCCCGTCACCAAGTGATGTGCTGTTACGATATCTATGCCACTTGTTTACAATAATTTAAAGAGATGGGGACTTCTGCTCAAAAAATCCTGAGAAAAACCTCAGCTGTAAGTATGGTTTCATACTTTAGGAAAGCATCCTTGTACCTTGCTTCGGA
This sequence comes from Oncorhynchus clarkii lewisi, assembly GCF_045791955.1. NCBI lineage: Eukaryota > Metazoa > Chordata > Actinopteri > Salmoniformes > Salmonidae > Oncorhynchus > Oncorhynchus clarkii. Next base: position 29,475,446 of record NC_092159.1, on the reverse strand, counting down.
TGATAGGTTTTATGACCACATCCTGTTCAAGTCTTTCCATAGTGATGACCACATCCATGTAAAGTGCACGGTCAGGCTTCGCAAAGCTTCCAAATACTTTCCTCAAGGCCTCGTCTTTGGCCCACTAGCGTGTTTCAACAATTACATCAAACAGTCTGTGTCTCCTGTCCTCACTGGTTTCCTCCCATAGCTTCATGCACTTGTTGGAATCTTTGAACGAACACTGCAATGTCATTCAGTAGTGAGAAAAGGGATTTGCTTGCCACAACAACCCCAGTGGTGTCAGTTAGCACAAGGTTGAGGACATGTGAGTGACACCATATTGTCACACCCTGATCTGTTTCACCTGTCCTTGTGATTGTCTCCGCACCCCCAGGTGTCGCTTGCCCCAGTGTATTTATCCCTGTGTTTCCTGAACATTCTCTTGCCTACTCCCTTTTTGGATCAATAAACATCTAAGACTCCAACCATCTGCCTCCTGTGTCTGCATCTGGTTCTCGCCTTGTGCCCTGATACATACAGTGCCTTGCGAAAGTATTCGGCCCCCTTGAACTTTGAGACCTTTTGCCACATTTCAGGCTTCAAACATAAATATATAAAACTGTATTTTTTTGTGAAGAATCAACAACAAGTGGGACACAATCATAAAGTGGAACGACATTTATTGGATATTTCAAACTTTTTTAACAAATCAAAAACTGAAAAATTGGGCGTGCAAAATTATTCAGCCCCCTTAAGTTAATACTTTGTAGCGCCACCTTTTGCTGCGATTACAGCTGTAAGTCGCTTGGGGTATGTCTCTATCAGTTTTGCACATCGAGAGACTGACATTTTTTCCCATTCCTCCTTGCAAAACAGCTCGAGCTCAGTGAGGTTGGATGGAGAGCATTTGTGAACAGCAGTTTTCAGATCTTTCCACAGATTCTCGATTGGATTCAGGTCTGGACTTTGACTTGGCCATTCTAACACCTGGATATGTTTATTTTTGAACCATTCCATTGTAGATTTTGCTTTATGTTTCGGATCATTGTCTTGTTGGAAGACAAATCTCCGTCCCAGTCTCAGGTCTTTTGCAGACTCCATCAGGTTTTCTTCCAGAATGGTCCTGTATTTGGATCCATCCATCTTCCCATCAATTTTAACCATCTTCCCTGTCCCTGCTGAAGAAAAGCAGGCCCAAACCATGATGTTTGACAGTGGGGATGGTGTGTTCAGGGTGATGAGCTGTGTTGCTTTTACGCCAAACATAACGTTTTGCATTGTTGCCAAAAAGTTCAATTTTGGTTTCATCTGACCAGAGCACCTTCTTCCACATGTTTGGTGTGTCTCCCAGGTGGCTTGTGGCAAACTTTAAACAACACTTTTTATGGATATCTTTAATAAATGGCTTTCTTCTTGCCACTCTTCCATAAAGGCCAGATTTGTGCAATATACGACTGATTGTTGTCCTATGGACAGAGTCTCCCACCTCAGCTGTAGATCTCTGCAGTTCATCCAGAGTGATCATGGGCCTCTTGGCTGCATCTCTGATCAGTCTTCCCCTTGTATGAGCTGAAAGTTTAGAGGGACAGCCAGGTCTTGGTAGATTTGCAGTGGTCTGATACTCCTTCCATTTCAATATTATCGTTGCACAGTGCTCCTTGGGATGTTTAAAGCTTGGGAAATCTTTTTGTATCCAAATCCGGCTTTAAACTTCTTCACAACAGTATCTCGGACCTGCCTGGTGTGTTCCGTGTTCTTCATGATGCTCTCTGCGCTTTTAACGGACCTCTGAGACTATCACAGTGCAGGTGCATTTATACGGAGACTTGATTACACACAGGTGGATTGTATTTATCATCATTAGTCATTTAGGTCAACATTGGATCATTCAGAGATCCTCACTGAACTTCTGGAGAGAGTTTGCTGCACTGAAAGTAAAGGGGCTGAATAATTTTGCACGCCCAATTTTTCAGTTTTTGATTTGTTAAAAAAGTTTGAAATATCCAATAAATGTCGTTCCACTTCATGATTGTGTCCCACTTGTTGTTGATTCTTCACAAAAAAATAAAGTTTTATATCTTTATGTTTGAAGCCTGAAATGTGGCAAAAGGTCGCAAAGTTCAAGGGGGCCGAATACTTTCGCAAGGCACTGTATGTGTACTTGGTTACGAGACTCTCCTGTGAGCAACGCAGAGAAGCCCCTGTATTGTCCCTGAATATTCACTGCTCCGTCTGTTGCATTACCAACACACTGTTTGATATCTATGTCCATCTTCTCAAGGGTCTGTTTCACCAGGTCCACAAAGTACTGTCCAATCGATGATTCACAGTCAATGACGGCAATGAATCTCTTGTGGACAACATCAGTGACATATCGCAGAACTACTGCACACTGGTCTTTGGATGTTAAATCCTGTGTTGTGTCCATTCCTATTGAGAACATCCCTGCCTTTCTCACTTCAACAGCAATTGTCTGCTGAATAAACATTCTGATGACGTCAATTACTTTATTTGTTGTTGTTTTACCCGCTTCCTTTACTTCCCATCTCCTTCTTGTTCTTCTCAATGCTCCACCAACACGCTCTTGTAGGCAGACATCATATTTGCTTAGCAACAATATAAGCTCAAGAAACGTGTCATGATTGACGGCCATGTTTTCCAAGTTATATGCAGCTTCGTGTCTGTGTCCTCTGTAGCTGAGCCCACATTTACCAAGAACTTTAAAGACATCATTCACACGTTCCATGACCTGACTCCTCATTCTGACCTGGTCACTCAGAAGGGTACGGATGTCTGCTTTGCTGGCTCTGAGGAAAAAGGCTTCTGCACTTTCTCTATGGGTCTTGCTTCTCTCATGTTCCTGTACTCTCTGATGGGCATGTTTCCAGACCTGCATGCCTCCTTTGACAAATGCACTATCACTGGCTGAAGGTTTTGCAAATGACAAGACATACTGAGCAGAACAAGGAGGGAGTTACTTAAAAGTATGTCAGTCATTTTCTGTTTGCGCCATCTTTGGAGTGGAGTACATTGGAAATGACTCTTTGAGGGGTTTGTTTTGGGTGATACTGAAAAAATAAGTAAAAATCCTTGGACTGGGGACAGGCAAAATAATCAAATGGATTTTCATTGCTTTCAATGTCCCTTTCTATTTTCCCTATACTGGGCTTTGATCCCCTCTCTCTCTAACTCTGCACATCTAGTTGCTCTGCAGAATTGTAAGAACCGATGCCGGACGGGAGAAGCAGGTACGGGGGTCAAACATTTATTCTGGAACGGACAAAGAACACGACAGGAACAGTGTCAGCACACGGATAAACAAGGCCATATGACAAACAATCCCGAAGCAGGGAACAGAGCCAGGAAACAGGAGCGCTGATGTGCGTGACGGGGAAAGGCAGGTGTGCGTACTGAAAGTGGCTTGAGTGTGTAAAGTTGGCGAGGAAGAGCGGGAGCAGGCGTGACAAGAATGAGATTAATATTGTAAATAACCTACATTTAAACTTGTATTACATGTGCAGTCATCGATTGTATGCCCCCCGATTACAGTCCCACTGATTATCTCATAAATAAAGCTCATATTAATCTAAAATCATAGCCTATATGTTTAGGTTTGTGCTCTTAAGTTGTACCTGAAGGTTCCTGCTCTGAGTCAGACTCTGAACTGACCACCATCTCCAGTTCTGCAGGAGCACCTGAAGCTCTAGTGCTGCTGCTGCTTCCTTCTGCACCTTGTAATGCTGGTACTAATGGTGCTAATGATCTTTGTCATTTCCTGTGCTGTGTCCCACTTGTTGTTGATTCTTCACAAAAAAATACAGTTTTATATCTTTATGTTTGAAGCCTGAAATGTGGCAAAAGGTCGCAAAGTTCAAGGGGGCCGAATACTTTCGCAAAGCACTGTACATATTCTCATTCACCCCTTTAGATTTGTGTGTATTAGGTAGTTGTTGGGGAATTGTTAGATTACTTGTTAGATATTACTGCACTGTCAGAACTTATATTACTGCACTGTAACATCTGCTAAACATGTGTACGTGACCAATAACATTTGATTTTATTCGATTTTCCAGTTAACTACCAACTTGAAAGAGGGAACTTTAGCATAAAACCCACATGGAAAACTGAGATTCGGCAAATAACATTTAAAGAGAGGCTTATTTGACACCAAACCAACAACAGTACATACTAAAACATAAATTGCTAATGTATGATTTAATAAGATTTGATTTTTGATTAGATTTTCCAGTTAGCTACCAACTTGAAAGAGGGAACTTTAGCATACAACCCACATGGAAAACTGAGATTCGGCAAATAACATATTATAACGATCCCTGGGTTTATAAGCGCGGAAATCGACTCGAGCGTGCATGCTTTTGCTGCACAGTCTATAGCGCGCCCGACCACGGGCTCGAAGGTCGAGGGTTCGAGACCTGCTCCCTGCCTGTTTCATTAAAATATAAAGTGAGGCTTACTTGACACCAAACCAACAACAGTAGTTACTAAAACATAAATGTACGATGTTAAAGGTGGATTTTATGATGTAATGTCAACTTTATACATTTCTATCCCCGGGACCAAAAACTCATGCTTCCTACATTGAACTTGTCTGAACATTTTCAATATACGTTTTACTCAACTGCGTTACCCACTCCAGTTAGCAGATTGCGGTCTGCGACTTTAAGGCAATGCTGCTGGTGTGACGTATATTCTAGTGGACGGAACGCTTCTTTCAACCGCAGCAACAGTTTGTCCGCCACCTCGGTAGCTTGCTCGACAAAATAGCCGAACCAATAAAGCTCTTTAGACGCTTTAGTGTATATTAGCCACTGTGTTTTAAACCCATTTCTCCCCTCTAGTTAGTTATTCGATTTAATTTCATATTTACTGTGTTGTTGTTATTAGTCAGCTAGCGGGCTGGTTAAGTTAGCATTAGCCTAGCTAGCTAACATCTCCGACCATGAGGTCACTTAGCTACTCTCCTGATAAAAAGGTGAAAGAGGAGGAGGAAGAGAAGGATGTTACAATACAAAAACAAGTAGAGGGAGAGGCCATTACCGTGAAAGAAGAGAAAGACGTTTCAGTGAAAGAAGAGGAAGACGTGTTCAGAGTAAAAGAAGAGGAAGACTTGTTCAGAGTAAAAGAAGAGGAAGACTTGTTCAGAGTAAAAGAAGAGGAGGATGCAGTTGTTGAAGTGAAAGAGGGGGAGATGATTGTCACATCGAAAAAGGAGGGGGAAGAAGAGGAGGAAACGGGATATCTGGGCCCGGTTTCCCAAAGGCATCTTAAGGCATCCAATGGTTCTAACGATGAACGTTCCCTGATTAACACTAGTAAGTACTGTCTTAAAAACAGAGGCACAAACTCTGCAGTTGTTGAACTGATGTTTGGTGTTAAAGGGGAAATCTGCAATTGCTACATCCATATTGTAACTTTTAAATTATTTATTTATAGCCATTGATTCTTGAAGAATATAACACATGAGCTTAGTTCAACTGTTGTACGCCATCAGAACCCCAAATAAGCTTTTTTTTACTCCAATGTTTAGAAACAATGTAAACCAACACTGTATAGCCTCAACATGGTTAAAATTATAACGTTGATATAATGGATGTTAAGTTGTTGCATCCATAGGTCTGTCTATGAATTTGAGAGTAGTTACATTTCTCCATTTCTCTTATTAGCAAAACAGTGGTGGCATTACAGCTTTGTTATTGTTTCAACTGCAAGTTGGTTGATTGATTTATGTGGCTTTTTTAAAGGGACAACCTAGGTTTTAAACAGAAACAAAATGGCTGCCCAGAGACTTGGTTTGGTAAACAGCTGAGGGATGGGGGCTGGAGAAATGTAACCACTCTCGTGCCGAGTGGATTTCATTAAGACTTTGTTTACTTGCTGTTTGAGTTGAAGAAGAAAAAATACTTTGAGAAACTCCAGAACTCATTAGTGGTGCAGTGTTAAGACAATCAGAAATACTATCAGACATCCCCAAATGGGCACATTTATAGGCCTACATTTGTGTGCAGGCCAGGTAGACTAGTTTTACTTCTATATGTGTAATCAGGTGTGCATCCTTACTCAACATTGACAGGAGTGTTTCAAATGAAAGACAATGAATAAATTGATAAAACTGACGCATCTTGTGGGGTCAGGTCATGGGCCGTTTCATTTAGTATCCCTCCTTCAGGGAACAGTAGTTACTGTCAACGTTAAGCTTGTCATATGATGAACTTAAATACTGGATCTTGCTGTCGGACAATTTTTTGGACAGTCAAATGACAAACATCACAATATGCAACAACAACCAAAGTACTTCATTACTCTGGTAAAGACAGTTATGCCGTGCTCCACTTTGGATCCAACATCCCTAACAAATTGATGTTTATAATGTGTTATTGTCTGCTTGATTTACAGTAGGTTCTCGTTAGTCTGTTTGTCTCGTTAGTCGTTAGTCTGATACTTTGCTCATAATGTGTAGAGAACTGTTCCTTGATGGATAGGCTATTGTTTAACACACAGAGCTATTTTCCTTTTTTCAGGACATTTAGAATGACAACACATTACAGAGTAGCCTAGTGGGATTATTCACAAAATTATCTGGTGATCAGGTTATGAAATTTCATGACAAAGACATTTTAGTTTCCATGTTTCACCTGAAATACTAAATGATTTATAGTCCTCGGTCTATGTTGTTGTTAGGTGAATTTATGGGTCCTACAATAGGTCTATGTTATTGTTAGGTGAAGTTATGGGCCAATTTGACATACACTTAGTGTATAACCTCATTGTCAGTCTGATGTTAAAGCCAGAGCATTTTACTGGTTGAAGTGTTTTTTAAGTATAAAGCAGTTGATTTCTGACAGTAACACAAACAGAAGATTCAAGCGATCCTTACAATTATAATCTAAAAGTACTGTGAAGTGCAGTCATAAGCAACCTGTAAATAGAGGTTATTTTTGCTGTCAGCCCATGAGAACCCCTCTGAGTTTACCCCCACGGTGGTGAATTAGTGAATAGACATAGAGCTTAATGTGAGTTTCATTGAGTAGCACTCCTGATCTTGCGCTGATAGTGAGCTGTAATATTCAGAATAGATTGTTAAAAACTAAAATCTTTGCTCACCATTTTTGCTCCAGGCAGATATACTACAACCATAACTAGCGGTTTCCTCATCAGTATGGAGGATTTTCTGCAACCAGATTGTGTGAGCATCGCCCTCGTGCCGCAATTTCAGCAAACCGAAAGTCGTCTGGCACACTTTCTAGCCTACAATCATCGATGTTACTACTAATGTGAAAACAAGACAAAGTGTGATTGTTGCTCACTTGACTGTCTTAATTGTCAAATAATTTAACAGATGTCAATTGTTGTACAACATCATGGGTATGCTCTGGGCGTCACCTTTTACCTCACGCTCATCCTGTGGCGTTCTGCATTGGCATCGAAACGTGTCTGAATCCTGCCTTTGGAAGGCCACCAAAAATTCTGATATTTCCATCCCCTACTACAACATTTTCTGTCAAGATAGAACTGCCAAAGGGGGAGGAGTTGCAATCTTCTGCAGAGATGGCCTGAAAAGTTCTGTCATACTTTCCAGATCCATGACCAAACAATTCGAGCTTCTAATTTTAAAAATGAATCTCCCCAGAAATGAGTCTCTCACTGTTGCCGCCTCTTATAGACCCCCCCGCCCCCCAGCTCCCAGCTGTGCCCTGGAGACCAACTTGCCCTCCAAATACACCTCTGCTGTTTTCAGTCAGAATCTCAGCGATCACTGCCTCATTGCCTGAATCTGTTATGGGTTTGCAGTCAAACGACCACCCCTCATCACTGTCAAACGCTCCAAAAAACACTTCTGCGAGCAGGCCTTTCTAATCTACCTGGCCCGGGTATCCTGGAAGGATACTGACCTCATCCCATTTGTAGAGGATGTCTGGTTGTTATTTAAAAGTAATTTCCTCACCATCTTAAATAAGCATGTCCCTTTCAAAAAATGTAGAACTAAGAACAGATATAGCCCTTGGTTCACTCCAGACCTGACTGCCCTCGACCAGCACAAAAACATCCTGTGACGTACTGCACTAGTATCAAATAGTCCCCGCAATGTGCAATTTTTCTGTGAAGTCAGGAACCATTAAACACAGTCAGTTAGGAAAGCAAAGGCTAGCTTTTTCATACAGAAATTTGCATCCTGTAGCTCTATCTCCAAAAAGTTTTGGGACACTGTAAAGTCCATGGAGAAGAAGAGCACCTCCTCCCAGCTGCTCGCTGCACTGAGGCTAGGAAACACTGTCACCACCGATTAAATCCACGATAATCGAGAATTTCAAGAAGCATTTCTCTACGGCTGGCCAGGCTTTCCTCCTGGCTACCCCAACCCCAAATCCAGATAGCTGATGTTCTGAAAGACCTGCAAAACCTGGACTCGTACAAATCAGCTGGGCTAGAAAATCGGGACCCTCTCTTTCTAAAATTATCAGCCGCCATTGTTGCCACCCCTATTACTAGACGGTTCAACCTCTCTTTTGTATCGTCCGAGATTCCTTAAGATTGGAAAGCTTCCGCGGTCATCCCCCTCTTCAAAGGGGGTGACACACTAGACCCAAACTGTTACAGACCTATATCCATCCTGTCCTGCCTTTCTAAAGTCTTCGAAAGCCAAGTTAATAAACAAGATCACTGATCATTTCAAATCCAACCGTACCTTCTCCGCTGTGCAATCCGGTTTCCGAGCTGGTCATGGGTGCACCTCAGCCATGCTCAAGGTACTAAATGTTATCATATCCGCCATCGATAAAAGACAGTACTGTGCAGTCGTCTTCATCAACCTGGCCTGTTGTCCGAACCTCTGGCAGTCTCTATGGGGGTACCACAGGGTTCAATTCTCGGGCCGACTCTTTTCTCTGTATATATATATTTGTATTTATTTTACCTTTATTTAACTAGGCAAGTCAGTTAAGAACACATTTTTATTTTCAATGGCGGCCTAGGAACAGTGGGTTAACTGCCTGTTCAGGGGCAAAACGACAGATTTGTACCTTGTCAGCTCGGGTTTGAACTTGCAACCTTCCGGTTACTAGTCCAACGCTCTAACCACTAGGCTACCCTGCCGCCCCAGCGATCTCGCTCTTGCTGCGGGTGATTCCTTGATCCACCTCTACGCAGACTACATCATTCTGAAAACATCTTGCCCTTCTTTGGACACTGTGTTAAATTAACAAACATCCAAACGAGCTTCAATGCCATACAACACTCCTTCGGTGGCCTCCAACTGCTCTTAAACGCTACTAAAACTAAATGCATGCTCTTCAACCGATCGCTGCCCGCACCCGCCCGCCCGACTAGCATCACTACTCTGGACGGTTCTGAAATAGAATATGTGGACAACTACAAATACCTAGGTGTCTGGTTAGACTGTTAACTCTCCTTCCAGACTCATATTAAGCATCTCCAATCCAAAATTAAATCTAGAATCGGCTTCCTGTTTCGCAACAAAGCCTCCTTCACTTACACTGCCTAACACCCTCGTAAAACTGACTGTCCTACCGATCCATGACTTCGGCGATGTCATTTACAAAATAGCCTCCAACACTCTACTTAGCAAACTGGATGCAGTCTATCACAGTTCCATCCGTTTTGTCACCAATGCCTCATATACCACCCACCACTGCGACCTGTATGCTCTTGTCGCCTGGCCCCCGCGACATATTCGTTGCCAAACCCATTGTCTCTAGGTCATCTAAAAGTCTTTAATAGGCTGGCTTAACTCGGCTCACTGGTCACCATAGCAACACCCACCCATAGCACGCGCTCCAGCAGGTATATCTCATTGGTCATCCCCAAAGCCAACACCTCGTTTAGCCGCCTTTCCTTCCAGTTATCTGCTGCCAATGACTGGAACAAATTGCAAAAATCGCTGAAGTTGGAGACATTTATCTCCCATACTAACTTTAAGCATTGGGTATCTGAGCAGCTTACCGATCGCTGCAGCTGTACACAGCCCATCTGTAAACAGCCCATCCAACTGCCTACCTCATCCCCATGTTTTATTTACTTTTTTTTGCTCTTTTGCACACCCGTATTTCTACTTGCACATCATCATCTGCACATCCATCACTCCAGTGTACTTTGCTACTATGGCCTATTTATTGCCTTACCTCCTTACTCCATTTGCACACACTGTATAAACACTTTCTATTGTGTTATTGACTGTACGTTTGTTTATCCCACGTGTATGTAACTCTGTTGTTTTTTTGTCGCACTGCTTTGCTTTATCTTGGCCAGGTCGCAGTTGTAAATGAGAACTTGTTCTCGACTGGCCTACCTGGTTAAATAAAGGTGAAATACAAAATACAATCTTAACTTTATTAGCAAAACCCAAATGTATACTGTCATTAACTCAGTTCTTCAACAAATACACACAATTCTTAATACTATAGCAAACATTATATTAAACAGAACATTCAAACTAGCCTTACAATTATAATCCAAACTAGTGTAAAATGTACTCATAAGCAACCTGGAAATGGAGGTTAGTCCCCTGGGTTTTCCCCCATTCACATTCAGAATACATTGTGAAAAACGAAAATCTTTGCTCACCATTTTTACTCCAGAGAGATATACTACATCCATAACTATCGGTTTTCTCATTAGCAGGGAGGAGTTTCTGCAACCAAATTGTTTGTGCATCGCCCTTGCACCGCAATTTTATTAAACACAGAAAGGGGTCTATATTGGAAACCAAAAGTCGTCTGGCACACTGCTTAGAGTTTCAACAAAATGAATAACTAATCTACAATCATCAATGTTACTACTAATGTGAAAACAAGGCAAATATGACTATTCTTGCTCATTTAAAGAGGATTGTCAAATAATTTTTACATTCGTTACAGACATCAATTGTTTTACAACATCATTGGCTACTTTGTTGGCCTCAACTTTCTTTTACAGTGGTTTTCCGCTGTTGTGGGCCTTTAATCATCTGACTTTGTTGTTCACACAGGAGAGAGTGGGGACTATTGTGGATCCTCTGGGGATCCTCAACAACCTCATGATGCTGAAGAGGCAGAGAAGAGTCTCTCCAGATCAAAACACCTCAAGAAACACCTGCAGAGATCCACAGGGAAGAGAACTCACTTCTGCTCTGACTGTGGGAAGAGATTCACCTCATCAGGCATTAAAATTCATCAGAGAACACACACAGGAGAGAAACCTTATAGCTGTGGTCAATGTGGGAAGAGTTTTCCTCAATCTGGCTCTCTGACAGTACACCAGAGAACACACTCAGGAGAGAAACCTTATAGCTGTGATCAATGTGGGCAGAGTTTTGTTCAAGCTAACAATCTGACTCGACACAAGAGAACACACACAGGAGAGAAACCTTATAGCTGTGGTCAATGTGGGAGGAGTTTTACAACATCTAGCTCTCTGACAGTACACCAGAGAACACACACAGGAGAGAAACCTTATAGCTGTGGTCAATGTGGGAAGAGTTTTGGTCAATCTGGAGAGCTGACAGTGCACCAGAGAACACACACAGGAGAGAAACCTTATAGCTGTGATCAATGTGGGAGCAGTTTTCCTTCATCTAGCTATCTGACAGTACACCAGAGAACACACACAGGAGAGAAGCGTTATAGCTGTGATCAATGTGGGAAGAGATTTACTTTCTCTGGCACTCTGACTCAACACCAGAGAACACACACAGGAGAGAAACCTTATAGCTGTGATCAATGTGGGAGGAGTTTTACTACATCTAGCTCTCTGACAGTACACCAGAGAAAACACACAGGAGAGAAACCTTATAGCTGTGGTCAATGTGGGAGGAGTTTTACTACATCTAGCTATCTGACAGTACACCAGAGAAAACACACAGGAGAGAAACCTTATAGCTGTGGTCAATGTGGGAGGAGTTTTACTACATCTAGCTATCTGACAGTACACCAGAGAAAACACACAGGAGAGAAACCTTATAGCTGTGGTCAATGTGGGAGGAGTTTTACTACATCTGGCCATCTGACAGTACACCAGAGAAGACACACAGGAGAAAAATCTCATAGCTGTGACCAGAGATAATCTGTTAAAAGATCTCTGATCAAATATTAGAAAATACATACATGAAGGAGTTGTTTCATGTTTTCAATTAATTAATGTCACAATGTAGAATGTTTTAACATTGTAGTAGGAGTATTTTAATGATGTCACAATGTAGAAGCCTAAACGTTTTCCCCCCTTTATGATTTGATTTCATAATGATATGGATATTAGCCTCACGGGAAAATGGAAGAGTACTATTTATGTGATTTAATAAAAATTGACAAAGAAAAAATAGTTCAAATCAAATGTATTTATATAGGGCTTCTTACATCAGCTGATATCTCAAAGTGCTGTACAGAAACCCAGCCTAAAACCCCAAACAGCAAGCGATACAGGTGTAGAAGCATGGTGGCTAGGAAAAACTCCCTAGAAAGGCCAAAACCTAGGAAGAAACCTAGAGAGGAACCAGGCTATGAGGGGTGGCCAGTCCTCTTCTGGCTGTGCCGGGTGGAGATTAAAACAGAACGTGGCCAAGATGTTCAAATGTTCATAAATGACCAGCATGGTCAAATAATAATAATCACAGTAGTTGTCGAGGGTGCGTCAGGTCAGCACATCAGGAGTAAATGTCAGTTGGCTTTTCATAGCCGACCATTAAGAGTATCTATACCGCTCCTGCTGTCTCTAGAGAGTTGAAAACAGCAGGTCTGGGACAGGTAGCACGCCCGGTAAACAGGTCAGGGTTCCATAGCCGCAGGCAGAACAGTTGAAGCTGGAGCAGCAGCACGGCCAGGTGGACTGGGGACAGCAAGGAGCCATCATGCCAGGTAGTCCTGAGGCATGGTCCTCGGGCTCCGGTCCTCTGAGAGAAAGAAAGATAGAGAGAATTAGAGAGAGCATACTTAAATTCACACAGGACACCGGATAAGACAGGGGAAGTACTCCAGATATTTCAAACTGACCCTAGCCCCCGACACACAAACTACTGCAGCATAAATACTGGAGGCTGAGACAGGAGGGGTCAGGAGACACTGTGGCGGGGCATCCGATGATACCCCCGGACAGGGCCAAACAGGAAGGATATAACCCCACCCACTGTGCCAAAGCACAGCCCCCACACCACTAGAGGGATATCTTCAACCACCAATTTACCATCCTGAGACAAGGCCGAGTATAGCCCACAAGGATCTCCGCCACGGCACAACCCAAGGGGGGGGGCCCCAACCCAGACAGGAAGATCACATCAGTGACTCAACCCACTCAAGTGACGCACCCCTCCTACGGACGGCATGAAAGAGCACCAGTTTGCCAGTGACTCAGCCCCTGTAATAGGGTTAGAGGCAGAGAATCCCAGTGGAGAGAGGGGAACCGGCCAGGCAGAGACAGCAAGGGCAGTTCGTTGCTCCAGAGCCTTTCCGTTCACCTTCACACTCCTGGGCCAGACTACACTCAATCATATGACATACTGAAGAGATGAGTCTTCAGTAAAGACTTAAAGGTTGAGACAGAGTCTGCGTCTCTCACATGGATAGGCAGACCATTCCATTAAAATGGAGATCTATAGGAGAAAGCCCTGCCTCCAGCTGTTTGCTTAGAAATTCTAGGGACAATTAGGAGTTGTGTTACACTTATCACGTTGGTGACCCACTTGAATCAAAATGCAACACTTCAAAATGTGGCCAACTGTTTTCGACAAATTGTCCTCTAACCAGTGATGTACACATTACTTCCAGATTCCGTGTGGTTTTTGAGCTGTTAATTTTAACAGGACGTGCAACCTCATCTCTCTCCTCTCGCACAAATGATTTTAGCATGATATCGATGAGTGATGACAAATAAGTGTTGCATTCCCTTGTTTAGCGACCCCTAAATTTAAATGCATCACTCCAAAATGTAGCTGACTGTCTTCTGCAGGTTGTCCTCTAACCAGTGAGGTAAAATATATCTCCCATTTCCATTTGTTTTTTTTGTTGTGTCAGTTTGAAATTACAACCTAATTTCCCCCCTAATCGATATCAGTGATTTATTGCTACTTGTCAAAACAGCAGCATTTTTGGTGCTTGTGCATTTTAAAAGCTGCTTGTTTAAACAAATTAAAGTAATATGATTATTGTAGCAGATGTTTGTGTACATAGAACATTTTATGTTTAGGTTTTCAATTTATCCCAAACTGTTTCTGCATATTGGTTATTGATTTGGACACATTAAAACTGTGTTTTGACATTGGGCTATCCCACGTAAGACTATGCAACCAAATATTTCATATTTACATTTCATGTAACATTTAGTATTCATAATTATTTATACGACCAACTGACAATTTTTGGTACAATTATATTGACATTGTTTCCCTGCTTTTAGAATATCAGGGTTCATTCTCAGATGTGTCAACCCAAATGTACTAGAGCATGACATTGGGGACTGGGCCCCGATCCAACATCATACCTATCTAGTGAACCCTGAAAAAAGAGAGAAACCCCGCTCTGCAGTGAGGTGGAAAGTTACTACCGATATTGCAGGAGTTTCCTCTTGAAATCAGACATGTCCATGGTAAGGACAACTTGGTTGCTGATTTTCTCAAGGATGGGCAGTCAAAAAGATGTGTGTTTTGCGTTTAGCCAGTGTGTTACCATGGATCACAATTTATTTTGACCACATGTTTTTCCGTATTGGAGATGAGTTTTGTTTGGGCTCGTTCCAAGGGGATTGATATTGTAGTTGATTATAATGTGAAATTGAAATTGTTTTCTGTTAGTGGTCAGCAAACTTGTCCAACAAAATTATAAGATATATTTGTTGTCTTAAGGGGGAAGGAAGGTTTTACAGGCTTTGGTTTTTTCACTTATGTTTTGAGGTTGGACTTGGCCTTATAGCTTGTTAGCATGTAGGGAGAACCGATTGGTGTCAGTATGTGTTACACCTGTGCTGTCTTGTCCATCTCGTTAGTGGGAAGGTGTTTCACCTGAGCTGGTCCAGGTTCTATTTAAGAGTGTCTGGCCCAGTGCTCCAGTCATCTTGATAGATGTGGAATGTCAACACATTTAGTTGCTCCACTTTTTTGGTTTGCTTCCTGTCTTTAAGTTTGGTGTGGGTTTTTCTTTTGTTTGCCTCTTCTTGGGCAGATTTAGTGGGTCTCATGGTGGGTGTCTTTTAGAGCCTCTCCTAAAAAAACAGCTTATATTTGGGTGGGATGTTGCATCCTATTAATATTTTAATCAATGGCATTTCCTTTCAATGCTCATTAGTCTTTCAGTGGTTATTCTTGTTTTTTATCCGCTTATGTTTTTTTCCTGTGAAGCCATTGTGTTATCATGTCTGAAATGTACTGTATAAGTAAAACTTGATTTGAACATATAGCAAAATAAATGAACCCAATGACTGACCAATCAACAGACTCTTGCTAAACCAATGAATAAATATGTGCAAAAGCAACACATTTCTTGGTCCATCTTAGTATGAAAAACTGTATAAACTCATATCTTCCTCTGTCAAAATAGTGCTGGTATGTATGTTTAGTATCACTTTTCAACCAACCCAGTTCATTTGTTGATATATTGAAAACAAACTAAGTTTGTTGTGGGTTTTTCTTTTGTTTCCCTCTTCTTGGGCAGATTTAGTGGGTCTCATGGTGGGTGTCTTTTAGGTCCCAGTTGTTGTTACTAGTCAACTTCCAGTGGACACCCCCATAGTGTCATTCAGAACCCCTCCTAAAAACCCACCTGTTTAGTTGTGGTTGTTGTCAATGACTCTTGGTTAGTTCCCTCTTCTGTTTAAGTGACGTTTCTGGTTTTCTTGCTGGGAAACGTAACAACAATGTAGTAAAACAAGCTTATATTTTGGGTTGTAGCCTCCAGTTCTTGTTCATCAAAGGCATTTCCTTGAAATGTTAATTCGTCTTTCAGTTGTTATTCTTCTGTTTGCTGTGTATGTTTTTATTTGTATTTTTTCTGTGAAGTGCATTGCGTTGCATCCATGTCTGAAATGTGCTGGTTTGGTTTGAACATATTGCAAAATAAATGACCAACCAATCAACAGACTCTTGCTCCATCTTAGTATGAAAAACAGTATAAATTCAGTGCATTTGTTGAAGATGAAAAAATGTTGAAATCAACAATATGTCAAAGGATTCAACTACTGAAAACTGAAACAAACAAATGGATCAACCAGATCAATCTCACTTTTCACGCCTGTTGAAGGCGTGGTGGAGTGGTAAACACCACCCCCGGCTCTACCAGGGGTTTGAGGTGGTCTCCCACAGCTCTGCTTATGTCATGTTCTGTGGCCTTGCCATTCTATTTCTTGACTGCCCCTGCAACACAGAAAGAAACACATTTAGTCATATTATTTAAAACTCTCAAAGTAATGGATATGGAGCATCTATGGCCTCAGTTACACCTGACACCTAAATGTGACTTCTGTCATCCAATCACTCTAAGCTGCATTAGGTTCAGATCTACCAGGATGGGCCCTTGACATAGTCTGGACGCAGTCAGGCCAAACAAATATGCATCAGCAATGTAAAGAGATGGGGTAAAGTAAATTCTACACAAATTACCTTCATAATATTAAAGACCAAATGTGTGCCTGAGAGGAAATTAACTTTCATACAGCCAAAGGGGGTGAGAAATTACAATATCAGTGGCCAACTTGCACGAATGTAAATAAACATAGATGATGGAACATTTTCCCTTTTGCTTACGTGATGAACCACTAAGGGTACATACATATTTACCATCTAAACCACGTGTGACCTCTCAGCTCTCTGGCTGTAGAAGTGTTCTTCCTAACCAGTCCCTCAACAGCTCTCTGACTGAGCTCCACCCTCACTGGGTCTTCAGAGGAGAGGAAGGCTGATGAGGGATGGAAGGATGAATGGGTCAGTCAATAAAGTGTCGAGCTGCTGTCTATGCTGTCTGACAAAATCACTATTTTAGTAGTTCATTAAAGGAAATAAGGCTTTATGACTGCTGAATACCAACTATCAATCACTTAGATTGTGTATTTTCAGGGAGCGATACATTCTTGGGACTTCCCTAGCCCATTGAAGTTGACATTTAAAAGGGTTACGGTAGGGTTTAGGGTAGGGATGTCCCAAGGATCCCAGGTAGCATTGACAATTGTGCATTCTTCGGTCTCTTTTACGTAGCAGGTGTAAAATAAACAGACAAGACAAGTAGACATGCAGTGCATTATGGTCATTGTAGTTTTAAAAATAGCATCTAATTATGCCAATCTGTATGTGGGGTTGTTAGAGAAGAATGTGATTGTCAGCCCTAACAATCCATTCTAGCACCTCATCAGGTTCTGCAAAAGGCTTCATTGATGACGTGTTCCTTCTATTCCAGGGGACAGCAGAGGAACTTCATCGATTCCACTCCATCATCAATACAAGCAGTGAACATCTGAAATTCACCCTCACCTTTGATGCGCATGAAACAAGTTATCTGGACATTTTGATTAAGAGGGAGGGGTGTGGCTTTAACACAGACCTATACAGGAAGCAGACGGAGAGGAAATCCCTGTTACGCCGAGACAGCTTCCACCCTACACCCCTAAAAAAGAGCCTCCCCATTACCCAATACAGTCGCATACACGGGATTTGTAGGACACAGAGTGACTATGACAAACAAGCCGACTGTCTGGATGACAGCGGGGTTACCCAGAGGAGTGGCTGGATGAGTGTTTCAGACAGCAGGGTTACCCAGAGGAATGGCTGGATGAGTGTTTCAGACAGCGCGGTTACCCAGAGAAATGGCTGGATGAGTGTTTCAGACAGCGGGGTTACTCAGAGGAATGGCTGGATGAGTGTTTCAGACAGCGGGTTACCCAGAGGAATGGCTGGATGAGTGTTTCAGACAGTGGGGTTACCCAGTGGAATGGCTGGATGAGTGTTTCAGACAGCGGGGTTACCCAGAGGAATGGCTGGATGAGTGTTTCAGACAGCGGTGTTACCCAGAGGAATGGCTGGATGAGTGTTTCAGACAGCAGGGTTACCCAGAGGAATGTCTGGATGAGTGTTTCAGACAGCAGGGTTACCCAGAGGAATGGCTGGATGAGTGTTTCAGACAGCAGGGTTACGCAGAGGAATGGCTGGATGAGTGTTTCAGACAGCAGGGTTACCCAGAGGAATGGCTGGATGAGTGTTTCAGACAGCAGGGTTACCCAGAGGAATGTCTGGATGAGTGTTTCAGACAGCAGGGTTACCCAGAGGAATGGCTGGATGAGTGTTTCAGACAGCAGGGTTACCCAGAGGAATGTCTGGATGAGTGTTTCAGACAGCAGGGTTACCCAGAGGAATGTCTGGATGAGTGTTTCAGACAGCAGAGTTACCCAGAGGAATGGCTGGATGAGTGTTTCAGACAGCAGGGTTACCCAGAGGAATGTCTGGAGGAGTGTTTCAGACAGCAGGGTTACCCAGAGGAATGGCTGCATGACGCAAAGGATCGTTATAAAAATACAGTGGTGGAAAAAGTATCCAGCTGTCATACTTGAGTAAAGAAAACATTTAAAATGTAATTATAATTTTTGTAAATTTAAAACAAAAACATAACTGTTTGTACTCATATGTAACCAAATCGTGGCTGCAACTAAGTTACTAAGTCTTTAACCAGACTGTATTGTTACACTGGTGAGTAAAAACTCATGCTCCCTACACTTGAACTTTTTTGTCTGAAAATAAAATGTACATTTTCCTCAACTGCGTCCAGTCAGCAGATGGACGAGATGCCACTTAGGCCGCCCGTTGTGACTCTGTCAAGATGTCAGCAGAGCAAGTTTGTATGAAGGTCTGGTTATTAAATGGGTACATAGTTCAATAGTAATATCCTGTAACACCCTCTGGTGATGAACTTTGCTGCCCTGTTTCCAGTTGTCCACATGGCTGGGAGAACCTATTCAAGTAAGTAAGTAAATAGATTTTGGAAATGAAAAAAAAACAATGTAGTATTATCTAACTAGCTACAGTCCCTGCTAACTCAAATGAGCTGCTAAATGAGCTAACTAGACAACTTCACATTCTGTATAGATAGATAGCTAAGTTAATTAAATATCACCAGCTACCTGACTTCATATTAGCTAGCTATTTATTTATCACTGTAAAATACAAACTCCAAATGCATTTGTAGGTAGCTAGCTAACAGCCATGGAGGAGGGTGAAAGGATAGCAGCCCCAACTGTCAGTGAGAGAGGAGGCTATTCTGGATAGGGAAGGTACTTTTGTGTTGTTCCTGTCCCTAGAAGTGAGGACGGAGATAATAGTAACATAATATTCAGTGTGAGTTCATTTGACCATAATGAAGTCTGTTTCTTGTGAAATGCTAATTAATTACTTAAAAATCATACAATGTGATTTTCTGGAATTTTGTTTTAGATTCCGTCTCTCACAGTTGAAGTGTACCTATGATAAAAATTACAGACCTCTACATGTTTTGTAAGTAGAAAAACCTGCAAAATTGTCAGTGTATCAAATACTTGTTCTCCCCACTGTATGTAAATAAGGTATTCCTGTTTTGTCATTATGGGGTATTATGTCATTATGGTGTATGGTGTGTAGATTAATGAGGATCACAATATTATTTAATACATTTTAGAATAAGGGTGTAACATAAAAAAAATTCAAAAAAGTCCAGGGGTCTGAATACTTTCTAAATGCTCTGAATATGCTGTTGGTTTACTGTTATAATACGTTGTATGACCACCAATACTGTTCCACGATTCACAGACCTAGAAAATACATGGCCAACCTTGCTGCTAGAGATCTAGCTACTGGGTGTGCAGGCTTCTGTTCCAGCCCTGCACTAACAGTTGACATTGTGCTGATTATTTGGATTAGACACTATTCAATCATGTCTTGATTTGGAGTCAGATGGATGTCTATACCCACTGCCCATTTCCACAGGTGTTCTTCATGATAGGAAATAAAGTGGTGATTCACAGAATGAAGTGTAGTGTCTTTTTGGGTCATTGAACATAACCTGTTTGTCTGGTTTTTTGGGTTGTTACTCTAATTTAGTCTGATATTGCACAATCATTACTTAATTCTGCTACATTTTAAAATGATTTGTTTCATTTAATCTTTATTTAACTAGGCTCATGTGGTTTGTAATTTCGATACTGAAACAGGATTTGCTAATCTTCCCACATTGTTTCCATTGTTTCCATGTTGCTGAGAGGTTTTCTCCATTTGAAATTATACTGTTAGAAATAGGTAAAGCACTCACACATCTGAGAACTTGTGTGTGTCCCTCATTAGTTAATAACTTGAAAGAAAACAAAAGGCTGATTGATACTGATCAGTGTGTGGGTTTTCTTTTTCATCAGACAATTAATGAGGCTCATAATGATGCTGACCATGTTGAAGCAGACCAGTTTAGACTCATAATGAGGCTCACCATGTTGAAGGAGAGCAGATTAGACTCATAATGATGCTGACCATGTTGAAGGAGAGCAGATTAGACTCATAATGATGCTGACGATGTTGAAGGAGAGCAGATTAGACTCATAATGAGCCTCACCATGTTGACGCAGACCAGATTAGACTCATAATGATGCTGACCATGTTGAAGGAGAGCAGATTAGACTCATAATGATGCTGACCATGTTGAAGGAGACCAGATTAGACTCATAATCAGTGGTGGTGAAAGTACCCAATTGTCATACTTGAGTAAAAGTATAGATACCTTAATAGAAAGTTACCCAGTAAAATACTACTTGAGTAAAAGTCAAAGTATTTGGTTTTAAATATACTTAAGTATCAAAAGTAAAAGTATGAATAATTTAAAATTCCTTATATTAAGCAAACTAGACAGAACCTTTGTCTTGTTTTTATTTATTTACGGATAGCCAGGGGCATACTGCAACACTCAGACATCATTTACAAACGAAGCATTTGTGTTTAGTGAGTCCGTCCGAGCAGAGGCAGTAGGGACGACCAGGGATGTTCTCTGTTTAGTGAGTCCATCAGATCAGAGGCAGTGCGGATGACCAGGGATGTTCTCTGTTTAGTGAGTCTGTCAGGAAGGAGCAATGAATGGATAGTTCATTTATTTCCAAAGCTGCAATGATGGGACACACACAGTATGGATGAATGATCAGAGGTGATGGGATATAAATAGCACACCCACAGCAATTCTCCATAAATCTGCCCTATAATATACTAACAAAAAAACAATTGATATGTCATTCAAAGTTATTGTGATCGTTTAGTGGATTTAACTATTCCTACTAATTCTTAATTGACTGTAATAAATTAATACATTGTTTCCATGTGTCTCATATTCACAACATCAGAATAAACTCATCCATTTTAGTATCAAAATATATCAAATTAACCTGAAAAACTGAAGAAGTATAATACACCTAAACTAACAAAACCGGGCTGATAAACTGGCTGGTGTTCATGAGTTTATAAAACATATACATTTGTCATAAATTACCTGCATTGATGAGACACAGTGTGGATGAATGATCAGTAGTCAACAGTGTAAAAATAGCACTCCTAAAGAAGATGCATTTTCCAGTTAGATACCAAGAGGGAACTTTAGCATAAAACCCACATGGAAAACTGAGATTTGGCAAATAACATATAAAGAGAGGCTTATTTGACACCAAACCAATAACAGAAGTTACTAAAACATAAATTGCTAATGTAGGATTTAAAAGGTGGATTTTATGATGTAATGTCAACTTTATACATTTCTATCCCAGGACCACTCAATTTTCAAATTCTCCATAAATCTGCTGTGGATTACCCAGAATCCCGAAATAAATTAATACATATGTGATAATTCAAAAACACATCTGTTTGTGCTTATAGGGAACCAGATCTTCAATACAACTCAGTTACTAAGTCTTTAACCACACTGTATTGTTACACTGGTGAGTACAATCTCAGGCGTCCTACACTTTAACTTGTTATCTGAAGATGAAATATACATTTTACTCAACTGCGTTACCCACTCCAGTCAGCAGATGGCGATCTGCGACTTTAAGGTTATGCTGCTGGTGTGACGTATAATCTAGTGGACAGAACGCTTCTTTCAGCAGCAGCAACAGTTTGTCAGACACCTTGGTAGCTTGCTAGACAAAATAGCCGAACCAATAAAGCTCTTTAGACGCTTTAGTGTATATTAGCCACTGTGTTTTAAACCCATTTATGTCATCCACTTAGTTATCAGATTTAATTTCATATTTACGGTGTTGTTGTTATTATTCAGCTAGCGGGCTGGTTAAGTTAATATTAGCCTAGCTAGCTAACATCCCTGACCATGCGGTCACTAAGCTACTCTCCTTCTAAAGAAGATGAGAATATCACAGTACAATAAGAAGTAGAGGGTGAGGCTGTTACTGTGAAAGAAGAGGAAGACGCGTTCAGAGTGAAAGAAGAGGAGGATGCAGTTTATGGAGTGAAAGAGGAGGAGGGGGAGATGACTTACATCGAAAAAGGAGGAGGAAGAAGGAGGAAACTGGATATCTGGGCCCGGTTTCCCAAACGCATCTTAAGGCATCCAATGGTTCTAATGATGAATTTAGCCATAAGATGGTTTTGAGAAACCGTTCCCTGATTAACACTAGTAAGTACTGTCTTAAAAACAGAGGCACAAACTCTGCAGTTGTTGAACTAATGTTTGGTGTTAAAGCGGAAATCTGCAATTGCTACATCCATATTATGACTTTTAAATTATTTATTTATAGCCATTGATTCCTGAAGAATATAACACATTTCTCATGAGCGTGGTTCAACTGTTGTACCCCATTAGAACCCCAAATACTCCAATGTTTAGAAACAATGTAAATCAACACTGTATAGCCTCAACATGGTTAAAACTATAATATTGATATAATGGAAGGTCAGTCCTTGCATCCATAGGTCTGTCTGTAGTTACATTTCTCCAACCCCATCATCATCTTATTACCAAAACAGTGGTGGAATTACAGCTTTGTTATTGGTTGAACTGCAGATTGCAGGGTTGTTTTTTTTTAAACAGCAACAAAATGGCTGCCCAGAGACTTGGTTTGGTCAACAGCTGAGGATGGGGGTAGGAGAAGTGTAACCACCATCAAATTCATAGAGAAAGCTATTGTAGCAACCGTAACCCAACACCTAACGACTTCGTCAAGAAGTTCAGACATCTTGGCGTAACAGTTATAAGGTGTTGGCTTGACAGTCGCTGGACCCAGGTTTGAGTTCAGCTCAGGGCTACCCCCAGAATTCACTACACTATGAATACAAGGACTGGCCATCCATGATGTCATAATGATAGTTTTAACCAGGTTTCTAGGATATATTGTATATTCTAGAATTTGTCCATGATGTCATAATGATAGTTTAACCAGGTTTCTATGATATATAGTATATTCTAGAATTTGTCCGTGATGTCATAATGATAGTTTAACCAGGTTTCTAGGCTATATAGTATATTCTATAATTGCCAGTGTAGATTTCCTGTGGGGGTCAAATTATTAGAGCTGTTGATAAATCATTGTATAATATTCAGCCAAGTTGTTTCATGCCTTTACATTAAAAGGCAAAACATACCTAGATTGAATTACATTCATGAATTGGTTTGAAACCTTTGTTTTAAAACGTACTCAATGTTGGTGCCTTTGTAACAGTACTCTGCTTGCGTTGTGTACAATCAGTCATCGACATGGAACTCCAACGTGTAGCACCAGTCATGGAGATTTATTCTGATAGGAACAGCACAACATTGCACGTCATGCAATGCACGGCTCACCATCCAACTCTGCACTCACACACTGTACAAAATATATGAACCCCCCCATCAGACACAGTAAGTTGCTAGCTAGTACTGGCGGGAATTCTTTACAACAAAATGCACAACAAATATCCAAACAAGGCTGCATCTTATGTGTGATGTTCCGAAGAACATTTACAAACAAATTGATATAAATTGTACATTGAAATCATCACTTGGGAGTATAAAAATC
Organism: Oncorhynchus clarkii lewisi; assembly: GCF_045791955.1. Lineage (NCBI taxonomy): Eukaryota > Metazoa > Chordata > Actinopteri > Salmoniformes > Salmonidae > Oncorhynchus > Oncorhynchus clarkii. Next base: position 29,451,479 of record NC_092159.1, on the reverse strand, counting down.
ACTTTTGACGTACAGTGCTTTGCAACCAACAACTTACCGCTGGTTTGGTGGTTGTTCACTGGGACGATTCTAACTGGAACATTCCCCCTCGTAAGCAAGCTACTGTTGGAATTATTATGAATAAATGAATAAACAATATCCCAATTTTAAATAGAATTGTAACTAAGTAAACTTATACTCTGTTTTATTATATCTGATTAACTATATGAGTTCATAAGGTGGGATTGTGTGACACGGACAAGGAGTAATTAAAATTAATGAACACCATTCCAACTAGGAAGAAACGAATGGGTTGGGGACTGTGTAAACACATAAGGTCGTTAACCTAGCGTTGAACCTACAGAAACTTAGCTCTGGGGTTTTTAGATAAGACAGTGAGTGCATTCCTAGGTTTTCTGTTAATTAGAACTGTCAGCTCAGTGGTGATCGATAATGTTGAGGGGTCAAAAGTTACCTGGGAGTGTGTTAGTAAGTTAGAATGAACTTTTCACCTCACTTTGTCCCGGTCGAGAGGAGGAGATTCTGTGCAAAATTATTCAGCTCCTTTACTTTCAGTGCAGCAAACTCTCTCCAGAAGTTCAGTGAGGATCTCTGAATGATCCAATGTTGACCTAAATGACTAATGATGATAAATACAATCCACCTGTGTGTAATCAAGTCTCCGTATAAATGCACCTGCACTGTGATAGTCTCAGAGGTCCGTTAAAAGCGCAGAGAGCATCATGAAGAACAAGGAACACACCAGGCAGGTCCGAGATACTGTTGTGAAGAAGTTTAAAGCCGGATTTGGATACAAAAAGATTTCCCAAGCTTTAAACATCCCAAGGAGCACTGTGCAAGCGACAATATTGAAATGGACGGAGTATCAGACCACTGCAAATCTACCAAGACCTGGCCTCTAAACTTTCAGCTCATACAAGGAGAAGACTGATCAGAGATGCAGCCAAGAGGCCCATGATCACTCTGGATGAACTGCAGAGATCTACAGCTGAGGTGGGAGACTCTGTCCATAGGACAACAATCAGTCGTATATTGCACAAATCTGGCCTTTATGGAAGAGTGGCAAGAAGAAAGCCATTTCTTAAAGATATCCATAAAAAGTGTCGTTTAAAGTTTGCCACAAGCCACCTGGGAGACACACCAAACATGTGGAAGAAGGTGCTCTGGTCAGATGAAACCAAAATTGAACTTTTTGGCAACAATGCAAAACGTTATGTTTGGCGTAAAAGCAACACAGCTCATCACCCTGAACACACCATCCCCACTGTCAAACATGGTGGTGGCAGAATCATGGTTTGGGCCTGCTTTTCTTCAGCAGGGACAGGGAAGATGGTTAAAATTGATGGGAAGATGGATGGAGCCAAATACAGGACCATTCTGGAAGAAAACCTGATGGAGTCTGCAAAAGACCTGAGACTGGGACGGAGATTTGTCTTCCAACAAGACAATGATCCAAAACATAAAGCAAAATCTACAATAGAATGGTTCAAAAATAAACATATCCAGGTGTTAGAATGGCCAAGTCAAAGTCCAGACCTGAATCCAATCGAGAATCTGTGGAAAGAACTGAAAACTGCTGTTCACAAATGCTCTCCATCCAACCTCACTGAGCTCGAGCTGTTTTGCAAGGAGGAATGGTAAAAAAATTCAGTCTCTCGATGTGCAAAACTGATAGAGACATACCCCAAGCGACTTACAGCTGTAATCGCAGCAAAAGGTGGCGCTACAAAGTATTAACTTAAGGGGGCTGAATAGTTTAGCACGCCCAATTTTTCAGTTTTTGAATTGTTAAAAAAGTTTGAAATATCCAATAAATGTCGTTCCACTTCATGATTGTGTCCCACTTGTTGTTGATTCTTCACAAAAAATACAGTTTTATATCTTTATGTTTGAAGACTGAAATGTGGCAAAAGGTCGCAAAGTTCAAGGGGGCCGAATACTTTCGCAAGGCACTGTACATGTTAAGTACACTCAGTGACTTTAAAACATCCAAGTAATAAAATAAACTACCATAAGAGAGTTGATCATATCTGTCACATTACCATCCTGCAACCTCTAATCATGGTCACAATGATGTAAAAACAAAACAAATAAAACATGTCAATACCATTGACCCTCTATTCATATATTAACCTTCAAGAGCTACCTTTCTGCTTATTCATAATCTCAATCAGTCTTGACACTGGTTTAAATAGCCTTCCTGCCCTTTACCTAATACGACCCCGACTACCTTCAACTGGATAAGGGTTAACAGTGTTGTGTACTGTTGCAATAGTGTGTCCGTCAACACAGTCCGTGCGTAACTGATCAGGTAAGGAATGGTCTGCGTTTGGTAGGTCAGTACAGATATCGTAAACAGACTGGTCAATTAGCTCACTCACTACACTGTTACAGTCTCGGTCAGATTCTTGAAGACTCTCTGATTGAGGCAGACCTTCCAGCTGCAGTATATCATCCACAGAATCCAAAGGTGGAATATCCTGAGCATCCAAGGATCGCACATCACCCTCCAGGCTTGTGTCACCTGTTCCTTCAGAAGACAATTCTGACACCCACACTCTGGTACTGTATTCAGCACCATCATCCACTGCAGTGTCCATGGCAGCTGAGACCACAAGGCTGTCATTCATGTCCTCAGACTCTGTTAATCCAGACGTGTCTGTTCCCTCATCAACGGCAGCATGGGGAAGAGGAAGAAAGTTGACTGGCATTATCAGGTTGCGATGTACCGTCTTCTCCCATCCAGTGGAGCTGTTCTTAAAAGTGTGACTGTCAGCATTCAATCCAGTGACAAGGTAGACAGTATCCTCCCAACGGTCAGCGAGCTTCCGCTTTCCCCGCTCCCCCTTTTTAGCCAGCAATACTCGATCCCTAATCTCCACTGGTGCTCCTCTGACTCTTCTGTCATAAAGGTCAGCATGCCTCTTCAACTGCTTCACTGCAGATGCCTGTGCTGCATTCATGGCTTCTTTCAGATATCTCCTCAAAGACTGAACAAACTGGTCATAGTCGACAACTTCTGGGTTCTCTATGACAGAGCCAAAGACTATGTCAACAGGCAGTATTGGCGTCCTCCCAAACATTAGCAGGAAAGGGGCAAAGCCTGTGGTCTCTTGGATTGTACAATTGTCCTCAAACGTGAGGGACTTCAGCGCCTGAGGCCATCTGTGCTTTGCTCTCGTTGGCAGGGCCCGGATCATGTTTCCCAAAGTCCTATTCATCCTTTCACAGGACCCATTCCCCATCGGATGGTACGGAGTGGTGTGAGACTTCTGAACGCCTGCAACACTCAACAGTTCGGTTATTAAAGCGCTCTCAAAGTTGGCTCCCTGGTCTGAGTGTATACGGTGAGGCATCCCGTAGACACAGAAATAGTTGTTCCACAACTGATGAGCTACTGATTTAGCAGACTGGTTCGGACACAAGAAGGCATGAGCCAATTTGGTAAAGTGGTCAGTAACAACGAGCACATCCAAGGACTTGTTTGAAGAATCTTCTGCTAACCAGAAGTCTATGCACACTAGTTCAAGAGGCTCAGTTGTTATTATGCTCTCAAGAGGAGCTCTTGCTTCCGGATCAGGAGTCTTGCTCACTGCGCATCTCCTGCAGCACTTCACATAAGCTTTTACCTCCCTCTCCAGTCCATGCCAGAAGAACCTCTGTCTTGTCAGGTAGACTGTTCTCTGTTGGCCCTGGTGGCCAGCTTCATCATGGACACCCTTCAACACCATTGCTTTCATGGAGGCTGGAACCACATACAGATACATTTTCCTCTTTGTAACCACATTCTTTGAAACACGATACAGTACACCCATCTTCATGGTCAACTTGTCCCAACTTCTGAGAAGACACAACACCTCAACACTCTCATGGGCACGCTCTCTCCGGGATGGTCTTCTCCCCCTCTCCACAAAGAAGATGACTCTGCTGATCATGTTGTCATCACGCTGCTTACTCATCAGTAGGTCGTGTGGCAGAACATCGACATCAGTCTGCTCTGATGGCATAACAGCATGTGGAAGCTGTGGCAACAGCAGTGAATGTGAGCCCACTTCACCCACCCAGCACCTGTGTGAATGAAGAACAGCTGCAACTTCATGTCTTGATAAAGCACCAGATTGGGGGTCAACAGTAGCCGGACAGCTAATGACCACTTTGTTGGAGTCAGAGGCTTTGTCAAAGGGGTGGCTGGACCAGCGAAACACATCTTGCACTCTGTCTGTGCGCACAGCGTCGGCTTCAGCTAGTAAGATCTTGTACGGGACCCTTGTCAGGCGATGGAGTGCACTGGGTCGTACGAAGGGCTCTCTGCTCAAAGCATCTGCAACAACATTCATTTTTCCAGGGATGTACTTCATGATAAACTTGTACGGTGCCAGCTTGGCGAACCATCTCTGTTCACAAGCATCAAGCTTTGCTTTGGTCAGAATGTATGTCAAGGGATTATTATCCGTCCATACCGTGAACTGCTGTCCCTGTAACCAGTGGTGGAACTTGTCACAGATAGCCCATTTCATGGCAAAGAACTCGAGCCTGTGCGCAGGATACCTCGACTGTGCGAGACTTGCTCGCGAAGGCTATAGGTCTCGCTGTAGCTCCCGGTTCCTGCACCTGAGACAGCACAGCACCTAAGCCATTGCTGGATACATCCACCGAGAGTAGTAAGGGTTTTTCGAAGTTGGGGTGGGCCAACAAAACCTGGTCCAGTAAGGCTTGCTTTAGCTGGAATAAGGCCTGTCTGCATTCTGTTGTCCAGTCGGCAGCCGTCAACTTCCTGACAGGTGAGCTTCGCTTCTTTTTCCAGCATGGAGCCTTGTGTCCAGTAGTCAATCCAAAGAGAGGCTTTGCAATGGTCGAGCAACCTTCAATGAACTGTTGATAATACACCACCATCCCAAGGAATGACCTCAATTTCTTCTGAGATGGAATGTCAGTGCCATCTTTCATCAGATCAGCTTCTGTTACTCCTGTAATGGCCCTCACCTTCTCATGATCTGTAGCTACACCATCCGCACTAATGATATGCCCCAGAAACTTCACAGACCTCTGCAGAAAGTTACACTTTTTTGGCGCCAACTTCAGGTTGTGAGCCTTGAGACGCTCAAAACCATTTCCAGGCGCTGTATAGCCAGATCTACAGTGGGCGCATAGACCAAGACATCTTCAAGGTAACACAGCAGGCTAAGAAAGTTCTGATCCCCAAAGATGTTTAGCATCATCCTCATAAAGGTTGCAGGACTATTACGTAACCCCTGTGGCATACGATTGTATTCGTACAATCCAAATGGCGACGTAAAAGCTGTGAATCTCCGGTCATCCTCATGCACTTCCACATTTTAGTAGCCAGAGGTAAGGTCCATTGTCGAGAAAAAGGCATTTCCACCTAACGCAGCCAGCGCATCAGCCTGGTGAGGGAGTGGGTGGGCGTCTTTGATGGTGCGAGCATTGAACAAACTAAAATCAGTACAGAGTCTCAGATCTCCAGACTTCTTCCATACAAGGACAAGGGGAGAGGCGAACTCACTACTAGACTTCCTTATGCTATCACGTTCTTCCATCTCATTCAATGCTTGTTTGAGCTTCTCATAATGATTTGGTGAAAGGCGTCGGTAGGGCATCCGAAAGGGTTTCTCATCACTCAGTTGAATGCGGTGAAGACATCCGGAAGCTTTTCCACAATCCAACTTGTGCCTGGAAAAAATAGACTGGTACTCAGCTATGAGCTGGGTGAGTTTCTTCTTACCAGCAGGAGACGCTTGACAGGAGGAGACATCAATATCAGTAAAACCTAAGTCACGTAAGACCTCAGGATCGCTTGAACTGTCAGGTCCATCAGTATCGTGAAGTTGGCTGGAACCGTCATCAGTCAGTGTCAAGTCATCTTGGCAGTCAGTGAGTATATCAGCCGTTCTCTGCACTTGCTGCTGTAAAGCTGCTGATAAATCATCATTCACACAGGAACAGTCAGTCTTCTAGAGCCATGCAAGGAAAGACATTGGCTAGAGTGGCGTTTCGTCTCAATGTCACTGTCTTCTGAGAAGGGTTTATCACTCTAACAGGGAGCCACCCATCCCCCCACAATAGAGCTACTGTCCTCCCTACCAGTATTGACCTTGGTGTTGACCTTGAACTGCTGGGCTCAATGACAACAGCACTGCCAGCTGATAGATTCTGAGTGTTTCGTAGTCTGCCCCAGACTAAGTGCTCCTGCATAAGCTCTAGAGTCACAGCCCCTTTTAGTCTCACAGTTCCAACTTTGTCAGGTACTTCACTGTCTCTCCATCTCTCCACATTAGCCATCATATCGATTAGCTTGCTCTCCTCACCCACGTCACACACAGGAGTATAAACCCTCTTCCAGAGATCTCCATCCGTCTTCAGGTGGCGAATCAAGTGCTTTAGGAGATTGCTGCCCAAGATGAGGTCATCACTCTGGCCTTCAACCACCAGTGTAGGCACAGCAACTCTACATCCGTACACCTCCATCTCCAGCTCACATACTCCCAAAGACCTCGTCTTCAACCCACCACAACCAACCAAGACTACCTCTGTAGGACTCAATGATGGACTTTTCAACACTCCTGCATGCAACAGTTCAGGTAAGACCCTAGAGCTCAAGGTACAAGCCATGGATCCACTGTCAAGCATAGCTCTCACTTCTACTTCTCCTCCTATTAACACCTTGGCATTGAATAAATCATCATACGGGGAAAGTCTCTGTGTGTTCTGCATTATGATACTCTTCTCAGTCTCCATTTCGTCACAAACACTTTTATATACAGACTCCAAATCAACAGCTCTCACTGATGGGGACTCTACAAAAGGCCCAACACTCTCCCCTTCTACATGCAGGCCTACTAGTTTTCCGGGAGCTGAGCAGTGATTACTGTAGGGACTCCACCAGCTGTGTTCAGAGCTGCGGCCTTGGGGCACTGAGAGCGTGCGTGGCCAGCTACATGACAAAGAAAGCAGAGGTGATTGGCCCTGCAGTGAAAGTAAGTATCATGTCCAGCATCCCCGCACACGTTATATGGCCCATTAGACTTCACTTTGCTCCTATTCCCTTTTTGGAACTTATGGTCAGACTGTTGTGGCCTCTGCTCCAGCACATGCTCTAGCATTGCTCAGCTGAGCCCTGAATAGTCTGGGCTGGGTAAGGCAACGTATTGGGTACTTTCATGTGGGGCCTCACAGCAGGCATGGTGATCGGCATGACAGCACCAACTTCCTGCTTCATTGTTGCGATGGCTGGGGTCACCTTAGATAAGTGAGAGTACCTCTGCTCCCTCCTGTATTCATCCAACCTCTCATGAACATCTGCAGCGGTCCACTACTGTAATGGCTTGCACTTAAAGATAAGGGACAGTTCAGCGTTAGGGCAATGTCTGATGAACATGACTGTGAGCTCACGAGATGGGTCTTCAACACTTTTTTTCTGTCTCTTTAGACAATCTTCAGCAACCTCCATAGCCCTGTTCCGTCTGAGACAATATTCAAATGGTTGTTCATCAGTCAGAGGTAATGTGGCATAAAAGTCAGCAAGGGGCATGCTTGAAAAAACAGTGTCACTAAAATCTTGTTTCAGTATGTCAAAGATGGGACTCGGGCCTTTAGATAAATCAATGGAGGGATTGCTGCGTATGCCAACATGAACAACATCGTGGCCAATAAGATGCCAGCCAATAAGATGCCATGTTGAGTACCTGAAGGCAAGACAAAACTCAAACCAAAAACCCATTGGCTTAACAATAAAGTGGCAAGGGGAATCAACAATATAACCCTGTTACACCTTGACGGATTTGTAAATAATGGTTTGTCATGAAACACCATTTTTTTTTATTGAAATGTAACCTTTATTTTACTAGGCAAGTCAGTTAAGAACAAATTCTTATTTACAATGACTGCCTACCCTGGACGACGCTAGGCCAATTGTGCGCCACCCTATGGGACTCCCAACCACGGCCGGTTGTGATACAGCCTGGATTTGATCCAGGTGTCTGTAGTGGCGCCTCAAGTGCTGAGATGCAGTGTCCTCTACGCCACCTGGGAGCCCCAAAATCATGTTCTAGTGCTGTCCCCAACTAAAATACATCTTGGTCAACAAAGAGTCATCTGTTCTTTCTACCAATCGCCCCATGTGTTTTAAAAAAAATCAAATATACGTACTGAACTTATAGCAGTGATCAATGTGGGAAGAGTTTTACGACATCTAGCTCTCTGACTATACACCAGAGAACACACACAGGAGAGAAATCTTATAGCTGTGATCAATGTGGGATGAGATACTCTGATAAAAGATCTCTGATCAAACATCAGAAAATACACGAAGGAGTTGTTTCATGATATCAATGAAATAATGTCACAATGTAGAATTTATTAACATTTTAGTAGGAGTATTTAATGGTGTCACAATGTAGAATGTTTTAACATTGTAGTAGGAGTATTTTAATGATGTCACAATGTAGAATGTTTTAACATTGTAGTATGAGTATTTTAGTGATGTTCTACCTTATTGTTTGCCCTGTTCAATTGATTGCAGCATGATATGGATATTAGCCTCAGGGGAAAATCCAGGCTCTGAATTGAAAGAGTTTTATTTAGCAAAAAGTGACTAACAAAAAAAGAGCTGTGCTACACTTACTGTGTTGGTGACCCACTTTAATCAAAATGCAGGACTTCAAAATGTAGCTAGCTGTTTTCTACAAGTTGAAAAAGCTGCTTGTTTAAAAAAATACATGTAATATGATAATTGTTGCAGATGTTTGTGTATATACACACATGAAAGCACTATAATAAATTGGACTATAATCAATTTTATTAACAATCTGACATCACTCCAGTATTTCTTTACAACATTCAAGTGCTAATTGTCTTTATTCCACTACTGAAGAAGCATGTCTCAAATCACCTACTCATATTTCAAACAGTCAGCCTGACAAAAGACATGTTTTATTATTCCATGCCTCACCATTAAGTGAAGTATTGCCAATACATATTAACAAAGGGGTGTACATTTGGTTTTGATTTCCATATTTACAATTTGTAACATTTAGTAATCATAATTATTTATGCAACCAGCTGACCATTTTTGCGTACAATTATATTGACGTTGTTGCCCTGCTTTTAGATATAATTATATTGGTGTTGTTACCCTTCTTTTGGAATATCAGGATTCATTCTCAGATGTGACAACCCAAATGCATGACATTGGGGACATGGCCCCGATCCAACAGCATGCCTATCGAGTGAACCCTGAAAAGAGAGAGTTGCTCCGCAGTGAGGTGGAAAGTTACGACGGATATTGCAGTTGTTGGTTGCTGATTGTCTCAAGGGTGGGCAGTCAGCAAGTTCTGCGTTTAGCCAGTGCTTTGCCAGGGATCACAATTTATTTTGTTCCAAGTGGACGAGAGTTCTAGAAGCTTGTGGGGGAAAAATATAAAAAAATTGAAGTTTTCTGTTGGTGGTGAGCAAACTTGTCCAACAGAAATATGGGATATATTTTTCTTAAGGGGGAAGTTGTTACAGGCTTTGGTTTTTCCATTTATGTTGTGAGGTTGGACTTTATCACGTATAGCTTGTTAGCGCGTAGGACGCACTGATTGGTGTCACCTCCTTAGTCAGTATGTGTTACACCTGTGCTGGCTTGTCCATCTCGTTAGTGGGAAGGTGTTTCACCTGTGCTGGTCCAGGTTCTATTTAAGAGTGTCTGGCCCAGTGCTCCAGTTGTCTTGATAGATGTGGAGAGTCAACACCTTTAGTTGTTCCATGTTTTTGGTTTGCTTCCTGTCTTTAAGTTTGTTGCAGGTTTTTCTTTTGTTTGCCTCTTCTTGGTCAGATTTAGTGGGTCTCATGGTGGGTGTCTTTTAGGTCCCAGTTGTTACCAGTCAATTTTTAATCGTAGTGTCTTTCAGAGCCCCTCCTAAAAAAAAGTTATGTTTTGGGTGGGTGTAGCATCATATTTTTTATATTTTAATCAATGGCATTTCCTTTGCAATGCTCATTAGTCTTTCAGTTTTTTTTATCCTCAATATTTCTGTTTATTTTCATTGTTTTTTTTTCCTGTGAAGCCATTGCGTTGCATCCATGTCTGAAATGTGCTGTATAAATAAATCTGGATTTGATTTGAACATATTGTAAAACAAATTAACCCAATGACTGACCAGTCAACAGACTCTTGGTCCATCTTAGTATGAAAATCCGTATCAATCCCACTTTCCCAGCCTGCTGAAGGCGTGGTGGAGTGGTAAACACCACCCCTGGCTCTACCAGGGGCTTGAGGTGGTCTCCCACAGCTCTGCTTATGTCATGTTCTATGGCCTTGCTGTTCCATTTCTTGACTGCCCCTGCAACACGGAAACACATTTAGTCATATTATATAAAACACTCAAAGTAATGGATATGGAGCATCTATGACCTCAGTTACACCTGGCACCTAAATGGGACTTCCGTCATCTGATCACTCAGATTCAGATCTACCAGGATGAGCCTTTGACATAGTCTGGACACAGACAGGCCACTGAAAATGCATAAGTAATGTAAAGAGACGGGGTGTTTCTAACTAAATGCTTGTGTTTCTAGCTCCAACAGTGCAGTAATATCTAACTAAATGCTTGTGTTTCTAGCTCCAACAGTGCAGTAATATCAAACTAAATGCTTGTGTTTCTAGCTCCAACAGTGCAGTAATATCTAACTAAATGCTTGTGTTTCTAGCTCCAACAGTGCAATAACATCAAACTAAATGCTTGTGTTCATAGCTCCAACAATGCAGTAATATCAAACTAAATGCTTGTGTTTCTAGCTCCAACAGTGCAGTAATATCTAACTAAATGCTTGTGTTTCTAGCTCCAACAGTGCAGTAATATCTAACAATTTCACAACAAATACCTAATACACACAAATCTAAGTAAAGGAATAAGAATATACACATCCTAGATCTGAATGAATGAAATATTCTTATTAAATACTTTTTTTCTTCACATAGTTGAATGTGCTGACAACAAAATCACACAAAAAGTATCAATGGAAATCAAATTTATCAACCCATGGAGGTCTGGATTTGGAGTCACACTCAAAATTAAAGTGGAAAACCACACTATAGGCTGATCCAACTTTGATGTAATGTCCTTAAAACAAGTCAAAATTAGGCTCAGTAGTGTGTGTGGCCTCCACATGCCTGTATGACCTCCCTACAACGCCTGGGCATGCTCCTGATGAGGTGGCAGATGGTCCCCCAAAGAAATGCCACCCCACACCATGACTGACCCACCGCCAAACCGGTCATGCTGGAGGATGTTGCAGGCAGCAGAACGTTCTCCACGGCGTCTCCAGACTTTCACGTCTGTCACGTGCTCAGTGTGAACCTGCTTTCATCTGTGAAGAGCACAGGGCGCCAGTGGCAAATTTGCCAATCTTGGTGTTCTCTGGCAAATGAAAAACGTCCTGCACGGTGTTGGGCTGTAAGCACAACCCCCACCTGTGGACGTCGGGCCCTCATACCACCCTGATGGAGTCTGTTTCTGACCGTTTGAGCAGACACATGCACATTTGTGGCCTGCTGGAGGTCATTTTGCAGGGCTCTGGCAGTGTTCCTCCTGCTCCTCCTTGCACAAAGGCGGAGGTAGCGGTCCTGCTGCTGGGTTGTTGCCCTCCTACGGCCTCCTCCACGTCTCCTGATGTACTGGCCTGTCTCCTTGTAGCGCCTCCATGCTCTGGACACTACCCTGACAGACACAGCAAACCTTCTTGCCACAGCTCGCATTGATGTGCCATCCTGGATGACTCCATCTCATGCTACCACTAGAGTGAAAGCACCGCCAGCATTCAAAAGTGACCAAAACATCAGCCAGGAAGCATAGGAACTGAGAAGTGGTCTGTGGTCCCCACCTGCAGAACCACTCCTTTATTGGGGGTGTCTTGCTAATTGCCTATAATTTCCACCTGTTGTCTATTCCATTTGCACAACAGCATGTGAAATGTATTGTCAATCAGTGTTGCTTCCTAAGTGGACAGTTTGATTTCACAGAAGTGTGATTGACTTGGAGTTACATTGTTTTGTTTAAGTGTTCCCTTTATTTTTTTGATCAGTGTATAAATATATGGACGAGCGATGTCAGAGCGGCATAGACAGATACAGTAGAATAGGATAGAATACGGTATATACATATGAGATGAGTAATACATAGACTAAGATACAGTAGAATAGGATAGAATACATATATACATATGAGATGAGTAATGAGTATGTAAACATGCAGGAGATCCATGAAGGAAAGATAGTGATGGTGCTCAGTGATGTTGTTGCAAATGGTGGGGAACAACCAATTCCGGCAATTTTTAAATATTTTACCCTAGTTTTTTCTCCACAATTTCGATACTGTGATGTCTACAGTGCTGTTGGCTGTTCGTCATTGACCTTGTGTAGGCTTAAACACTAGTATACACTGATTTTTAAGGCCATATTGGGTAAAATTTCATTTTATCTCTGTTCTTTTTTAGTCAGGTCGGTAAATAAATATAAATTACGGTCCCCTTCTCATTTGCTTCTAAACAGTACCTAAAATTTGAACAGGTCATGGCAGAAATTGTTTTAGTTACTCAGCTCCGTGGTCCTGGAATCCTCTCCTGAACATTTAAAAATTTGATGATCTAGTTTCGTTGGTGGAGCTTAAACACTTGATCGATGTATATATCATAGAAGAGTGTAATTGTTTTTAGGACAGCTGTTTTTAGTCAAGACTTTCGTGTTTTTAACGTAAAATGTTATTGTTGTACTGTGTGTGTGTTTATAGCTTTGTTTAATGTTGTGTTAGTGTACGTAAGTTGTTTTGTCTGAAACGTTGTTTCCCCTGCTGCTATTGGACCAGGTCTCTCTTGGAAAAGAGATGTTATCTCAATGAGAAAAACCTGTATAAATAAAGGTAAAATAAAAAAATACAAATATTGTCTCATTGCTGCAACTCCCCAAAGGGCTCAGGATTCGAAGGTCGAGTCATGCGTCCTCTGAAACATGACCAGCCAAACCGCGCTTCTTAACAGCTGCCCGCTTAACCCGGAAGCCAGATGCACCAATATGTCGGAGGAAACACTGTTCACCTGACGACCGAGGTCAGCCTGCAGGGGCCACAAGGAGTCGCTAGAGTAGTAAACGCCCCCCCCCCCCCCCCCCCCCCCCCCAGCCAAACCCTCCCCTAACCTGGGCAACGCTTGGCCTATAGTGTGCTGCCCTATGAGACTCCCGATCACAGCAGGTTGTGGTACACCCCGGGATCAAACCCGGGTTTGTAGTGATTCCTCTAGCCCTTCGATGCAGTACCTTCGACCACTGCACTACTCGGGTATAAAAAAAATGTTTTAATTGCCAATTACCAATTTAATTACCAATTGCGATGGTTGCTAAAAGTGGGATTTTGACGTTATTACCGTTATATCAACACACTTGACACTCCCAACTATCAATGTCTTTGGCACCGTAGACATCAAGTCACTTGACAATAACGTTGCATTCCATGTTTGAAAGGTCTATCATTTTCATTGAAGACAATCAAAGTTAACATTCCATAACATTTTAATTCAAGGCTGAGTCTCAAATAGTCGCCTGTCCATTTTAATAGCCGGGCAATGGCACACATTATAGCAAATACATTTTGGGTCTGAATTAAAGGAGCTACAATCATAATTGAATTACATGTTTTAAATAAAATGTCCATAATATCTGCATTAATAGTGGAATGATCGTGTTTCACAATATTCCTAAACATAATAATATATTCTTTATCTTCTATTGTGTTGTTGACTGAATGTTTGTTCATGTGTAACTCTGTGCTTTGCTTTATCTTGGCCAGGTCGCAGTTGTGAATGAGAACTTGTTCTAAACTGCCTACTTGGTTAAATAAAGGTGAAATAAATAACACATAATAATACATAAAAATGTAGGAGCAGTAGAGAGTCTGTTCATTATATACATCTACCTGATGTATTGTTACACCATGTAGGAGCACTAGACCTACAGTAGCTCGCTACTTATTTAGATTTAGAAACTGCCTTAAATGTGCTGTAGAAAACATTGTTTTATTCGCACTAATCAATCCACACATTCAAGTATTTTGTATGTCTCAATATAATAGTATTATTTAATTAAATCCATTTACAAATAATCTTTGTCTGAAAATAAAATATGATCCTTAGCTGCGTTTCCCCTCCAGTCAGCAGACGGCGATGTGCGTCTTTCATGCGACGCTGCCAGCGTGACGTATAATCTAGTGGACGGTTCTTCAGAAACAGCTCGTCAACCACCTCCGTAGCTTGCTAGCCAACATAGCCGAAAGATTCAAGCTATTTATACCTATTCGGTCTATATTAGCTACTGTTTTTTAGACACACTTCTGTCGTATCTACTTGTTAACCTATTTAATTTAATATTACGTTATTTTCTATTAGTCAGCTATAGTAGCTGGCTGGTTAAGTTAGCTCTAGTCGCTAAGGATAGCTAGCTAACATCCCAGACCATGAGCTCCCTAAACTACTCCCCTCCTGTTAAAGAAGAGGGGAAATGCTGGACGGAGAAAGAGGGTCTTTGGTTGAACATTGTCGTGAAAGAGGAGGAGGAAGAGGAGGATGTCACAGTAAAACAAGTGGAGGGTGAGGCTGTTTCAGTGGAAGAAGAGAAAGACGTTTCAGTGAAAGAAGAGGAAGATGCTGTTTTTGGAGTGAAGGATGGGGAGATTACTGTCACATTGAAAGATGAAGAGGTGGAGATAGATCTGATTCACACCAGTAAGTATCGCCTTAAATTGGTTTTTAACTTTGTATTTTCGGAGTTGGCTCGTCAATACCTCTTCAACGGAGGGCCCTGGGATGATGACTGATATGTCTAAAATCAGACGACGTAGAGGGCAAGCTACCCCTTGTTTTCTCCGTTCTGTTTCCAAAAAAGTGGCTTAACATATATATTTGAGAAGGGCCTATCTGCTGACCGCAGACTGGGGGGCACGGCATGTAGTGATGATTTAATACACACCGAGCCCCCCAGTAGTGCCATTTGAGAGTTGGGTTGACTACACCAAAGATTATGGATATACTGACAAGATGTCTCTCCTCTCTAACAAGGGGAGTCGTTGTCCACAAAGCGGCACTGCGGGTTGTCTAGCTCCCGCTTATCCTTTCTTTGGATTGGTGAATACATCTTATTATTGTAAACTATTGTTTATATTCCTTAAGGGTTGTTGACGTCCACCGCCTGTGTTCAATTGAGAGATGCTAAGCTACTATCATGAATATGCATAGCGATCTGGAGACAACTCCTGTAGTGTTTTTATCAAAGTTGTCGGTATGTCACGTGTCCACTTAACAACTTAATCATTACGAAACTTCTGTTAGATCAAGTAAACCTCGCGTAGCAAATAAGCCATTAATTTTGTTGTTGACCAAATTCAACATTTTCCAAGTTGGGTTGATAATTGTTTGCACTTGGATACAACCTACTGGCATGGATACAACCTACTGGCATGGATACAACCTACTGGCATGTCCTAGAAAGCTAAAGTTGTTAAATTCCTGGATTTTAAATGAATATTTTCCATAATAATGGTAATTTGTGTCTCCCTATCCACATGTGGGATATGTAATATCGGTGCATCACATTATTATAAAATGTATTATATTATACTTTTTCCCCCTCATCAATCTACACACAATACCCCATAATGCCAAAGTAAAAACAGGTTTTAGATTTTTTGCAAATGTATTAAAACTATTCCCCATGATAACTAGTCTTCAAATCAAATCTATTTATATAGCCCTTTGTACATCAGCTGATATCTCAAAGTGCTGTACAGAAACCCAGCCTAAAACCCCAAACAGCAAGCAATGCAGGTGTAGAAGCACGGTGGCTAGGAAAAACTCCCTAGAAAGGCCAAACCCTAGGAAGAAACCTAGAGAGGAACCAGGCTATGTGGGGTGGCCAGTCCTCTTCTGTCTGTGCCGGGTGGAGATTATAACAGAACATGGCCAAGATGTTCAAATGTTCATAAATGACCAGCATGGTCAAATAATAATAAGGCAGAACAGTTGGAGCAGCAGCACGGCCAGGTGGACTGGGGACAGCAAGGAGTCATCATGCCAGGTAGTCCTGAGGCATGGTCCTAGGGCTCAGGTCCTCCTCCGAGAGCCCTTAGTAATGTAAGATGTACGATCCCAGGATAACTAGCCTCAGAGTAATGTAAGTCTCAGATAGTTTTAACCCATTACAGTCTAAAGCCCTGTCTGAGGGGGAGGTTCTTCTAAGCTATATGGAATTGTTTTAAGAAGGTTTAAACAACATGAAGGGCTTCCCCTGTATTGTACTGTTTTAAGAAGGTTATACTAAGGATCATTTTGCTATTTGATTTTGTACTGTAAGACCCATGGAATTATCAACAAAAAATATTTGTCCATACTTCTATAACTCAGTAAAAGGCACCTGACAGCCCGCTTGGAGTTTGCCAAAAAGGCACCTAAAGGACTCTCAGACCACGAGAAACAAGATTGTCTGGTCTGATGAAACCAAGATTGAACTCTTTGGCCTGAATGCCTTTTGGCAACCTCCAAGCTGGCTGTCATGTGCCTTTTACTGTGGGGTGGATTCCGTCTGCCCACTCTTCCATAAAGACCTGATCGGTGGAGTGTTGCAGAGATGGTTGTCCTTCCGGAAGGTTCTCTCATCTCCACAGAGGAAATCTGTAGCTCTGTCAGAGTGACCATCGGGTTCTTGTTCCCTTCCCCGATGAAGGCCCTTCTCCACCGATTGCTCAGTTCTGCTGGACGGCCAGCTCTTGGAAGAGTTTTGGTGGCTCCAAACATCATCCATTTAAGAATGATGGAGGCCACTGTGTTCTTAGGGACCTTCAATGCTGCAGATTTGTTTTTGTTTTTTCGTAACCCTTCCCCAGATTGTGCCTCGACACAATCTTGTCTCAGAGCTCTAAGGACAATTCCTTCGACCTCATTGCTTGGTTTTTGCTCTGACACCTGTGGGACCTTATATAGACACGTGTGTGCCTTTCCAAATCATGTCCAATCAATTGAATGTACCACAGGTGGACTCCAAACAAGTTGTAGATACATCTCAAGGATGATTAATGAAAACAAGATGCACCTGAAAGCAATTTTGAGTCTCATAGCAAAGGGTCTGAATACTTATGTAAATAAGGTATTTCTGTTTTTTTAACCTATTTTCACTTTGTCATTATGGTCTATTGATGACACCCCTCTGAAACAAGGTAGCCATCAGAAAAAAAACTCTTCCTTAGCCTACTCCTCCCGCTGCTGCTGGCCTTTGTAAATTCTGATGTTATGCCTCTAAAGTTTCTGGTAATAGGCTACACCAGCAGTCGTTATGCTCCAAAAGTTTCTGGTAATAGGCTACACCAGCAGTCGTTATGCTCCTATAGTTTCTGGTAATAGGCTACACCAGCAGTCGTTATGCTCCTATAGTTTCTGGTAATAGACTACACCAGCAGCCAGCAGTCAGCAACCTGACAGCTGACACCTATAGCTGTAGGCTATTTGTGAAAGGGATAAGAAGTAAGTCAGGTATTTTGACATTTCCACTGGATCCGCGTATTACGTTTTTCCCTTTTGTGCCGAGTGGATATCGAAAGTGCGAGAGCTGGAAATATTTTTCAAATACTTTGAGGAACTATTCTCATTTGCAATTGATTCTGATTAGACTTTGTTTTTTTGCTGTTTGAGGTGAATAAAGCATTACTTTGAGAAGCTCCAGAACTCATTAGTGGTGGTGCGTTAAGACAATGAGAAATACTATCAGACATCCCCAAAATGGGCACATTTATAGGCCTACATTTGCGTGCAGGCCAGGTAGACCAGTCCTACTACTATATGTGTAATTAGATGTGCATCTTAACTCAACATTGACAGGAGTGTTTCAAACAAAACACAATTAATAAATTGACAAAACTGACGCATCTTGCCGGGTCAGGTCTGGGTGGTCTGCCAGGGGCCGTTTCATTTAGTATTCGTTTAGGTCGGCATGGGGAATGATTGTATTTTCCCATAGTATGTTTTACCGAAGTTGACTGACTGAAAGGGAGTGTAACTTTATGACTATTGTTGGATTCTAAACTTTGAACATTGAGATATTAAAGACATGATAGATCAGACGTAGAGTATATAAATGAGTGAGATCTGTAGAAAGACAGAGTGGCTGTGGAATGTGCTGGGTGGACGGGAGGAGATCACAGGATTGGTTTAGGGGAAGAGGATGGACATCTGTGGATTAGGCGAAGGAGGGTTTGAGGTCAGGTCAGATCCCCTGAAGGGAGTAATAAGGGTTTAGTGTCCTGTTACCCTCTTCCTGTCGACCCAGAAGATGTAAGGATTGGAGAGAAGGAGGAGTGTCCAAAGTGGGGTATATATACTTGTGATGGTGAGAACATGTTTTTGTCTGAATTACAGCTGTAACAACCCTTTGGGAAGAATTGAACTTGGTTAATCTTCTCTAGTGTCCATGAGTTATTTACTCTGAAAGATTAGAACCCAACACTATAATTACTGTTCCCTGAAGGAGGGAAACGAGGTGCAACACCTGTTTGGCCCCGCCCCTTCCTGGGTCGGTGAAGAGCCGTATTACTTTTAAGGAATAAACCCGAGCGAGGCGTGAATTTAATAGAATGTTGTACCTAGTTTCCCTGCTTCAGTGAACAGTAGTTATAGTCATAACGTTACGCTTGTCATATGATGAACTTCAACTTAAATACGGATCTTGCTGTTGGACATTTTTTTTGTATTCTGAAATGCACTTAAACTATGTATCATTTAGTGGCTCCTTATGTTACGCTGGGAAAACAGTTTGTGGGGACATAAATACTAAATCATTTTAGTGTTTGCTAAATCCAAGTTGGCGTAGCAGTAAGACGTGTTTGTTGTTGTAAATGTTGTTTTTTTTGTTGTCATTTTTTGTATATATTGCAAAATATTTAAATCTCTTTTTCCATGTTTAAATTAATTATACCTTCCGGCAACCCGCCTCACCCAATGTGATACGAATCTGCAATTTTCCGACCTCATAGCTAGAACCTCCAACAGAAGCTAGCCATCAGAAGCTAACCAGCTACTAGCTATTTAGTCATTGTTAGCCACTGCTAGCGGCCTTTACATTTTTAGCTCAGACACCAGCCTCTTTTAGCCTGGATAATACATGCCAGTCTACACAGCGCGATATGACCCTATGATCACTTGGCTACATAGCTGATGCCTGCTGGACTGTTCATTAATCACGGTACTCCATTTAGTTCATTTTGTTTATCTGTCGGCCCCAGCCTCAAACTCAGGCCCTGTGTGTAGTTAACTGACCCTCTCTGCCCATTCATTGCCATTTTACCTGTTGTTGTCTTAGCTGATTTACTGTTGTCTTAGCTAGCTCTCCCAATCAACACCTGTCATTGCTTTATGCCTCTCTAATGTCAATATGCCTTGTATACTGTTGTTTAGGGTAGTTATCATTGTTTTATTTTACTGTGGAGCCCCTAGTTTCACTCATCATGCCTCAGAGAACTCTTTTGCCCCACTTCCCCCACATGCGGTGACCTCACCTAGCATAACTAGTGCCTCCAGAGATGCAACCTCTCTTATCGTCACTCAATGCCTAGGTTTACCTCCACTGTACCCGCAACCTACCATACCCCTGTCTGTACATTATGCCTTGAATCTATCCTACCACGCCCAGAAATCTGCTCCTTTTATTCTTTGTTCCCAACGCACTAGACGACCAGTTCCGATAGCCTTTAGCCGTACCCTCATCCTACTCCTCTGTTCCTCTGGTGATATAGAGGTTAACCCAGGCCCTGCGTGTCCCCAGGCTCTCTCCTTTGTTGACTTCTGTAACCGTAAAAGTCTTGGTTTCATGCATGTTAACATCAGAAGCCTCCTCCCTAAGTTTGTTTTACTCACTGCTTTAGCACACTCCACCAACCTTGATGTCCTTGACGTGTCTGAATCCTGGCTTTGGAAGGTCACCAAAAATTCTGAAATTTCCATCCCCAACTACAACATTTTCCATCAAGGTAGAACTGCCAAAGGGGGAGGAGTTGCTATCTAATGCAGAGATGGCCTGCATAGTTCTATAATAGTTTCCAGGTCTAAGCCTAAACAGTTCGAGCTTCTAATTAAAAAAATGAATCTCTCCAGAAATAAGTATTGCACTGTTGCCGCCTGTTTACAGAACCCCCTCAGCTCCCAGCTGTGCCCTGGACACCATATGAACCTCCCCAATACACAGTCAGTTAGGTAAGCAAAAGCTAGCTTTTTCAAACAGAAATTTAGCTCCAACTCCAAAAAGTTTTGGGACACTGTAAAGTCCATGGAGAATAAGAGCACCTCATCCCAGCTGCCCACTGCACTGAGGCTATGAAACACTGTTACCACCGATAACTCCATGATAATTGAGAATTTCAACAAGCATTTCTATATGGCTGGCCATGTTTCCTCCTGGCTGCCACAGCTCCCCAACCCCCGCAGCTACTTGCCCCAGCTTCTCCTTCACCCAAATCCAGATAGCTGATGTTCTGAAAGAGTTGCAAAACCTGTACCCGTACAAATCCGCTGGGCTAGACAATCTGGACCCTCTCTTTCTAAAATTATCCGCCGCCATTGTGGCAACCCCTATTACTAGTCTGTTCAACCTCTCTTTCTTATCGTCTGAGATTCCTAAAGATTGGAACACTTCCGCGGTCATCCCCCTCTTCAAAGGGGGTGACACTCTAGACCCAAACTGTTACAGACCTATATCCATCCTGCCCTGCCTTTCTAAAGTCTTCAAAAGCCAAGTTAACAAACAGATCACTGACCATTTTGAATCCCACCGTACCTTCTCCGCTGTGCAATCCTGTTTCCGAGCTGGTCACGGGTGCACCTCAGCCACGCTCAAGGTCCTAAACGATATCATAACCGCCATCGATCAGAGACAATACTGTGTCGCTGTCTTCATCGACCTGGCCAAGGCTTTCGACTCTGTCAATCACCGTATTCTTATCGGCAGACTCAACAGCCTTGGTTTCTCAAATGACTGACTCGTCTGGTTCACCAACTACTTCTCAGAAAGAGTGTGTCAAATCGGAGGTCTTGTTGTACGGACCTCTGGCAGTCTCTATGGGGGTACCACAGGGTTCAATTCTCGGGCCGACTCTTTTCTCTGTATATACCAACGATGTTGCTGCGGGTGATTCCTTGATCCACCTTTACGCAGATGACACCATTCTGTATACATCTGGCCCTTCTTTGGACACTGTTAACTTCTTGGTGACAGGGGGGCAGCATTGAGTAGCTTGGATGAATAAGGTGCCCAGAGTAAACTGCCTGCTACTCTGTAGCAGTAGAAGCCTCATTCAAGTTTCTAAAGACGGTTGACATCTAGTGGAAGCCGTAGGAAGTGCAACTTTATCCATATCTCGACTACAGCTCGGCATTCAACACCATAGTACCCTCCAAGCTCGTCATCAAGCTCGAGACCCTGGGTCTCGACCCCGCCCTGTGCAACTGGGTACTGGACTTCCTGACGGGCCGCCCCCAGGTGGTGAGGGTAGGCAACAACATCTCCTCCCCGCTGATCCTCAACACTGGGGCCCCACAAGGGTGCGTTCTGAGCCCTCTCCTGTACTCCCTGTTCACCCACGACTGCGTGGTCCACGCACGCCTCCAACTCAATCATCAAGTTTGCGGACGACACAACAGTGGTAGGCTTGATTACCAACAACGACGAGACGGCCTACAGGGAGGAGGTGAGGGCCCTCGGAGTGTGGTGTCAGGAAAATAACCTCACACTCAACGTCAACAAAACTAAGGAGATGATTGTGGACTTCAGGAAACAGCAGAGGGAACACCCCCCTATCCACATCGATGGAACAGTAGTGGAGAGGGTAGCAAGTTTTAAGTTCCTCGGCATACACATCACAGACAAACTGAATTGGTCCACTCACACAGACAGCATTGTGAAGAAGGCGCAGCAGCGCCTCTTCAACCTCAGGAGGCTGAAGAAATTCGGCTTGTCACCAAAAGCACTCACAAACTTCTACAGATGCACAATCGAGAGCATCCTGGCGGGCTGTATCACCGCCTGGTACGGCAACTGCTCCGCCCTCAACCGTAAGGCTCTCCAGAGGGTAGTGAGGTCTGCACAACGCATCACCGGGGGAAAACTACCTGCCCTCCAGGACACCTATACCACCCGATGTCACAGGAAGGCCATAAAGATCATCAAGGACATCAACCACCCGAGCCACTGCCTGTTTACCCCGCTATCATCCAGAAGGCGAGGTCAGTACAGGTGCATCAAAGCTGGGACCGAGAGACTATCTCAAGGCCATCAGACTGTTAAACAGCCACCACTAACATTGAGTGGCTGCTGCCAACACACTGACACTGACTCAACTCCAGCCACTTTAATAATGGGAATTGATGGGAAATGATGTAAATATATCACTAGCCACTTTAAACAATGCTACCTTATATAATGTTACTTACCCTACATTATTCATCTCATATGCATACGTATATACTGTACTCTATATCATCGACTGTATCCTTATGTAATACATGTATCACTAGCCACTTTAACTATGCCACTTTGTTTACATACTCATCTCATATGTATATACTGTACTCGATACCATCTACTGTATCTTGCCTATGCTGCTCTGTACCATCACTCATTCATATATCCTTATGTACATATTCTTTATCCCCTTACACTGTGTACAAGACAGTAGTTTTGGAATTGTTAGTTAGATTACTTGTTATTACTGCATTGTCGGAACTAGAAGCACAAGCATTTCGCTACACTCGCATTAACATCTGCTAACCATGTGTATGTGACAAATAAAATTTGATTTGATTTGAATGTGTATTGAGGTTTGTAAAACTACAAACCTCAGATGTCCCACTTCCTGGTTGGATTTTTCTCAGGTTTTTGCTATACTCACAGACATATTTCAAACAGTTTTAGAAACTTCAATGTTTTTTCTATCCAATACTAATAGTAATATGCATATATTAGCATCTGGGACAGAGTAGGAGGCAGTTCACTCTGAGCACGCTATTCATCCAAAAGTGAAAATGCTGCCCCCTATCCCAAAAAGGTTAACAAACCTCCAAACGAGCTTCAATGCCATTACAACACTCCTTCCGTGGCCTCCAACTGCTCTTAAACGCTAGTAAATCTAAATGTATCCTTTTCAACCAATCTTTGCCCGTACAGCATCACTACTCTGGACGGTTCTGACTTAGAATATGTGGACAACTATAAATACCTAGGTGTCTTGCTAGACTGTAAACTCTCCTTCCAGA
The DNA here is from genome assembly GCF_045791955.1 of Oncorhynchus clarkii lewisi. Taxonomy (NCBI): domain Eukaryota; kingdom Metazoa; phylum Chordata; class Actinopteri; order Salmoniformes; family Salmonidae; genus Oncorhynchus; species Oncorhynchus clarkii. The sequence continues at coordinate 29,428,145 of NC_092159.1, read as the reverse complement.
CTAATATTAGGCATTTCCAATCTAGAATTGGCTTCCTATTTTGCAACAAAGCCTCCTTCACTCACGCTGCCGAACATACCCTCGCAAAACTGACTATCCTACCGATCCTTGACTTCAGTGATGTCATTTTCAAAATAGCCTCCAACACTATACACAGCAAACTGGATGCAGTTTATCACAGTGCCATCCGTTTTGTCACCAAAGCTTCATGTACCACTTCTCTCGTCGGCTGGCCCTCGCTACATATTCGTCTCCAAACCCACTGGCTCCAGGTGATCTATAAGTCTTTGCTAGGCCACCTTAACTCAGCTCAATGGTCACCATAGCAACACCCACCCATAGCACGTGCTCCAGGATGTATCTCTCACTGGTCATCCCCAAAGCCAACACCTACTTTGGTCGCCTTTCCTTCCAGTTTTCTGCTGCCAATGAACGGAACGAATTGTAAAAATCACTGAAGCTGGAGATTCTCCCTCACTAACTTTAAGCATCAGCTATCTGAGCAGCTTACCGATCGCTGCAGCTGTGCACAGCCCATCTGTAAATAGCCCATCCAACTGCCTACCTCATCCATGTTTTTGACTTTTTTTGCTCTTTTGCACACCAGTATTTCTACTTGCACATCATCTTCTGTACCTCCATCACTCCAGTGTTAATTTGTAATTACTTCACTACTATGGCCTATTTATTGCCTTACCTTCTTACTCTATTTGCACACACTGTATATAGCCTTTCTATTGTGTTATTGACTGTACGTTTGTTTATCCCAAGTGTAACTGTTGTTTTTTTGTCGCACTGCTTTGCTTTTTCTTGGCCAGGTTGCAGTTGTAAATGAGAACTTGTTCTCGACTGGCCTACCTGGTTAAATGAAGGTGAAATACAAAAAAAGTCTTAATTTTATTAGCAACACCCAAATGTATACTGTCATTAATGCGGTTCTTCAATAATTACACATAATTCTTAATACTGTAGCAAACATTATATTAAGCAGGACATTCAAACGAGCCTCACAATTATAATCCAAAGTAGTGTGAAATGTACTCATAAGCAACCTGGAAATGGAGGTTACTCCCCTGCATTTTCCCCCATTCACATTCAGAATACATTGTGAAAAACTATAATCTTTGCTCACCATTTTTGCTCCTGGCAGCTTTACTACATCCATAACTATCGGTTTCCTCATTAGCAGGGAGGTGTTTCTGCAATCAACTTGTGTGCTCATCGCCCTCGTCTTGCAATTTTATTAACCACAGAAAGGGGCCTATATTGGAGACCAAAAGTCGTCTGGCACACTGCTTAGGATTTCAACAACATGAATAACTTATTTCTAGTCTACAATCATCAATGTTACTACTAATGGGAAAACAAGACAAAATGTTACTATTCTTGCTCATTTTAAGACAATTGTCAAATAATTTTAACATTAATTACAGACGTCAATTGTTGTACAACATCATGACTACGCTGTTGGTATCACCTTTTACCGTGGATTACCGCTGTTTGTGGGCCTTTAACCATCTGTCTGACTTTGTTGTTCACACAGGAGATAGACGGGACTATCGTGGATCCTCTGAGGAGCCTCAACAACCTCATGATGCTGACAAGGTAGAGAAGAGTCTCTCCAGATCAGAACACCTCAAGAAACACCAGCAGAGACCCACAGGGAGGAGAATTCACTGCTGCTCTGACTGTGGGAAGAGATTCACCTCCCCATCAGGCATTAAAATTCATCAGAGAACACACACAGGAGAGAAATCTTATAGCTGTGGTCAATGTGGGAAGAGTTTTAGACAATCTGGAAGTCTGACAGTGCACCAGAGAATACACACAGGAGAGAAACCTTATAGTTGTGATCAATGTGGGAAGAGTTTTACGACATCTGGCTCTCTGACTCTCCATCAGAGAACACACACAGGAGAGAAACCTTATAGCTGTGGTCAATGTGGGAAGAGTTTTGTTAAATCTAGCAAGCTGACTCAACACCAGAGAACACACACAGGAGAGAAACCTTATAGCTGTGATCAATGTGAGAAGAGTTTTACTACATCTGGCTATCTGACTCTACATCAGAGAATACACACAGGAGATAAACCTTATAGCTGTGGTCAATGTGGGAAGAGTTTTGTTCGATCTGACCAGCTGACATTACACCAGAGAACACACACAGGAGAGAAACCTTATAGCTGTGGTCAATGTGGGAAGAGTTTTTTTACATCTAGCTCTCTGACATTACACCAGAGAACACACACAGGAGAGAAATCTTATAGCTGTGATCAATGTGGGAAGAGTTTTGTTACATCTAGCTCTCTGACATTACACCAGAGAACACACACAGGAGAGAAATCTTATAGCTGTGATCAATGTGGGAAGAGTTTTACCACATCTGGCTATCTGACTCTACATCAGAGAATACACACAGGAGAGAAACCATATATCTGTGATCAATGTGGCAAGAGTTTTGTTACATCTAGCTGTCTGACATTACACCAGAGAACACACACAGGAGAGAAACCTTATAGTTGTGGTCAATGTGGGAAGAGTTTTAGTAATTCTGGTGATCTGACAGTGCACCAGAGAACACACACAGGAGAGAAACCTTATAGCTGTGGTCAATGTGGGAAGAGTTGCAGTAATTCTGGTGATCTGACAGTGCACCAGAGAATACACACAGGAGAGAAACCTTATAGCTGTGATCAATGTGGGAAGAGTTTTGTTTCATCTAGCAAGCTGACTCAACACCAGAGAACACACACAGGAGAAAAACCTTATAGCTGTGATCAATGTGGGAAGAGTTTTGGTCAATCTGGCACTCTTACTCTACACAAGAGAACACACACAGGAGAGAAACCTTATAGCTGTGGTCAATGTGGGAAGAGTTTTGTTTCATCTAGCAAGCTGACTCAACACCAGAGAACACACACATGAGAGACATCTTATAGCTGTGATCAATGTGGGAAGAGTTTTGGTCAATCTGGCAGTACACAAGAGAACACATACATTAGAAAAACCTCTTAGCTGTAACCAGAGATAATCTGATAAAAAATCTCTGATCAAATATCAGAAAATACATACATGGAGTTGTTTCATGATATTAATGTCACAATGTAGAATGTATTGACATTGCAGTAGGAGTATTTTAATGTCACAATGTAGAACCCAAAACGCTATTTCACCAGGAGAGTGAAATCCTGCTGGCCTTTGATGGGGAGAACATCCACGTCCTCGAGGACGTCACCATGGGACATGGGGCTCTGCATTTATTTATTTTTCTTAAATTTCTCAAAAATGTCAGAAAAACACTTATGTTCCTAAGTTACTGTGTTTTGGGGTGAAGTTACCAGGGTCGGTCATAAAGATGGCAAACTTCCTAACATAACTAAGTGGATATGATATACACACAAGCTGAAAAATCTGCATTTAGCATCAAGTCTACAATATTGTTAGTTTACCTATGATTCTTTTTAAATTTGTTTTTATTGTACATCATTATTTCAAAAATGTTTAAATGTCATTAAAAGCACTATACAAAGTAAATGTATTATTTATTATGGTCTGACATGTCTGCAGAAATGTTGTAATGTGTTTTGTTTGGTCAATTGCTTTGTAAATATCAATTCACATTTGTTGTGCCACTAAATAAACTTTTTTTAAAGTCAATATTGTTATAATGGAGGGAGGGTGGACAGGGAGTTTAAAAAAATTAACCCCAAAAGGTTCTTTGAGGAACCATTTTAATGGGTTCCCCCACAGTTTCAATTTGAAGAACCCCTAAAGGATACACCAGTAACCTTTTCTTTTTAGAGTCACCTTGTCCAAGAGACATTTACATAGTTATACACAGCCCAATTTGGGATGACTATTTTGGGGCGAAATGGCAGCCACAACAGACAGACCTGATATCGCCCATAATTCGACATCACGGGCTGAGTGGGTATGACCAAAGTTATTCTCTTTAGCTACACTTTGTAGTACATTTTTACACGTTAATAAATGTTTCTGATTCCAAATTGCCCGTTTTCAAAGGGAGTCATTGGTTTTTAGGGGCAGTCGCTTTGTAGCTATTTGTCTGAAAGTATTTTCTCAGCTGCGATACCAACTCCAGTCAGCAGATGGCGATGTGCGTCTTTCAGGTGATTCTGCCACTGTGACGTATAATCTAGTGGACAAAACGCTTCTTCAACATCAACAGCTAGTCAGCCATCTTGCTTCACTCTAAAATTGTGTCTAATTATTTACTAAATAACTAACTAATCACACAGAATTCACATACACACAATTAATCATAACTTGATTACAAATTACGTCATAAAGGAAAACGTCCCTAGCGGACGGAACAGATATGACAGCTGGTTACACAAAGAAAAGGGGATTGAGTTTGAGTGAAAGAGCGGGAAGACGGAGAAACGATGTCTCTATCGAGAAGTAGGCAGCTACTCTATCGTAAATACAGTATCTTATGCATTCTTAATTACCCCGCCCATTTGGAAAAGGAAAATGCAATAAATATTTACTCTGAGCTGCGCTTTGATGGGTTGGTTGTAGATGGATGGCCGTGTTGCCCAACAGAGTCATTTGTCCTTTGAAGAGTGTCTCTGGTGGTGAACGGGAAACGTTGTAGTGTCGTCGTTGGGTGGTAGACGGAATACTCTGTCTGTTCTTTCCTAGCCCACGTTTTTAGCTGCTGTTGCTAACTCAATGGCTAACAGGTATCACTTCTGTAGTGAATAAAAAAGTTCATACCATTCACAACCAAAGCTCACACTGAGTTGGGCTTCATTCTGTAGTTATCTGAACCATTCTGACATCGGACAGTCGTCCTAATGTACCCGGAACAGGAAGTTCTGTTGTCGTCAAGGTTTTATATAGGAAGGGAGAAGTTGTACAGCCCATTTCCCTTCACAGAGGTGGGCCACTGAGTGATGAAAACCCACTTTTCAAATTTTAGAAGCTAAAATCACATTTCATCCCGTCACAAATAATTTCATATTCAAACATTTAAATTGAACAACAATTCCATGTGAATCCGATAACTCTGATGTGTAGACTTTCCACTGTAGAGTTTGCCATCTTATCATTGATGAGAATGTCTTAGATGACAACCGAACTGACATCATATTCATTAAGTGCCATTGCATATGTTCAATTGTTCGGATTACCAGAATATAGTTAATTTCCCCCAACATTCTGACGTTCCCAGAATGTCTATGTTAACCAAGTTTTTAAAAAAAAATGTAACCTCAGTAGGTTAGAGAGAGGAAAATGGGGGGGGGGGGGTAAACCTAACCCCCAGGCCAACGTCATGACACTAGTAATCATTATACACACATACAATTCATCATATTTTCATAGAATCCATATAAAGCGTAAGAAATTCTCAGCTACTCACGACAACCATTCCATTTGCTTTTTCAAGGACTCTCCGCAGCTACAAAGCAGCTCTCCAAACATTCTCCCAGCAGAACAAAAGAATAAACTTTTGTTTCCCGGACAATGACCAACGGTTCACTAACTTCCCAGGGACCACTGGAAAATCAAGCCTCCCAGGAACTATAGACCTTCCGCTGCTTTCTAAAATATCATCCCGCTTATTATCCAAATTTCAATCATCTGATTAAGCATATTTCTAAATGTTACTATCCAAACGTCAGATTAAGACTCCTTTCCACATTCACACAACTCTCATATCACAGTCACACAATGCTATTTTCAAACATACCTAGTCAATTAGTTGTTTTACAACAATATTTTTATCTGCAGGAATATTTTCACATTTCTATGTCATGGTTAGTTCCTAGGATAATGTAACTCATACATTCACATCTTTCAATACTTCTAAAATGGGGTGCAGGTTTAAAACAATTACAGGTGCACCTTAGTATCTTCTACTATGTCATAAATGGTCTTAACTAGTAAACACAGATTCTAGTTTTCATCCAGTTCACACAGATAGCTGACTGGGTCCTGTTTACACTTCCACACAGGAATACACACTCAGAGCCTACAAGGCTTTTCTAAAAACTCCACTTTACGTGTTTCGCTCACCTCTTTCTTTTTTAAAAACTACGTTCGAGATGTGGTATCCACTCGGCTCGCTGCCTCTCAGATCAAAGGTGGGACCATCTGCTCCGCTCCCAAAGTGTGGTCTCCCTGAGATCCCATGTTTGAGGGATCCCTCGTGCATAATTTACCTGGGTCGTCAGGAGCGGTCACCAAGTGAAAATTAACATCCCCATCGCCAAATGTGGTTAATTTCTTTAATATCAAATGAGGAAACAAACTTATCACACAAGTCAGATTTATTCTTAAACTAAATCTTTATTCACCTATAAGGGAGCAGGTCAATACAACACACACATATAAAGTGAATCAATTGAGTCTCTACGATAATGATGGCTGGTCGATGAATCACCCCCAGATGTACAAAAGTACAAAGGTCTTTTACAGCCAAGATACACTCCTTTCAACCTACATGACCAACAATAGATGTATAGAATGGGTCACAAGGTTCAGATTTGTATGAAAGATACTGTCTGCTGAGAATTATAAGTATCTGCTTTAAAAACAGTACTCTTTGTGTAGAGACCAGGGTCTGGACCTGAGGTCATCCCTCCCTGGTAACATACAGTACAGAAACATTAACTCATGCTCTGGAATGTGGTCTCTTTAGGTTTTATCACCCAAAAGACAATGTAAATCTCCTGTCAGTGTTTCCTCGAAGAAGCCCATCCTCAGTAGAACACACAGACACAATATTTATAAGAACCCTCTATTCTGTTGCATAAAACAACCATGATACAATAAAAGTATAATAACATAATCTTCCAATTTTGCTCACAGTGTCCACTGAAAGTTGACTAGTATCAACAACTGGGACCTAAAAGACACCCACCATGAGACCCACTAAATCTGCCCAAGAAGCGGCAAACAAAAGAAAAACCCACAACAAACTTAAAGACAGGAAGTACACCAAAAAGGTGGTTAAAATAATTTATTACAATCAATACCATTCATACTATTGCAAAATCATAATTCTCATTCATTCTTAATTCTATTTACAAAAACATCAAACAAAAACAAACCTCAGGGGAGCATCGTCCCTCCCCGTCATACCTAACCAATACCTAACCCTTTCCCTATCTCTCCTTCCCTAATCTATCCCCTTACCAAACTCACTCTAACACTCCCAGCTCTAAACCCCCTTTCCACCTCTCCCGTGCCGCATGCTTCCCCCACTTCCTCTCCTCCCTCTTCATCTTCCCCCTCAAATCACCTTCCACCCTTCTCACTATCCCTTCCACCCCCCAATCTCTCCCTGTCTTGACTAAATTCTGCCTGGCTTCCCACAGTCCCTTTTTAAAGAGACTCATGAGAAGCCACAGCAGAAACCTGTCCCTATCCGTTCCCTTTGCTCTCCCTACGCCTCTCTCTAGCCTAGCCCATGTCAAAACAAAATCACTCCTAACCACACCTAGCATTACCCGTGCCCTAGCCCAGACTAGTCCGGCAATAGCACAGTCCCAAAAGGCATGGCGCACAGTCTCCTCCCTGCCACAAGAGGATCTTGGACAGGTGGGGGATTGCACCAAACTATACCGGTACAAGATGGCACGTACCGGCAAGCACTTATGGAGGCCCAACCAATTCAGGTCCTTGAGCCTGTTGTCCAGGCCCCGCGCCTGCACTCCCTCCCAGACCACTGACGAGATGCCCGCTACAGGCGCAGGACTCCCTGCCTGCCTGACCTCATCGTACAGGTGCCTGTGGTCTAAACCTACTCGGGCAACTTCAACCTCGGGGTGCGCACGCAGCCACTTGGCCGCATGGCCAAAATGCCACGGCAGCTGTTCCGCCCGAGGACCCGCGTTAGACCACACCATTACGCTTCTCGCCTTATACGAGAAGAACACCCGCAGGAGGTAACCGGACGGGTGTATAACCGGACGAGCAAGCTCCGTCAACAAGAAAGAAACAAAAATGGCGTCCAACTTGAGGGGGAAATGTGGTACCCCCCTACCTCCCTCCCCGATGGGACAGATCATGCGTGCCCTGGCGACCCACTCGCACCTGCCACTCCACATAAACTGAAACACAAGCCTCACTAGAGGCCTCCTCAGACAAGCCGGCAATGGATAGATGTATGCCACATACAAAAGAGACGGCAACACATCCACCTTTAGGACCAGGACTTTGCCCATAAAAGACAAATACCTAGCCTTCCACATTGCTAGCTTCCTCTGTACCACTGCGATACGCATGTTCCAGTTTAGCGTCGCTGAGCCGGAGGTCTCAAAATGAACCCCGAGAATCCTCAGGGCCCCTTCACAGAGAGATAACCCCCCAGGCACATCCGTTCTACCGCGCCATCTTCCGAAAAACTTGACGGAAGACTTTGCATGGTTCAGAACTGCTCCCGACGCTCGGGTGAAATCCCCAAAGATGGCAAGGGACCTTGTCAGGCACGAGTCCTTGCACAACAGCAAGGAAGTGTCGTCGGCGTACTGCGTCATCTTAACACGCAGCCCACCGCTTCCAGGGATCAACAAGCCTTCCACCCCTGTGTCTGCCCTAATGGCAGCCCCCAGAGGCTCCATGTACAGAACGAAGAGGAGAGCCGAGAGTGGGCATCCCTGCCTGACCCCAGACGAGAGGTCAAAAACGTCACCTAAGTGACTATTTACACTAACTCGACACCCCGCTCCGACATATAAAGTACGGATCCATCCTATAAACTTCTCCCCAAATCCTAATCTACCTAACACCCTGAATAGAAAAGATCTATTCACGCGATCAAAAGCTTTCGCCTGATCTAGCGCTGCTACCATTAAAGGCAGCCCTCTATCTTCAACCCAAGCGATGGAATCCCTGATCAACTGTAGGTTCCATCTTATAGAGCGGCCCTCTACCCCGCACGTCTGATCCTCGTGGACGACGTAGGGAAGGGCTGTGCGCAACCGGTCTGCTAAAACCTTTGCAAGAATCTTGTAATCTACGCACAGCATGGTCAATGGCCGCCAGTTGCCAAGGTCAGTTGCTTCCCCCTTCTTATAAAGAAGTGACAGCACACCAACAGCCATTGATCCCCCCGGGACCCCCGTCTCAAGGATGGCCTTCAAGACTTCGAGAACCACTGGTCCAAGTATACCCCAAAACTTGAGGTAAAACTCAGCCGGCAGCCCATCCATCCCAGGCACCTTCCCTTTTCCCATCCTCCTAAGAGCGCTCTCAACCTCTTCTAGTGAAATCTGGGCCTCCATCACGTCTCTAATGTCCTCTGGCAACCGCCGGGACAAGTGTTCTAAAAACACGTTTCCCTGCTCTACATCTATTTCCCTTTCCTTAAATAAACCTTGGAAATGATCAGTTGTCACCCTGACCATTTCCTCTGGTTTACTTACTATACTACCATTTTCTTCCCTAACTCCCTTCATTACCTTCCTACTCTGTCTGGCCCTAACCGACTTAAAGAACATAGCGGAACAAGTCTCATTATGTTCTAGAAAGCCACTATGCGCACGCTCCAGGAAAGCTCGAGCCTTCTGCTCCTGCAGCTCCCTGAGCTGCGCCTTTAGGGCTGCGAATCTCTCCCAGTCAATCGACCCGCCGAGGTTGCCTGCCTCGTACTCGAGTTCAATTAACCTTTGGATACGATCCACCTCCCTCCTTTCCTCCCTTTTTTTCCTTCTACAATATCCTATTATAAAAACCCTTATCCTCCCCTTGACTAAATCCCACCACTCTAACACCCCCTCGCACATGGACCGGAGGCCGTCAAGCCTCCGAAAGAAACAAAAAAATGCATCAACGAAAGCCTGCTCCTCCAGTATATCCCGATCTAACTTCCAGTACCCCCTACCGAAGAGGCAGACTGGCGACCCCACCTGCAGGAACACCCCGTCGTGATCCGTGAAGAAAACAGGCAACAGCCTCCCAGACAACTGACCCAAAGACCTGGATACAAAAATGTAGTCGAGCCTCCGCGCAACCCCCCTGGAGTTGCGCCATGTAGGACCGACCATTGCCGGAGTAGTGTGCAGGCCACCATCAACCAGACCATGGCAAGCCATTAGCCCAGAGATGGCACCTGCACTGCTATCACCGCCTAACCCTAAATCTATATTAAAGTCTCCTCCTATCACCAAGTGCCTGTTTGTAACACACAGGGGCGCCAGACAGTCCACCATCTCCCTCCTGTCTGCCGCCACCTGTGGCCCATACACCCCAATTAACCTATATCTAGCTTCTCTAAACTTAACATCTATCCCCAAAACTCTACCCTGCATTATTACAAAAGTGTTCTCTATTTTAACCTCTCTATGCCCACACAAAATCCCTACTCCTGTTGAGTGCACCCCTCCTATGCCCCAAAAAGATTCCCCCTTATCCCACTCCCTCTTAAATCTACACACATCCCCACCATCCCTCAGGTGAGCCTCCTGTAAAAAACAGAAATCAAACCCCACACCCTCTAAATAACAAAAAACCGCCCTCCTTTTAACATTATCCCTTAAGCCCCTAACATTTAGACTAAAAAAAGAAACAGAACTATTCATTTAAATATTTACAACAAATAAAAACCCCAAAACCCAAAGAAAAACCAGGAGACTCACCCGATGCTCCCCTGGTCCATCTCCACCGGCGGGGACGTCCTCTCCTCTCCTGACGCCCCCCCGTCCTCCATCCCAACCCATGATCCAGGCAGTGTGTTGGGTCCTCCCTCCCCACCCACCATCCCCCCCTCCCTGTTTGCCTCGGGGCTGCATATAGGGGACCCCATCTCCCCAAACAGGAGTTGGGATCCCTCTAGCAAACAACCCACCGACCCCTCACTGGAGTCATCCACTAAAATGCAAGGGGCTGAGGCAAACCGGGAGGACAAATTACCCTCCCCTCCCCCCCCCGCCACTCTCTTAACCCCCCCCTCCCCCTCCACACCCCCCTCCCTCTCACTTCCTGCCAAGCTCCCCCTCTTTATCCCTTTCTTCTTTGGTGAAGGAGGTAGCGGGGAGACACAACGTCCCATCCCCACTAACCCCTCCACCAAATCCCTCATTTCGACCTCGAGGAAGCCTGGCAGGCTGTCCCCCCACTCCTTCCCCCCATCTCCCCCCCTCCCACCCCCTCCCCTCCCACATCCACTCCTCCCTCCTTCTCCGTCACTGTCCCCCTTCCCTCTTCCACTCCTTCCACTCCTTCTCGTCCCACTGTCCCCTTCTCCTTCTTCTCTGCTCCTCCACGTTCTTCCACCTTCTTTTTAATCTCTCCTTCTTTTTCCTTCTTTCCATCTTCTCTCCTCTTTCTTTTCGCCTCTTCCTTCTTCCCTTCTTCGTCCTTCTCCGTCCACTCCCCTGTGCCATCCGTACAATCCGCATGCGTCCTCTCTTTCCTCCCCCCATCCCCCGCTCCCCCCCCAGCTGCAGACGCGTATGACCTGTGACGAGCCGGGCAATCACGCCACAGGTGTGCTCTTGAGCCACACCCGTGGCAAGCCTTGGGCTCGTCACACTCCTTGGCCTCGTGCTCTTCCGACCCACAAAAACGACATTTCTTGGCGCTGCACGAGGCCAGGATATGGCCGTAGGCCATACAACGCCTGCAGAACGGGGGCTGACGTGCATAGTAGAGTGTTCCCCTGTCAGCCCCCAGGGAGAACATCGCCGGAGGATGGAGGTAGCCATCCACACTCTTCGGGGACTCCCTGAGTAACGCCTGGAACCCTCTTCTCCCGTTCCAGAAACCCAGGGAGTCCCTGAGGTACCTCGCTGAGGAGACATTGTCCATGTACCTCCCCAGAAAGGCCCTCACCTCTTCATCTTTCACGTGCGGATTGTACATGGTTACGGTGACCACCCTGAAGTTGTTCTTCGCCAGGCTGGTCACCGCATAATGGCACAGGGGTCCCGTTTTCTCCGCTTCCTTTGCCATCTTCATTACTTCGTCGTGTTTTTCTTCTTTGTGAAACGTCACATCGAAAGCCTTCTCATTCGGGTTCCCTTGAAGGCAGAGCACTTCCTTCACCTCTATCCTGAGGCATCCCATCAAAATAGTCCTTCCAAATGTCTCTCTACTCCACGGCTCCATCTCATTTTCAGTCCAGGCAAATCGTAAGGTATTTGCCATACCAATCCCCGGAACCGATCTTGTTTGCTTGTATTGATTCATTTTAAAAAATAAGCTCTCTTCAGAAAGAAGCTTCAACTTGGAATGAAAACATATTTTAACCCAAAAAGGTGGAGCAACTAAAGGTGTTGACTCTCCACATCTATCAAGACAACTGGAGCACTGGGCCAGACACTTTTAAATAGAACCTGGACCAGCTCAGGTGAAACACCTTCCCACTAACGAGAAGGACAAGCCAGCACAGGTGTAACACATACTGACAAACGAGGTGACACCAATCAGTGCGTCCTACGTGCTGACGTGCTAAAGTCCAACCTCAAAACATAAATGGAAAAACCAAAGCCTGTAACACCTTCCCCCTTAAAACAACAAATATATCCTATATTTCTGTTGGACAAGTTTGCTCACCACCAGAAAACAACTTCCATTTTACCTTATAATCAACTACAATGCTTCACCTTCACCAATATAAACACAGTGTCTACTGGCTGTCAACAATTACAAACAAGAAAAAAACACGTATTTCTAAATAATAATATCCAATCGTATCTTTTCTCATTTTTCTTTCTTTCTATAGAATCCTAAAACTCACTAGCTTCTAGAACTCTGGTCCCCTTGGAATGAGCCCAAACAAAACTCATCTCCAAAACGGAAAAACATGCAGTCAAAATAAATTGTGATCCATGGCAACTCACTGACGAAACGCAAATATTTTTGACTGCCCACCCTTGAGACTATCAGCAACCAAGTTGTCCTTAACACGGACATGTCTGATTTCAAGAGGAAACTCCTGCAATATCCGTAGTAACTTTCCACCTCACTGCGGAGCTTCTCTCTCTTTTCAGGGTTCACTCGATAGGCATGTTGTTTGATCGGGGCCCAGTCCCCAATGTCATGAATCTTGATATTCTAAAAGAAGGGTAACAACTTCAATATAATTATATCTAAAAGCAGAGTAACAATGTCAATATAATTGTACCCAAAAATGGTCAACTGGTTGCAAAAATAATTATTATTACTAAATGTTACATAACTTGTAAATATGAAAATCAAAACCAAATGTACACCCCTTTGTTAATATGTATTGGCAATTCTTCACTTAATGGTGAGGCATGGAATAATAAAACATCTTTCTTCAGGCTGAATGTTTGAAAGAGCCTAGATTTTCCCCTGAGGCTAATATCCATATCATGCTGCAATCAATTGAACAGGGCAAACAATAAGGTAGAACATCATTAAAATACTCATACTACAATGTTAAAACATTCTACATTGTGACACCATTAAAATACTCATACTACAATGTTAAAACATTCTACATTGTGACATTATTTCATTGATATCATGAAACAACTCCTTCATGTATTTTCTGATGTTTGATCAGAGATCTTTTATCAGAGTATCTCGTCACATTGATCACAGCTATAAGGTTTCTCTCCTGTGTGTGTTCTCTGGTGTATTTTAAGTTCTGATGAAGATCTGCTCTGACTGTGGGAAAGGTTGCACAAGTGAGATTTCTTCCCTGTGGGTCTTTGCTGGTGTTTCTTGAAGTGTTTTGATGTGGAGAGACTCTTCTCTGCCTCGTCAGCCTCATGAGGTTGTTTAGGCCCCCCAGACGATCCACAATAGTCACGTCTCTCTCCTGTGTGAACAAAAAGTCGGACAGGTGGTTTAAGGCCCACAACAGCAAAAATCTACTGTAAAAAGGTGATGCCATCAGCGTAGCCATTATGTTTTACTCCTTGTCCGTGTCACACAATCCCTTATTATGTACTCATATTGTTAATCAGATATAATAAAACAGAGTATAAGTTTACTTAGTTACAGTTCTATTTGAAATGGGGATATTGTTTATTCATAATATTTCTAACAGAGCAGGAGGAGCACTGCCAGAGCCCTGCAAAATGACCTCCAGCAGGCCACAAATGTGCATGTGTCTGCTCAAATGGTCAGAAACAGACTCCATGAGGGTGGTATGAGGGCCCGACGTCCACAGATGGGGGTTGTGCTTTCAGCCCAACACCGTGCAGGACGTTTGGCATTTGCCAGAGAACACCAAGATTGGCAACTTCCACACTGGCACCCTGTGCTCTTCACAGATGAAAGCAGGTTCACACAGAGTACGTGACAGAGTCTGGAGACGCCATGGAGAACGTTCTGCTGCCTGCAACATCCTCCAGCATGACCGGTTTGGCGGTGGGTCAGTCATGGTGTGGGGTGGCATTTCTTTGGGGGGCCGCACTGCCCTCCATGTGCTCACCAGATGTAGCCTGACTGCCATTAGGTACCAAGATGAGATCATCAGACCCCTTGTGAGACCATATACTGGTGCGGTTGGCCCTGGGTTCCTTCTAATGCAAGACAATGCTAGACCTCATGTGGCTGGAGTGTGTCAGCAGTTCCTGCAAGAGGAAGGCATTGATGCTATGGACTGGCCTGCCCGTTCCCCAGACCTGAATCCAATTGAGCACATCTGGGACATCATGTCTCGCTCCATCCACCAACGCCACGTTGCACCACAGACTGTCCAGGAGTTGGCGGATGCTTTAGTCCAGGTCTGGGAGGAGATCCCTCAGGAGACCATCCGCCACCTCATCAGGAGCATGCCCAGGCGTTGTAAGGAGGTCATACAGGCACGTGGAGGCCACACACACTACTGAGCCTGATTTTGACTTGTTTTAAGGGCAGTACATCAAAGTTGGATCAGCCTGTAGTGTGGTTTTCCACTTTAATTTTGAGTGTGACTCCAAATCCAGACCTCCATGGGTTGATAAATTTGATTTCCATTGATAATTTGTGTGATTTTGTTGTCAGCACATTCAACTATGTAAAGAAAAAAATATTTAATAAGAATGTCATTCATTCAGATCTAGGATGTTATTTTAGTGTTCCCTTTATTTTTTTGAGCAGTGTAGATGGAATGAGAACAATATAGATAGAATAACAACAATATGGATGCTACTTTGAGAACACAAACTCTCATATATTTCATAGCACAGAGCGAGGGAGTCCAGGGGATGACTGGAGGAGCAATGGAGGAAGCATCGTGGGATTCTCTTGGCATGAGTACAGTTGTTGAGACTGAGTGGACGATGGTGAAGAACAGTGGAGTGAAAAGGGCTAAAGTTGGTAATGAACAGCAGTTTAGGGTCAGAGTGGGAATCATCAGCAAGGATGTTTTTGTGGGTGACCTGTTAACGGCCTCAAAGATGGTGAAGGATGAATTGGGTAAAGTGGAATCGGTTCAAGTGACCAGGAGTGGTATGATACCGATTGTGTGTCAACAGCGCAAAAGGAGAAAGCTGTATGTGGTTTAGGTTAAACATTTCAGGTGAAGGGGGCTGAATAATTTTGCACGCCCAATTTTTCAGTTTTTGATTTGTTAAAAAAGTTTGAAATATCCAATAAATGTCGTTCCACTTCATGATTGTGTCCCACTTGTTGTTGATTCTTCACAAAAAAATACAGTTTTATATCTTTATGTTTGAAGCCTGAAATGTGGCAAAAGGTCGCAAAGTTCAAGGGGGCCGAATACTTTCGCAAGGCACTGTACATGATGTATTGTTACACCATGTAGGAGCAGTTAAGACCTAGTCTGTTCATTATATACATCTACGTGATGTATTGTTACACCACGTAGGAGCAGTATAGACATAGTCTGTTCATTATATACAACTACATGTTGTATTGTTACACCATCAATAAAAGGGAAATTATATGATTGTATTCTGATACAATTGAAAAAGATAATGACATTAAAATGTTTTATGAGATTAGAGAACACATTGGGTGGGATCTTAGACCATTCCTCCATACAGAATATCTCCAGGAGCTTTGATTTATTTAGTCTGCGCTTATGGACTGCCCTGTTCAATTCAAACCACGGGATTTCAATGGAGTTCAAGTCCGACGACTGAGATGGCCATTGAAAATGTTGACTTTGTGCCCAATTAACTATCGCTCTTTGTGGGTGTTGAAGTGTCTTGCTGGAAGATCCACTTATGGCCAAGTTTCAGCCTCCTAGCAGAGAGTTAACCAGGTTTTGGGCTAAAATATCCTGGTAGTGGGTAAAGTTTAGTTATTTATTTCATAGAGTAATTTTTGCTAATCTTTATCAAGGGTATCAATAACTAGGTGCTTATTTTGAAAACTTGACTGAATCAGAAATATAGATGTGGAGTTGATTTAGAGTTTGTTTTAAAATCTCATAAAAAATCTGAACTAATCAAACAACATTTGTTGCTCTTTGTACGTGTTGATATTATATTCTTATTTAATGGAGAGGAAAAAAACGTCTAAACTGCTTTATAATATAATTCAATGAAGAAGAAAAAAAGTTTTCCCTCCTCAACTGCGTTTCCTCCCTCCAGACAGCAGATGGCGAGATGTGTCTTTCAGGCGATGTTTCTACTGTGACGTATAATCTAGTGGACGGAACGCTTCTTCAACAACTGCAGCCACCTCGGTAGCTCGCCAGACAACAAAGTCGGAACATTCAAGCTCTTTAGACAATTTACTGGTTTATTTGCCACTATGATTTAAACATACTTACGTGTAAACAACTAGCTACCTCATTTAATTTCATATTTACGTTGTAAGTCAATTAGCTGGCTGGTTAAATTAGCACTAGTCTAGTCGCTAATGCTAACTAGCTGTTATCCCCGACCATGAGTACACTAAGCTACTCTCCTCCTGATAAGGAAGAGGAGGTCTGCTGGACGGAGAAGGAAGCTCTCGTCAAAGAGGAGGCTGTTCCAATACAAGAACAAGT
Source organism: Oncorhynchus clarkii lewisi (assembly GCF_045791955.1). Lineage (NCBI taxonomy): Eukaryota > Metazoa > Chordata > Actinopteri > Salmoniformes > Salmonidae > Oncorhynchus > Oncorhynchus clarkii. Next base: position 29,411,257 of record NC_092159.1, on the reverse strand, counting down.
AGAGGGTGGGGCTGTTACTGTGAAAGAGGAGGAGGAAGACGTTTCATTGAAGGACGAGGAAGACGCGTTCAGAGTGAAAGAGGAGGAGGATTTTACAGTAAAAGAAGAGGAGGAAGAGAAAGAGGAGGATGCAGGTTTTGGAGAGAAGGAGGTTACTGTGACAGAGAAAGAAGATGAAGACGTTTTTTTAATGAAGGATGAAGAGGGGGAGATTACTGTCACATTAGAGGAGGACGAAGAAGAGAAGACTGGAGAACTGATTAACACCAGTAAATACAGTGAGTACTATCTTATAAAACAGGGACATTGATCTGATTAACACCAGTAAATACAGCGAGTACTATCTTATAAAACAGGGACATTGATCTGATTAACACCAGTAAATACAGTGAGTACTAATCTTATAAAACAGGGACATTGATGTGATTAACACCAGTAAATACAGTGAGTAGTATCTTATAAAACAGGGGCACAAACTCTGCAGTTGTTGAACTAATGTGTGATTTTTAAAAGGGCATTCTACACTTGAATATGTTTTTGTACTGTCTTAATTGTTCATGACGTCCTCCAGTGATTTTCTCCATTATTCTTTTAAAAATCCTTCCTGTTCTGTCAAGTCGGGTTTTGATCTAGAAAGCCATTTTCAAGTCTTACAAGAGACTTTCAATACGATTTAAGTCCAACCTGTAACTAGGCCACCCAGGAACATTCAATGTCATCTTGGTAAACTCCTCCAGTGTAGATTTGGCCTTGTGGTTTAGGTTATTGTCCTGTTAGTACATTTTTTGGATTCAGATTTCTGAAATGCACTCTACCTATGTAACATTTAGTTTCCTATTCATGGGCACAGAAATTATTCCATTTTTTACCTTTATTTAACTAGGCAAGTCAGTTAAGAACAAATTCTTATTTTTAATGACGGCCTAGGAACAGTGGGTTAACTGCCTGTTCAGGGGCAGAACGACAGATTTGTACCTTGTCAGCTCGGGGATTTGAACTTGCAACCTTCCGGTTACTAGTCCAACGCTCTAACCGCTAGGCTACCCTGCCGCCCCAGTGACAACATCCAAATCAATACTGTCATTAACGCGGTTCTTCAATAATTACACATCATTCTTAATACTGTTGCTGTTTAGTTACAGTCACATGTGCAACTATCATCAGCTGATCCAGTAAATAATTTTCTGAATGACAGTCAAATGACAAGCATCACGACATGCAACAACAACCAAAGTGCTTCTTTATTCATTACTCTGGTACAGACAGTTATGCTCCTTGATGGATAGGCTTTTGTACAACACAGAGAGCTATTTTCCTTTATTCAGGACATTTAGAATGACAACACATTACAGAGTAGCCTAGTGGGATTATTCACAAAATTATCTGGTTATGAAATGTCATGACAAAGACATTTTAGAGACCATGTATCACCTGAAATATGAAATGATTTATAGTCCTAGGTCTATGCTGTTGTTACGTGAAGTTATGGGTCCTACAGTAGGTCTATGTTATTGTTAGGTGAAGTTATGGGTCCTACAGTTATGGGTCCTATGTTATAGGTCGACCGATTAATCTGAATGGCCGATTAATTAGGGCCGATTTCAAGTTTTCATAACAATCGGAAATCGGTATTTTTGGACACCGATTTTGCATATATATATATATATATTTTTTTTTTTACACCTTTATTTAATCTTTATTTAACTAGGCAAGTCAGTTAAGAACACATTCTTATTTTCAATGACGCCCTAGGAAAGGTGGGTTAACTGCCTTGTTCAGGGGCAGAACGACAGTTAACGACAGTTAAGAATTTGTTCTTAACTGACTTGCCTAGTTAAATAAAGGTTAAAAAAATCTTTAAAAAATCATATATCTTATAAAAAACAATCAATCAATCATAGTCACTAGTTATAACTACACATGGTTGATGATATTACTAGTTTATCTAGCGTGTCCTGCGTTGCATATAATCTGACTGAGCGGTGGTAGGCAGAAGCAGGAGCATAAACATTCATTCATACAGCACTTTCGGGCGTTTTGCTATAAACTTGAAAGTCTGGTGTTTTGCCAGACTTCAAGTCTATCAACTCCCGAGATGAGGCTGGTGTAACCGATGTGAAATGGCTAGCTAGTTAGTGCGTGCTAATAGCGTTTCAAACGTCACTCGCTCTGAGCCTTGAAGTGGTTGTTCCCCTTGCGCTGCATGGGTAAAGCTGCTTCGAGGGTGGCTGTTGTCGTTGTGTTCCTGGTTTGAGCCCAGGGAGGAGCGAGGAACGGGACGGAAGCTATACTGTTATAGAACTATAAGAACATCCAATAGTCAAAGGTTAATGAAATACAAATGGTATAGAGGGAAATAGTCATATAATTCCTATAATAACTACAAACTAAAACTTCTTACCTAGGAATATTGAAGACTCATGTTAAAAGGAACCACCAGCTTTCATATGTTCTGAGCAAGGAACTTAAACGTTAGCTTTCTTACATAGCACATATTGCACTTTTACTTTCTTCTCCAACACTTTGTTTTTGCATTATTTAAACCAAATTGAACACGTTTCATTATTTATTTTAGGCTAAATTGATTTTATTGATGTATTATATTAAGTTAAAATAAGTGTTCATTCAGTATTGTTGTAATTGTCATTATTACAAATAAATAATAAATAATAAAAAAAATTCTGATTAATCGGTGTCGGCTTTTTTGGCCCTCCAATAATCGGTATGGGTATGGGCGTTGAAAAATCATAATCGGTCGACCTCTAGTCTATGTTATTGCTTGGTGAAGTTATGGGCCAATTTCTTAAACACTTAGTGTACAAACCCTCATTGTCAGGCTGATGGCAAAGCTAGCCAAAGAACATTTTACTGGTTGAAGTATTTTTTAAAGTATAAATCAGTTGATTTGCAACAATAAAACACACATTTTATTAAGCAGGACATTCAATCAAGCCTTACATTTATAATCCAAAAATAGTGTGACATGCACTCATTGGTGAATTAGTGAATAGACACAGAGCTTAATGTGAGTTTCCTTGAGTAGCACTCCTGATCTAGCACTGATGGTGCTAATATTCAGAATACAAAGTGAAAATGAAAAATCTTTACTCACCATTTTTACTCCAGGCAGATATACTACATCCATAACAATTGGTTTTCTCATTAGCAGGGAGGGTTTCTGCAACCAAATTGAGTGTACATCGCCCTCGTGCCGCAATTTTAGCAAACACAGAAATGGGCCTATATTGAAGACCAAAAGTCGTCTGGCACACCGCTTAGGGTTTCAGAAACTTTCATAACTTTCTTCTAGCGTACATCGCTAGAACACTCATCGATGTTACTACTAATGTGAAAACAAGACAAAATGTGACTATTGTTGCTCACTTGACTGTCTTAAAACAATTGTCAAATAATTTTCATTAAAGACTTCAGTTGTTATACACCATCGTGGATTTGCAGTGGATTTCTGTTGTTGTGGGCCTTTAACCATCTGTCTGACTTTGTTGTTCGCACAGGAGAGAGACTGGACTATCGTGGATCCTCTGGGGAGCCTCAACAACATCATGATGCTGACAAGGCAGAGAATAGTCTCTCCACATCAAAACACCTCAAGAAACACCAGAGGAGACCCACAGGGAAGAAATCTCACCGCTGCTCTGACTGTGGGAAGAGATTCACCTCCTCAGCAGGCATTAAAATTCATCAGAGAATCCACACAGGAGAGAAATCATATAGCTGTGATCTATGTGGGAAGAGTTTTACTACATCTAGCCATCTGACTGTACACCAGAGAACACACACAGGAGAGAAACCTTATAGCTGTGATCAATGCGAGAAGAGTTTTACTACATCTAGCCATCTGACTGTACACCAGAGAACACATACAGGAGAGAAATCTTATAGCTGTGCTCAATGCGGGAAGAGTTTTACTACATCTAGTCATCTGGCTGTACACCAGAGAACACACACAGGAGAGAAACCTTTTAACTGTAGTCAGTGTGGGAAGAGATACTCTGATAAAAGAAATCTGATTACACATCAGAAAATACATGGTCAGAACTGAAATGACAAGATGATGCTATAATTTATTGCATCATAATTGGGGGTTCTTAGAACTCTCATCTGTGTGTGTTTTAATATATTTAACAGGAGATTTAACACAGTGGATTTCAACTTTTTTTTTTTTAATTTACAAAAAGTGACAAACAAGACTTGTTACACTTATCGCGTTGGCGACCCACTGGAATCAAGATGTAGCTAGCTGTTTTCTACAAATTGTCCTCTAACCAGTGATGTAGACATTATTCCCAGATTTCGTGTGGTTTTTGAGTTGTTAGTTTTAATAGGATGTGCAACCTCATCTCCCTCCTCTCAGCACAATTGATTTCAACATGATATCGATGAGTGATGACAAATAAGTGTTGTGTTCCTTTGTTTAGCGACCCCTACATTTAAATGCATCACCCCAAAATGTAGCTGACTGTCTTCTGCAGGTTGTCCTCTAACTAGGTAAAATATATCTCCCATTAGGTAAAATATATTTCCCAACTAGGTAAAATATATCTCCCATTTCCATGTGTTTTTTTGTTGTTGTGTTCGTTTCAACAGCATGTAGAACTGATTTCCCCCCTAATCGATATTAGTGATGTATTGCTACTTGTCAAAACAACAGCGTTTTTGGTGCTTGTGCAGTTTATAAGGTCCACAAGTAATATGGTTATTGTGGCAGATGTTTGTGTGAACTGTACATTTTATGTTTAGGTTTTCAATATATTGGTTATTGATTTGGACACGTTAAAACTGTGTTTTGACATTGGGGCTATCCCACCTAGCAAAATGTAATTGAAAATAATAATATGTTTCCTCTTGAAGTCAGACATGTCCTTGGTAAGGACAACTTGATTGCTGATTGTCTCAAGGGTTGGCAGTCAAAAAGATTTGTGTTTTGCCACGTTTTTATTTTATTTTAACACGTTTTTCTGTTTTGGAGATGAGTTTTGTTTGGACTCGTTCTAAGGGGACGAGAGTTCTATAAGCTAGTGAGTTGTAGGAAGACGAGAGTTCTAGAAGCTAGTGAGTTTTAGGAAAACGAGAGTTCTAGAAGCTAGTGCGTTTTTTGGAAGACGAGAGTTCTAGAAGCTTGTGGGGGAAAAAATGTTTTTTTTCTTGTTTTTAATTGTTGACAGCCAGTAGACACCATGTTTATATTGTAGTTGATTATTATGTGAAATGGAAGTTGTTTGCTTTTGGTAGTAAGCAAACTTGTCCAACAAAATGATAGGACATAAACTCAGCAAAAAAAGAAACATCCTCTCACTATCAACTGCATTTATTTTCAGCAAACTTAACATGTGTAAATATTTGTTTGAACATAAGATTCAACAACTGATACAAACTGAACAAGATCCTCAGACATGTGACTAACAGAAATGGAATAATATGTCCATGAACAAAGAGGGGGTCAAAATCAAAAGTAACAGTCAGTATCTGGTGTGGCCACCAGCTGCATTAAGTACTGCAGCGCATCTCCTCCTCATGGATTGCACCAGATTTGCCAGTTCTTGCTGTGAGATGTTACCCCACTCTTCCACCAAGGCACCTGCAAGTTCCCAGACATTTCTGGGGGGAATGGCCCTAGCCCTCACCCTCCAATCCAAAAGGTCCCAGACGTGCTCAATGGGATTGAGATCCGGGCCCTTCGCTGGTCAGAACACTGACATTCCTGTCTTGCAGGAAATCAGGCACAGAACGAGCAGTATGGCTGGTGGCATTGTCATGTCAGGATGACTGGCAGAGATGCAAGGAAAAAGCCATATCTCAGACTGGCCAGTAAAGAGAAAAGTTTAAGATGGGCAAAATAACAAACACTGGGCAGAGGAACTCTGCCTAGATGGCCAGCATCCCGGAGTCGCCTCTTCACTGTGACGTTGAGACTGGTGTTTTGAGGGTACTATTTCATGAAGCTGCCAGTTGAGGACTTGTCTGTTTCTCAAAAAAAGTGAACGGGTCTGAATACTTTCCAAAATATAAGACCAAGCTGGAAGTGGAAACGCCAGCCCAGCCACAACAATCCTAGAGGTTCACTGATGATCAACCTTCTCCTACACATCTGACTCCTGATGATCAACCTCCTCCTTCACATCTGACTCCTGATGATCAACCTCCTCCTTCACATCTGACTCTTGATGATCAACCTCCTTCATATCTGACTCCAGTAATCAATCCAGAGGGTCTTCTTTTTTGGGGAATCCCGATGGACGACGTCATCCAATAGGATGTCATCACGACCACCGCCCACAAGTTATTTGTCATTCAGGTTATCAATAGGAAGAGCATCAGCAATATGTCCTGTCTGGTAACTTGTCTCGTTTAATGGATTTAAATTGGCAGGTGCACAGGGAGAACCCCCCGTTAAAACACTTTTGGAAGTCTAACTGTATCAAAGTCTGTGGCCTGTGATGTTGGGCAAATGATAGTCCCTTATTATACAAGAGACCAAATTCTACAGCACTACTACAGCACTACGGGCAGAGTCATGTCTTAAGTGTAAAACTAACAATGACTCAATAATCCTTCTGGGAATGTTATGACGTCATAAAGTTATGGGCGGAGTTAGAAAGTTGGCTGTCAGAAGGAGTACAATGTAAATGTACTTTTAATCCGTCTGTCTGCATATTTCAAGCCGTGGCATATGGGGGTGCAGTGAGCTCCCCGATGGTTTTCTCTTCAATCATCTTAAATACTGTACTTAAAAACTGGAAGTCAACCTATCCTCCTTGAGCTAGCTACCGAGCTAGCATACAAACTCTGTAGCACAGAGTTGATCATCGATATGACGTTGAGAAATAGTGCATTGTGGGTAGCTTAGAAGAAATAAATTAAGAAATATGTAACAACGCAAAAACATAACTGTTTGTACTCATAGGTAACCAGATCGTGACTACAAGTTACAAAGTCTAACCACACTATGTTGTTACACTGGTGAGTAAAAACTCATGCTTCCTACACTTTAACTTGTTGTCTGAAAACAAAATAAACATTTAACTCAACTGCGTTACCCACTCTAGTCAGCAGAGGGCGGTCTGGGAATTTAAGGTTATGCTGCTGGTGTGACGTATAATGTAGTGGACGGCAACAGTAAGTCAGCAACCTCGGTAGCTTGCTAGACAAAATAGCCGAACCAATAAAGCTCTTTAGACGCTTTAGTGTTTATTAGCCACTGTGTTTTAAACCCACTTCTGTCGTCTAGTTAGTTAACCGATTTAATTTCATATCTACGGTGTTGTTATTAGTCAGCTAGTGGGCTGGTTAAGTTAGCATAGCTAACATCCACGACCATGAGGTCACGAAGCTACTCTCCTGCTGAAGAAGAGGTCTGCTGGACGGATAAAGAAGCTCTGGGGATGAAGATTGTTGTGAAAGAGGAGAAGGAAGAGGAGGATGTAAAACAAGAAGTAGAGGGTGAGGCTGTTACAGTGAAAGAAGAAGAGAAAGAAGTTTCAGTGAAAGAAGAGGAAGACGCGTTCAGAGTGAAAGAGGAGGAGGTTGTTACAGTTAAAAAAGAGGAAGAGAAAGAGGAGGATGCCGTTTTTGACGTGAAAGAGGAGGAGGAGGAGATGACTATCACATCGAAAAAGGAGGAGGAAGAAGAAGAGGAAACTGGATATCTGGGCCCAGTTTCCCAAACGCATCCAATAGTTCTAATGATGAACTTAGCCATAAGATGGTTTTGAGAAACCGGGCCCTGATTAACACTAGTAAGTACTGTCTTAAATACAGAGGCACAAACTCTGCAGTTGTTGAACTGATGTTTGGTGTTAAAGGGGAAATCTGCAATTGCTACATCCATATTTTGACTCTTAAATGATTTATTTATAGCCATTGATTCTTGAAGAATATAACACATGCCGCTTAGTTCAACTGTTGTACCCCATCAGAACCCCAAATAAACATTTTTACTCCAATGTTTAGAAACAATGTAAACCAACATGTTTTTTAAATATTTTATTTTACCAAATCAAATCAAATTTTATTTGTCACATACACATGGTTAACAGATGTTAATGCGAGTGTAGCGAAATGCTTGTGCTTCTAGTTCCGACAATGCAGTAATAACCAACGAGTAATCTAGCTAACAATTCCAAAACTACTACCTTATAGACACAAGTGTAAGGGGATAAAGAATATGTACATAAAGATATATGAATGAGTGATGGTACAGAGCGGCATAGGCAAGATACAGTAGATGGTATTGAGTGCAGTATATACATATGAGATGAGTATGTAAACAAAGTGGCATAGTTAAAGTGGCTAGTGATACATGTATTACATAAAGATGCAGTAGATGATATAGAGTACAGTATATGCATATACATATGAGATGAATAATGTAGGGTATGTAACATTATATTAAGTAGCATTGTTTAAAGTGACTAGTGATATATTTTACATCATTTCCCATCAATTCCCATTATTAAAGTTGCTGGAGTTTAGTCAGTGTGTTGGCAGCAGCCACTCAATGTTAGTGGTGGCTGTTTAACAGTCTGATGGCCTTGAGATGGAAGCTGTTTTTCAGTCTCTCGGTCCCAGCTTTGATGCACCTGTACTGACCTCGCCTTCTGGATGATAGCGGGGTGAACAGGCAGTGGCTCGGGTGGTTGTTGTCCTTGATGATCTTTATGGCCTTCCTGTGACATCGGGTGGTGTAGGTGTCCTGGAGGGCAGGTAGTTTGCCCCCGGTGATGCGTTGTGCAGACCTCACCACCCTCTGGAGAGCCTTACGATTGTGGGCGGAGCAGTTGCCGTACCAGGCGGTGATACAGCCCGACAGGATGCTCTCGATTGTGCATCTGTAGAAGTTTGTGAGTGCTTTAGGTGACAAGCCGAATTTCTTCAGCCTCCTGAGGTTGAAGAGGCGCTGCTGCGCCTTCTTCACGATGCTGTCTGTGTGGGTGGACCAATTCAGTTTGTCTGTGATGTGTACGCCGAGGAACTTAAAACTACTACCCTCTCCACTACTTTTCCATCGATGTGGATAGGGGGGTGTTCCCTCTGCTGTTTCCTGAAGTCCACAATCATCTCCTTAGTTTTGTTGACGTTGAGTGTGAGGTTATTTTCCTGACACCACACTCCGAGGGCCCTCACCTCCTCCCTGTAGGCCGTCTCGTCGTTGTTGGTAATCAAGCCTACCACTGTTGTGTCGTCCGCAAACTAGATGATTGAGTTGGAGGCGTGCGTGGCCACGCAGTCGTGGGTGAACAGGGAGTACAGGAGAGGGCTCAGAACGCACCCTTGTGGGGCCCCAGTGTTGAGGATCAGCGGGGTGGAAATGTTGTTGCCTACCCTCACCATCTGGGGGCGGCCCGTCAGGAAGTCCAGTACCCAGTTGCACAGGGCGGGGTCGAGACCCAGGGTCTCGAGCTTGATGACGAGCTTGGAGGGCACTATGGTGTTAAATGCCGAGCTGTAGTCGATGAACAGCATTCTCACATAGGTATTCCTCTTGTCCAGATGGGTTAGGGCAGTGTGCAGTGTGGTTGAAATTGCATCGTCTGTGGACCTATTTGGGCGGTAAGCAAATTGGAGTGGGTCTAGGGTGTCAGGTAGGGTGGAGGTGATATGGTCCTTGACTAGTCTCTCAAAGCACTTCACGATGACGGAAGTGAGTGCTACAGTTTAGCTCGTTTAGCTCAGTTACCTTAGCTTTCTTGGGAACAGGAACAATGGTGGCCCTCTTGAAGCATGTGGGAACAACAGACTGGGATAGGGATTGATTGAATATGTCCGTAAACACACCAGCCAGCTGGTCTGCGCATGCTCTGAGGGCGCGGCTGGGGATGCCGTCTGGGCCTGCAGCCTTGCGAGGGTTGACACGTTTAAATGTTTTCCTCACTTCGGCTGCAGTGAAGGAGAGTCCGCATGTTTTAGTTGCGGGCCGTGTCAGTGGCACTGTATTGTCCTCAAAGCGGGCAAAAAAGTAATTCGTGATTGACTGTAGACCCTGCCACATACCTCTTGTGTCTGAGCCGTTGAATTGAGATTCTACTTTGTCTCTATACTGACGCTTAGCTTGTTTGATTGCCTTGCGGAGGGAATAGTTACACTGTTTGTATTCGGTCATGTTTCCGGTCACCTTGCCCTGATTAAAAGCAGTGGTTCGGGCTTTCAGTTTCACGCGAATGCTGCCATCAATCCACGGTTTCTGGTTTGGGAATGTTTTAATCGTTGCTATGGGAACGACATCTTCAACGCACGTTCTAATGAACTCGCTCACCGAATCAGCGTATTCGTCAATGTTGTTGTCTGACGCAATACGAAACATATCCCAGTCCACGTGATGGAAGCCGTCTTGGAGTGTGGAATCAGATTGGTCGGACCAGCGTTGAACAGACCTCATCGCGGGAGCTTCTTGTTTTAGTTTCTGTCTGTAGGCAGGGATCAACAAAATAGAGTCGTGGTCAGCTTTTCCAAAAGGAGGGCGGGGCAGGGCCTTATATGCGTCGTGGAAGTTAGAATAGCAGTGATCCAAGCTTTTTCCAGCCCTGGTTGCGCAATCGATATGCTGATAAAATTTAGGGAGTCTTGTTTTCAGATTAGCCTTGTTAAAATGCCCAGCTACAATGAATGCAGCCTCCGGATAAATGGATTCCAGTTTGCAAAGAGTCAAATAAAGTTCGTTCAGAGCCATCGATGTGTCTGCTTGGGGGGGGACTATATACGGCTGTGATTATAATCGAAGAGAATTCCCTTGGTAGATAATGCGGTCGACATTTGATTGTGAGGAATTCTAAATCAGGCGAACAGAAGGACTTGAGTACCTGTATGTTGTTATGATCACACCACGTCACGTTAACCATGAAGCATACGCCCCCGCCCCTCTTCTTACCAGAAAGATGTTTGTTTCTGTCTGCGCGATGCGTGGAGAAACCAGCTGGCTGCACCGATTCCGATAGCGTCTCTCCAGTGAGCCATGTTTCCGTGAAGCAAATAACGTTACAGTCTCTGATGTCCCTCTGGAATGCTACCCTTGATCGGATTTCATCAACCTTGTTGTCAAGAGACTGGACATTGGCGAGAAGAATGCTAGGGAGTGGTGCACGATGTGCCCGTCTCCGGAGTCTGACCAGAAGACCGCTCCGTTTCCCCCTTTTACGAAGTCGCTTTTTTGGGTCGCCGGCTGGGATCCATTCCGTTGTCCTGGGTGAAAGGCAGAACACAGGATCCGCTTCGCGAAAGTCATATTCTTGGTCCTACTGATGGTGAGTTGACGCTGCTCTTATGTTCAGTAGTTCTTCTCGACTGTATGTAATGAAACCTAAGATGACCTGGGGTACCAATGTAAGAAATAACAGGTAAAAAAAACTAAAAACTGCATAGTTTCCTAGGAACGCGAAGCGAGGCGGCCATCTCTGTCGGCGCCGGAAGTGGACCTTTATTTATACAGTTTTATTTCTCCTTGAGACAACATCTCTTTTCCAAGAGAGACCTGGTCCAATAGCAATGTTGACAAAAACAAACACTGTATCCTATATCCTAAAAACAGGGTAAAACAATGTAAACCAACACTGTATAGCCTCAACATGGTTAAAACTATAATGTTGATATCATGGATGGTCAGTCCTTGCATCCATAGGTCTGTCTATGGATTTGAGAGCAGTTACATTTCTCCAGACCCATCATTACATCGTTATTGTTTGAACTGCAGATTGGTTGATTGATTGATTGTGTGGCTTTTTTTTAAAGGGACAACCTAGGATTTAAACAGAAACAAAATGGCTCCCCAGAGATTTGGTTTGGTAAACAGCTGAGGGATTGGGGAAGGAGAAATGTAACTACTCTCAAATTCATAGAGAAAGCTACTGTATCAACCTTAACACAAAACCTAGGGACCTCGTCAAGAAGTTCAGACATCTTGGTGTTACAGTTATACAGTGTTGGCTTGACAGTCGCCGGACCCAGGTTTGAGTTCAGCTCAGGGCTACCCCCAGAATTCACTACACTATGAATACAAGGACTGACCATCCATGAGGTCATAATGATAGTTTAACCAGGTTTCTAGGCTATATAGTATATTCTAGAATTACCAGTGTAGATTTCTGGTGGGGTTCAAATTGTTAGAGCTGTTGATAAGTCATTGTATAATATTCAGCCAATTAATTGTCATGCCATTATATCAATAACGCCCAACCAGAAGAGAAGAAACTCTTCCTGAACCACCACCTCCTGCTGTCCTTCATAAATTCTTACATTGCTGGTAATAGGCTACACAAGCAGTCGGCAACCTACATTTGGAGTGCAAATTTATCTGACCATTTCTACTGATCTGGTGCCAGTTATGATTTTCATATGTTCATTTTACTGGAACAGTTTCATTTAATTGATAATAGTATCTCAAAATCATTGTCTGTGATTAATCTACATTCTAAGTGAAAATTATACAAATGTAAAAGTAACTTTAATAACCATCTACATAAAGCCAACACATAAAAACATTGCATTCTGCATTTACAAAATATCCTGATAAAAATAAATATCCTAGAAATATTCTGGTCTCTCAGTTTCCTGCGCCAGTGAGTTTGGGACAGACACTACTGTCGGCTATTTGTGCAAAGGATAAGAACTAATCAGGTATTTTATGAAATTTCCACTGGATCAGAGCATTACATTTTTCCCTTTCATGTCGAGTGGTTATCGAAAGGGCCAGAGCTGGAAATATTTTTCAAATACTTTAAGGAACTATTCTCATTTGCAATTGATTTTGATTAGACTTTGTTTACATGCTGTTAGAGGTGAAGAGAAATTTGCTTTGAGAAGCTCCACAACTCATTAGTGGTGGTGCGTTAAGACAATCAGAAATGCTATCAGACATCCCCAAATAGGCACATTTATAGGCCTTCATTTGCGCGCAGGACAGGTAGACTAGTCCTACTTCTATATGCGTAATCAGGTGTGCGTCCTTACTCAACATTGACAGGAGTGTTTCAAATGAAAGACAATGAATAAATTGACAAAACTGATGCATCTTGTGTCTCCTTATGATGGGAAAACAGTTTTCATGGGCACAGAAATCCTACATAATTTCAGAGTTTGCTAAATCCAATGGTTCTAACCGAGAGTCACCTTAACTTTATTGACAACACCCAAATGGATACTGTCATTAATGTGGTTCTATAATAATTACACATTCTTAATACTGAAGCTTTTTAGTCACGTGTTCAACTATCATCAGCTGACCCGGGAAATCATTTTTTGAATGCCTATCAAATGACAAACAGCACGAGATGCAACAACAATCAATGTGCTTCTTCATTCATTACTCTGGTAAAGACAGTTATGCCATGCTTCACGTTAGATCCAACATCCCTAACAAATTGATGTTTATAATGTGTTATTGTCTGCTTGATTTGCAGTAGCGTCTTGTTTGTCTGTTTGGACACAGATACTTTCCTCATAATGTGTAGAGAACTGTTCCTTGATGGATAGGCTATTGTACAACACACAGAGCTATTTTCCTTTATTCAGGACATTTAGAATGATAACACATTACAGAATAGCCTAGTGGGATTATTCACAAAATTATCTGGTGATCAGGTTATGAAATGTCATGACAAAGACATTTTAGTTTCCATGTTTCACCTGAAATATTACATTATTAATACTCCTAGGTCTATGTTGTTGTTACAGTGGGGCAAAAAAAGTATTTTGTCAGCCACAAATTGTGCAAGTTCTCCCACTTAAAAAGATGAGAGGCCTGTAATTTTCATCATAGGTACACTTCAACTATGACAGACAAAATTAGAAGAAAAATCCAGAAAATCACATTGTAGGATTTTTAATGAATTTATTTGCAAATTATGGTGGAAAATAAGTATTTGGTAATCTACAGACAAGCAAGATTTCTGGCTCTCACAGTCCTGTAACTTCTTCTTTAAGAGGCTCCTCTGTCCTCCACTCGTTACCTGTATTAATGGCACCTGTTTGAACTTGTTATCAGTATAAAAGACACCTGTCCACAACCTCAAACAGTCACACTCCAAACTCCACTATGGCCAAGACCAAAGATCTGTCAAAGGACACCAGAAACAAAATTGTAGACCTGCACCAGGCTGGGAAGACTGAATCTACAATAGGTAAGCAGCCTGGTTTGAAGAAATCAACTGTGGGAGCAATTATTAGGAAATGGAAGACATACAAGACCACTGATAATCTCCCTCGATCTGGGGCTCCACGCAAGATCTCACCCCGTGGGGTCAAAATGATCACAAGAACGGTGAGCAAAAATCACAGAACCACACGGGGGGGACCTAGTGAATGACCTGCAGAGAGCTGGGACCAAAGTAACGAAGCCTACCATCGGTAACACACTATGCCGCCAAGGACTCAAATTCTGCAGTGCCAGACGTGTCCCCCTGCTTAAGCCAGTACATGTCCAGGCCTGTCTGAAGTGTTCTAGAGAGCATTTGGATGATCCAGAAGAAGATTGGGAGAATGTCATATGGTCAGATGAAACCAAAATATAACTTTTTGGTAAAAACTATACTCGTCGTGTTTGGAGGACAAAGAATGCTGAGTTGCATCCAAAGAACACCATACCTACTGTGAAGCATGGGGGTGGAAACATCATGCTTTGGGGCTGTTTTTCTGCAAAGGGACCAGGAAGACTGATCCTTGTAAAGGAAAGAATGAATGGGGCCATGTATCGTGAGATTTTGAGTGAAAACCTCCTTCCATCAGCAAGGGCATTGAAGATGAAACGTGGCTGGGTCTTTCAGCATGACAATGATCCCAAACACACCGCCCGGGCAACGAAGGAGTGGCTTCGTAAGAAGAATTTCAAGGTCCTGGAGTGGTCTAGCCAGTCTTCAGATCTCAACCCCATAGAAAATCTTTGGAGGGAGTTGAATGTCCGTGTTGCCCAGCAACAGCCCCAAAACATCACTGCTCTATAGGAGATCTGCATGGAGGAATGGGCCAAAATACCAGCAACAGTGTGTGAAAACCTTGTAAAGACTTACAGAAAACGTTTGACCTCTGTCATTGCCAACAAAGGGTATATAACAAAGTATTGAGAAACTTTTGTTATTGACCAAATACTTATTTTCCACCATAATTTGCAAATAAATTCATTAAAAATCCTACAATGTGATTTTCTGGATTTTTTTTCTCATTTTGTCTGTCATAGTTGAAGTGTACCTATGATGAAAATTACAGGCCTCTCTCATATTTTTAAGTGGGAGAACAATTGGTGGCTGACTAAATACTTTTTTGCCCCACTGTATATCGTATATTCTAGAATTGCCAGTGTAGATTTCCTGTGGTGGTCAAATTATTAGAGCTGTTGATAAGTCTTGTATAATATTCAATTTTTTTTCATGCCCTTACATTAAAGGCAAGACATACCTAGATTCAATTACATTCATGAATTGGTTTGAAACCTTTGTTTTAAACCATTCTCAAAGTTGGTGCCTTGGCGGATTTGTGAAAAATGGTTTGTCATGAATCACTATTTTTTATTTAATATAAATGTAACCTTTATTTAACTAGGCAAGTCAGTTAAACACAAATTCTTATTTACAATGACTGCCTACCCCGGCCAAACCCTGTGTGTCCGGTTGTGTGGCGCCCTATGATACTCACCAATCACTGCCTGTTATGATACAGCCTGGATTTGAACCAGGGTCTGTAGTGACACCTCCAGCACTGAGATGCAGTGCCCTAGACCGCTGCGCCGCTCGTGTGATAAAGGTATGGGATTCTGGGTAATCCACAGCAGATTTATGGAGAACTTTAACATTTAGTGGTCCTGGGATAGAAATGTATAAAATTGACATTACATCATAAAATCCACGTTTTAAATCATACATTAGCAATTTTATGTTTAGTAATTACTGTTGTTGATTTGGTGTCAAGTAAGCCTCTCTTTATATGTTATTTGCCAAATCTCAGTTTTCCATGTGGGTTTTATGCTAAAGATCCCTCTTGGTATCTAACTGTAAAATGCAGCTTCTTTAGGAGTGCTATTTTTACCCTGTTGACTACTGATCGTTCATCCACACTGTGTTTCTCATCAATGCAGCTAATTTATGACAAATGTATAAAGTATGTGTTTTATAAACACATGAACACCAGCCGGTTTATTAGCCCGGTTTTGTTAGTAGTAGTTGTTAGTAGTATTATACTTCTTCGCCACCAGAGGGGGACATTGAGTACATTTCCAGGTTAATTTGATATATTTTTGATACTAAAATGGATGACAGGTTATTCTGATGTAGTGAATGGAAATAATGTATTTATTTTTATTATAGTAAATTAGGAATTAGTAGGAATTGTTAAATCCACTATACGATCACAATAACTTTGATAGACATTTCAACTGTTTTTTTGTTAGTATATTATAGGGCAGATTTATTTAGAATTGCTGTGTGTGTCCCATCATTGCAGCTTTGGAAATAAATGAACTATCCATTCATTGCACCTTCCTGTGTTGACTCACTAACTTGAGAGACGGGACCAGGAAGGTCACACTAGGTCGATATCTAGCTCAAGCTTGCAAACGTTAAACACACCTCCATTAACTACATCACACCTGCACAGACCCACTAGAACACATCTCCATGAACTACATCACACCTGCCCAGACCCACAAGAACACACCCCCATCTCCATTAACTACATCACACCTGCCCAGACCCACTAGAACACACCCCCATCTCCATTAACTACATCAAACCTGCCCAGACCCACTAGGACACAGCCCCATCTCCATTAACTACATCACACCTGCACAGACCCACTAGAACACAGCCCCATTAACTACATCACACCTGCACAGACCCACTAGAACACACCTCCATCTCCAGCGCCCGCATCAGCACCATTTTATTTCTCTCCATCGCCCACTCACTTTCAACTTTTAGATAATAAAGCATTTTACCATTCTATTGAATTAACAACAGAGGACTGGCTGATTTCCAGGTTTTAACTATAATATTTAAGATGACTGATTAGAAAAGTATCATCCAAACATCGGGTATCTCATTGCATCCTCATATGCCATGTTTTGAAATATACAGACAGACGGATTAAAAGTAATTTTACATTATAATACTGTATACAACGTTCTAACTCCTCCCATAACTTTATGACATCATAACATTCCCAGAAGGATTATTGAGTCATTGTTAGTTTTACACTTAAGACATGACTCTGCCGTTGTGCTGTAGAATTTGTGAATTTTGTCTCTTGTATAATAAGGGACTATCATTTGTTCCAACATCACAGGCCACTGACATTGATACAGTTAAAGACTTCCAAAAGTGTTTTAATGGGGTTTCTCCCTGTGCACCTGCCAATTTAAATCCATTAAATAAGACAAGTTACCAGACAGGACATATTGCTGATGCTCTTCCCATTGATAACCTGAATGACAATTAACTTGTGGTCGTGACGACGGCCTATTCGATGACGTCGTCCATCGGGATTCTGCCCAAAAAAGAAGACGCTCTGGATTGATCACTGGAGTCAGATGTGAAGGAGGAGGTTGATCATCAGTAGTCAGATGTGAAGGAGGTTGATCATCAGGAGTCTGATGTGAAGGAGGAGGTTGATCATCAGGAGTCAGATGTGAAGGAGGAGGTTGATCATCAGGAGTCAGATGTGAAGGAGGAGGTTGATCATCAGGAGTCAGATGTGAAGGAGGAGGTTGATCATCAGTGAACCTCTAGGATTGTGGCTGGGCTGGCGTTTCCACTTCCAGCTTGGTCATATATTTTGAACCTATGTTATATATTTGTACCTCCTGTTTCATGAAGTGATGTCACTGAGTACTGCCCCTATATATTCAGTGCATTCGGAAAGTATTCAGAACCCTTCACTTTTTCTACATTTTGTTACGTTACAGCCTTATTCTGACATGGATTAAATAATTTTTTCCCCCTCATCAATCTACACACAATACCCAATAATGACATCACAATACCCCATAATGACATCACAATACCCCATAATGAAAAAGCAAAAACAGGTTTTTATAAATGAAAAAAATATGATTTTCTTTCAAAAACAAGGACATTTCTAAGTGACCCCAAACTTTTGAACGGTAGTGTACCTCTACATGATGTATTGTTACACCATGTAGGAGCTGTATAGACCAAGTCTGTTCATCATATACATCTACATGATGTATTGTTACACCATGTAGTAGCAGTATAGACCTAGTCTGTTCATTATATACATCTACATTATGTATTGTTAAACCATGTAGGAGCAGTATAGAGGTAGTGGGGGACACCCTTGATAAAGATGAGAAACTCTATAAAATAAAGAATTAAAATACTGAGCTATATTGTATGTAAAAAATAAGGGGGAATTATATATGTTTACTGATACAATTGCTCAGAGGAAGAGATTAAGTTGAACATGTCATTCTCAAAAGGTAGGGGTCTGAATTATTGCTACCAATGTTTTCAATACTCCAGCACCCTCCCATTGGGAGGATAATGACACTGAAATGTTTTATGAGATTAGAGAACACATTTGGTGGGATCTTAGACCATTCCTCCAAACAGAATCTCTCCAGTTCCTTGATTTATTTTGTCTGCGCTTGTGGACTGCCCTGTTCAATTCAAACCACAGGTTTTCAATGGAGTTCAAGTCTGACGACTGAGATGGCCATTGAAAATGTTGATTTTGTGCCCAATTAACCATTTCTTTGTGGATTTTGATGTGTCTTGCTGGAAGATCCACTTATGGCCAAGTTTCAGCCTCCTAGCAGAGAGGTAACCAGGTTTTGGGCTAAAATATCCTAATGGGTAAAGATGATTTATTTACTTTATACATACATTTTTGCTCATCTTTATCAAGGGTATCAATAACTAGGTGCTTATTTTGATATCTAGTTATTTTACTGAATCAGAAATACAGATGTGAAGTAGATGTAGAGTTTGTTTTAAATTCTCATAAAAACTCTGAACTAATCAAACAACACTTGCTGCTCTTTGTACGTGTTGATATAATATTCTTATTTAATGGGGAGGGAAAAAAATGTTTCCCTAAACTGCTTTATAATATTATAATTCAATGAAGAAGATAAATAGTTTTCCCTCATCAACTGCGTTTCCCCCCTCCAGACAGCAGATGGCGATATGTTTATTTCAGGCGATGTTTCTACTGTGACGTATAATCTAGTGTACGGAACGCTTCTTCAACAACTGCAGCCACCTCCGTAGCTCGCTAGACAATAAAGTCGGACCATTCACGTTCTTTAGGACAATTTAGTGGTTTATTTGCCACTATGATTTAAACATACTTATGTGGAAACAAGTAGCTACCCCATTTAATTTAATATTTACGTTGTAAGTCAACTAGCTGGCTGGTTAAGTTAGCACTAGTCTAGTCACTAATGCTAACTAGCTATTATCTCCGACCATGAGTTCACTAAGCTACTCTCCTCCCGCTGAAGAAGAGGAGGTCTGCTGGACGGAGAAGGAAGCTCTCGTCAAAGAGGAGGCGGAAGAGAAAGATGTTACAATACAAAAACAAGTAGAGGGTGAGGCTGTTACCGTGAAAGAGGAGGAAGACGCCTTCAGAGTGAAAGAGGAGGAGGATGTTACTGTAAAAGAAAAGGAGGAAGATGCAGTTTTTAGAGTGGAGGATGAAGTGAAAGAAGATGAAGACGTTTTTGGAATGAAGGCTGAAGAGGAGGAGAGTACTGTCACATTAGAGGACGACGAAGAAGAGAAGACTGGAGAACTGATTAACACCAGTAAATACAGTGAGTACTACCTTATAAAACAGGGACATTGATCTGATTAACACCAGTAAATACAGTGAGAACTATCTTACAAAACAGGGACACAAAACTCTGCAATTGTTAAACTAATGTGTGATTTTAAAAGGGCATTCTACACATATGTTTTTGTACTGTTGGAATTGTTGATGACGTCCTCCAGTGATTTAAAAAAAACTTTTCCTGTTGAAAAGTGATATATAAATACAGTAAAGTATAAACACACTAAAGGGAAAGAAATATAAATGTTGTGTTTTTTGAGAGAACTGAAAACTAGAAGGAGTGAGTGATGTCATAGTAAGGCATTCAAGGAGTTGGATTGATAGGAAGTCGTGATGTCATCCAATAGAGACTGATCTTCATGTGAATATTCATTATTATTTTAAAAAACTTTCTTGTTCTGTCAAGTTGGTTGTTGATCATTGCTAGAAAGCTATTTTTAAAGCCTTGCTATAGACTTTCAAGACAATTTATGTCCAAACTGTAAATAGGCCACTCAGGAACATTCAATGTCATCTTGGTAAGCTCCTCCAGTGTAGATTTGACCTTCTGGTTTAGATTATTGTCCTATTAGTACAGTTTTTTTATATTCAGTTCTCTGAAATGCACTCTACCTACGTAACATTTGGTGCCTCCTTTATATTACACTGAGAAAACAGTTTTCATGGGTACAGAAATCCTAAATCATTTCAGAGTTTGCAAAATCCAATGGTTCTAACCGAGAGTCACATTAACTTTATCGACAACACCCAAATCGATACTGTCATTAACATGGTTCTTCAATAATTACATATAATACTTAATACTGTAGCTGTTTAGATACAGTCACA
Source organism: Oncorhynchus clarkii lewisi (assembly GCF_045791955.1). Lineage (NCBI taxonomy): Eukaryota > Metazoa > Chordata > Actinopteri > Salmoniformes > Salmonidae > Oncorhynchus > Oncorhynchus clarkii. The sequence goes on along the minus strand of NC_092159.1, from coordinate 29,390,641 downwards.
TGTTCAACTATCATCAGCTGATCCAGGAAATCATTTTGGAGAACTGTTCCTTGATGGATAGGGTATTGTATAACACACAGAGCTATTTTCCTTTATTCGGGACATTTAGAATGACAACACATTACAGAGTAGCCTAGTGGGATTATTCACAAAATTATCTGGTGATCAGGTTATGAAATGTCACGACAAATACATTTTAGATTCCATGTTTCACCTGAAATATTAAATGATTTATAGTCCTACATCTAGGTAGGCCTATGTTGTTGTTAGCTGACGTTATGGGTCCTACAGTAGGTGTATGTTATTGTTAGGTGAAGTTAGGGGTCCTACAGTAGGTCTGTTATTGTTTGGTGAAGTTATGGGTCCTACAGTAGGTGTATGTTATTGTTAGGTGAAGTTAGGGGTCCTACAGTCGGTCTATGTTGTTGTTAGGTGAAGTTATGGGCCAATTTGTTAAACAGTGTACAAAACCTCATTGTCCGGCTGACGGCAAAGCTAGCCAAAGATAATTTTACAGGTTGAAGTGTTTTTTAAGTATAAAGCAGTTAATTTGTGACAATAACACAAACATATTAAGCAGGACATTCAAACAAGCCTTACAATTATAATCCAAAAGTAGTGTGAAATTCACTCATATTCAACTTTGAAATGGAGGCTATTTTTGCTCTCAGCCTATGAGTTTTCCCCCACGGTGGTGAATTAGTGAATATACAGAGCTTTATGTGAGTTTCCTTGAGTACCACTCCTGATCTTGCGCTGTAATATTCAGAATACATTGTGAAAAACTAAAATGTTTGCTCACCATTTTTGTTCCAGGCAGATATATTACATCCATAACTAGTGGTTTCCTCATTAGCAGATATACTACATCCATAACTAGTGGTTTCCTCATTACCAGATATACTACATCCATAACTAGCGATTTCCTCATTACCAGATATACTACATCCATAACTAGTGGTTTCCTCATTAGCAGGGAGGAGTTTCTGCAATCAAATTGTGTGCACTTTGCCCTCGTGTCGCAATTTTAGCGAACACAGAAAGGGGCCTATATTGGAGACAAAAAAAATATTTCTGGTTACTACTAATGTGAAAACAAGACAAAATATGATTGTTGCTCACTTGACTGTCTTAATTGTCAAATAATTTAACAGGCGTCAATCGTTGTACAACTTCATGGGTATGCTCTGGGCATCACCTTGTACCTCAAAAGAACAGTGGATTTCTGCTGTTGTGGGCCTTAAGGGCCTTAACCGTCTGTCTGAATTTGTCATTCACACAGGAGAGAGACGGGACAATCGTGAATTCTTTGTGGAGCCTCAACATGATGCTGACGAGGCAGAGAAAAGTCTCTCCGCATCAGAACAACTCAAGAAACACCAGCAGAGACCCACCAGGAAGAAATCTCACTGCTTCTCTGACTGTGGGAAAATATTAAACTCTTCAGTAAAACTTAAAATACATCAAATAATTCACACTGGAGAGAAACCATTTGGCTGTACTCAATGTGGGAAGAGTTTTTTTCGGCTACAAACCCTGAAATCACACCAGAGAATACACACTGGGGATAAACCTTATAGCTGTGATCAATGTGGGAAGAGTTTTACTCAGCTAAACAGCCTGATTGTACACCAGCGGACACACACAGGAGAAAAATCTTATAGCTGTAGTCAATGTGGTAAGAGTTTTTCTACATCTAGCTATCTAACTATACACCAGAGAACACACACAGGAGAGAAACCATATAGCTGTAATCAATGTAGGAAGAGTTTTACTCAGCTAAACAGCCTGATAGTACACAAGCGGACACACACAGGAGAGAAACCTTTTGGCTGTGATCAATGTGGAAAGAGTTTTGGTACATCTGGTTGCCTGAATACACACCAGAGAACACACACAGGAGAGAAACCGTATACCTGTGATCAATGTGGGAAGAGTTTTGGTACATCTGGCTCCCTGAATACACACCAGAGAACACACACAGGAGAGAAATCGTATAGCTGTATTCAGTGTGGGAAGAGTTTTACTCAGCTAAACAGCCTGATAGTACACCAGCGGACACACACAGGAGAGAAACCTTATAGCTGTGAACAATGTGGGAAGGGTTTTACTACATCTAGCCAGCTGACTTTACACCAGAGAATACATACAGGAGAGAAACCTTATAGCTGTGATCAATGTGGGAAGAGTTTTACTACATCTAGCCAGCTAACTATACACCAGAGAACACACACAGGACATACTCTTTATAGCTGTACTCAATGTGGGAAGAGTTTTTCTACATCTAGTTATCTAACTATACACCAGAGAACACACACAGGAGAGAAACCATTTAGCTGTAATCAATGTGGGAGGAATTTTACTTGGCTCAACAGCCTGGTATCACACCAGAGAACACACACAGGAGAAAAACCTCATAGCTGTAATCAATGTGGGAAGAGATACTCTGATAAGAGATCTCTGACTAAACATCAGAAAATACATGTTGTTGTTTCATGATATCAATTAAATGTCACAATGTAGAATGTTTTAACATTGTAGGAGCACTATTGTAATGAATGTCAGAATATAGAACCGTTAACATTTGCCCCCTGGGTTCAATGATTTTAGACTCCGGGGAAAAATTCAAGCTCTGAATTGAAAGAGTACTAAATATGAGATTTGACAAAAAGTGACTAACAAAGAAAGAGTTGTGTTACACTTAACACGTTGGTGACCCACTTGAACCAAAATGCAACACTTCAAAATGTAGCAGGCTGTTTTCTACAAATTGCCCTCTAACCAGTGATGTACACAATACTTCCAGATTCCGTGTGGTTTCTGAGCTGTCAGTTTTAACAGGATGTGCAGCCTCATCTCCCTCCTGTCAAACAATTGATTTTAACATGATATTGATGAGTGATGACATAAGTGTTGCGTTTCTTTGTTTAGAGACCCCTAAATTTAAATGCATCACTCCAAAATGTAGCTGACTGTCTTCTGCAAGTTATCCTCTAATCAGTGAGGTAAAATATATCTCCCATTTCCATATGTTTTTTTTAGCTGTGTTAGTTTCAACATCATGTACAACCTGATTCCCCCCCCCCAATCGATATCAGTGATTTATTGCTACTTGTCAAAACAACAGCGTTTTTGGTGCTTGTGCAGTTTGTAAGGAGCTTGTTTAACAATATTTAATTATAAGCTGATTGTTTAAAAAAAATACAAGTAATGTATTATTGCAGATGTTTGTGTATATAGCACATTTTATGTCTAGGATTTCAATTAATAACAAACTTCTTCTGCATGTTATTGATTGGACACGTTAAAACTGTGACATTGGGGATATCCTACCCAGCAAAATGTCACTGAAATTAAGACTATGCCCAATATAAGTTTGGTTTTGGTTGAAAGTTGAAAATAAATGTTTTTTATTTCAACATACTTGCAGCCTATACACTTGGACGCAGTATAATAAATTGGTCTATAAGCAATTTTATTAACAATCCTAATAAATTGAGTCAAATTCCTAAGGGGAAGGTGTTAAAGGCTTTGGTTTTTCCATTTATGTTGAGGTTGGACTTTAGCACGTATAGCTCGTTAGCACGTAGGACGCACTGATTGGTGTCAGTATGTGTTACACCTGTGCTGGCTTGTCTATCTCTTTAGTGGGAAGGTGTTTCACCTGTGCTGGTCCAGGTTCTATTTAAGAGTGTCTGGCCCAGTGCTCCAGTTGTCTTGATAGATATGGAGAGTCAGCACCTTTAGTTGCTCCACCTTTTTGGTTTAAAGATGTTTTCACTTCAGGTTGTAGCTTCTTTCTGAAGAGAGCTTTTTTTCTTCAAAAAAAAAAAGAAAAAAAAAAAAAAAAGGAATACAAACAAGCAAACCTGGTCGGTTCCGGGGATTGGTATAGCAAATACCGTAAGATTTTCATGGACTGAAAAGGAGATGGAACCTTGGGGCAGGGAAACTTTTGGAAGGACCATATTGATGGGATGCCTCAGGATAGAGGTGAAGGAAGTGCTCTGCCTTCAAGGGAACCCGAATGAGAAGGCTTTCGATGTGACGTTTCACAAAGAAGAAAAACATGATGAAGTAATGAAGATGGCAAAGGAAGCGGAGAAAACGGGACCCCTGTGCCATTATGCGGTGACCAGCCTGGCGAAGAACAACTTCAGGGTGGTCACCGTAACCATGTACAATCCGCATGTGAAAGATGAAGAGGTGAGGGCCTTTCTGGGGAGGTACATGGACAATGTCTCCTCAGCGAGGTACCTCAGGGACTCCCTGGGTTTCTGGAACGGGAGGAGAGGATTCCAGGCGTTACTCAGGGAGTCCCCGAAGAGTGTGGATGGCTACCTCCATCCTCCGGCGATGTTCTCCCTGGGGGCTGACAGGGGAACACTCTACTATGCACGTCAGCCCCCGTTCTGCAGGCGTTGTATGGCCTACGGCCATATCCTGGCCTCGTGCAGCGCCAAGAAATGTTGTTTTTGTGGGTCGGAAGAGCACGAGGCCAAGGAGTGTGACGAGCCCAAGGCTTGCCACGGGTGTGGCTCAAGAGCACACCTGTGGCGTGATTGCCCGGCTCGTCACAGGTCATACGCGTCTGCAGCTGGGGGGGGAGCGGGGGATGGGGGGAGGAAAGAGAGGACGCATGCGGATTGTACGGATGGCACAGGGGAAAGGACGGAGAAGGACGAAGAAGGGAAGAAGGAAGAGGCGAAAAGAAAGAGGAGAGAAGATGGAAAGAAGGAAAAAGAAGGAGAGATTAAAAAGGTGGAAGAACGTGGAGGAGCAGAGAAGAGGGAGAAGGGGACAGTGGTACGAGAAGGAGTGGAAGAGGGAACGGGGACAGTGGTACGAGAAGGAGTGGAAGAGGGAACGGGGACAGTGACGGAGAAGGTGGGAGGAGTGGATGTGGGAGGGGGGGGGGTGGGGGGAAGGAGTGGGGGGACAGCCTGCCAGGCTTCCTCGAGGTCGAAATGAGGGATTTGGTGGAGGGGTTAGTGGGGATGGGACGTTGTGTCTCCCCGCTACCTCCTTCACCAAAGAAGAAAGGGATAAAGAGGGGGAGCTTGGCAGGAAGTGAGAGGGAGGGGGGTGTGGAGGGGGAGGGGGGGGGGGTTAAGAGAGTGGCGGGGGGGGAGGGGAGGGTAATTTGTCCTCCCGGTTTGCCTCAGCCCCTTGCATTTTAGTGGATGACTCCAGTGAGGGGTCGGTGGGTTGTTTGCTAGAGGGATCCCAACTCCTGTTTGGGGAGATGGGGTCCCCTATATGCAGCCCCGAGGCAAACAGGGAGGGGGGGATGGTGGGTGGGGAGGGAGGACCCAACACACTGCCTGGATCATGGGTTGGGATGGAGGACGGGGGGGCGTCAGGAGAGGAGAGGATGTCCCCGCCGGTGGAGATGGACCAGGGGAGCATCGGGTGAGTCTCCTGGTTTTTCTTTGGGTTTTGGGGTTTTTATTTGTTGTAAATAATTAAATGAATTGTTCTGTTTCTTTTTTTAGTCTAAATGTTAGGGGGTTAAGGGATAATGTTAAAAGGAGGGCGGTTTTTTGTTATTTAGAGGGTGTGGGGTTTGATTTCTGTTTTTTACAGGAGGCTCACCTGAGGGATGGTGGGGATGTGTGTAGATTTAAGAGGGAGTGGGATAAGGGGGAATCTTTTTGGGGCATAGGAGGGGTGCACTCAACAGGAGTAGGGATTTTGTGTGGGCATAGAGAGGTTAAAATAGAGAACACTTTTGTAATAATGCAGGGTAGAGTTTTGGGGATAGATGTTAAGTTTAGAGAAGCTAGATATAGGTTAATTGGGGTGTATGGGCCACAGGTGGCGGCAGACAGGAGGGAGATGGTGGACTGTCTGGTGCCCCTGTGTGTTACAAACAGGCACTTGGTGATAGGAAGAGACTTTAATATAGATTTAGGGTTAGGCGGTGATAGCAGTGCAGGTGCCATCTCTGGGCTAATGGCTTGCCATGGTCTGGTTGATGGTGGCCTGCACACTACTCCGGCAATGGTCGGTCCTACATGGCGCAACTCCAGGGGGGTTGCGCGGAGGCTCGACTACATTTTTGTATCCAGGTCTTTGGGTCAGTTGTCTGGGCGGCTGTTGCCTGTTTTCTTCACGGATCACGACGGGGTGTTCCTGCAGGTGGGGTCGCCAGTCTGCCTCTTCGGTAGGGGGTACTGGAAGTTAGATCGGGATATACTGGAGGAGCAGGCTTTCGTTGATGCATTTTTATGTTACTTTCGGAGGCTTGACGGCCTCCGGTCCATGTGCGAGGGGGTGTTAGAGTGGTGGGATTTAGTCAAGGGGAGGATAAGGGCTTTTATAATAGGATATTGTAGAAGAAAAAAAAGGGAGGAAAGGAGGGAGGTGGATCGTATCCAAAGGTTAATTGAACTCGAGTACGAGGCAGGCAACCTCGGCGGGTCGATTGACTGGGAGAGATTCGCAGCCCTAAAGGCGCAGCTCAGGGAGCTGCAGGAGCAGAAGGCTCAAACTTTCCTGGAGCGTGCGCATAGTGGCTTTCTAGAACATAATGAGACTTGTTCCGCTATGTTCTTTAAGTCGGTTAGGGCCAGACAGAGTAGGAAGGTAATGAAGGGAGTTAGGGAAGAAAATGGTAGTATAGTAAGTAAACCAGAGGAAATGGTCAGGGTGACAACTGATCATTTCCAAGGTTTATTTAAGGAAAGGGAAATAGATGTAGAGCAGGGAAACGTGTTTTTAGAACACTTGTCCCGGCGGTTGCCAGAGGACATTAGAGACGTGATGGAGGCCCAGATCTCACTAGAAGAGGTTGAGAGCGCTCTTAGGAGGATGGGAAAAGGGAAGGTGCCTGGGATGGATGGGCTGCCGGCTGAGTTTTACCTCAAGTTTTGGGGTATACTTGGACCAGTGGTTCTCGAAGTCTTGAAGGCCATCCTTGAGACGGGGGTCCCGGGGGGATCAATGGCTGTTGGTGTGCTGTCACTTCTTTATAAGAAGGGGGAAGCAACTGACCTTGGCAACTGGCGGCCATTGACCATGCTGTGCGTAGATTACAAGATTCTTGCAAAGGTTTTAGCAGACCGGTTGCGCACAGCCCTTCCCTACGTCGTCCACGAGGATCAGACGTGCGGGGTAGAGGGCCGCTCTATAAGATGGAACCTACAGTTGATCAGGGATTCCATCGCTTGGGTTGAAGATAGAGGGCTGCCTTTAATGGTAGCAGCGCTAGATCAGGCGAAAGCTTTTGATCGCGTGAATAGATCTTTTCTATTCAGGGTGTTAGGTAGATTAGGATTTGGGGAGAAGTTTATAGGATGGATCCGTACTTTATATGTCGGAGCGGGGTGTCGAGTTAGTGTAAATAGTCACTTAGGTGACGTTTTTGACCTCTCGTCTGGGGTCAGGCAGGGATGCCCACTCTCGGCTCTCCTCTTCGTTCTGTACATGGAGCCTCTGGGGGCTGCCATTAGGGCAGACACAGGGGTGGAAGGCTTGTTGATCCCTGGAAGCGGTGGGCTGCGTGTTAAGATGACGCAGTACGCCGACGACACTTCCTTGCTGTTGTGCAAGGACTCGTGCCTGACAAGGTCCCTTGCCATCTTTGGGGATTTCACCCGAGCGTCGGGAGCGGTTCTGAACCATGCAAAGTCTTCCGTCAAGTTTTTCGGAAGATGGCGCGATAGAACGGATGTGCCTGGGGGGTTATCTCTCTGTGAAGGGGCCCTGAGGATTCTCAGGGTTCATTTTGAGACCTCCGGCTCAGCGACGCTAAACTGGAACATGCGTATCGCAGTGGTACAGAGGAAGCTAGCAATGTGGAAGGCTAGGTATTTGTCTTTTATGGGCAAAGTCCTGGTCCTAAAGGTGGATGTGTTGCCGTCTCTTTTGTATGTGGCATACATCTATCCATTGCCGGCTTGTCTGAGGAGGCCTCTAGTGAGGCTTGTGTTTCAGTTTATGTGGAGTGGCAGGTGCGAGTGGGTCGCCAGGGCACGCATGATCTGTCCCATCGGGGAGGGAGGTAGGGGGGTACCACATTTCCCCCTCAAGCTGGACGCCATTTTTGTTTCTTTCTTGTTGACGGAGCTTGCTCGTCCGGTTATACACCCGTCCGGTTACCTCCTGCGGGTGTTCTTCTCGTATAAGGCGAGAAGCGTAATGGTGTGGTCTAACGCGGGTCCTCGGGTGGAACAGCTGCCGTGGCATTTTGGCCATGCGGCCAAGTGGCTGCGTGCGCAACCCGAGGTTGAAGTTGCCCGAGTAGGTTTAGACCACAGGCACCTGTACGAGGAGGTCAGGCAGGCAGGGAGTCCTGCGCCTGTAGCGGGCATCTCGTCAGTGGTCTGGGAGGGAGTGCAGGCGCGGGGCCTGGACAATAGGCTCAAGGACCTGAATTGGTTGGGCCTCCATAAGTGCTTGCCGGTACGTGCCATCTTGTACCGGTATAGTTTGGTGCAATCCCCCACCTGTCCAAGATCCTCTTGTGGCAGGGAGGAGACTGTGCGCCATGCCTTCTGGGACTGTGCCTTTGCCGGACTAGTCTGGGCTAGGGCACGGGTAATGCTAGGTGTGGTTAGGAGTGATTTTGTTTTGACATGGGCTAGGCTAGAGAGAGGCGTAGGGAGAGCAAAGGGAACGGATAGGGACAGGTTTCTGCTGTGGCTTCTCATGAGTCTCTTTAAAAAGGGACTGTGGGAAGCCAGGCAGAATTTAGTCAAGACAGGGAGAGATTGGGGGGTGGAAGGGATAGTGAGAAGGGTGGAAGGTGATTTGAGGGGGAAGATGAAGAGGGAGGAGAGGAAGTGGGGGAAGCATGCGGCACGGGAGAGGTGGAAAGGGGGTTTAGGGCTGGGAGTGTTAGAGTGAGTTTGGTAAGGGGATATATTAGGGAAGGGGAGATAGGGAAAGGGTTAGGTATTGGTTAGGTATGACGGGGAGGGACGATGCTCCCCTGAGGTTTGTTTTTGTTTGATGTTTTTGTAAATAGAATTAATTAAGAATGAATGAGAATTATGATTTTGTAATAGTATGAATGGTATTGATTGTAATAAATTATTTTAACCACCTTTTTGGTTTACTTCCTGTCTTTAAGTTTGGTGTGGGTTTTTCTTTTGTTTGCATCTTCTTGGGCAGATTTAGTGGGTCTCATGGTGGGTGTCTTTTATGTCCCAGTTGTTGTTACTAGTCAACTTCCAGTGCCCCTCCTAAAAAAACAAGCTTATATTTTGGGTTGGATATTGCATCCAAGTAATATTTTAATCAATGGAATTATCTTAGAATGTTCATTAGTCTTTCAGTTGTTAGTCTTCTGTTTGTTGTGTACTACATATTTCTGTTTTCTTTTCTGTGAAGCCATTGTGTTGCATCCATGTCTGAAATGTGCTGTATAAATAAAGCTTGATTTGATTTCAACAAATGAGCCCAATGACTGACCAATCAACAGACTCTTGGTCCCTCTTAGTATGAAAAACAGTATAACTTTTCTGGCGTGGTGGAGTGGTAAACACCACCCCCGGCTCTACCAGGGGCTTGAGGTGGTCTCCCACAGCTCTGCTTATGTCATGTTCTGTGACCTTGCTGTTCCATTTGATGACTGCCCCTGCAACACAGAAAGAAACACATTTAGTCATATATAAAACACTCAAAGTAATGGATATGGAGCATCTACAGCTTCAGCTACACCTGGCACCTAAATGTGACTTATTTCATCCGATCACTCCAAGCTGCATTAGGTTCAGATCTACCAGGATGGGCATTTGACAGAGTCAGGCCACTGAATATAAAAAAGCAATGTAAAGAGGTGGGGTGAATGAGTGGGGAAAGTACATTCTACACAAATGACAAATGAACAAATGTGTGTCTGAGGGGAAAATAACTGTCATACAGGTGGAAGGGGTGAGAAATTACACCAATATCAGTGGTCAATTTGTACTAATGTAAATAAACATAGATGATGGAACATATTCCCTTTAGCTGACATGATGAACCACTAAGGGGAAGAGAGAATAAAGTAGACGGCACGGGCCAAAATTTTGATTTATGACCCTGTGTCCATGATGACGTATACATGTCCAAATATGGGCCTTCGGCCAGGACATCCTGTTCCTGTGGTCACGTGTTAGAGGGTGTGTTATTTTATATCTATATTGCATCCTTTGAAGTTGTCATGCTGATTGATGTCTAGGGACCTGCTTGAACTGGGGGGGTTCTGTGTTTGAACTTTTGAAAGAGTATGGCCCCACACCCCCCAGTTTTATTGTCCTTATGGTTGCTAATCTATGAATGTGTGTGCGTGTGTGTGTGTTAGAAACAAGGAATGTGTGTGTGTGTGTGTGTTAGAAACAAGGTCCCTTGGCATTGTGTCCATTTCAAGCATTCAACAACAATTAAACAGCCACCTAAATAATGTTTCTCAGCCTAGTTTCCTATTTAGTTCTCTTTATATGTACATGCACAGAGCTTCCAGGTGGCCCCAGCCTATGGATGTTCGGTGCATGTACACCGGGGAGATTAGAACCCCCCAAAGAAAAGATCCTAAAGGTAATTTCAGATTCAGGTTTAGGGTGTAATAACTTTAGGGAAACCACATTTCACAATATGTACAGACATAGAGAGCCTTAGGTAACAAGCAATATGTGTTAAATATGTGTCACAGTCAATCAAGACAGCCTCTTTATGAAAGGCCTTTACTTATGGCTAAAACAGTTTCTACCAAGCTTATTAATTAATGCTGTGGGCATACCCAGGACTCACAAGGCCGAAGGAGGATCTTTCCCTGGAGTGAAAACGTCCGGAGCTTCAATGGAGCGGGCAAGCGACTTTGCGATGGTGAATTGGAAACGGATAATGGTCAGGGCTAACCGGACCCTTTATCTGTAACAAATAGTAAAAATTTTGAATTATAACGTGTGTTAAAATGTATGTACTAAATATTTTGAATTAAATCATTGGTTTTAAAAATGTATCTCACCCTTTAACGAAAGGGGAAGCTGTCTTTTCTCTCACGCCAGTGTCTGTCGCAGAGAAATGTAATGTCTGAAAAAAAACATGTATTATTTTATAGTCTTTCCTACAATGGTATGTTATAAACATTGTAGGCCTCCAACTGCAGGCCTCCAATGTTTTTACATAAAACACTAATGATTATTGTAGATGTTTACAACTGAGGGAGTTGACAGTAGGTCAATGAGATGTATAAAGGCAAATTGACATAACTGACCTCAAAGACCAACAGCCTACTTTATAATATAGAATGCAGGGGTGTGTACTGAACATGTACCCTTTATAAAACAAAATGGTCTAACCCTAACCCTTTCCCTTGTTTCCACAGTAGTAACATCGATGATTGTAGACTAGAAATAAATAATAACCATGAAGTTGTACAACAATTGACATCTGTTATTAATTAATTATTTCACAATTAAGACAGTCAAGTTAGCAACAAGTCATATTTAGTCTTGTTTTCACATTAGTGGTAACTAGAAATAAGTTACTGTTAAGGGAATTTTTATCAATAATGACTAATTATATATACATTTCAATCAGGACTGACTAATCAGAATACTATTATGTTACTGTATATGTACTAATCAGAATACTATTATGTTACTGTATATGTATGAATTTTCTTTTTAATCCTAGAACTGAATATAATGTGTGTAAATATAATCAAGAATTAGTACAATGACTGTCTGTACCATGGTAGAAATGAATGAACTTATAGCCAGACTGGCTAGAAGGCTTATCTACACAAGCTGGCCTTGGCTCGGTCATACATTATCTTAATAGGGAGAGACGATGTGAGAACCATACAGCCATTGTACTGGAGCGGAGATGACACGGGCTAGTACTAAAACTAATGACGTCATTTTCAGTTTATAACCTGTGGTAAAATGTTTAATGGGCAGTACTCTCTTGAATAAACGCTGCTGGTTGACTTTAAGACTCGGCTCTGTCCATTTGATACAAATAAGAGTCATACAAATTCTTATGAATTGACAGAGTGTTTAATTTTAATTGGGTATTAAAACAGAGGAATTTAATTCCTGCAACAGTTACTCAAGTTGTTGAAATCCTAAGCAGTGTGCCAGACAACTTTTGGTCTCCAAAATAGGCCCCTTTCTGTGTTTGCTAAAATTGCACCATGAGGGCGATGCACACACAATTTGGTTGCAGAAACTCCTCCCTGCTAATGAGGAAGCTAGTTATGGATGTAGTATATCTGGGAATGAGGAAACCACTAGTTATGGATGTAGTATATCTGCCAGGAGCAAAAATGGTGAGCGGAGATTTCAGTTTTCCACAATGTAATCTGAATATTACAGCACAAGATCAGGATTGCTACTCAAGGAAACTCACATTAAGTTCTGTGTCTATTCACTAATTCACCACCGTGCAGGAAAACTCAGGGGAGTTCTCATAGGCTGACAGCAAAAATAGCCTCCATTTACAGGTTGCTTATGAGTGCATTTCACATTACTTTGGATTATAAGTGTAAGGCTCACTTGAATGTCCTGCTTAATATAATCTTTGTGTTATTGTTGAAAATCACTGCTTTATACTATTTTTAAAAACACTTAAAATAATCTTTGGCTAGCTTTGCCATCAGCCTGACAATGAGGGTTTGTACACTAAGTGTTTAACATAACTTTTCCTAACAACAACATAGACCTACTGTAGGACCATTACTTCACCTAACAACAATATAGACCTAGGACTATACAGTGGGGAGAACAAGTATTTGATCACTGCCGATTTTGCAGGTTTTCCTACTTACAAAGCATGTAGAGGTCAGTAATTTTTATCATAGGTACACTTCAACTGTGAGAGACGGAATCTAAAACAAAAATCCAGAAAATCACATTGTATAATTTTTAAGTAATTAATTTGCATTTTATTGCATGACATAAGTATTTGATCACCTACCAACCAGTAAGAATTCCGGCTCTCACAGACCTGTTAGTTTTTCTTAAAGAATCCCTCCTGTTCTCCACTCATTACCTGTATTAACTGCACCTGTTTGAACTCGTTACCTGTATAAAAGACACCTGTTCACACACTCAAACAGACTCCAACCTCTCCACAATGGCCAAAGACCAGAGAGGGTGTAAGGACATCAGGGATAAAATTGTAGACCTGCACAAGGCTGGGATGGGCTACAGGACAATAGGCAAGCAGCTTGGTGAGAAGGCAACAACTGATGGCGCAATTATTAGAAAATGGAAGAAGTTCAAGATGACAGTCAATCACCCTCGGTCTGGGGCTCCATGCAAGATCTCACCTCGTGGGGCATCAATGGACATGAGGAAGGTGAGGGATCAGCCCAGAACTACACGGCAGGACCTGGTCAATGATCTGAAGAGAGCTGGGACCACAGTCTCAAAGAAAACCATTAGTAACACACTACGCCGTCATGGATTAAATTCCTGCAGCGCACGCAAGGTCCCCCTGCTCAAGCCAGTGCATGTCCAGGCCCGTCTGAAGTTTGCCAATGACCATCTGGATGATCCAGAGGAGGAATGGGAGAAGGTCATGTGGTCTGATGAGACAAAAATATAGCTTTTTGGTCTAAAGTCCACTCGCCGTGTTTGGAGGAAGAAGAAGGATGAGTACAACCCCAAGAACACCATCCCAACCGTGAAGCATGGAGGTGGAAACATCATTCTTTGGGGATACTTTTCTGCTAAGGGGACAGGACGACTGCACCATATTGAGGGGAGGATGGATGGGGCCATGTATCGCGAGATCTTGGCCAACAAACTCGTTCCCTCAGCAAGAGCATTGAAGATGGGTCTTGTCTGGGTCTTCCAGCATGACAACGACCCGAAACACACAGCCAGGGCAACTAAGGAGTGGCTCCGTAAGAAGCATCTCAAGGTCCTGGAGTGGCCTAGCAGGTCTCCAGACCTGAACCCAATAGAAAATCTTTGGAGGGAGCTGAAAGTCCGTATTGCCCAGCGACAGCCCCGAAACCTGAAGGATCTGGAGAAGGTCTGTATGGAGGAGTGGGCCAAAATCCCTGCTGCAGTCTGTGCAAACCTGGTCAAGAACTACAGGAAACGTATGATTTCTGTAATTGCAAACAAAGGTTTCTGTACCAAATATTAAGTTATGCTTTTCTGATGTATCAAATACTTATGTCACGCAATAAAATGCAAATGAATTACTTAAAAATCATACAATGTGATTTTCTGGATTTTTGTTTTAGATTCCGTCTCTCACAGTTGAAGTGTACCTAGGATAAAAATTGCAGACCTCTACATGCTTTGTAAGTAGGAAAACCTGCAAAATCGGCAGTGTATAAAATACTTGTTCTCCCCACTGTATATTATTTAATATTTCAGGTGAAACATGGATACTAAAATATCTTTGTCATGACATTTCATAACCTGATCACCAGATAATTTTGTCATTAATCCCACTAGACTACTCGGAGGAGATGATTGTGGACTACAGGAAAAGGAACACCGAGCACGGCCCCATTCTCATCGATGGGGCTGTAGTGGAGCAGGTTGAGAGCTTCCTTGGTGTCCACATTCCTTGGTGTCCACATCAACAACAAACTAGATTGGTTCAAACACTAAGACAGTCGTGAAGAGGGCACGACAAAGCCTATTCCCCCTCAGGAGACTGAAAATATTTGGCATGGGTCCTGAGATCCTCAAAAGGTTCTACAGCTGCAACATTGAAAGCATCCTGACTGGTTGCATCACTGCCTGGTACGGCAATTGCTCGGCCTCCGACCGTACATCACTGGGGCAAAGCTGCCTGCCATCCAGGACCTCTACACCAGGCGGTGTCAGAGGAAGGACCGTAAAATTGTCAAAGACCCCAGCCACCCCAGTCATAGACTGTTCTCTCTACTACCGCATAGCAAGTGGTACCGGAGTGCCAAGTCTAGGACAAAAAGGCTTATAAACAGTTTTTACCCACAAGCCATAAGACTCCTGAACAGGTAACCAAATGGTTACCCGGACTATTTGCATTGTGTGCCTCCACCAACCCCTCTTTTACGCTGCTGCTACTCTCTGTTTATCTTATAGGCATAGTCACTTTGACGATACCTACATGTACATACTACCTCAATAAGCCTGACTAACAGGTGTCTGTATATAGCCTTGCTACTCTTTTTTCAAATGTCTTTCTACTGTTGTTTAATTTCTTTACTTACCTTAACACACACACACACCTTTTCTTTTGGCACCATTGGTTAGAGCCTGTAAGTAAGCATTTCACTAAGGTTGTTACTACCTGTTGTATTCGGCACACGTGACAAATGAACTTTGATTTGATTAATGTGTTGTCATTCTAAATGTCCTGAATAAAGGAAAATAGCTCTGTGTGTTGTACAATACCCTATCCATCAAGGAACAGTTCTCTACACATTATGAGGTAAGAATCTCTGTGTCCAAACAGACTAACGAGACGCTACTGTAAATCAAGCAGACAATAACACATTATAAACATCAATTTGTTAGGGATGTTGGATCCAACGTGGAGCACGGCATAACTGTCTTTACCAGACCAATGAATGAAGAAGCACTTTGGTTGTTGTTGCAATATACAGAAAATCCGACAATGGTGTTCACTATTACTGTGAACAAAGAACTCATGCTGTAAATACGACAATCTCAATTCCATTAAAAGGCAAAAAATACAAATAAAATGTTTTAAAAGAACTCCATCATAGAAGTATATGTTCCACTGTTCCTAGGCCGTCATTGAAAATAAGAATTTGTTCTTAACTGACTTGTCTGGCAAAATAAAAAAATAAAAAATAAAGAGCAACCAGACGCTGCACGCATTTATGAAATTGCTTATTCCAGTTACTAATAAGCATGCATCCATTAAGAAAATGACTAAAAGCTGTTAAATCCCAGTGGATTGATGAGGAATTTGAGAAGGATGAGGGAAAAGGAATGGAAAATAAGTCTGGCTGTACAACCGATTGGCAAACATCCTGCAAATTGAGAAATCATGTGACAAACTGAATAAAAATTTAAAAATGACACAATGAAACAAAGATAAATGACAAAGAATGTTGGTAAAAAGCTTTGGAGAATCTTGCATACAATTTTGGGAAATATTTGACTGAATCAGATTCATCACAAAGCCCACTACTTTTATGATTTTTTCATTGGCAAGATTAGCAAACTTAGGCATGACATACCAGCAGCAAACGCTGACACTACACATCCAAGTATATCTGACCAAATTATGAAAGACAAGCATTGTAATTTAAAATTCCATAAAGTCAATGTGGAAGAGGTGAAAAAAGAATTGTTGTCTATCAACAATGACAAGCCACCGGGGTCTGACAATCTAGATGGAAAATTACTGAGGATAATAGCAGACTATATTGCCACTCCTATTTTCTGTATCTTTAATTTAAGCCTAGTAGAGAGCGTGTGCCCTCAGGCCTGGAGGGAAGCTATAATCATTTGACATGTGCTATGCTCTGCATAGTTAGCTCCAGGTAAAATGTTGCACTTATTCAGCCATTCTGTGACAAAAAACAAGCTACATATGGACAGTACCAAAATAAACTGACTCTGGAAATGACGAAGCGCCTCGTAACCTAGCTGGAAATGGGACAAACAGACTGGGACGATTTGTAATCAAATCTAATTCCCAGGAACGGGGTTCAAATGAACCACAGAGACTGTGTGGGATAATAACATGGCCGTGTCCAACCCTGCTTGTTCCCTCGACTCCACTACCAACCACCAATCTCCAACAGGGCCCTTAACCTGTATCACTAGACACTTCATAGTGAGCTATAGGTAGGAATCAGCAATGAATCCCAATAATGAGCCACCTATGGGAGGGGTAACCCTTTGTGGACAAATCTCTCAACGTTTACTGCTACCCTGGGGAGATTGATATACCCCTTGAACATCGGCTCCAACCCTCATCGGATGTGGCAGGGCTTGTAAACTATTACAGACTACAAAGGGAAGCACAGCCGATAGCTGCCCAGTGACATGAGCCTACCAGATGAGCTAAATTACTTTCCTCAAAGCGAGCATAGAAGTAACACTGAGCTCATCACTAAGCTAAGTACTAAACACTGAGCAAACCCCCATTCTCATCGAAGGGGTTGTAGTGGAGCAGTTGAAAGCTTCAAGTTCCTTGGTATCCACATCCTTGGTGTCCACATTATAGGCTTAGTTAACTGGTGAACTGTTGAAATTATGGAAACATAATGACGACTCTAATTCTAGATTTGGAATAGAATGTGCAGCACCTTGAATATATTGTTGTTTGACTACCAATTAATAAACCAGGGAGGAATTACTGACAGAGTAGGAGCATGGTGGAGACATCCAAGAGAGGAAAATCAGGAAGGGAAATGACAGCAAGTACTGCAGACGAAAGGGATAACAAGTTGGTGAAGCAACAGATGTGCTGGAATGAGAACAATAGAGATGGAATAAGAACAATACAGATGGAATGAGAACAATATAGATGGAATGAGAACAATAGACGGAATGAGAACAATATAGACGGAATGAGAACAATATAGACGCTACTTTGAGAACACAAACTCTCACATCTTTCACAGCACAGAGCGAGGGAGTCCAGGGGATGACTGGTGGAGCAATGGAGGAAGCATTGTGGGATTCTCTTGGCGCGAGTACAGTTGTTGAGACTGTGTGGAGGATGGTGAAGAACAGTCACTTTAACTCTACCTACATGTACATATTACTTCAACTAACCGGTGCCCCCCGCACATTGACTCTGTACAGTTGTTGAGATTGAATGGACGATGGTGAAGAACAGTGGAGTGAAAAGGGCTAAAGTTGGTAATGAACAGCAGCTTAGGGTCAGAGTGGGAATCAGCAGCAAGGATGTTATTTTGGGTGACCTGTTAACGGTCTCAAAGATGGTGAAGGATGAATTGGGTAAAGTGGAATCAGTTCAAGTGACCAGGAGTGGTATGATGCTGATTTTGTATGTCAACAGCACAAAAGTAGAAAGACTTTTGTGGTTTAGGGATAACATTTCAGGTAGATGCACGTTGATTAAAACGAATGATAGACGGAAGGTTATACTGTGGTTTTGTGAAGTGGTTTTCCCATCTTATGTAAAATCTGGGTGAGATATACAGAAGCCGCTGCAGTGTTACAATTGTAAAAAGTTTGGACACGTGGCAAGTGTTTGCCGAAGGAATAAATATGTCGTAGTCAGATGAAGCATGTTGTAATTGTGATGGGAATCACGCTCCCGAGTTCACAGAGTGCTCTGTACGAATGAAGAATGTCACAGTAGCTAGGATGATCAGGCCCATCCAGCGGGTGTCCTTTGTGGAGGCAGTGAAATAGCTGAAGGAAGAGGAGAAGGTAGTGGATGTCCCACAGTCTGTAGTGAAGCCATGCAGGAGAAGGATCCCAACACACTAATAGTGAAGAAGGTGGACTTTGTTGTGTTTATAGCTCAAGTGAGAAATTGCACTAGTCAAACTGTTTATTTTTTATTATATATTTTAATTAGTATGATTTGTTCTTTCCAAAAAAAAATGTTTTGGGGGTATTTTTTACAACCCTGTACAGAAGGTGGCAGCAATACACCTGATGAGTGTAGTCTGACAATAAACCTCAGAGAAGATGACGTGATAGGAACCAAAGTGTTGGTCAGTGTTTCCAGGTGACCCTAATTAGATGTTACATTACATGCTTTCTTACTTCATGTAGCCAGCTAGCTAGCCAACATATTCATACTTGGCCTATTCCAAGCATGCTTATCTAGGCCTACAACAGCACTGGTACCAGGCAGTATTAGCTAGCTATGTTTGCACTGACACTTAATACACTTATCCTGCTAACTAGCGATTAGCAGCTAACATTATTTTAGCAACACCTTGCTAAGAAAATACTAAATTGCCAGAATATTATACAATGACTTATCAACAGCTCTAACAATTTGACCCCAACAGGAAATCTACACTGGTAGTTATAGAAAGACCCATTTACTATATAACCATTGATTCTTGAAGAATATAACTTATAAATGCCTGAAATGTTTCAACCGTATTACCCCACCAGAAACCAAAACATAAGCTTGTATAACACCACTGTTTGTAAACTAATACTATATGGCTGAGGAGTAGGGTCGATCCAAGAGTTCTGACCTTGTTATGACAGTAAAGCACCCAAGCTAACTGGCTAACGTTGGATAGTTTGCTAGACACAAATGAGAGAACCTCACTCTGACCATTTTACTTTCCCTAGCAGAGCTGGTTAGGCTGTTTCATGTTATCCAGAGTGTTGGTCACTAACGGCTGCTGGCAACAATTTAATTTGAGCTTTTTCTGCCTACGTTTACTGACACCTGGACATATTCAATGGGTGTTGAGCGCTAGTAAATTCATTATTCTGAGCTCTGGTACACTCAGACGAGAAATCGGACTAGAGAGCCAGAGCGAATTTACAAACGCCCTCGAATGAACAATGTCCATTGAGAACGCAAAAGACCCCTTGGCTAAGAATGATGTGAATAATCAGGTCAATAAACATTGGGTAGTTAGTTAGAATGTAGTTAGACTACTGGCAAGTTTGATGTATAAGTAGCCAATTAACGTTAGGTACCTAGCTGACATACTGGTACATACGGCTGTAAAGATATGCTATGCTAAGGATAGTGTAGTTAACATAACGTGTAACATATTTGAAAAGTCATTACATTAATCAACATGTGCTTAACATTTGTCATAATTATTTAAAGCAGTTCATTTGTATCCGCTCTCTCGTCGGACTTCAGCTGCATAGTTTTCTTCAAATCTGAAAATGGTTGAAGCCACGCCCATTTCCTGAGGAATTGCATTTTGGGCCCTAAAAACACAGAAAGTGTCCTCTGCATGTATACTTTGTATTTTGGTGACTGTAGTACGACATCCGGGAACTTTTGGCATACTAACTACATCATACTATGACCAAAGCTCTAACCACTAGGCTACCTGCCGCCTTAATAAGCATACATACTCAATTCACGTCACAAATAGTAAGGTTAGTATGAGTATTCAAACACAGCTCAGGTCTCTGGGCTTCCATTTTGTTTCTGTTTAAATACTAGGTTGTCCCTTTAAAAAGCCACACAACAATCAACCAACCAATCTGCAGTTCAAACAATAACAAAGCTGTAATTCCACCACTGTTTTGGTAATAAGATGATGATGGGGCTGGAGGTATGTAACTACTCTCAAATTCATAGACATACCTATGGATACAAGGACTGACCATCCATGATACCAACATAGTTTTAACCATGTTGAGGCTATACAGTGTTGATTTACATTGTTTCTAAACATTGGAGTAAAAAAAAGCTTATTTTGGGTTCTGATGGGGTACAACAGTTGAACTAAGCTCATGGGGCATGTGTTATATTCTTCAATAATCAATGCCTATAAATAAATAATTTAAATGTAGCAATTGCATATTTCCCCTTTAACACCACACATCAGTCCCACAACTGTCTCTGTTTTTAAGACAGTACTTATCAGTGTTAATCAGGGCCAGGTTTCCCAAAACCATCTTACGGCTAAGTTCACTGTTAGAACAATTGGATGCCTTAAGATGCGTTTGGGAAACTGGGCCCAGATATCCAGTTTCCTCCTCCTCCTTTTTTGATGTGACAGTCATCTCCCCCTCCTCCTCTTTCACTCCAAAAACTGCATCCTCCTCTTTCTCTGCCTCCTCTTCTTTTACTGTAACATCCTCCTCCTCTTTCACTCTGAACGTGTCTTCCTCTTCTTTCACTGCAACAACTTTCTCTTCTTCTTTCACTGTAACAGCCTCCTTTTCCTCAATACCTTCTTTCTCCGTCCAGCAGCCCTCCACTTCTTTAGCAAGAAGAGAGTAGCTTAGTGACCTCATGGTCAGAGATGTTAGCTAGCTATGCTAGTTCTAACTTAACCAGCACGCTAGCTGATTGATAACAGAAAAAAGCTTATATTTGGGGTTCTGATGGGGTACAGCAGCTGAACTAAGCTCATGAGGCATTTATAAGTGAATTATTCAAGAAACAGATGGGTACATATCATTAATGTATACGTCCCAAAATGGATGTAACAACTGCTGATTGCCCCTTTAAGACAACATATTGGGCTAATCTAATAGGAGATATTGAGGACTACAGTATTTCAGGCATTGTCATTGGATGCATTTGATCAATTGTTAACGTTTTGTTGATGGTCCACTCTTGATGTTCTACACGTTACAGTGTAGCTTCAGCCATTCCTACAGAACAACATTAAAGTGTAGAACCCCTTTACTGCATATTGGTTCAACGACTGCAGAGACGGTACTTACTGGTGTTAACTAGATCTCCAACATCCTCTTCTTCCTCCAATGTGACAGTCATCTCCTCCTCCTCCTCTGTCACTCCAAAAACTGCACCCTCTTTCTCTTCCTCCTCTTCGTTTACTGTAACATCCTCCTCCTCTTTCACTCTGAACGCGTCTTCCTCTTCTTTCACTGAAACGTCTTTCTCTTCTTCTTTCACAGTAACAGCCTCACCCTCTACTTGTTTTTGTATTGTAACATCCTTCTCTTCCTCCTCCTCTTTCACAAGACCTTCATTCTCCGTCCAGTAGACCTCCTCTTCTTTATCAGGAGGAGAGTAGCTTAGTGAACTCATGTTCGGGGATGTTAGCGACTAGCCTAGTCCTAAACTAATTTAGCAAACCAGCTAGCTGACAAACAACGTAAATATATAATTAAATGGGCCAACAAGTACATACGACAGAAGTGTGTTGAATACACAGCGACTAATATACACCAAAACAGTGTAAAGAGCGTGAATGTTGTAGCTGTGTTTGCTAGAATCTACCGAGGTGTCTGACTAGCTGTTGTTGTTGAAGGAGCGTCCCGTCCACTAGATTATTCGTCACACTGGCAGCGTCGCCTGAACCTAGAAGACTCACATCGCATCTACTGACTAGAGTGGACAACGCAGTATAATGAAATGTTTATTTTATTTCCTTACAAAAAGGGGTATTTAAAAAAAATGTATTTAATTAAATAATAATATTATATTGATACGTCCAAAGGAAAGCATTTGTTGATTGATTAGTGAAGATTTGTAATGAATGAGAATTTAAACTTTACATCTAATGTTGCATTTAAGGCAATGTCATATTCATTCAGTCAAACAAACGCTCTGCAACCTAGTTTAACAGTGATCTATGTTCTATGAAAGCTGCTGGGAGCAAACTGAAGAATGGCTAGAGGAAAACAAAGCTAGCTGTGCATCCCCAGGCCCTGGTATATCACCAGACTGCATACAAACCTAACTGCATCCCCAGTCCCTGGTATATCACCAGACTGCATACAAATCTAACTACATCCCCAGGCCCTGGTATATCAACAGACTGTATACAAACCTAACTGCATTCTCAGTCCCTGATATATCATCAGACTGAATACAAATCTAACTGCATCCCCAGGCCCTGGTATATCAACAGACTAGATACAACTACAGAACTACCTCTCTACCAACAATCTACATGAACCCTTCCAGTCTGGCTGTATACAACTACAGAACTACCTCTTAACTATAGGCGGCTGGTGGAACCTTAAATGGGGAGCCACCGTGCTTCTACATATGCATTGCTGTTTGGGTTTTTAGGCTGAGGTTCTGTATATCACTTTGTGACATCGGTTCATGTAAAAAGGGCTTTATAAAGATACATTTCATTGCAAGGTGTGGAGACCATCATAGTATAGTAGTGGTATTAGTACAATAACAAGGTGTGGAGACCATCATAGTATAGTAGTGGAACTAGTACAATAACAAGGTGTGGAGACCATCATAGTATAGTAGTGGTGCTACTAGTGGAGCTAGTATAATAACAAGGTGTGGAGACCATCATAGTATAGTAGTGGAGCTAGTACAATAACAAGGTGGAGACCATCATAGTATAGTAGTGGAGCTAGTAGTGGTACTAGTAGTGGACCAAGTAGTGGAGCTAGTACAATAACAAGGTGTGGAGACCATCATAGTATAGTAGCGGAGCTAGTACAATAACAAGGTGTGGAGACCATCATAGTATAGTAGTGGAGCTAGTACAATAACAAGGTGTGGAGACCATCATAGTATAGTAGTGGTACTAGTACAATAACAAGGTGTGGAGACCATCATAGTATAGTAGTGGTACTAGTACAATAACAAGGTGTGGAGACCATCATAGTATAGTAGTGGTACTAGTACAATAACAAGGTGTGGAGACCATCATAGTATAGTAGTGGTACTAGACCACCATCAATTTCAACTGATTTGAGAAGAAATAGGAAATTATTTCTAAGTGTAAGGGTGCCAATATAT
This sequence comes from Oncorhynchus clarkii lewisi, assembly GCF_045791955.1. Lineage (NCBI taxonomy): Eukaryota > Metazoa > Chordata > Actinopteri > Salmoniformes > Salmonidae > Oncorhynchus > Oncorhynchus clarkii. Next base: position 29,367,337 of record NC_092159.1, on the reverse strand, counting down.
TTGGCTGCAGCTGTATCCAATCAAAGTAATTTAGCAATATCCAAATCATATATCACATCAAATTCAAGGTTGGAGTGAAGAATAGCAAAATTCAATATATATAATAACTTAATAGACTAGAGTCCTGTCCTGAGGAAGTTCTTGTACATCAAGCTGCCACACATTACAGAAACAGCTACAAGCCAAGGCTACTTCCTTATATAATAATTTACATTTAGCAATATCCAAATCATATCATGAACAGAGGGTTTATACTTGTATACAATCAATCAAAGTTCATAATGAAAACGAAATACACATTTTAAAATATTTAATTTGATTTTAGACATGATCCAGATGAAAAAACAAATACAGGCCTATTTTTTTGGTCAGATTTTCATTTAAACAATATGATTTAGTGTGACAAACAAAAACACAAATTCTCAGTCAAAAACACAAGTCAGAACAGAGTCTCTCTTTTCTCTCATGTGATTTCAGGTCCTCTGACTGGGAAAATATCTTTCCACATTGAGAGCAGTGGTATGTCTTCTCCTCCTGTGTGTATATTCTTTCATGCTTATTTAGATTCCTTAACCGGTTAAATCTCTTTCCACACAGGGAGCAGTGGTAGGGCTTATCCCCTCCTGTGTGTGTCCTCTCATGCCTTGTCAGACCCCCTAACTTGGTAAAACTCTTTCCACACAGGGAGCAGTGGTAGGGCTTATCCCCTCCTGTGTGTGTCCTCTCATGCCTAGTCAGGCCCTCTAACTTGGTAAAACTCTTTCCACACAGGGAGCATTGGTAGGGCTTTTCTTGTGGGTGTGTCCTCTCATGCTGTTTCAGGTTCACTAAATCCCTAAAATTCTTTCCACGCTGGGAACATTGATAAGGCTTCTCTCCTGTATGTATTCCTCCATGTAATTTCATGGACTTTAACTGGGTAAATTTCTTTCCACGTATGGTGCATTGGTAAGGCTTATTTTCCGTGTGTGTCCTCTCATGCTTTTTCAGGCTCACTAAACCCCTAAAACTCTATCCACACTGGGAACAGTGGTAAGGCTTCTCTCCAGAGTGTATTCTCTTATGTATTAATAGGTACCCTAATTTGTTAAAACTCTTTCCACACTGGGAGCATTGGAAAGGTTTTTCTCTTGTGTGTGTCCTCTCATGCCTATTCAGGTTCCCTAACTGGGTAAAACTCTTTCCACAGTGGGAGCAGTGATGTCCTCCTTTTGCTTTGGGCGTCTCTGGGTCTGATTCCCCTGAAGGACTCTTTACGTTGTCAGAGGGAGAGTCTGGTTTCTCTCCTGTCAAAGACAAACAGATTATCTAGTTACTTAGTTGTCTACTGTGCTGTGTGGCCAAACTTGTGAAACATATAAGTCTATGATTGGTTCAGATTTGGTCTTGTTTGGGGGAGTTCATTAAAATAATAGCCAGTGTAAAAAACAGTGGTCACCAAGATATTCCTAGTCAATCATCAAATATTTCTGTAAAAACCCAATGTGTTTTCCGTTTGCTCCAGCAGTATTCTTAAAGTGTATGTGAATTTAGTAGTAAAAAAATATATATTTTTAAACCCAATGTGTTTTCCGTTTGCTCCAGCAGTATTCTTAAAGTGTATGTGAATTTAGCAGTAAAAATATATATATATTTAAATATTAGTTTGATGAGCCCGGCCTACAAGACCCAGTTTCATCACCGCCCTCTCCTGAGACTGAAAGCCCAGAGAATTCCACTTTGCCTGGGTGTGCGGTTTTGTCTGGGGGGCGCTAAAATTAACATGAGGCCATCAAGCTACTATCCTGAGACCGATATTACATTTTTGGCCGATACCGATTACCAATATTTTCCTTGCTCCAAAAAACGATACCGATAACCGATATTTACAATTTTAGCGGCCTTTAAAGCATTCTAGTACAGTTAAATAGTTAACACCCCCCCGGATGCAGCAGTCTAAGCCACTGCATCTCAGTGCAAGAGGCGTCACTACAGTCCCTGGTTCAAATCCAGGCTGTATGATTGGGAGTCCCACAGTAGTTGTCTGTTATTGGTGTAGAGTGGACGACAAAGGAGAGAGATCCCACATGTAGATAGGAAGATACAAAAAAATCATTATTACTGGAAAATATTAACGTTTTAAAATTCCTGGATTTTAAATTATCTCTCTAGGTCAAGCCAGTAGGCTACAGTAGGTTGTATCTCTCTAGGTCATGCCAGTAGGTTACAGTAGGTTGTATCTCTTTAGGTCATGCCAGTAGGATACAGTAGGTTGTATCCAAGTGGAAACAATTATCAACCCAGTGTGAAAAGTGTCGAATTTGGTCAACAACAAAATGAATGGCTTATTTGCTGGTGAGGATTACTTGACCCAACAGAAGTTTCGTAATGCTTAAGTTGTTATGTGACACACCGACAACTTTGATAAAAACACTATAGGAGTTGTCTCCAGATCGCTATGCATATTCATGCTAGTAGCTTAGCATCTCTCTCCATTGAATACAAGCGGTGGACATCAACAACCCTCATAGAATATAAACAATAGATTACAATAATAAGATGAATCCACCAATCTAAAAAAAGGATAGGTGGGAGCTAGACAACCCACAGTGCCGCTTTGTGGACAATGACTCACTCCCCTTGTTAGGGAGGACAGACATCTTGTCAGTATATCCATAATCTTTGGTGTGGTCAACCCAACTCTCACATGGCACTATTGGGGGACACGGTGTGTAGTAAAACATCACTACACGAAAATCACAACATGCCGTGCCCCCCAGTCTGCGGTCAGCAGATAGACGCTTCTCAAATATATATGTTAAGTCACTTTTTGGAAACGGAACGGAGAAAACAAGGGGTAGCTTGCTCTCTACGTCGTCTGATTCTAGACATATCAGTCATCATCCCAGGGTCCTCCGTTGGAAGAGGTATTGACGAGCCAACTCCGAATATCGAAAGTAAAAAACGATTTTAATCAGATCTCCTATCTCCACCTCTTCATCTTTCAATGTGACAGCAATCTCCCCTTCCTTCTTCAATCCAAAAACTGCATCCTCCTCTTCTTTTACTGTAACATCCTCCTCCTCTTTCACTCTGAACGCGTCTTCCTCCTCTTTCACTTAAACGTTTTTATCTTCTTCTTTGACAGTAACAGCCTCACCCTCTACTTCTTGTTTTACTGTAACATCTCCTCTTCCTTCTCCTCTTTCACGACAATGTTCAGCCCCAGAGCTTCTTTCTCCGTCCAGCAGACCACCTCTTCTTTAGCATGAGGGGAGTAGTTTAGAGAGCTCATGGTCGGGGGTGTTAGCTAGCTATCATTAGCGACTAGGCTAGTGCTAACTTAACCAGCCAGCTACTATAGCTGACTAATACAAAATAACGTAATATTACATTAAATAGGTTAACAAGTAGATACAACAGAAGTGTGTCTAAAACACAGTAGCTAATATACATCGAAAGCATCTAAATAGCTTGAATCTTTCGGCTGTATTGGCTAGCAAGCTCCTAAGGTTAAAATAATTTATTACAATCAATACCATTCATACTATTACAAAATCATAATTCTCATTCATTCTTAATTAATTGTATTTACAAAAACATCAAACAAAAACAAACCTCAGGGGAGCATCGTCCCTCCCCGTCATACCTAACCAATACCTAACCCTTTCCATATCTCCCCTTCCCTAATCTATCCCCTTACCAAACTCACTCTAACACTCCCAGCCCTAAACCCCCTTTCCACCTCTCCCGTGCCGCATGCTTCCCCCACTTCCTCTCCTCCCTCTTCATCTTCCCCCTCAAATCACCTTCCACCCTTCTCACTATCCCTTCCACCCCCCAATCTCTCCCTGTCTTGACTAAATTCTGCCTGGCTTCCCACAGTCCCTTTTTAAAGAGACTCATAAGAAGCCAGAGCAGAAACCTGTCCCTATCCGTTCCCTTTGCTCTCCCTACGCCTCTCTCTAGCCTAGCCCATGTCACAACAAAATCACTCCTAACCACACCTAGCATTACCCGTGCCCTAGCCCAGACTAGTCCTGCAAAGGCACAGTCCCAAAAGGCATGGCGCACAGTCTCCTCCCTGCCACAAGAGGATCTTGGACAGGTGGGGGATTGCACCAAACTATACCGGTACAAGATGGCACGTACCGGCAAGCACTTATGGAGGCCCAACCAATTCAGGTCCTTGAGCCTATTGTCCAGGCCCCGCGCCTGCACTCCCTCCCAGACCACTGACGAGATGCCCGCTACAGGCGCAGGACTCCCTGCCTGCCTGACCTCCTCGTACAGGTGCCTGTGATCTAAACCTACTCGGGCAACTTCAACCTCGGGGTGCACACGCAGCCACTTGGCCGCATGGCCAAAATGCCACGGCAGCTGTTCCGCCCGAGGACCCGCGTTAGACCACACCATTACGCTTCTCGCCTTATACGAGAAGAACACCCGCAGGAGGTAACCGAACGGGTGTATTTTTTTTTTGGTTAAAATAATTTATTACAATCAATACCATTCATACTATTACAAAATCATAATTCTCATTCATTCTTAATTAATTCTATTTACAAAAATATCAAACAAAAACAAACCTCAGGGGAGCATCGTCCCTCCCCGTCATACCTAACCAATACCTAACCCTTTCCCTATCTCCCCTTCCCTAATCTATCCCCTTACCAAACTCACTCTAACACTCCCAGCCCTAAACCCCCTTTCCACCTCTCCCGTGCCGCATGCTTCCCCCACTTCCTCTCCTCCCTCTTCATCTTCCCCCTCAAATCACCTTCCACCCTTCTCACTATCCCTTCCACCCCCCAATCTCTCCCTGTCTTGACTAAATTCTGCCTGGCTTCCCACAGTCCCTTTTTAAAGAGACTCATGAGAAGCCAGAGCAGAAACCTGTCCCTATCCGTTCCCTTTGCTCTCCCTACGCCTCTCTCTAGCCTAGCCCATGTCAAAACAAAATCACTCCTAACCACACCTAGCAGTACCCGTGCCCTAGCCCAGACTAGTCCGGCAAAATTCACAGTCCCAGAAGGCATGGCGCACAGTCTCCTCCCTGCCACAAGAGGATCTTGGACAGGTGGGAGATTGCACCAAACTATACCGGTACAAGATGGCACGTACCGGCAAGCACTTATGGAGGCCCAACCAATTCAGGTCCTTGAGCCTGTTGTCCAGGCCCCGCGCCTGCACTCCCTCCCAGACCACCGACGAGATGCCCGCTACAGGCGCAGGACTCCCTGCCTGCCTGACCTCCTCGTACAGGTGCCTGTGGTCTAAACCTACTCCGGCAACTTCAACCTCGGGGTGCGCACGCAGCCACTTGGCCGCATGGCCAAAATGCCACGGCAGCTGTTCCGCCCGAGGACCCGCGTTAGACCACACCATTACGCTTCTCGCCTTATACGAGAAGAACACCCGCAGGAGGTAACCGGACGGGTGTATAACCGGACGAGCAAGCTCCTAAGGTGGTTGACGAGCTGTTTCTGAAGAACCGTCCACTAGATTATACGTCACGCTGGCAGCGTCGCCTGAAAGACGCACATCGCCGTCTGCTGATTGGAGGGGAAACGCAGTTGAGGATCATATTTTATTTTCAGACAAAGATTATTTTAAATGGATTTAATTAAATAATACTATTATATTGAGACATACAAAGACCTGAATGTGTTGATTGATTAGTGCGAATAAAAAAAAAATACTACAGAAAATTTAAGGCAGTTTCATTAAGTCATACTAAATCTAAATTAGCAGCTAGCTACTGTCGGTCTATACTGCTCCTACATGGTGTAACAATAGATCATGTAGATGTATATAATGAACAGACTAGGTCTATACTGCTCCTACATGGAGTATCAATACATCATGGGGTATTGTGATGTTATTATGGTGAATTGTGTGTAGATGGTGAGGGGAAAAAATAATTACATACATTTTAGAATAAGGCTGTAACGTAACAAAATGTGTAAAAAGTTAAGGGGTCTGAATACTTTCCGAATGCACTGTATGTGTAGGGGCAGTACTCAGTGACATCACTTCATGAAACAGGAGGTACAAATATATAAATAGGTTCACAATATCAACATTCAATGTATCAAAATATATGACCAAGCTGGAAGTGGAAACGCCAGCCCAGCCACAATCCTAGAGGTTCACTGATGATCAACCTCCTCCTTCACATCTGACTCCTGATGATCAACCTCCTCCTTCACATCTGACTCCTGATGATCAACCTCCTCCTTCACATCTGACTCCTGATGATCAACCTCCTCCTCCACCTCTGACTCCTGATGATCAACCTCCTCCTTCACATCTGACTCCTGATGATCAACCTCCTCCTTCACATCTGACTCCTGATGATCATTCTCCTCCTTCACATCTGACTCCTGATGATCAACCTCCTCCTTCACATCTGACTCCAGTCATCAATCCAGAGCGTCTTCTTTCTTGGGGGAATCCCGATGAATGACGTCATCCAATAGGCCGTCATCACCACCACCGCCCACAAGTTAATAGTCATTCAGGTTATCAATAGGAAGAACATTAGCAATATGTCCTGTCTGGTAACTTGTCTCCTTCAATGGATTTACATTGGCAGGTGTAAAAAAAAACTCACTTGAATTCAAACAGAGGAAAAACTTTTGGAAGTCTTTAACTGCATCAAAGTCTGTGACCTGTGATGTTGGGACAAATAATAGTCCCTTATTATACAAGAGACATAATTCACAAATTTTACAGCACAACGGCAGAGTCATGTCTTAAGTGTAAAACTAGCAATGACTCAATAATGTTATGACATCATAAAGTTATGCGAGGAGTTAGAACGTTGGCTGTCAAAAGTACAGTATTGTAATGTAAAATGACTTTTAATCCGTCTGTCTGTATATTTCAAAACATGGCATATGAGGATGCAATGAGATACCCGATGGTTGGATGATACTTTTCTAATCAGCCATCTTAAATATTATACTTAATTAAAACCTGGAAATCAACCAATCCTCTGTTGTTAATTCAATAGAAAGGTAAAATGCTTTATTATCTAAAAGTTGAAAATGAGTGTGCAACGGAGAGAAATAAAATGGTGCTGATGCGGGCACTGGCGATGGGTGTGTGTTCTAGTGGGTCTGGGCAGGTGTGATGTAGTTAATGGAATGTAGTTAATTTAAAGAGTACTATTTATGAGATTTATCAAAAAGTGACTAACAAAAAAAGAGTTCTGTTACATTTAACATGTTGGTGACCCACTTGAATCAAAATGCAACACTTCAAAATGTTTAGGTTTTCAATATATCCCAAACTGTTTCTACATATTGGTTATTGATTTGGAAATGTTAAATCTGTGTTTTGTTTTGACATTGACAATCCTACATCACTCCAGCATTTCTTGACAACATTCAAGTGCTAATTGTCTTTATTCCACTACTGGAGAAGCACGTTTCAAATCACCTCATATTTCAAACATTCAGCCTGACAAAAGATACATGTTTTATTATTCCATGCCTCACCATTAAGTTAATTGGTGGTGAGCAGGTCCAGGTTCTATTTAAGAGTGTCTGGCCCAGTGCTCCAGTTGTCTTGATAGATGTGGAGAGTCAACACCTTTAGTTGATCCACCTTTTTGGTTTGCTTCCTGTCTTTTAGTTTGGTGTGGGTTTTTCTTTTGTTTGCCTCTTCTTGGGCAGATTTAGTGGGTCTCATGGTGGGTGTATTTTAGGTCCCAGTTGTTGTTACTAGTCAACATTCAGTGGACACCCCCATAGTGTCTTTCAGAGCTCCTCCTAAAAAACATCTGTTTAGTTGTTTTAATTTTTTATTTCACCTTTATTTATTTAACCATTGGCAGCAGAGAACTGGAAGAAAAAGTGAAGTAATTACAATTTAACAAATTAACACTGGAGTGATAGATGAGCAGATGATGTGCAAGTAGAAATACTGGTGTGCAAAAGAGCAAAACAAGTAAATAAAAACATGGGGATGAGGTAGGCAGGTGGATGGGCTATTTACAGATGGGCTGTGTACAGCTGCAGCGATCGGTAAGCTGCTCAGATAGCTGATGCTTAAAGTTAGTGAGGGAGATATAGGTCTCCAACTTCAGCGATTTTTGCAATTCGTTCCAGTCATTGGCAGCAGAGAACTGGAAGGAAATGCGGCCAACGTAGGTGTTGGCTTTGGGGATGACCAGTGAGATATACCTCCTGGAGCGTGTGCTATGGCTGGGTGTTGCTATGGTGACCAGTGAGCTGAGTTAAGGGGGCCTAGCAAAGACTTATAGATGACCTGGAACCAGTGGGTTTGGTGCCGAATATGTAGCGAGGGCCAGCCAACGAGAGCATACAGGTTGCAGTGGTGGGTGGTATATGGGGCTTTGGTGACAACTGTGAAAGACTACATCCAATTTGCTGAGTAGAGTGTTAGAGGCTATTTTGTAAATGACATCACCAAAGTCAAGGATCGGTAGGATAGTCAGTTTTACGAGGGTATGTTTGGCAGCGTGAGTGAAGGAGGCTTTGCTGCGAAATATGAAGCAGATTCTAGATTTAATTTTGGATTGGAGATGTTTAATATGAGTCTGGAAGGAGAGTTTACAGTCTAACCAGACACCTAGGTCAGAACCGTCCAGGGTAGTGATGCTAGTCGGGCGGATGAAAGCAGTGAACGGTTGAAAAGCTTTTGGTTTTTGTCAATGACTCTTTGCTAGATCCCTCTTCTATGTAAGGGACATTTCTGGTTTCCATAGCAACAAACAATGGAGTTAAATAAGCTGATATTTTAGGTTGGATATTGCATCCTATTCTTAATATTTTAATCAATGACATTTCCTTAGAATTAGAATGCTCATTAGTTTTTCAGTTGTTGTGTTGTTTATCCTCTTATGTTTGTTGTGTACTAAATATTACTGTTTATTTTAATTGTTTTTTAATGTGAAGCCATTGTGTTGCATCCATGTCTGAAATATGCCAGATAAATGAAGCTTGATTTGATATTGCAAAACAAATTATCCCAATGACCAACCATTTAACAGACTCTCTTCAAACCAATGAACAAATATGTGCAAAAGCAACACATATCTTATTATGAAAAACAGTTTAGTATCACTTTTCAAACAACCCAACAATACGTCAAAGGATTCAACTACTGAAAACTGAAACACAAATGGATCAATCCCACTTTTCCAGCCTGCTGAAGGTGTGGTGGAGTGGTAAACACCACCCCCAGCTCTACCAGGGGCTTGAGGTGGTCTCCCACAGCTCTGCTTATGTCATGTTCTGTGGTCTTGCTGTTCCATTTCTTGACTGCCCCTGCAACACAGAAATAAATATATTTAGTCATGTTATATAAAACTCTCAAAGTAATGGATGTGGAGCATCTATGGCCTCAGTTACACCTGGCACCTAAATGTGATTTCTTACATCCGATCACTGTAAGCTCCATTAGGTTCAGATCTAACAGGATGGGCCTTTGACGCAGTCAGGCCACCAAATATGCATAAGCAATGTAAAGAGATGCGGGGAAAAGTACATTCTACACAAATTACCTTCATAATATCAAAGATCAAATGTGTGTGCCTGAGGGGAAATTAACTTTCATACAGCCAAAAGGGGTGAGAAATTACACCAATATCAGTGATCAATTTGCACTAATGTAAATAAGCATAGATGATGGAACATATTACTTTTTGCTTACGTGATGAACCGCTAAGGGGACATAAATATTTACCATCTAAACCATCTGTGACCTTTCAGCTCTCTGGCTGTAGAAGTGTTCTTCCTAACCAGTCCCTCAACAGCTCTCTGACTGAGCTCCACCCTCACTGGGTCTTCGGAGGAGAGGAAGGCTGAGGAGGGTTGGAAGGATGAATGGATCAGTCAGTCAAAGTGTAGAGCTGCTGTCTATGCTGTCTGACAAATTGACTAGTTTAGTAGTAAATTAAAGTAATTAAGGCTTTCTGACTGCTGAATACCAACTATTAATCACTTAGATGATGTATTTTCAGGTAGAGATAGATCCTTGGGAGGTCACTAGCCCGTTGAAGTTGACATTTAAAATGGTAATGTTTTAGGATACCTGATGTCCCAAGGAACCCGGATAGCATTGTCCATTGTGCATTTTTCTGTCTCTTTTACATAGCAGGTGATGGGTTCTGACTTCTGAACTTGAAAATATGAAACATCCTTATTATGTGAAATTGAATGAAACAATAATGTATGTTGATGCTAATATGATGTACAATATTCAATGATGTTTCTGTATGATAACAATAGCCTAATATATTTAATATGCCATATACTATTTTTTTAACAGTTTCACTAATTAATTTTAACTCTCACCTCAAACTGTATTGGAGCAGCAGCAGCTGACTGCCCAGTTCAACATCAGTTCACGTCTCACCTCATGCTGTATTGGAGCAGCAGCAGCTGACTTGTTCGTTGATGCTAATCATCATGTTTGAATATGAGAGTAAATAGAGCCGACTACAACTATAAGAATGAAGGGTTCAACTGGAGTTGTTCTCAGATCCCTAAGAACCGTATTGTTCTTGGTAAATGAAAAACAGCCCCAAAAGGTTCTTCAAAGAACTTGTTAGAAGGTGGGTTCATCAAGGAACCTCCGTTGTTGCTGGACTTCTTCCGGGAACTTCGCAATTACAACTGAAAACGATGGTGACAAGTTTGGATGCGACAACAGTTAAAAAGGTTAAATTGGGTTGCTGTTTGGCTCTGAATATGTCTAGAAATAATTTATATAACATACTAATAATGAATAACGAAGACAAAGATGGTTTTCTGTGAATATCTTCCATAACGTTACTATAGTTAATTACCGTAAATATTAGAAAGCCGGGTTTGACCGTCGGCGTTGTATGAGCTACAGTACAGTACCGTTATCTAGCTAGATAACGTTATGTCCTAACTAGGCACAACTAGGTTTGGATTATTTCCCTCAACTATATTATTTCCTATATATTGTATATCGTTTCCATAAAGCCAACTTGGCTTTAGACTCATTAACGTAAGTTTCCAATGTAGAGCAGTTCTCACTTTTGTGAGAATGAACTAGCTAATGTAAACCGACTAACTAACTAACTAACTAAGTGTAACGGATGTGAAACGGCTAGCTAGCTTAGTTAGCGGTGGTGCGCAATCGGTGACGTCACTGAGACCTTGAAGTAGTGGTTCCCCTTGCTCTGCAAGGGCCGTGGCTTTTGTGGAGCGATGGGTAACGATGCTTCGTGGGTGTCAGTTTGCAGTTTGTGTGCAGAGGGTCCCTGGTTCGCGCCCAGGTATGGGTGAGGGGACGGTCTACAGATATACTGTTACCGACGGTGACCTGTCCAGACGAGATGTTACAACGAACTGAATCGTCAATGGAGGTCTTCCTCTTTATATAGCCATGCAATACTATTAACTCACAAGGGGACATAACGTTTCATGTACAATACTATCCCATTTTGGAAACGTTACATGGACAATACTATCCCATTTTGGAAACGTTACATGTACGTCCCCTTGTGCAGGAAAATTAATATCTTAGATGGAAGCTCTCAAATGCATAATGGTATTAATACAGTGTCTAGACTACCTCTTTTGTATAAATGCCCTTCAGAATCCAAACACAGTATTGCCACACAGCAAAATGTTGTGTATAATCTTTCAAGTCAGCCTGATAAAATATTGAACAATTTGTGTACAAAGATATCTTGAAATGTGATATTAGGCCTGTATGGCAGTACTGTTACTGTATGGCAGTACTGTATTGTCTAGTGCTTTCTCCAATATGTTCTTCTATTTTACATTCAATTGTATGTCGATGCCATTTATCTTTCAATATTTATGTTTTTTATATATATATCAAATCAAATGTATTCATATAGTCCTTCGTACATCAGCTGATATCTCAAAGTGCTGTACAGAAACCCAGCCTAAAACCCCAAACAGCAAGCAATGCAGGTGTAGATATATATGTATATATATATATATGCTTGTAAGACTATTCTTTGACACATTTTCTCTTCCTTTGAAATTCGTATAGGACAGAACATGGACACAATGCAATTGGGATCAAGAAGAAGGTACAGATCTGTTGTAGGACAGCTGCATTTGAAGTGTACATTTAACCTACATAACAGTCAATACAAACTGACATCTATTAGCATACAAATGTGTGCAAATGATCTTTTCAGATCTTCTCAGAAATGAATCAATACTTTTGTTGACACTGATTTCATCGCTCTTCACTCCTTTACTGCACATCGGTGGAAATCCATTTCACCATGAGAGTGAAATCCCACTGGCCTTTGATGGGGAGAACATCCACGCCCTCGAGGACGTCCCCATGGACTTGGGGCTCTGCTAGGGCTGAATTTATTTATTTTCCTTAAATTTCCCCAAAATGTCAGAAAAACACTTATGTTGTTAATTTACTGTGTTCTGGGGATAAGAAAAGTTGGGGTGAAGTTACCAGGGCCGGTCGTAAAGATGACAAACTTCCTAACATAACTAAGTGGATACGATATACACACTAAAGCTGAACAATCTGTATAATATTGCTAGTTTACCTATGATTAATTTTTAATGTATGTTGTTTTATTGTACACCATTATTTATATATATGTATATATATATATATATATATATATATTTTTTTTTTTTTTAATTTTTTTTTTTTTTTAAATGTCATGAAAAGCACTATACAAAGTAAATTTATTATTTTTTATGGTCTGACATGTCTGCAGAAGTGTTGCAATTTGGTAATGTGTTTTATTTGGTAAATTATTTTGTAAACATGTCACGCCCTGGCCTTAGTTATCTGTGTTTTCTTTATTATTTTGGTTAGGCCAGGGTGTGACATAGGTGATTTATTGTGTTTCTGCTTGTCTAGGGGTTTATTAGATTTTTGGGGTTGTGTTCAGTGTAGTTGTCTAGGTGAGTCTATGGTTGCCTAGAGTGGTTCTCAATCAGAGGCAGGTGTTTATCGTTGTCTCTGATTGAGAACCATATTTAGGCAGCCATATTCTTTGGGTATTTTGTGGGTGGTTGTCTCCTGTGTCTGTGCCACACGGGGCTGTTTTCGGGTTTTCACGTTTCTTGTTTTGTATTCTGTTCATGTATAGTTTCTCTGATTAAAGTACCATGAACTTTAACCATGCTTCATATTGGTCCTCCGATCCTTCTCGCCTCTCCTCTTCGGAAGAAGAGGAGGAAATCCCTTACAAAATATTAATTCACATTGGTGGTGCCACTAAATAAACAATGAATTATTTAAATCAATATTGTCAATATTGAAATTATTATTATTAAAATATTTTTTTATAATGCAGGGAGGGTGGACAACGAGTTAAAAAAATGAAACACAAAAGGTTATTTGAGGAACCATGATAAGGGGTTCTTCAAATAACTTAAAGGGGTTCCCACAAAAGGTTCTTCAAATAACTTTTAGGGGTTCCCCCACAGTTTCAATTTGAAGAACCCCTAAAGGATACTCCAGGAACCTTTACTTTTTAGAGTGTATATTGATAAAAGTCACTGATAAAAGTCACAAATGTCCGAGAGACATTTACATAGTTATACACAACCCAATTTGGGATGACTATTTTGGGGTGAAGTAGCGGCCACAACAGACAGACCTGATATCACCCATAATTCGACGTCATTGGACGTCACATGCTGACTGGGTATGACCAAAGTTATTCTATTTAGCTACACTTTGTAGTACATTTTTACACGATAATAAATGTTTCTGATGCCACATCGCCCATTTTCAAAGGGAGTCGTTGGTTTTTAGGGGCAGTCGTTTTTTAGCTTTTTGTCTGAAAGTATTTTCTCAACTGCGATACCAACTCCAGTCAGCAGATGGCGATGTGCGTCTTTCAGGTGATTCTGCCACTGTGACGTATAATCTAGTGGACGGGACGCTTCTTCAACATCAACAGCTAGTCAGCCACCTTGGTTCACTCTAAATTTATGGAAAAAGGTTTATACAATAAATATAGTGTAACCGATGTGAAATGGCTAGCTAGTCAGCGGGGTGCGCGCTAATAGCTTTACAATCGGTGACGTCACTCGCTCTGAGACCTTGAAGTAGTTGCTCTGCAAGGGCCGCGGCTTTTGTGGAACGGTGGGTAACGATGCTTCGAGGGTGGCTGTTGTAGATGTGTGCAGAGGGTCCCTGGTTCGAGGAGAGGGACGGAAGGTAAACTGTTACAATAGCAACTGCTCTCATACTGGGAAGACCCCCACCCCCCGAATTTTCAGGTGTTAAGGGCAGTTTTATTTCAAATGTAGTACCCAGACGGAGAAAATCCAGTAAGCGTTTTATAGTTTCATCCTTAGGGTAACTTACTTTAAAGTGGACACACTCCCATCAGTTTCTGAGACAACTGCCCAGACATTGTAGACTGTTTAATAATGCTTAAACCTCAGAGAGAATAAAGTAGACGGCACGGGTCAAAATGTTGATTTATGACCCTATGTCCAGATGACGCGTACATGCCCAAATATGGGCATCCGGCCAGGACATCCTGTTCCTGTTGTCACGTGTTAGAGGGTGTGTTATTTATATATTTTTTGCATCTATTCCTTTGAATTTTCATGCTGATTGATGTCTAGGGACCTCTTTGAACTGAAAAAAGTTTGTACTAAATATTTTGGAATTAAATAAAAGGAATTTAAAACAGTATCTCACCCTTTAACGATAGGAAAATGTATTTTACATCATCACCCCGGTCTGTCGCGTAGAAAAATACACGGAAAATCAGGGTGGGTGCGTGAGTGTGCATGTGACGGGCCAGCAGGAGTGTGTGTGTTTCAAAAACATGAGGGGGTGGGTGTGTTTCAACAATGCCCAGGCATCTACACTCAAGGCCCTTTCTCTCTGTAGGGGATCGTTTGAAACCAAGGTTTGCACTATCATGCATACAGTATGTCCAGATATCTGCCTACCCCCCATCAAAAAGTGTGACGGCGTCTCATAAAATGGGCACTTTCCATTCATTAACACACAGGTCTTTCAAATCCGAATTTTATCTCACCCCAGAGGATGTGGTTCAAACACCCCAGAAAGAATCCAAGACCCCGGGGTTAAACAATGTTATTTCTAATCAGCGGCGGGTGCCCCCACCCCGGTCTATAAATTTACATCGGACACCCCACCAAGGTGCTAACCCTGAGGATGCAGGAAATCAAAAAAAGCAATGCATGCAGACGAAATGTCTCGACATCCCCTCCTGTTGTTTGAATTCACTGCCTTTTGTTCTCTAAAACATTCTGGGGATATTCCAACCCCATTTTATGACATACAGGATATTGCCCGGAAAAATGCCACCACGGCATGTAAACTCATTCCTTACTATCTCTAGTTAGGGACACGACCGTGGAGCGAGTCTAGTGAAGCATTTACTTTCCCACTCTGTTAGCACAGCTTTAGCGCAAACCCACAGGCCAACAGCCCCGAATATTTATCGGCCAGGACAGATAAAAAAAGATAGTCTGTGAATCCCTCCTAATGGATCTTTCTGAAGGTGAGTTCGTGAAAAAATATATTTTAAGATTTGGACTCGCTAAGTTGTCTGAATAGTATGGATATTATTGTAATATTAAACAGGAGTGATATGTGTTTTAAACGGGGGAACAGCGATTTTTTAGGTATGTATTTCAGACCAAATGCACATATAAGTTAAAGTGTATATATTTTGTATAAATACATGTTAATATTATCTAACGTTTGTAGGGTCCCCATCATTTACGCAGCTTTTAAGAGGCTTAAATGATCTGGAACAGAACACGGTAGACGGTGATTCTCAGACGCAAAACCCATGCAGCCAATCCCCATCAACCTATTTTCGACGTAAGTCCAAATAATCACATACCCAAGAATATTTAGAAATTAAAAAACAAATAGTGTGCACCCTATATTAAAAGCTATTTTTGTATTTACAGCCGACATACAGCCAAGAAGGATAATGGCCTCCTTTTGGACCCTGAACGACTTCGTTGGAGCAGATGACACATCCGATGACACAGATGCAATTCTCCCGTTCTGCACAAACGTTTTTTCCAGCACACCGAGAACAGAGAATTTAAATGTCCCGCCAACTCCCCCGGGAACCTCCACCCACTCGCTACATATTCCAGGCCCCAACAAGCAACGCATAACGAGGGCTCTTGTACATTGCTCTGAATCAACCCCTCCAGAGAAGTACTACTGTGCCGGGAACTTGCGGCTTCACGATCAGGCGCTCCATGGCCACGGTATGAAGACATTATATATAATAATATTATTAGTTATACATAGTTTTATTATTTATACATTTTTTTTAGGCTTGAATATGTTAAAACAAGGACAAATAATGTTTTTTCAGACTCCCACGAGACCGGCCCCCCGGTTTCTGCGATTTGTCAGAACAGCCTGCGCCAAAAAAGCCGAGGTATTTTAACTATGTATTGTTAATATATAGTATTATACCTGAAATGTATTTGACATTTTATGTATCTAACATATTTTTATATTTAATAACCTATTTTGTATGTATTATTTTATATCAGACTCCTCCCCTGCGAAAAACGGCACAGAAGGCCACATACATCTAGAGCTGGGGGATTCCGGCTCACCGAACATTCCCAATGAAACAAACAAAGCGGAGGATATCCCTGTTTTAAATGACATTTCAGAGGTAGACGATCGGCTATTCTGTGATGCAGCCAACCTCCTAGACCCCGACAATTCTGTGGTGGCAACATCCGGATCTGAAATAGAACAAGCAAGGTTTTTCACAGTCTTTTCCAGGGCTTTGAAATCGAGGAAGGTTTTGCTACACAAACGACTGGGGGTTTTACTTGAGAGACAGTACCGAGACGATCTCTCATTCTGGCATAGAACAATTCCACACATGTTAAACAGCAAACCGATTAAAAAACGCAAATACGGGCGCTAAAATCATATATGTAACACGGATCATTCCAGAAATATCCAAGAACGCACATCCTTAATTATCCAAATCGCAGAACCACAGGAACAAGTTGAGACAGTTGAAAGCCTCTTATCACAGATACCGCCAGAACTCCTAGAACTTATTAATCGTATGAACGAGTCAGGGACGCCCGATGAAAACCTGTTATCACAGATTCCCAAAGCCCTCATATCCCTAATTAATCGGATGAACGAGAGCCAGACATCTTCGGCACCCCCCCACACCATCATCGACATCCCAACCGTTAACGCCCGTCTCCGTAGAGTCTGAAACGCAACACAATGTTTTGGGGGAATTGGAAAATTGTCTAATAAATCTGGAGGGAGATGGTATTGATAGAAGTGTCCGGGTTGTGTACCGAAATAAATTCAACAATACAGATTCGACAGTTTTTCAATTTCATATGGGTGAATCAGAATCTTGACTATGCTGTGTTTTACGTAATGATATTGGACACTCTGAACGATCTGTTAGACAGGGCAAGAGATAATGGCGAACCACGTGATGTCTTACAGTTGGAAATTTGTGGAGATAGCCAGCATAACACGGTATCTCTTATTTTACCCAATGGCAAAGCAGATCTTGAACAATTTATAGCACTGCTAGAACGCCTTGTTCAGTCAAATTTAGCCGTCATAGCAGATCGGACCCTCGAGCTTGTAGTGCAAATAATACGGCAACCCCAGGGTGGTGGGGGTCAGAGAAGGATGCTTGATATCCTAATGCAGTCAGAAACCATAAGCAATAAAAGGCCCTACCTCATAAACGTTCACAATCCAGGTAATAAGCTATGCTTTGCAATACGGCTATCCCATTTACTCAACCCTGGATATACTGATCTAGCGGCATTACAAAAGGCTAGAGAGCTCCAAACGGCCGTGGGTCACGGTATACAGGAAGCTGTGGCTTTCTCTGACATTTCTGAATATCAAGATTGTGGTTTTGTACCCCAGTAGAGCTAATGCAGCTCTCTTGAAGTTCCAAAACAACCCCCAACCTCATCCTCAGATTCTGTACTTTTATGTGCAAAACGAACATTACTATGCCGTTACTAACATCACTGTGTTTGTAGGCGCACCATATGTGTGTCCATCCTGCCATACCAGCTACACCCGAAAGGGGGGAGGGCACTCGTGCCGTTATAATTGTTCAGTATGTCAGGATGCAAATTGCCCAATGCAACCCTTAAACTTGACACCCTGTGTGGATTGCCACCGCACATGTCGTTCGACCTACTGTTACGAAAAACACAAAATTGAAACATGGCACCCCAAGGCCTGTAAATCTGTAAGCAGTTGTGACATTAACAAGAAATGCCATTGCAATTACAACCTTAAAATAGATAGCCCTAAACCGCATGTGTGTGGAATCATACATTGTCCAATCTGTAAAGGGCCTTTGAAAAGCAGAGACGCAGAAGTGGTTCAAGAAGTGCCTCACGAGTGTTATATTCAGCCCTTGGCTGAAGATGAACATTCAGAGAAATATGTGTTCTATGATTTTGAGACAAATCAGCAATCGGGGGTTCATTTGCCTATTTTTGTATCTACCATGACTTTCAAGGGTAAAAAGTGGTCGGCAGAGGGACCCAATTGTGCACTGCTCTTTCTAAAACACTTTAGAAAACCCCAGTACAGAAACTTCACGTTTGTAGCGCACAATGCTAGAGCCTATGACTCTTACCTTCTTCTGAACCCCTTGATACAGCAAGGCGTGGCACCCAGTGTCATAGCTCCAGGTAGTAAAATCTTGTGTTTTGTAGACCCAGCCTTCAACCAGAGATACATTGACAGTTTAAGCTTCTTACCCATGAGATTGGCTCAAATGCCAGAGGCCTTGGGTTTTGAAAATTCTGTGAAAGGCTGGTTCCCCCACTTCTTCACATCTGAGGAGAATCTACATTATATTGGATCATATCCCAGCCCAGAAATGTACGGGTGTGATCAAATGTCTCCCAAAGAGCGTGAGAGATTCATGACGTGGAACAAGACAGTAAGACATGGCACCTTTGATTTCCATAAAGAGATGGAATCATACTGTGACAATGATGTGGTTATACTTCGTGAAGGATGCCTCAGATTCAGAGAAGAGGTAATCAAAGATGCAGGCATTGACCCTTGGAGTTGTACAACTATTGCATCGGCATGCATGAAAACCTATCGTACACACTTTCTGCCTACATCATATATAGCTATCCCCTCGCCTGACAACTACCGACGCCAATTCAAGTCATACTCTAGTGGGTCCATTCAATGGTTGGAGTACTTGGCCCAGGATAAAGACATTTTTATTCAACATGCTTTGAATTGGGGGGAGAAGGCGTTTGGCTCTTACCATGTAGATGGATACACCCAGATTGACGGGGTTGAGACCGTGTATGAGTACAACGGTTGTTTCTTCCACGGTTGTAAATCTTGCTTTGTGCCCCAGGCCCTATGTGTCCTAACCCAAAATACTTTTGGGGAAATGTACCAAGAGTTTCAAGACCAATTGGATTCTTTACAGGCTACTTACGGGCTAAAAGTGGAGGCTTTGTGGGAGCACGAATGGGCCGCCCTCAAAAAGTCTGATCCTCATGGTCAAGCCTTCCTTTCCAGCTATGACACACCAGAACCCCTGGAACCACGACAGGCCTTGTATGGAGGCCGTACCAATGCTTTGACCTTGCGGTATGTAGCGCAACCCGACGAGACAATAGGATATGTAGATTTAACATCCCTTTATCCTCATGTAATGAGTTCCTCATGCAATCCTATGGGGTATCCGTAAATGATTAATCGCGATTTTGACTTACCTCAAAACTATTTTGGTTTGATCAAAGCAACTGTCTATACCAGTGTTATCTTACAGGGGTCCTCAAGGAAAACTTTTCTTTCCCCTTTGTCGCACCTGCAGTGAAAACAACAACCAGCAAACCCCATGTGATCACTCAGATCAAGAAAGAGCCCTGACAGGGGTTTGGGTCACAGTTGAATTCTCTAAGGCTTTAGAGATGGGGTATCGTGTGGCCAAAACTTTGAAGTGTGGAACTTTTCCAGGAAATCAGACACTCTTTTTAAAGAGTACATCAAGACCTTTTTGAGATGCAAGCAAATGGCTTCAGGCTATCCTGCATTGGTCACAGATCAAGAGAGCAAAGACAGGTACATTCAAGACTATCACGACAGAGAAGGCATACTTCTTGACCCTGACAGAATAGAGGTCAACAAAACCAAACGAAATGTGTCGAAATTGTACTTGAACTCGCTTTGGGGCAAAATATCGCAGAGATGTAATATGCTAACAACGTCGATTATTAAAGACCCCAAAGAATTTTTGGAATTAGTTTTTTCGGACCAACACGAAATTTCAAATGTTTCATTCTTGAGTCAAGACATTGCCCTGGTGCAATGGCGACGTAACAAGAAGTGGGTTCTACCCCCGGGTAATGTACATGTGTTTCTTGCAGCATTTACCACAGCCTATGGCCGACTTGAACTGTACACGCTCATGGAGCAGCTTCAGAGGCAGGTTCTTTACCACGACACAGACTCTGTGGTCTATGTAAGCAAACAGGGGGATTGGAGCCCCCCACTCAGCAACTATCTGTGTGGCTTAACAAGTGAACTCGAAGAGGGTGACCATATCACAGAATGGTCCTCCTGTGGTCCCAAAAGCTATGCTTTTAGGACTAAAAAGAATCACGTGGTGTTGAAAGCCAAAGGCGTGACTCAAAACGATGAAAATGCCCGCGTGTAAACTTGAAATCAATCACACGCTTGGTCGAGGGGTTCATAAATGACAGGAATAGTGACTTGGAGATTTTGAGCTCATACAAAAAAATTGTTAGGGATAAAAAGGGCTTCCATCTAAGGAATGCCCCACTTACTAAAATATTCAGGGTAGTCTATGACAAGAGACTGCTTTTGCCTGACGGGACCACATTGCCCTTTGGCTACTGACTTATGCTACAAGCCGCAGTGTGTCTTAAAGCTTAAGATATAATGACTGCTGTAGAAGGTTTTGACCCCGGGTTGCAACTACCATTTTAGGCCTTAATCTCAGGGCCATCTAATAGTGGTAAAACTTGTTTTGTAAAAAGTGTTTTAGAGAATTCTGAACATGTGTTATCTCAAAAACCTGATAATGTTGTGTGGTGTTATTCGTGTTATCAACCTCTGTATGATGAATTATTGAAGACAATAAAAATCAAGTTTGTTGAAGGAATACCTGAATCCCTGTCTGATGACGAACTTCTCCCTCCTCATAAAAACAATCTGCTGGTTTTGGACGATATGCTATTTGCAGGAAGCGAACATCCCGAAATTGCACGAGCTTTTACCCAATACACTCATCATAGAAACCTGTCTGTGCTTTACTTGGTGCAGAATGTCTTTCACCAAGGTAAAAATAGCCGCACCATCAGTTTGAACGCCAATTACATGGTTTTGTTCAAAAATCCTAGAGACAAACTACAAATTAACACTCTAGCTCAGCAGATCCTAAATCCTACTTTATGGAGAGCTATGAGGACGCTACCAAGCACCATTTTCTTATTTAATTGTGGATTTAAAAGCAAATACTCCAGAACACCTGAGGCTACGAACAGGTCTGTTCCCGTGGGAGTGGCCGGCTGCGTACGTTCCTAAAAGGTAACTGCTATGTCTCTGCGTTTAAAAAGAAACCTGCCCTTAATGAGAAGCCTAGTTGGGGCTACAGCTAATGAACGGAAGGCCATCTTGGGTCACTGTTCTTCAGATCTCATATTATCCCTATGTGAGATTGCTTTGAATCTTCTCAAAGGACGCATTCCACTCACCCTGACCCAATTGAAAAAATTAAAGAGACAAAAGACCGCGATCAAACTCTTTGCCAATAAAAGAGCCAGTCTTCAAAAGAAAAGACAAAGCATACAACAGTCTGGGGGTTTTCTTCTACCTTTACTAAGTATAGCCGTGCCCTTCATCACCAGCCTTATCGCTGCCAGACGTGGGGGTTGAACACAGAGGGTGATGGCCAATAAAATGTATCTGGTGCCACAACAAGAGTTGGATAGACTTAAAAAACAAGTGCAGGGTCCTGAAAATATCAGACAAACAGCGGAAAATGATTTGGATGCGGCCATGAAGGATTGAACCCCTATGGTAAGGTCCAAAAATACACAAACCTCTTGCAAAGGTATTTGGCCTTGGTGAAACAAGGGGAGAGAGAGACCGGCCATTTAACTATTTCCCTACCGGACCCTTTAAAAGATGACGAGCCTAGCGAGAGCCAAGCCCCTGTAATGCCTGTACCTGCGCGCTTACCGTCTGAAGATCAAATGCTTGTTGAAGATAAAGTTATGCATGACATGTTAACCCATGTTCCGGCACGTAACAGGAAAAATGTTAGAAACATTATGAACAAGATAAAAGACTCAAATGGGGCCGCTACTTGGAACGACAAAGGAGAGTTTATCCTTCAGGGCTCTGTTGTCAGGTGTTCACATATGCTTGACTTGCTTAAAAGTACCACTTCTGCCCACAAGGTTGCTGATGACAGAAGACCTCCAGGGTGGCTTCAGTTTCTTAAGGTCCTGGCAATCCTCAACATTCCCCTCTCGGGTGTACCCAACTATAAGCTTCGTCAACAGATTCACGCTTTAAAACAAAAACCTTCAACAAGATACAGCACCCCTAAAGATGCCCCAACCACCCCGCCTCCTTATGAAATGAATGATGATAACTCATTTACCCCCCTGAACGCCTCCGGACCTTTTCCTAATCCCGATCTCTCTGGGTGGTTAGACTTTTGAATGACTTTTGACTATGATTAAATTCAATACATTTTATTTGAAAAATTAAGCAATTTAACATTTGTGGCATTCTTGAAACATTTGACGTGAGCATACGCCTTGATTACACGGTCTTAAAGGACACATATTTGAACACTTCTGATATTTTCTAACAAAACAAGCTACAACGTTATCATTACTTCTTAAATCATTCTTATAAAGAGACATAACATCTTCAAAAGAAACTCCGCGGGCTCTTTGGCATAGGTAGAATACACAGTGGTGACCGCATGTAGTTGAAAGGTTATCTTGCACTTGTTTGATGCTGTAGTATATCTTTGAGCTGTTTTTGGTCAAAAATTCTTTAATAGATTTGGGGAAATGTGAAAAACCGGGGGGAAAGCCGTAGGAATCAAAAAAAGTTGAGATTTTTCTTCCTCCTTCCTCTTCTAATGTCACAACTAGCCAATGTTCACCCAGCATGTGTTTAGGATGGGTATTGACAATAAACATGGCAGGCCGCTCCGGCCATTTCTCAGTAGGTAATTCATCACAAGCCAACACTACACAAAATTGTTTTCCAATCAGTCGGCTCATGAGCCCTTCTCACTCTTGGGTATTCATATCTTTGCTCAACGATCCTTAATAATAATCCACTAAGACCTGTCTTCGGGTATTCACTTCCAAGATTGAATCAGAGCATGCATAAACAATCATGCTAACGGTACAGGCTAAAGGTGTACGGAAACGCATTTCCAGCCTGAGGTTACCTTGGGACACCACCGAAAGATTTCCTGAGCTGTCATCATCAGGTGATAAATTGAAAGCATACAATGTGTAACCCTCTGCAAAATCATTTCTGTCAATAGGTAAAGAGAGATCTTTTAGATGCCTCCCGGTAGCCAGGAATAGATTGTAAAATTCTCGCACAGATATGTTGTTATTAAATTGCGGTTGGAAAGCCTTAGCAGGGACCTGACGTCAGTCCTGACAGAGAGCTACATACTCTGCATTGAAGTGTTGAAAATTAAATGGGTTTTTATTTAAGCTGCCCGTATTAGAGGCATGATCAACCAAACCTATAACCATGTATCGTGGTAAAGGGCCTAGAAATAGGTTTTCTTGACTGCAGATTCTACTGCCCACAGGTATGCTAAAGGTTTTCATGGTAATTCTTTGGAGAGGGAAAATGGCATTTCCTTTCATCAAAGCCTGTGAGTGACCCAGACGAACTGCCGGAGATAGACACTTTTTTAATAAAAAGCGTGGCCCCCAACACTTTTAAACTAAAGTCCCCATCCTGGGCAGACATTAGGCAAAACTCATCCTTGGCCCTGTTTAATTTTAGTCTTAAATCAAGTGAATTTAAGAGTAAACATTCTTAAAAGAAAATGTCAGAGTGTATAGGGCCTAGCAGATGAAACTCTCGAGATTCTGCACAGTAGCGAGCGCGTGCCTCCAGTACTTTGTTTGCACCGGTGGATGGGTCTGTCGATTCCATAGAGACTCCTGCAGTATCCTTGCTAAACAGCCCAGCGCTGAATTGTGTCTTGACAGTGTCTTCGGAGTAGTTGAGTAAACACTCCATGATGGCCATATAAGGGTATGTGGCACTGCTTTGACTGATTAGACGTTCACCCAAAGTCACATCCACTTGGGAGAAGATGGTGGCCACTGGGTAATTAATGAGACTCACTTTGGCATAGTTTGCAATATTAGTACCATCTCTTTTGGTCACTTTTAGACGCAAATGCACCAAGGTGTTGTTGAGGTCCAGATAGTTGTCACCGTGGCCTGGTATGAAAAATTCTATGAGGCCGTTGTCTGGAATGGCAGAGAGTGGGGCTATCTCCACATAACTGGACCTCTCTATTGAATGTTGAGTTAATTGAGCCGTGAAAAGATCGAGCTCTGTCTTTATAGCTTCAGAGGACATGCGATGTAAAAGAGCCATGGTGCCTGTTCTTTTAGAAAATACTTCAGAGTATTCTTTTTACAGTTTTTGGTCCAGAACTCCTCACTTTACCCCGTCTTTGACTTACTGAGTTTCTTTTAACTGTTAACTTCCGCTTTTTAGGGGCAAGCCTGCGCCTTATGCCCGGAGGTCTCTTTTTTGGTCTTCGAGACAACATCATCAGCCCCGAGCCTTCTTGACGCTCGACATCTGGTGATGCCCTTCTGGTCATAGCATTGGCTACAACCTCACTTACTATATTTTTTGCTGCTGATTTTAAATGCGGTTTGGCTATGCTGAGGCCTCTCTTCATAAACGGTAAAACCATCCTAAAGAGGTTACGAAATATACCTCCTATCCCCGAAACGTACATGGTTGGGGATCCATAATAGCCGGGTAACCCATTACCCACTTGATCAACATAGTATGAGACATAACGGTTAGGGTCGAGATGTCGGTGTTCCATAACCCTTTTAAATGTATTTGTATTATGTATATAAAATATATAATACTAATATTATATATGTAGAGAGGTTTTGGTGGGTCTAAAGTGGAGTTTTACAATCGTTTTACCATAAGTAAATTCGATGTTTTCGTTCTGATCCGTTTACAGGTACGTAGTGTGGCTTGTCGTGGGTGACAGTGACTATGTCCCCATCCTTTCCGTCTATATGAACTGTTCTCAGGAGTGGCACACAGCTGTCTCCGACCCTTTGATAGGATATGATGTCGGTATACACAAATATGTTGTAAAATCCTGCATGTATATCCGCAGGGAATGGGATTCATTTATCTTTCACAAACGTCCATTTATTGGGACCCATCCCCAACATGTAGGCTAAATTACCGCTGGTCTTTATTCCCCCGGCAGCATCTCCTGAGATTTGTACACGTTTATGTATAGGCTTGTAGATCAGGAATATTTCCATATTGTTCAGTGTTAGGAGTTCATTCAACATGGAGACGATCCTGTCGACGGTTCTATAGAACCCTTTTTTAACCTTAATAAGTTTTGCAGGTTCCGATAACTTTTTGCAATAAAAATCACGGTCCTTATCTTTGATATTATACCAACTATGGGGGTACGTGATCTCGCTGAGACCTACTTCCCAGGTCTCTGATAACTCTATAGGCTTTGGAAAATTGGTTGTATAATTCGAACTCTGATTATTACAATATACACTGCTCAAAAAAATAAAGGGAACACTTAAACAACACAATGTAACTCCAAGTAAATCACATTTCTGTGAAATCAAACTGTCCACTTGGGAAGCAACACTGATTGACAATACATTTCACATTCTGTTGTGCAAATGGAATAGACAACAGGTGGAAATTATAGGCAATTAGCAAGACACTCCCAATAAAGTGTGGTTACCACAGACCACTTCTCAGTTCCTATGCTTCCCGGCTGATGTTTTGGTCACTTTTGAATGCTGGCGGTGCTTTCACTCTAGTGGTAGCATGAGACGGAGTCTAGAACCCACACAAGTGGCTCAGGTAGTGCAGCTCATCCAGGATGGTACATCAATGCGAGCTGTGGCAAGAAGGTTTGCTGTGTCTGTCAGCGTAGTGTCCAGAGCATGGAGGCGCTACCAGGAGACAGGCCGGTTCATCAGGAGACGTGGAGGAGGCTGTAGCAGGACCGCTACCTCCGCCTTTGTGCAAGGAGGAGCAGGAGGAGCACTGCCAGAACCCTGCAAAATGACCTCCAGCAGGCCACAAATGTGCATGTGTCTGCTCAAACGGTCAGAAACAGACTCCCTGAGGGTGGTATGAGGGCCCGATGTCCACAGGTGGGGGTTGTGCTTACAGCCCAACACCATGCAAGACGTTTGGCATTTGCAAGAGAACACCAAGATTGGCAAATTCGCCACTGGCGCCCTGTGGTCTTCACAGATGAAAGCAGGTTCACACTGAGCACATGTGACAGACGTGACAGAGTCTGGAGACGCAGTGGAGAACGTTCTGCTGCCTGCAACATCCTCCAGCATGACTGGTTTGGCGGTGGGTCAGTCATGGTGTGGGGTGGCATTTATTTGGGTGGCCGCACAACCCTCCATGTGCTCTCCAGAGGTAGCCTGACTGCCATTAGGTACCGAGATGAGATCCTCAGACCCCTTGTGAGACCATATGCTGGTGCGGTTGGCCCTGGGTTCCTCCTAATGCAAGACAATGCTAGACCTCATGTGGCTGGAGTGTGTCAGCAGTTCCTGCAAGAGGAAGGCATTGATGCCATGGACTGGCCCGCCCGTTCCCCAGACCTGAATCCAATTGAGCACATCTGGGACATCATGTCTCGCTCCATCCACCAACGCCATGTTGCACCACAGACTGTCCAGGAGTTGGCGGATGCTTTAGTCCAGGTCTGGGAGGAGATCCCTCAGGAGACCATCCGCCACCTCATCAGGAGCATGCCCAGGCGTTGTGGGGAGGTCATACAGGCACGTGGAGGCCACACACACTACTGAGCCTCATTTTGACTTGTTTAAGGACATTACATCAAAGTTGGATCAGCCTGTAGTGTGGTTTTCCACTTTAATTTTGAGTGTGACTCCAAATCCAGACCTCCATGGGTTGATAAATTTGATTTCCATTGATAATTTTTGTGTGATTTTGTTGTCAGCACATTTAACTATGTAAAGAAAAAAGTATTTAATAAGAATATTTCATTCATTCAGATCTAGGATGTTATTTTAGTATTCCCTTTATTTTTTTGAGCAGTGTATATATTGACACATTTCTTCACATATCTTTTTATATATTTTATTTTCCAAAACTCAACTTCAAAACACTCTCCTGCAACCTGTCTCACCAATTTTTTTAAAAAAGTATTATTTACCTCAAATCTGAAATCCACAATAGAAGCTAGCCAGAAGCTTCCCTTTATTTTTTTGAGCAGTGTATATGTGCAGACGTATTACTGGGGAGAGTCAGGTAGAAGCCGTCGTGTTCCATGATGCACTCCTGTGTACACTCAAATGATGGTGTATTTATCATGCATGAGGGTTTAAATTAACCCCTGATGCCTCCACCACATTGTGCTCTAAAACCCAACTTTTGGGGCCAGTTTTTCCAGCGGACCAGCACCCATTTTTTTTTTACCCTTTTCTCTCTTTTGATCTAGAATCTCCTCCACGTGAAAGACTTTGTCTTTACCCAACTGTACCTTCTGTAATTCCTTCTCATAAAAAGATCCCTCTATAAATTCCCCATCATAATCTATTAATTTGTAGACCGGGGCTTTGCGCGGCAGACATTCGGTAACCGTGAACAACTCATCCGTAGCCTTGCTCATTTTTATTGTCGAAAACACCCCTCAACTTGGATATACGCACCAAGTCCCCCACAATGAATTTACATTTAGTTTTTTCTTACGGCGAAGGGGGAACAAACCATACAGATTTTTTAGAAAAGACCTCGGAGGGTTTCATACGTATACTCTTATGGTAGCTGTTGTTGTACCCCATTACTAAATCTTGAACTATATCGATATATCTATGCGTGTTGTGAGCTGTAAAATAGCGCCACATCCGCTCCTTCAGAGTTATGTTAAAGCGTTCAACAACTGAAGCTTTCAAATCCGAGCCTGTAGCAAAATGTACTATATTGTGCTTCTTCATGCGTTTCTGAAAGGTATTATTAAAAACGTATTTTCTGCCATCAGTCTGCACTTTCTTGTGTGCTCCTCCTTCCTTCAAGATAGAGTCAAAGGCCCGGGTCACCTCTGCCCCACTCTTATTTTTTAAGACCCTGACAAAAGCTATTTTAGAGAAAATATCTATAACCGTTAGCATGTAGCGATTTCCATCATTTTTATCTGCAAGGGCCTGCATGTCACATAGATCCGCCTGAAATTGGGACAAGGGTTGGGTAGAAAAAACTCAATTTCTTGGAAATTGTTTTCTTACCGGTTCATGTAGAGCAGGGGTGTCAAAGTCAAATGGACGGAGGGCCAAATAAAAAAATCAGCTACAAGACGAGGGCCGGACTGTTCGAATGTTCATTGAAAATTTTTTAAATGACGCATATAGTCTAGTGAACCTAATTGAACCTACTGAAAACCTAACAAATATATTACAATATGATCAGATAAATAAAGCAATATTTTCTTATGGCTCTGTCAGTAATCTTTAATTTTCAACAGACACAAAAGACAAATTTCCTTTATATAAATATCCCCATAACATGAACATTAAATGAAAGAAACCGGTATTCAAGGCACCATCAGTAGACTATATTTTCTATTTTAGCAAAAGTGGGCTAAATTTACTTCAAAGAAAAAACAATAATAGCAATTTTCTATCATCCACTCAACTGAAATATTTTTAAAATATAATTGGATTGAAATACAAAAAAATAAAGTGCAAAAATCTATTAATCAAAAACAACACTTTGTTTAAGGAGAAGTAACATGCAGTGAAAACAAATATTAAATTTTAACTTTTAAACTTGAACTGAGTAAAAACTCTAAATATGTGATTGCACAGTAATGTTCACTTGTTTGAGGTTGAGGGTGATACTTGGTGGTGTCCCATCTTTTCCACAAGTTCATCAATGTTCGGGGTAAGGCTCTGAGCTGAAGAAATCCTCAGAATTGAGTGGAGGTGTTCAGCAGTAAGTCGACTTCTGTGTGATGTTTTGTTCAGGTTCATCAAAGAAAACAGTTGTTCACACAGGTATGTGCTGCCAAACATAGACAACGTTTGAGCAGCCTGGATGCGCAGCTGGGGCATTGTGCCGGGGAGGAAACAGGCGAACTCCGCAGCACCCACTGCCGCATATTTTGCCCTCAGTGCATCATTGCATTGGAGGTCAATCAACTCCATTTGGAGGTTTGGTGGTGAGCTTTCCACGTCAACAGCAAATGGGTTACCGAGCAGTTCCAACCTGCTTTTTTGTGCTTCAAAGTCAGCAAATCGGCGTCGAAAGTCAGCGGCAAGCATACCTATTTTATCAGCCAACTGTGTGCTCGGGAACGCACTGGTAGAGAGCTTCTCTTTCATGGTCTGGCAGCTGGGAAAGTGGCTCAAATTTTCTTTCCGCATCTGCGTCTCCCACAGAGTCAGTTTGGTTTTAAATGCCTTCACTGTACTGTACATATCAGAGATGACACGATCCCGACCCTGCAGCTGCAAGTTTATTGCATTCAGATGACTCGTAATGTCACACAGAAAAGCCATTTCACACAGAAACATTTCGTCTCGGAGTTGTGTTGTGTCTTTCCCTTTGCTGTCCAAGAACAGACAAATCTCCTCACGAAGCTCGAAACATCTTTGAAGCACCTTTCCCTGGCTTAGCCATCGCACCTCTGTGTGATAAGGCAAATCACCATGCTCCGTTTCTAACTCCGTCAGAAATGCCTTGAACTGGCGGTGATTCAAACCTTTGGCTCTGATAAAGTTAACTGTGCGCGTGATGATGCTCATTACATGCTCCATTTTCAAGGCTTTACCGCACAACGCTTCCTGGTGTATGATACAATGATAAGCTGTCAGCTCACCTGTCGCGTTTTCCTCTTGCATCTTTTCCCGTATCTTCGCCACCAGTCCGCTCCTGTGTCCACACATCGCAGGTGCTCCGTCGGTTGTCAAACCCACAAGTTTTTCCCAAGGCAGCTCCATCTCATTTACACATCTTGACACCTCTTCATACAAATCATGCCCCGTAGTTGTGCCATGCATAGGACGTAAAGCCAAAAACTCCTCTGTCACGCTTAGGTTGGAGTCCACTCCGCGGATGAAAATTGACAACTGGGCAATGTCAGAAATGTCGGTGCTCTCATCCACAGCCAAGGAATATGCAATAAAATCTTTTCCCTTTTTCACAAGCTGCTCTTTTAGATTGATGGACAACTGGTCTACTCTCTCGGCAATGGTGTTTCTGCTCAGACTCACATTTAAAAAGAGTTGCCTTTTTTCTGGGCAAACTTCGTCACAAACTTTAATCATGCAGTTTTTGATGAAATCCCCCTCCGTAAATGGCCGGGCTGATTTAGCGATCTCTTCTGCCAAAATAAAACTGGCCTTGACAGCAGCCTGGCCTTGTGATTTGGCTTTTTTGAACAGAGCCTGTCGAGATTTGAGGCCTCGTTTTAATTCCTCTGCCTTTTGTAGCCTTTGTTCCATGTCCATATTCTTGTTTTTGTCCGCGTGTTTCGTTTCATAATGTCGTCTCAGATTATACTCTTTCAGTACCGCCACACTTTCTCCACACAGAAGACACACAGGTTTTCCAGCTACCTTCGTGAACATATACTCCGACTCCCACCTTGTTTGAAACCCCCGGTTCTCAGTATCCACCTTCCGTTTTGCCATTTTTGATGGGTATCTGAAAGTTAATTTTACT
The DNA here is from genome assembly GCF_045791955.1 of Oncorhynchus clarkii lewisi. Classification (NCBI taxonomy): domain Eukaryota; kingdom Metazoa; phylum Chordata; class Actinopteri; order Salmoniformes; family Salmonidae; genus Oncorhynchus; species Oncorhynchus clarkii. The sequence continues at coordinate 29,336,338 of NC_092159.1, read as the reverse complement.
GTGATGCTGACGACTGCTGTGCCAATAAATATTGAAATGAAGCAGCCTACTGCTCGGTGCGTCACCTTTGCATTGTGGGAAATGTAGTATTGGTGCGTGTAAAAGATCTGCGGGCTGCCGGCTTGCTGCGGGCCGGTTCTAATAATAAATCAAGATCATCCCAGGGGCCGTAAAAAACCTTCTTGCGGGCCGGATGTGGCCCGCGGGCCTTGACTCTGACATATGTGATGTAGAGTATGTGCATCCTACTCTGATAACCACTCATTCACTTTAGCATCGCTTAACCGGCTACCTGTTTCTTCGGCTATAGCTCTCTGTAAACGTTCCTTACGTAAGAGCCAGGGTTAGAGGGATTATAATAAATGTTTTTCAACATCTGCTCCGCCATCCTTCTTGCCTCTCTGAGGTACAATAACGTTAATGAGCCACTTTCAAATAACGACAACATTTAATTTACATTTTTTCTTTTTTATTTTAAAGAAAACATTATGTATATACAGACAATTCAGAATTCGTTGCAGGATACATGTCCCCGTTTTCTCAATGATCACAGCATGCAATACCCTGTATATTTGGTTTAGATTAACAGGCTTGTGTCGCTGAATTTTTAAAACACACACATCCGCTATATAAGTATATAAACAACAAATATGACACATGTTACAATTAAATGGTGTTTCAAACAAATAAAGTAAAATCTTAGACAAAGTTGTTTCTAATTCTTCAGAATCATCCACAAGACGGGATACCAATTGTGTCCATTGTAGACTCTCGCCCGCATGTCGTACATGATTCATGATTTGTACCATTTTCAGCACACGCTCTACATTAGTCCAGGAATTGTGGGTTGTGTAGAACGATACATTGTTCACTTTATTTTCAATAATTTGATGCATAACATTTGTAAATTCTCTCAAAAGAAAAAATGTATTTAATCTCTCTAACTTCGCATACACATAGTTACCCATTGCTTTACATCTAAATAACACTCGGTCTCTTGGGGTTTATTGAGCCAGAAAGTCATCACATCAGCCACCACAGGTTCCCTGTATTTGTTGTCGTCCACCAGGGTGTGTCGGATTTCTTTGAGTTTCTCGTGGATGTAGATCGCCTCCTTCAGTTAATGTAGGAAAGCCTCGGTTACCCCGTAAACTCTGGGAATAGACGGCACAAGACCCATAGACTCCAGGGCTCTGACCAGCGATGGTATAAACCTGCAGGACCAAAGTATTTTCACCAGCGCCTCAAAATGGTTGAAGAAGTAGTATCTTGGGGGGTCGTATAGGCAAGGATGCCTGAGCTGGCTGGGGTGATTGATCTCACAACCGATGCATTTTTCTCGTATATACTCTCCAATCACCACGTCTAAAAGCGTGGCTACAGAGGCCTTGATGGTGTCCACAAAAATAGTACTGACCATCCCATCAAACACGTCCTCAGGATGTGTACATGTAGGGGGTGTTGCGGGTCTTGCCAGGGGGGAGTAGAATGTTGGGCTGCGAGGCATAGAGTCCTTAGGGTCTGGCCCCCATGACGTTTCGGAGTCCTGGTATGTGGTAGGAATATCCATGGTATATGCGTAAATGAAGAACTGTAGATTTTAAGGACCCTCCTTTTACTGTTGAACCAGTCCTCTGGGTATCAGGGCGTGGTTAACGCAGCCGCGTACTTTTCTTCGGGGGATAACCCTTCTGACGATGTACCTTCTTGGGGCTCTTTTGAATCATAACCCCCGGGATTCGTATATATTATGCACTTCATTATCCGAACAATGCTTTGTCGCTGCTGGCTCTGTACAAACAGAGCGTCCAACAACTAACATTTTCAATTCCATTAAATCCCAACTTTTAAAAGGAATAAGCATGCGCAACCTAAAATCCCCAGTCACAAATCACAAATGTTTTGGTTGAGGGTTTCCTCGTTGCTGATGTAGAACTCCACACAGCCACATGGAAGTCCATTCTTTCTTTGTATTTCACCCTGTGAAATACTCTTCCTGATGAGTCAGGGGTACCTTCCCATCGGGTCTCGTAGCCTGTGAACAAGCTATACCCCTTGGTGATAAGTCTCAGTTCGGGACACAAAACCTTGCAAAAAACCGTCCAGTCTTCAAGCCCATAGTCCACTCCTAATGTCTGGTCGGTATATTCTTCTCCTTCGGCTACCGTATAGAGGTTCACTCTACAGGCCAGATAATCAAAATTGCTGTCCATTAGACATCAGCACTTGATCTTTCAGCGCAGTTGCGGGCGGTATCTGGGTTCTACACACACTTAGAAACCGCTTTTTTTGGTACATCGTATATTGTGGCTTTATACTTGGCCCTTTCTCTGTTTCAGCCGCTGTCCTGCTTCCGTTGTTACAGTCATCATAGCTTTGCCACTGATCACAAAACCCATGTTTATTTTAAAAATCTTGTTTACTGTTCTGGGGTCGCATGTCTTGTTCTGGACTTTATTTATAATGCGTCTGCCACAGCCAATACCCCGGACATTCCTGTTTCATAGACAACAGCCCTAAGGTCAATAAAACAGGGGGGCGGGGGGGCCATACTCTTTGAAATGTTCAAACACATCCCGCAGTTCAAAGAGGTCCCTAGACATCAATCAGCATGACAACTTCAAAGGAATAGATGCAATATAGATATAAAATAACACACCCTCTAACACGTGACAACAGGAACAGGATGTCCTGGCCAGATATCCATATTTGGGCATGTACGCGTCATCTGGACATAGGGTCATGAATCAACATTTTGACCTGTGCCGTCTACTTTATTCTCTCTAACCTCATCTTTATCAAATTATCCATTAAAACCTGTTGTGACTAGGGGGCAGTATTTTCATTTTGGGAAAAAAAACGTTCCCGTAGTAAACGGGATATTTTGTCAGGACAAGATGCTAGAATATGCATATAATTGACAGCTTAGGATAGAAAACACTAAAGTTTCCAAAACTGTAAAAATATTGTCTGTGAGTATAACAGAACTGATGTTGCAGGCGAAAGCCTGAGAAAAATCCAATCCGGAAGTGCCTCATGTTTTGAAAGCGCTGCGTTCCTATGCGTCCCTATTGAGCAGTGAATGGGCTATCAACCAGATTACTCTTTCTCCTATTCCCGAAGGTGTCTACAGCATTGTGACATAGTTTTACGCATTTATGTTGAAGAATACCCGTAAGCGGCTGATGCTGATGTAAGTCGCATGATGCTCCCAGAGAGATTCTCGCGTAAAATACAGAGGTAGCCATTACTGCAATCGGTCCTACTGAAAATCTAATTGTCCCGATGGATATATTATCGAATAGATATTTGAAAAACACCTTGAGGATTGATTATAAACAACGTTTGCCATGTTTCTGTGGATATTATGAAGCTAATTTGGAATATTTTTCGCAGTTTTCATGACTGCAATTTCCGGGTGATTTCTCAGCCAAACGTGAAGAACAAACGGAGCTATTTCGCCTACAAAAATAATATTTTTGGAAAAAATGAACATTTGCTATCTAACTGGGAGTCTCGTGAGTGAAAACATCCGAAGCTCATCAAAGGTAAACAATTTAATTTGATTGCTTTTCTGATTTCCGTGACCAAGTTACCTGCTGCTAGCTGGACAAAATGCTATGCTAGGCTATCAATAAACTTACACAAATGCTTGTCTAGCTTTGGCTGTAAAGCATATTTTGAAAATCTGAGATGATAGGGTGATTAACAAAAGGCTAAGCTGTGTCTCAATATATTTCATTTGTGATTTTCATGAATAGGAATATTTTCTGGGAATATTTATGTCCGTTGCGTTATGCTAATTAGTGTCAGCCGATGATTACGCTCCCTCATGCGGGATGGGGAGTCAGAGGTTAAAGATACCAACTCAAAACCTACGTTTGTCTTCATATGGGTTGTTTAAATTGTATGTAATTATATTCCCAATATTACTTCATCAAATCTCTAGTAATCGATTATACACACATACAATTCATCATATTTTCATATATTAACAGAATCCATATAAAACGTAAGAAATTCTCAGGTACTCACGACAACTATTCCATTTGCTTTTTCAAGGACTCTCCATAGCTACGAAACAGCTCTCCAAACATACTCCCAACAGAACCAAAAATAAACTTTTGTTTCCCGGACAATGACCATGGGATCCCCAACGGTTCTCTAACCTCCCAGAGACCACTGGAAAAATCAAGCCTCCCAGGAACAATAGACCTTCCGCTGCTTTCTAAAATATCATCCCATTTATTATCCAAATTTCAAACATCTGATTACGCATATTTGTATATGTTACTATCCAAACGTCAGATTAAGACTAATTTCCACAGTCACGCAACTCTCATATCACAGTCACACAATGTTATTCCCAAACATACCAAAGCAATTAGTTGTTTTTCAACAATATTTTAACCTGCAGGAATATTTTCACATTTCTATCTCATGGTTAGTTCCTAGGATAATGCAACTCATACATTTACATATTTTAATACTTCTAAAATGGGTACAGGTTTAAAAAGAGTAAATGTTAAAAATAATTACAGATAGCTGACTGGGCCTCAGAGCCTCCTGACTGGGCCTACACCACACAGGAATACACACTCAGAGCCTATGAGGATTTTCTAAAAACTACACTTTGCGTGTTTCACTCACCTCTTTCTTTTTTAAAAACTAGGTTCGAGCTGTGGTATCCACTCAGATCAAAGGTGGGTTCATCTGCTCCGTTCCCGAAGTGTGGTCTCCCTGAGATCCCAAGTTAGAGGGATCTCTCGTGCACCATTTAGCCAGGTCGTCAGTCACCAAGTCAAGATTCACGCCCCATCGCCAAATGTGGTTGTTGATTTCTTTCATATCAAATGAGCTGACAAACGTATCACACAAGTCAGAGTTATACTTGAACTACATCTTTATTCGCCTTATAATAAGGGAGCAGGTCAAGACAACATACACATATAAAGTGAATCAATTGAGTGCTATACGATAATGATGGCTGGTCGACGAATCACCCCCAGATGATTTGTTGAGAGCCCCGATACAAAAGTACAAATGTCTTTAATAGCCAAGATGCACCCCTTTCAACCTACATGACAAACAACAGATGTATAGAACGGGTCACAAGGTCAAGATTTGTATGAAAGATAGTTATAATTCTCAGCAGACAGTATCTGATGTAAAAACAGTACTCTTTGTGTAGAGACCAGGGTCTGGCCCTGGGGTCATCTCTCCCTGGTACCATATAGAACAGAAACATTAACTCATACTCTGGAATGCGGTCTCTTTAGGTTTTATCACCCAAAAGACATTGTAAATCTCTGTCATTGTTTTCTCCCAGAGGCCCATCCTCAGTAGAACACAGACAAAATAGTTATAAGAACCCTCTAATCTGCTGCATAAAACCACCATTTGATCCAATAAAAGTATTATAACATAATGTTGCAGTTTTGCTCTCAGTGTCCACTAAAAGTTGACTAGTAACAACAACTGGGACATACAAGACACCAACCATGAGACCCACTAAATCTGCCCAAGAAGAGGAAAACAAAAGAGAAACCCACAACAAAAGTAAAAAAGGGACGCAAACCAAAAAGGTGGTTAAAATAATTTATTACAATCAATACCATTCATACTATTACAAAATCATAATTCTCATTCATTCTTAATTAATTCCATTTACAAAAACATCAAACAAAAACAAACCTCAGGGGAGCATCGTCCCTCCCCGTCATACCTAACCAATACCTAACCCTTTCCCTATCTCCCCTTCCCTAATCTATCCCCTTACCAAACTCACTCTAACACTCACAGCCATAAACCTCCTTTCCACCTCTCCCGTGCCACATGCTTCCCCCACTTCCTCTCCTCCCTCTTCATCTTCCCCCTCAAATCACCTTCCACCCTTCTCACTATCCCTTCTACCCCCCAATCTCTCCCTGTCTTGACTAAATTCTGCCTGGCTTCCCACAGTCCCTTTTTAAAGAGACTCATGAGAAGCCACAGCAGAAACCTGTCCCTATCCGTTCCCTTTGCTCTCCCTACGCCTCTCTCTAGCCTAGTCCATGTCAAAACAAAATCACTCCTAACCACACCTAGCATTACCCGTGCCCTAGCCCAGACTAGTCCGGCAAAGGCACAGTCCCAAAAGGCATGGCGCACAGTCTCCTCCCTGCCACAAGAGGATCTTGGACAGGTGGGGGATTGCACCAAACTATACCGGTACAAGATGGCACGTACCGGCAAGCACTTATGGAGGCCCAACCAATTCAGGTCCTTGAGCCTATTGTCCAGGCCCCGCGCCTGCACTCCCTCCCAGACCACTGACGAGATGCCCGCTACAGGCGCAGGACTCCCTGCCTGCCTGACCTCCTCGTACAGGTGCCTGTGGTCTAAACCTACTCGGGAAACTTCAACCTCGGGGTGCGCACGCAGCCACTTGGCCGCATGGCCAAAATGCCACGGCAGCTGTTCCGCCCGAGGACCCGCGTTAGACCACACCATTACGCTTCTCGCCTTATACGAGAAGAACACCCGCAGGAGGTAACCGGACGGGTGTATAACCGGACGAGCAAGCTCCGTCAACAAAAAAGAAACAAAAATGGCGTCCAGCTTGAGGGGGAAATGTGGTACCCCCCTACCTCCCTCCCCGATGGGACAGATCATGCGTGCCCTGGCGACCCACTCGCACCTGCCACTCCACATAAACTGAAACACAAGCCTCACTAGAGGCCTCCTCAGACAAGCCGGCAATGGATAGATGTATGCCACATACAAAAGAGACGGCAACACATCCACCTTTAGGACCAGGACTTTGCCCATAAAAGACAAATACCTAGCCTTCCACATTGCTAGCTTCCTCTGTACCACTGCGATACGCATGTTCCAGTTTAGCGTCGCTGAGCCGGAGGTCTCAAAATGAACCCAGAGAATCCTCAGGGCCCCTTCACAGAGAGATAACCCCCCAGGCACATCCGTTCTACCGCGCCATCTTCCGAAAAACTTGACGGAAGACTTTGCATGGTTCAGAACTGCTCCCGACGCTCGGGTGAAATCCCCAAAGATGGCAAGGGACCTTGTCAGGCACGAGTCCTTGCACAACAGCAAGGAAGTGTCGTCGGCGTACTGCGTCATCTTAACACGCAGCCCACCGCTTCCAGGGATCAACAAGCCTTCCACCCCTGTGTCTGCCCTAATGGCAGCCCCCAGAGGCTCCATGTACAGAACGAAGAGGAGAGCCGAGAGTGGGCATCCCTGCCTGACCCCAGACGAGAGGTCAAAAACGTCACCTAAGTGACTATTTACACTAACTCGACACCCCGCTCCGACATATAAAGTACGGATCCATCCTATAAACTTCTCCCCAAATCCTAATCTACCTAACACCCTGAATAGAAAATATCTATTCACGCGATCAAAAGCTTTCGCCTGATCTAGTGCTGCTACCATTAAAGGCAGCCCTCTATCTTCAACCCAAGCGATGGAATCCCTGATCAACTGTAGGTTCCATCTTATAGAGCGGCCCTCTACCCCGCACGTCTGATCCTCGTGGACGACGTAGGGAAGGGATGTGCGCAACCGGTCTGCTATAACCTTTGCAAGAATCTTGTAATCTACGCACAGCATGGTCAATGGCCGCCAGTTGCCAAGGTCAGTTGCTTCCCCCTTCTTATAAAGAAGTGACAGCACACCAACAGCCATTGATCCCCCCGGGACCCCCGTCTCAAGGATGGCCTTCAAGACTTCGAGAACCACTGGTCCAAGTATACCCCAAAACTTGAGGTAAAACTCAGCCGGCAGCCCATCCATCCCAGGCACCTTCCCTTTTCCCATCCTCCTAAGAGCGCTCTCAACCTCTTCTAGTGAGATCTGGGCCTCCATCACGTCTCTAATGTCCTCTGGCAACCGCCGGGACAAGTGTTCTAAAAACACGTTTCCCTGCTCTACATCTATTTCCCTTTCCTTAAATAAACCTTGAAAATGATCAGTTGTCACCCTGACCATTTCCTCTGGTTTACTTACTATACTACCATTTTCTTCCCTAACTCCCTTCATTACCTTCCTACTCTGTCTGGCCCTAACCGACTTAAAGAACATAGCGGAACAAGTCTCATTATGTTCTAGAAAGCCACTATGCGCACGCTCCAGGAAAGCTCGAGCCTTCTGCTCCTGCAGCTCCCTGAGCTGCGCCTTTAGGGCTGCGAATCTCTCCCAGTCAAACGACCCGCCGAGGTTGCCTGCCTCATACTCGAGTTCAATTAACCTTTGGATACGATCCACCTCCCTCCTTTCCTCCCTTCTACAATATCCTATTATAAAAGCCCTTATCCTCCCCTTGACTAAATCCCACCACTCTAACACCCCCTCGCACATGGACCGGAGGCCGTCAAGCCTCCGAAAGAAACAAAAAAATGCATCAACGAAAGCCTGCTCCTCCAGTATATCCCGATCTAACTTCCAGTACCCCCTACCGAAGAGGCAGACTGGCGACCCCACCTGCAGGAACACCCCGTCGTGATCCGTGAAGAACACAGGCAACAGCCGCCCAGACAACTGACCCAAAGACCTGGATACAAAAATGTAGTCGAGCCTCCGCGCAACCCCCCTGGAGTTGCGCCATGTAGGACCGACCATTGCCGGAGTAGTGTGCAGGCCACCATCAACCAGACCATGGCAAGCCATTAGCCCAGAGATGGCACCTGCACTGCTATCACCGCCTACCCCTAAATCTATATTAAAGTCTCCTCCTATCACCAAGTGCCTGTTTGTAACACACAGGGGCGCCAGACAGTCCACCATCTCCCTCCTGTCTGCCGCCACCTGTGGCCCATACACCCCAATTAACCTATATCTAGCTTCTCTAAACTTAACATCTATCCCCAAAACTCTACCCTGCATTATTACAAAAGTGTTCTCTATTTTAACCTCTCTATGCCCACACAAAATCCCTACTCCTGTTGAGTGCACCCCTCCTATGCCCCCAAAAAGATTCCCCCTTATCCCACTCCCTCTTAAATCTACACACATCCCCACCATCCCTCAGGTGAGCCTCCTGTAAAAAACAGAAATCAAACCCCACACCCTCTAAATAACAAAAAACCGCCCTCCTTTTAACATTATCCCTTAACCCCCTAACATTTAGACTAAAAAAAGAAACAGAACGATTCATTTAATTATTTACAACAAATAAAAACCCCAAAACCCAAAGAAAAACCAGGAGACTCACCCGATGCTCCCCTGGTCCATCTCGACCGGCGGGGACGTCCTCTCCTCTCCTGACGCCCCCCCGTCCTCCATCCCAACCCATGATCCAGGCAGTGTGTTGGGTCCTCCCTCCCCACCCACCATCCCCCCCTCCCTGTTTGCCTCGGGCTGCATATAGGGGACCCCATCTCCCCAAACAGGAGTTGGGATCCCTCTAGCAAACAACCCACCGACCCCTCACTGGAGTCATCCACTAAAATGCAAGGGGCTGAGGCAAACCGGGAGGACAAACCCCCCCCCCCCCCCCCCCCCCCGCCACTCTCTTAACCCCCCCTCCCCCTCCACCCCCCCCTCCCTCTCACTTCCTGCCAAGCTCCCCCTCTTTATCCCTTTCTTCTTTGGTGAAGGAGGTAGCGGGGAGACACAACGTCCCATCCCCGCTAACCCTCCACCAAATCCCTCATTTCGACCTTGAGGAAGCCTGGCAGGCTGTCCCCCCACTCCTTCCCCCCATCTCCCCCCCCTCCCACATCCACTCCTCCCTCCTTCTCCGTCACTGTCCCCCTTCCCTCTTCCACTCCTTCTCGTACCACTGTCCCCTTCTCCCTCTTCTCTGCTCCTCCACCTTCTTCCGTCCCCTTTTTCTTCTCTCCTTCTGTTCCATTCTTTTCTTCTCCTCGCCTCTTTCTTTCCACCTCATCCTTCTTCCCATCTTCTTCCTGCACCGTCTTTTCCCCTGTGCCATCCATGAAATCCGCATGCGTCCTTTCTTTCCTCCCCCCATCCCCCTCTCCCCCCCCAGCTGCAGACGCGTATGACCTGTGACGAGCCGGGCAATCACGCCACAGGTGTGCTCTTGAGCCACACCCGTGGCAAGCCTTGGGCTCGTCACACTCCTTGGCCTTGTGCTCTTCCGACCCACAAAAACAACATTTCTTGGCGCTGCACGAGGCCAGGATATGGCCGTAGGCCATACAACGCCTGCAGAATGGGGGCTGACGTGCATAGTAGAGTGTTCCCATGTCAGCCCCCAGGGAGAACATCGCCGGAGGATGGAGGTAGCCATCCACACTCTTCGGGGACTCCCTGAGTAAAGCCTGGAACCCTCTCCTCCCGTTCCAGAAACCCAGGGAGTCCCTGAGGTACCTTGCTGAGGAGACATTGTCCATGTATCTCCCCAGAAAGGCCCTCACTTCTTCATCCTTCATGTGCGGATTGTACATGTTTACGGTGACCACCCTGAAGTTGTTCTTTGCCAGGCTGGTCACCGCATAATGGCACAGGGGTCCTTTTCTTTCCGCTTCCTTTGCCATCTTCAATACATCATCATGTTTCTCTTGCTTGTGAAACGTCACATCAAAACCCTTTTCATTTGGGTTGCCTTGAAGGCAGAGTACCTCCTTCACCTCTATCCTGAGGCATCCCATCAATATGGTCCTTCCAAAAGTTTCCCTGCCCCAAGGTTCCATCTCCTTTTCAGTCCATGAAAATCTTACGGTATTTGCTATACCAATCCCCGGAACCGACCAGGTTTGCTTGTTTGTATTCATTTTTCTTCTTCAAAAAAAAAGCTCTCTTCAGAAAGAAGCTTCAACCTAAAATGAAAACATCTTAAACCAAAAAGGTGGAGCAACTAAAGGTGTTTGCTCTCCACATCTATCAAGACAACTGGAGCACTGGGCCAGACATTCTTAAATAGAACCTAGACCAGCTCAGGTGAAACACCTGACTAATGAGATGGACAAGCCAGCACAGGTGTAACACATACTGACTAACGAGGTGACCCCAATCGGTGCCCCCTACGTGCTAATGATCTCTACGGGCGAAAGTTCAACCTCAAAACATAAATGGAAAAACTAAAGACTAATACCTTCCCCCTTAAGAGAATGCTTACCACCAACATAAAACAACTTCAATTACACATTATAATCAATCACAATGCTTCACCTTCACCAATATAAACATGGTGTCTACTGGCTGTCAACAATTAGCCTCTAGAACTCTCGTCTTCCTAAAACTCACTAGCTTCTAGAACTCTCGTCCCCTTGGAACGAGCCCAAACAAAAATAATTTCCAATACGGAAAAACGTGCAGTCAAAATAAATTGTGATCCATGGCAACTCACTGGCTAAGCGCAAAACACAACACTTTTTGACTGCCCACCCTTGAGACAATCAACAACCAAGTTGTCGTTACCACGGACATGCCTGATTTCAAAAGGAAACTCCTGCAATATCCGTAGTAACTTTCCATCTCACCGCAGAGCTTCTCTCTCTTTTCAGGGTTCACTAGATAGGCATGTTGTTGGATCGGGGCCCAGTCCCCAATGTCATGCTATAGTACATGCTCATGCTCTGGGTTGGCACATCTGAGAATGAACCCTGATATTCTGAAGGCAGGGAAACAATGTCAATATAATTGTAGCCAAAAAAATTGTAATTTGGTTACATAAATAATTATGATTACTAAATGTTACACGAATTGTAAATATAAAATATTGGTTGCATAGTTTTATTTTCAACGTCTTTTCAATTACATTTTGCTAGGTGGGATATCTCCAATGTCAAAGCACAGTTTTAACGTGTCCAAGTCAATAATCAATATGCAGAAACAGATTGGGATAAATTGAAAACCTAAACATAACATGTGCTATATACACAAACACCTGCCACAATAATCATATTACTTGTATTGGTTTAAACAAGCAGCTAATAAACTGCACAAGCACCAAAAACGCTGTTGTTTTGACAAGTAGCAATAAATCACTGATATCAATTAGGGGGAAATCAGGTTGTACGGGCTGTTGAAACAAACACAACTAAAAAAAACACATGGAAATGGGAGATATCTTTTACCTCACTGGTTAGAGGACAACCTGCAGAAGACAGTCAGCTACATTTTGGAGTGATGCATTTAAATTTAGGGGTCGCTAAACAAAGGAATGCAACACTTATTTGTCATCACTCATCGATATCATGTTAAAATCAATTGTGCCGAGAGGAGGGAGATGAGGTTGCATGTCCTGTTAAAACGAACATCTCAAAAACCACACGGAATCTGGGAATAATGTGTACATCACTGGTTAGAGGACAATTTGTAGAAAACAACTAGCTACATTTTGAAGTGTTGCATTTTGATTCAAGTGGGTCACCAACGTGGTAAGTGTAACGACTCTTTTTTTGTTAGTCACTTTTTGTTAAATCATATAAATAGTACTCTTCCATTTCAGAGCCGGGATTTTCCCCGAGGCTAATGTCCATATCATGTTGAAATCAATAGAACAGTGGACAAATGTTTAGGGTTCAACATTGTGACATTATCAAAATACTCCTACTACAATGTTAAAACATTCTACATTGTGACATTAATATCATGAAACAACTCCTTCATGTATGCATTTTCTGATATTGAAATCAGAGCTCTTTTATCAGATTATCTCCTGGCACAGATATGAGATTTCTCTCCTGTGTGTGATCTCTTGTGTACAATCAGCTGTCCAGATCGACAAAAACTCTTCCCACATTGATCACAGCTATAAGGTTTCTCTCCTGTGTGTGTTCTCTGGTGTACAGTCAGATGCCCAGATCTACCAAAACTCTTCCCACATTGATCACAGATAAAAGGCTTCTCTCCTGTGTGTGTTCTCTGGTGTTGAGTCAGAATGCTAGATGTAATAAAACTCTTCCCACATTGACCACAGCTATAAGGTTTCTCTCCTGTGTGTGATCTCTTGTGTACAGTCAGCTGTCCAGATCCACAAAAACTCTTACCACATTCATCACAGCTATAAGGTTTCTCTCCTGTGTGTGTTCTCTGGTGTACAGTCAGCTGCCCAGATCTACCAAAACTCTTCCCACATTGATCACAGACATAAGGTTTCTCTCCTGTGTGTGTTCTCTGGTGCTCTGTCAGAACGCTAGAATGTCCAAAACTCTTCCCACATTGATCACAGCTAAAATATTTCTCTCCTGTGTGTGTTCTCTGGTGTACATTCAGCTGTCCAGATCTACCAAAACTCTTCCCACATTGATCACAGATATAAGATTTCTCTCCTGTGTGTATTCTCTGGTGCGATATCAGGCTGGTTGACCGAGTAAAACTCATCCCACATTGAGTACAGCTATAGGGTTTCTCTCCTGTGTGTATTCTCTGGTGCACTGTCAGAGCAAAAGATTGACCAAAACCCTTCCCACATTGAGCACAGCTATAAGGCTTCTCTCCTGTGTGTGTTCTCTGGTGTCGAGTCAGAATGTTATATGTAATAAAACTCTTCCCACATTGATCACAGCTATAGGGTTTCTCTCCTGTGTGTATTCTTTGGTGCACTGTCAGAGCAAAAGATTGTCCAAAACCCTTCCCACATTGAGCACAGCTATAAGGCTTCTCTCCTGTGTGTGTTCTATGGTGTACAGTCAGAATGTTATTTGTAATAAAACTCTTCCCACATTGATCACAGCTAAAAGGTTTCTCTCCTGTGTGTATTCTCTGGTGCACTGTCAGAACACTAGATTGACTAAAACGCTTCCCACATTGAGCACAGATATACAATTTCTTTCCTGTGTGTGTTCTCTGGTGTGATATCAGGCTGGTTGACCGAGTAAAATTCATCCTGATTCTCTGATGCATTCTCTGATGAATTTTAATGCCTGATGAGCAGGTGAATCTCTTCCCACAGTCAGAGCAGGAATGAGATTTCTTCCCTGTGGATCTCTGCAGGTGTTTGTTGAGGTGTTCTGATCTGGAGAGACTCTTCTCTGCCTCTTCAACATCATGAGGTTGTTGAGGACCCCCAGAGGATCCACGATATTCACGTCTCTCTCCTGTGTGAACAACAAAGTCAGACAGATGGTTAAAGGCCCACAACAGCGGAAATCCACTGTAAAAGGTGATGCCAACAGCATAGCCATGATGTTGTAAAACAATTGACGTGTGTAAAGAATGCAATTTTTTTTGCCAATTGTCTTAAAATGTGCAAGAATAGTCATATTTTGTCTTGTTTTCACATTAGTAGTAAAATCAATGATTGTAGGCTAGAAATAAGTTACTCATGTTGTTGAAATCCTAAGCAGTGTGCCAGACGACTTTTGGTCTCCAATATAGGCCCCTTTCTGTGTTTAATAAAATTGCGGCATGAGGGCGATGCACACACAATTTGATTGCAGAAACACCTCCCTGCTAATGAGGAAACCGATAGTTATGGATGTAGTATATCTGCCTGGAACAAAAATGGTGAGCAAAGATTTTAGTTTTTCACAATGTATTCTGAATGTGAATGAGGGAAAACTCAGGGAGTAACCTCCATTTCCAGGTTGCTTATGAGTGCATTTCACACTACTTTGGATTATAATTCTAAGGCTCGTTTGAATGTCCTGCTGAATGTCCTTAACCTCTCTAGGGTAGGGGGCAGCATTTGGAATTTTGGATGAAAAGCATGCCCAAATAAAACTGCCTGCTTCTCGGGCCCAGAAGATATGATATGCATATAACTGGTAGATTTGAATAGAAAACACTCTAAAGTTTCCAAAACTGTTAAAATAGTGTCTGAGTATAACAGAACTGATTTGGCAAGCAAAAACCTGAGAAAAATCAATTCAGGAAGTATATATACATATATATATATTTTTTTTTGTAGTTTTCTATTCAATGCCATTACAGGATCCATTGATTTAGGACTCAAATTGCAGTTCCTATGCCGTCCACTAGATGTCAACAGTCTTTAGAAATAGTTTCAGGCTTGTATTCTGAAAAATGAGGGAATAAGAGCATTCGGAATGACTAAAGTGTCGCAGAGCTTTTTCATGCGTGCGAAAGAGAGATAGCAATTCTTGTTTACCTTTTAAATTGACGACGTTATTGTCGGGTTGAAATATTAGCGATTATTTAGGCTAAAAACAACCTGAGGGTTGAATATAAACATCGTTTGACATGTTTCTATGAACTTTACAGATACAATTTGGACTTTTTTGTCTTCCTGTTTTGACTGCATTTGAGCCTGTGGATTACTGAAGAAAACACACGAACAAAACTGAGGTTTTTGTATATAAAGAGACTTTTTCATTTATTGAGTAAATGAATGTCTGCTGAGTGCAACCATATGAAGATCATCAAAGGTAAGGGATTCATTTTTATCTCTATTTCTGACTGTTCTACTTGGCTGGTTACTGTTTGTAATGAATTGTCTAGTGGCTATGTTCTCAAATAACCGTACGGTATGCTTTCGCCATAAAGCATTTTTTAAATCTGACACCGTGGTTGGATTCACAAGACGTTCATCTTTAAACCTAAGTAAAATAAGTTTTGTTTTCTGAATTTTTATAATGAGTATTTCTGTATTTGAATTTGGCGCCGAGCAGTTTCACTGGCTGTTGAAGAGGTGGGACGCTAACGTCCCACATAGCCTAGTGAAGTTAGTGACAGTATCCGTTTTATTTTAAATTTAAAAAAATTATTTAACCTTTATTTAACCAGGTAGGCCAGTTGAGAACAAGTTCTCATTTACAACTGCGACCTGGGCAAGATAAAGCAAAGCAGTGCGACAAAAACAACAGAGTTACACGTGGGATAAACAAACGTACAATCAATAACACAATAGAAAAATCTATATCCAGCGTGTGCAAATGGAGTAAGGAGGCACGGCAATAAATAGGCCATAGTAGCGAAGTAATTCAAATTTAGCAAATTAACACTGGAGTGATAGATGTGCAGATGATGATGTGCAAGTAGAAATACTGGTGTGAAAAAGAGCAAAAAAAGCCAATTAAAAAATAAATGGGAATGAGGTAGCTAGTTGGATGGGCTATTTACAGATGGGCTGTGTACAGCTTCAGCGATTGGTAAGCTTCTCAGATAGCCGATGCTTAAAAGTTAGAGAGGGAGATAAGTCTCCAGCTTCAGTGATTTTTGCAATTCCTTACAGTCATTGGCAGCAGAGAACTGGAAGGAAAGGCGGCCAAAAAGGTGCTGGCTTTGGGGATGACCAGTGAGATATACCTCCTAGAGTGCGTGCTATGGGTGGGTGTTGCTATGGTGACCAGTGAGCTGAGTTAAGGTGGCCTAGCAAAGACTTATAGATTACCTGGAGCCAGTGGGTTTGGTGACGAATATGTAGCTAGAGCCAGCAGACGAGAGCATACTGGTCGCAGTGGTGTGTAGTATATGGGGCATTGGTGACAAAACGGATGGCACTGTGATAGACTGCATCCAGTTTGCTGAGTAGAGTGTTGGAGGCTATTTTGTAAATGACATCGCCGAAGTCAAGGATCGGTAGGATATTCAGTTTTACGAGGGTATGTTTGGCAGCGTGAGTGAAGGAGGCTTTGTTCCTAAATAGGAAGCCGATTCTAGATTTAATGTTGGATTGAATATGCTTAAAATGAGTCTGGAAGGAGAGTTTACAGTCTAACCAGACACCTAGGTATTTGTAGTTGTCCACATATTCTAAGTCAGAACCGTCCAGAGTAGTGATGCTAGTCGGGCTGGCGGGTGCAGAAAGCGATCGGTTGAAGAGCATGCATTTAGTTTTACTAGCGTTTAAGAGCAGTTGAAGGCCACAGGAGGAATGTTGTATGGCATTGAAGCTCGTTTGGAGGGTTGTTAACTTCTGTATTGAGCAGCTTGGATGAATAAGGTGCCCAGAGTAAATTGCCTGCTACTCTGTCCTCGATGCGAATATATGCATATTATTACTAGTATTGGATAGAAAACACTCTGAAGTTTCTAAAGCTGTTCGAATGATGTCTGTGAATAAAACATAACTCACATGGCAGGCAAAAATCCAACCAGGAAGTGGGAAATCTGAGGCTTGTAGTTTTCTTTAACTCAGCCCCTATTGTAAATACAGTGGGATATTGGTTATGTTGCACTTCCTAAGGCTTCCACTAGATGTCAACCGTCTTTAGAAACTCGTTTGAGGATTCTACTATAAAGGAGGGGCTCGTGCGAGCTGTTTGAGTAAGTGGTGTGGCAGAGTGACTTGGGCTTTTGATGGGCGGTCACGAGAGAGTTAGCTCTCATTCCATTGCTTTTCTACAGACAAAGGAATTCTCCGGTTGGAACATTATTGAACATTTATGTTTAAAACATCCTAAAGATTGATTCTATACTTAGTTTGACAAGTTTCTACGGGCCGTAATGGAACTTTTTAAACTTTTCATCCGACATTCGGCGCGACCTGAATGCGCTTTTGGATTTGTTTACCAAACTCCCTAACAAAAGAAGATATTTGGACATAACTGATGGACATTATCAAACAAACCAAACATTTATGGTGGAATTGGGATTCCTGGGAGGGCATTCTGATGAAGATCATCAAAGGTAAGTGAATATTTATAACGCTATTTCTGACTAATGTTGACTATCCAATATGGCGGATATCTTTTTGGCTGCTTTGTTGTCTGAACGCTGTACTCAGATTATTGCATGGTTTGCTTTTTCCGTAAAGTTTTTTAAAAATCTGACACCGTGGTTGCATTACGGAGAAGTATATCTATAATTCCATGTTTAACACTTGTATTTGTCAACATTTATGATGAGTATTTCTGTAACTTGATGTGGCTCTCTGCAAAATCACTGCATGTTTGAGAACTACAGAACATAACGCGCCAATGTAAAATGAGATTTTTTGATATATGCACTTTAGCGAACAAAACATACATGTATTGTGTAACATGAAGTCCAAGAGTGTCATCTGATGAAAATCATCAAAGGTTAGTGATTCATTTTCATCTCTATTTGTGCTTTTTGTGACTCCTCTCTTTGGCTGGAAAAATGGCTGTGTTTTTCTGTGACTTGGTGGTGACCTAACAATCATTTGTGGTGCTTTCGCTGTAAAGCCTTTTTGAAATCAGGCACTGTGGCTGGATTAACGAGAATTTTATCTTTAAAATGGTGTATAATACTTGTATGTTTGGGGAATTTTAATTATGGGATTTCTGTTGTTTTGAATTTGGTGCCCTGCACTTTCACTTGCTGTTGCCAGACAGGTTAAAGCATCAGACAAGTTCAGTGCGCATATTTGATTTTATAAAAACACATGGGGCGATTGGTAGAAAGAACAGATGACTCTTGGTTGACCAAGATGTATTTTAGTTGGGGACAGCACTAGAACATGATTTTGGGGCTCCCAGGTGGCGCAGAGGACACTGCATCTCAGTGCTTGAGGCACCACTACAGACACCCTGATACAGCCTGGATCAAATCCAGGCTGTATCACAACCGACCGTGATTTTGAATCCCATAGGGCGGCGCACAATTGGCCCAGCGTCGTCCGGGGTAGGCAGTCATTGTAAATAAGAATTTGTTCTTAACTGACTTGCCAAGTTAAATAAAGGTTACTTTTAAATAGATAGAAATAGAAATATAGTGTTTCATGACAAGCCATTTCTTACAAATCCGTCAAGGCAGCAACCTTGAGAAGGGTTTAAACATAGGTTTCAAACCAATTCATGAATGTAACTGAATCTAGGTATGTCTTGCCTTTAATGTAAGGGCATGAAAAAAAATTGGCAGAATATTATACAATGACCTATCAACAGCTCTAATAATTTGGCCCCCCAACAGGAAATCTTCACTGGCAATTCTAGAATATACTATATATCCTAGAAACCTGGTTAAACGATCACTATGACATCATGGACGAATTCTAGAATATACTATATAGAAACTTGGTTAAACTTTCATTATGACATCATGGATGAATTCTAGAATATACTATATAGCCTAGAAACCTGGTTAAACTATCATTATGACCTCATGGATGGCCAGTCCTTGTATTCATAGTGTAGTGAATTCAGGGGGTAGCCCTGAGCTGAACTCAAACCTGGGTCCAGCGACTGTCAAGCCAACACCTTATAACTGTTACGCCAAAATGTCTTAACTTCTTGACGAGGTCGCTAGGTGTTGTGTTACGCTTTCTACAATAGCTTTCTCTATGAATTTGAGAGTGGTTACACTTCTCCTTCCCCAATCCCTCAGCTGCTCACCAAACCAAGTCTCTGGGCAGCCATTTTGTTGATGTTTAAAAAAACACAACCCAGCAATCTGCAGTTCAAACAATAACAAATCTGTCATTCCACCACTGTTATGGTAATAAGATGATTATGGGGTTGGAGAAATGAAACTACAGACAGACAGACCTATGGATGCAAGGACTGACCATCCCATGATACCAACATTATAGTTTTAACCATGTTGAGGCTGGCAGTGTTGATTTACATTGTTTCTAAACAGAGTAAAAAAAAGCTTATTTGGGGATCTGATGGGGAAAACAGTTGAACTAAGCTCATGAGGCATGTGTTATATTCTTCAAGAATCAATGGCTATAAATAAATAATTTAAACGTCACAATATGGATGTAGCAATTGCAGATTTCCGCTTTAACACCAAACATCAGTTCAACAACTGCAGAGTTTGTGCCTCTGTTTTTAAGACAGTACTTACTAGTGTTAATAAGGGAACGGTTTCTCAAAACCATCTTTTGGCTACATTCATCGTTAGAACCATTGGATTCTTTAAGATGCGTTTGGGAAACCGGGCCCAGATATCCAGGTCCCTCCTCTTCTTCCTCCTCCTTTTTCGATGTAACAGTCATCTCTCCCTTCTCCTCTTTCACTCCAAAAACTGCATCCTCCTCTCCTTTTACTGTAACATCCTTCTCTCCTTTTACTGTAACATCCTTCTCTCCTTTTACTGTAACATCCTCCTCTCCCTTTACTGTAACATCCTCCTCCTCTTTCACTCTGAACGCGTCTTCCTCTTCTTTCACAGTAACGGCCTCACCCTCTACTTCTTGTTTTACTGTGTTATCCGTCTCTTCTTTAACAGGAGAGTAGCTTAGTGAGCTCATGGTCGGAGATGTTAGCTAGTTAGGCTAATGCTAACTTAACCAGTCCGGTAGCTGACTAATAACAACACCGTAAATATGAAATTAAATCGGATAACTAACTAGAAGACAGAAGTGGGTTTAAAACACAGTGGCTAATATACACTAAAGCGTCTAAAGAGCTTTATTGGTTCGTCGATTTTGGCTAGCAAGCTACCGAAGTGTATCGCGAACTGTTGCTGCTGTTGAAATAAGCGTTCCGTCCACTAGATTATACGTCACACTAGCAGCATCGCCTTAAAGTCGCAGACCGCCATTTGTTGACTGGAGTGGGTAACGCAGTTGAGTAAAATGTTTATTTTATTTTCAGACAAGTTAAAGTGTAGGAAGCATTAGATTTACTCACCAGCGTTACACTACAGTGTGGTTAAAAACTTACTAAGCTAGTTGTAGTCACGATTTGGTTACCTATAAGTACAAACAGTTATGTTTTTGCGTTATTACATATTTATTAACTTATTTCAGGAAATCTTCTAAACTACCCACAATGCAGTATTTCTCAACGTCATATGGATGATCTCTGTGCTACTGAGTTTGTATACCAGTGTAACGGTGTAATGAAGTTACATGTTTTATATATATTTAACCTTTATTTAACTAGGCAAGTCAATTAAGAACAAATTCTTATTTACATTGACGGCCTACCCCGGCTAAACCCTAACCCAGACCAGACGATGCTGGGCCAATTGTGCGCTGCCCTATGGGACTCTCAATCACGGCCTGTTATGATACAGCCTGTAATGACCCCTCTAGCACTGAGGTGCAGTACCTTAGGGCTAAACCCTAACCCAGACGATGCTGGGCCAATTGTGCGCTGCCCTATGGGACTCTCAATCACGGCCTGTTATGATACAGCCTGTAATGACCCCTCTAGCACTGAGGTGCAGTACCTTAGACCGTTGCTCATGTTGTTTACATTACACTCAGTAATACACTCAGTGATAAAGGAATGGAACTCTGGGTAATCCACAGCAGATTTTTGGAGAATTTGACAATTGAGTGGTTCTGGGATGGAAATGTATAAAGTTGACATTACATCATACATTAGCAATTTATGTTTCAGTAACTACTGTTGTTGGTTTGTCGTCAAATAAGCCTCTTTATATGTTATCACTGTAGGCAATTTGTAGCTGTGCTATCTAACCTCCAAACGAGCTTCAATGCCATACAACACTCCTTCCGTGGCCTCCAACTGCTCTTAAACGCTAGTAAAATCAAATGCATGCTTTTCAACCGTTCGCTGCCTGCACCCGCACCGCTGACTAGCATCACCACCCTGGATGGTTCCGACCTTGAATATGTGGACATCTATAAGTACCTAGGTGTCTGGCTAGACTGTAAACTCTCCTTCCAGACTCATATCAAACATCTCCAATCGAAAATCAAATCTAGAGTCGGCTTTCTATTCCGCAACAAAGCCTCCTTCACTCACGCCGCCAAACTTACCCTAGTAAAACTGACTATCCTACCGATCCTCGACTTCGGCGATGTCATCTACAAAATTGCTTCCAACACTCTACTCAGCAAACTGGATGCAGTTTATCACAGTGCCATCCGTTTTGTCACTAAAGCACCTTATACCACCCACCACTGCGACCTGTATGCTCTAGTCGGCTGGCCCTCGCTACATATTCGTCGCCAGACCCACTGGCTCCAGGTCATCTACAAGTCCATGCTAGGTAAAGCTCCGCCTTATCTCAGTTCACTGGTCATGATGGCAACACCCACCCGTAATACGCGCTCCAGCAGGTGTACAGTGCCTTGCGAAAGTATTCGGCCCCCTTGAACTTTGCGACCTTTTGCCACATTTCAGGCTTCAAACATAAAGATATAAAACTGTATTTTTTGTGAAGAATCAACAACAAGTGGGACACAATCATGAAGTGGAACGACATTTATTGGATATTTCAAACTTTTTTAACAAATCAAAAACTGAAAAATTGGGCGTGCAAAATTATTCAGCCCCTTCACTTTCAGTGCAGCAAACTCTCTCCAGAAGTTCAGTGAGGATCTCTGAATGATCCAATGTTGACCTAAATGACTAATGATGATAAATACAATCCACCTGTGTGTAATCAAGTCTCCGTATAAATGCACCTGCACTGTGATAGTCTCAGAGGTCCGTTAAAAGCGCAGAGAGCATCATGAAGAACAAGGAACACACCAGGCAGGTCCGAGATACTGTTGTGAGGAAGTTTAAATCCGGATTTGGATACAGAAAGATTTCCCAAGCTTTAAACATTCCAAGGAGCACTGTGCAAGCGATAATATTGAAATGGAAGGAGTATCAGACCACTGCAAATCTACCAAGACCTGGCCGTCCCTCTAAACTTTCAGCTCATACAAGGAGAAGACTGATCAGAGATGCAGCCAAGAGGCCCATGATCACTCTGGATGAACTGCAGAGATCTACAGCTGAGGTGGGAGACTCTGTCCATAGGACAACAATCAGTCGTATATTGCACAAATCTGGCCTTTATGGAAGAGTGGCAAGAAGAAAGCCATTTCTTAAAGATATCCATAAAAAGTGTTGTTTAAAGTTTGCCACAAGCCACCTGGGAGACACACCAAACATGTGGAAGAAGGTGCTCTGGTCAGATGAAACCAAAATTGAACTTTTTGGCAACAATGCAAAACGTTATGTTTGGCGTAAAAGCAACACAGCTGAACACACCATCCCCACTGTCAAACATGGTGGTGGCAGTATCATGGTTTGGGCCTGCTTTTCTTCAGCAGGGACAGGGAGATGGTTAAAATTGATGGGAAGATGGATGGAGCCAAATACTGGACCATTCTGGAAGAAAACCTGATGGAGTCTGCAAAAGACCTGAGACTGGGATGGAGATTTGTCTTCCAACAAGACAATGATCCAAAACATAAAGCAAAATCTACAATGGAATGGTTCAAAAATAAACATATCCAGGTGTTAGAATGGCCAAGTCAAAGTCCAGACCTGAATCCAATCGAGAATCTGTGGAAAGAACTGAAAACTGCTGTTCACAAATGCTCTCCATCCAACCTCACTGAGCTCGAGCTGTTTTGCAAGGAGGAATGGGAAAAAATGTCAGTCTCTCGATGTGCAAAACTGATAGAGACATACCCCAAGCGACTTACAGCTGTAATCGCAGCAAAAGGTGGCGCTACAAAGTATTAACTTAAGGGGGCTGAATAATTTTGCACGCCCAATTTTTCAGTTTTTGATTTGTTAAAAAAAGTTTGAAATATCCAATAAATGTCGTTCCACTTCATGATTCTGTCCCACTTGTTGTTGATTCTTCACAAAAAAATACAGTTTTATATCTTTATGTTTGAAGCCTGAAATGTGGCAAAAGGTCGCAAAGTTCAAGGGGGCCGAATACTTTCGCAAGGCACTGTATCTCACTGATCATCCCTAAAGCCAACACCTCATTTGGCCGCCTTTCGTTCCAGTTCTCTGCTGCCTGTGACTGGAACGATGGAGACTTTTATCTCCCTCACCAACTTCAAACATCTGCTATCTGAGCAGCTAACCGATTGCTGCAGCTGTACATAGTCTATCGGTAAATAGCCCACCCATTTTTACCTACCTCATCCCCATACTGTTTTTATTTATTTACTTTTCTGTTCTTTTGCACACCAGTATCTCTTCCTGTACATGACCATCTGATCATTTATCACTCCAGTGTTAATCTGCAAAATTGTAATTATTCGCCTACCTCCTCATGCCTTTTGCACACAATGTATATAGACTCTATTGACTTGTTAATTGTTTACTCCATGTGTAACTCTGTGTTGTCTGTTCACACTGCTATGCTTTATCTTGGCCAGGTCACAGTTGCAAATGAGAACTTGTTCTCAACTAGCCTACCTGGTTAAATAAAGGTGAAAAAATAAATAAATAAAAATGAACACCAGCTAGTTTATTAGCCCGGTATTGTTAGTTTAGGTGTATTATACTTCTTCGCCACCAGACATTAAGTAATTTTCAGGTTAATTTGATATATTTTGACACTAAAATGGATGACAGTTTATTCTGATGTAGTGAATATGAGACACATGGAAACAATTGATTAATTTATTATAGTAAAGTAGGAATTAGTATTAATTGTTAAATCCACTATACGATCACAATGACTTTGATAGACATTTCAATTGTTTTTTTTGTCAGTATATTATATGGCAGATTAATGGAGAATTGCTGTGGGAGTGCTATTTATATCCCGTCACTACTGATCATTCTTCCATACTGTGTGTGTCCCATCATTGCAGCTTTGGAAATAAATGAACTATCCATCCATTGCTCCTTCCTGTGTTGACTCACTGACTTGAGGGAAGGGACTAGGAACTTGCTCGATATCTAGGAAGGTCATGCTAGGTTGATATCTAGCTCAAGCTTCACCTCATGCTTTTCATGAACTGTGTGGTTGTGTTATCTAGTGGGAACCTGTTAGCACGGTGGGCTCTGGTGCCTTCTTGCCATGGGTTCAAATCAAAAGAGAAAATCAACCTGCTTGCTCCTTTATGTTGTGTCAACTTGTCGATATGTTACGTTTGATACCGGAGCTACGAGCCATGCGTCCAAATCACTAAACAGTGTGCTGATGCCTGTATCACTTTATCAGCAGCACGTGAAGCTTCATTTCGTCGAACAACCACCTGATTAGTTTGGTATTGGGCTTGTTTGACACTGCAGGCGACTGATTGATCTACAAATCACCACTACATCAATAACTACATCACACCTGCCCAGACCCACTAGAACACACCTCCATCTCCATTAACTACATCACACCTGCCCAGACCCACTAGAACACACCTCCATCTCCATTAACTACATCACACCTGTCCAGACCCACTAGACCACACCTTCATCTCCATTAACTACATCACACCTGTCCAGACCGACTAGAACACACCTTCATCTCCATTAACTACATCACACCTGCCCAGACCCACTAGAAAACACCTTCATTTTCATTAACCACATCACACCTGCCCAGACCCACTAGAACACACCTCCATCTCCATGAACTACATCACACCTTCACAGACCCACTAGAATCCACCTCCATCTCCATGAACTACATCACACCAGCCCAGACCCACTAGAACACACCTTCATCTCCATTAACTACATCACACCAGCCCAGACCCACTAGAACCCACCTCCATCTCCATTAACTACATCACACCAGCCCAGACCCACCAGAACACACCTCCATCTCCATTAACTACATCACACCTGCCCAGACCCACTAGAACCCACCTCCATCTCCATTAACTACATCACACCAGCCCAGACCCACCAGAACACACCTCCATCTCCATTAACTACATCACACCTGTCCAGACCCACTGGAACACACCTCCATCTCCATTAACTACATCACACCTGCCCAGACCCACTAGAACACACCTCCATCTCCATGAACTACATAAAACCTGCCCAGACCCGTAGAACACACCTCCATCTCCATTAACTACATCACAATACTTTGATACAGTTAAAGACTTACAAAACGTTTTTCTGCAGTTTGAGATCGACTGAGTTTTGTTTTTTTACACCTGCCAATGTAAATCCTTTGAACGAGACAAGTTACCAAACAGGACATATTGCTAATGCTCTTCCCAATGATAACCTGAATGACAATTAACTTGTGGTGGTGATGACGTCCTATTCGATAACGTCGTCCATCGGGATTCAGCCCAAAAAAGAAGACACTCTGGATTGATCACTGGAGTCAGATGTGAAGGAGGAGGTTGATCATCAGGAGTCAGATGTGAAGGAGGAGGTTGATCATCAGGAGTCAGATGTGAAGGAGGAGGTTGATCATCAGTGAACCTCTAGGATTATGGCTGGGCTGGCGTTTCCACTTCCAGCTTGGTCATATATTTTGACACATTGAATGTTTATATTGCAAACCTATGTTATATATTTGTGCCTCTTGTTTCAGGAAGTGATGTGACTAAGTGCTGCCTATATATACAATGCATTCGGAAATTAATCAGACCCCTTCACCATTTCCACATTTTGTTACGTTACAGCCTTATTCTAAAATGGATTAAATCATTTTTTCCCTCATCAATCTACACACAATACCCAATAATGACATCATAATATCCCACAAGACATCACATTGCCCCATAATGACATCACAATAACCCACAATGACATCACAATACCCCATAATGTCAAAGCAAAAACAGGTAAATAAATGAAAACATTTGATTTTCTTTCAAAAACAAGGACATTTCTAATTGATTCCAAACTTTTGAATGGCAGTGTACATGATGTATTGTTACACCACGTAGGAGCAGTATAGACCTAGTCTGTTCATTATATACATCTACATGATGTATTGTTACACCATGTAGAAGCAGTATAGACCTACAGTAGCTGGCTACTTACTTAGATTTAGTATGAGTTAATAAAACTGCCTTAAATGTGCTGTAGTAAACATGTTTTATTCTCACTAATCAATCAACACTTTCCTGTCTTTGTATGTCTCAATATAATGGTATTATTTAATTAAATCCATTTAAAATAATTTTTGTCTGAAAATAAAATATGATCCACCTGCGTTTCCCCTCCAGTCAGCAGACGGCGATGTGGGTCTTTCAGGCGACGCTGCCAGCTTGATGTATAATCTAGTGGACGGTTCTTCATAAACAGCTCGTCAACCACCTCAGCTTGCTAGCCAACATAGCCGAAAGATTCAAGCTATTTATACGCTTTCGATGTATATTAGCTACTGTGTTTTAGACACACATCTGTCGTATCTACTTGTTAACCTATTTAATTTAATATTACATTATTTTGTATTAGTCAGCTATAGTAGCTGGCTGGTTAAATTAGCACTAGTCTAGTCGCTAATGATTGCTAGCTAACATCCCCGACCATGAGCTCCCTAAACTACTCTCCTAAATTTGTCTCATTTGATATTAAAGAAATTAACCACATTTGGCGATGGGGATGTTAATCTTCACTTGGTGACCGTTCCTGAAGACCTGGGTAAATCGTGCACGAGGGATCCCTCAAACATGGGATCTCAGGGAGACCACACTTTGGGAATGGAGCAGATGGTCCAACCTTTGATCTGAGAGGCAGCGAGCCGAGTTGATACCACATCTCAAACGTAGTTTAAAAAAAGAAAGACGAGCGAAACACGTAAAGAGGAGTTTTTAGAAAATCCTCGTAGGCTCTGAGTGTGTATTTCTGTGTGAGGGGGGCACCTTGGAGGTGTAAACAGGGCCGAGGCAGCTATCTGTGTGAACTGGATGAAAACTAGAATCTGTGTTTACTAGTTACGACCATTTATGATATAGTAGAAGATAGTAAGGTGCACCTGTAATTTTTTAAAACCTGGACCCCATTTTAGAAGTATTGAAAGATGTACATGTATGAGTTACATTATCCTCGGAGCTAACCATGAGATAGAAATGTGAACATATTTCTACAGGTTAAAATATTGTTGAAAAACAACTAATTGATTAGGTATGTTTGGGAATAACATTGTGTGACTGATATGAGAGTTGTGTGAATGTGTAAATGAGTCTTAATCTGACGTTTGGATAGTAACATATAGAAATATGCTAACTCAGATTATTGAAATTTGGATAATAAACAGGATGATATTTTAGAAAGCAGCGGAAGGTCTATAGTTCCTGGGAGGCTTGATTTTCCAGTGGTCTCTGAGAGGATAGAAAACCGTTGACGATCCCATGGTCATTGTCTGGGAAACAAAAGTTATTTTTTTTAATTCTGCTGGGAGTACGTTTGGAGAGCTGCTTCTTAGCTATGGAGAGTCCTTGAAAAAGCTAATTGAATGGTTTTCATGAGTACCAAATAATTTCTTACGTTTTATATGGATTCTGTGAATATATGAAAATATGATGAATTGTTATTGTGTATAATGATTACTATAGATTTGATAAAGTAAAACTGGAAATATAATTAAATACAATTTAAACAACCCATATGTAAACAAACGTAGGTTTTAAATTGGTATCTTTAATGGATAATTTGATAAAGATGAGGTTTAAGCGTTATTAAACAGTCTACAAAGTCTGGGCAGTTGTCTCAGAAACTGATGGGAGTGTGTCCACTTTAGGGTAAATTACCCTAAGGATGAAACTATAAAAGGCTTATTGGATTTTCTCCATCCGGGTACTACATTTGAAATAAAACTACCTTTAATGCCTGTGGGGGTCTTCCCAGTATGAGAGGAACTGCTAGATTTATTGAATAAACCTTTTTTTCCATCAAGTTCGAGTGAACCAAAGTGTCTGACAAACTGTTGATGTTGAAGGAGCGTCCCGTCCACTAGAATACACCTCACAGTGGCAGAATCACCTGAAAGACGCACATCGCCATCTGCTGACTGGAGTTGGTATCGCAGTTGAGAAAATACTTTCAGACAAAAAGTTATTTGAAGAACCTTTTGTGGGAACCCCTATAAGTTATTTGAAGAACCCCTTATCATGGTTCCTCAAAGAACCTTTTGGGGTTAATTTTTTAACTCCCTGTCCACCCTCCCTCCATTATAAAAACATATAATAATATTGACAATATTGACTTAAATAATGAATTGTTTATTTAGTGGCACCACAAATGTGAATGAATATTTACACTACAATTTACCAAACAAAACACATTACAAATTGCAACATTTCTGCAGACATGTCAGACCATATTAAATAATAACATTACTTTGTAAAGTGCTTTTCATGACATTTAAAATAATAATAATGATGTACAATAAAAACAACATGCATTAAAAATGAATCATAGGTAAACTAACAATATTGTGGACTTGATGCTAAATAAAGATTTTTCAGCTTTAGTGTGTATATCATATTCACTTAGTTATGTTAGGAAGTTTGCCATCTTTATGACCGGCCCTGGTAACTTCACCCAACTTCTCTTTTCCCCAGAACACAGTAACTTAACAACATAAGTGTTTTTCTGACATTTTTGGGAAATTTAAGGGAAAATAAAAAATACAGCCCTAGCAGAGCCCCAAGTCCCATGGAGACGTTCTCGATGTTGTGGATGTTCTCCCCATCAAAGGCCAGTGGGATTTCACTCTCATGGTGAAATGGATTTCCGCCGATGTGCAGTAAAGGAGTGAAGAGCGGTGAAATCTGTGTCAACAAAAGTAAGAAAAGATTAATACACATACAATTAACAAAGAACATAACAAATGTTCAGCTGTAGTTTTATATAAGCATGCACACTTATGTTTATGAAGAAACAGATGATTGGTGCATAGGCATACCTTGTCACGGACATAAAGGCCACTCGGGTCCTCATTGAAGAGGTTGGGCAAGAGCAGAATCGCTGCTGTGGTCTCCAGTCCTAGTAAAGCATTGATCTTACTACACAATTTTATTACAAAATACATCAGAGAAAGGGAAGGAATAAGAGCAAATCCCTCTTCTGTATTGTCCTTCGGGGACTGTCAAAATACCAGGATGATGTCCTCACCCCTGCCTCTCTACCTCTGCTAGTCCTTGATATCTCGTTTTGGGGAGAGCTGACGACAACGAGGCGGCAGATCAAAGACCCGTGGAGCCGGAGGTAAAGAGAATGGCTAGCATCGGGAAAATAGATGTGTTTGATGACACGCAAGAAAACTGGGCAAGTTACATTGAATGACTGGAACAGTACTTCATTGCAAACGACATTGCTGATAAAAGAGTACCAGCGTTGTTGAGTTTAATTGGCCCAAAAACATACAGTTTGCTAAGAGATCTGACTGCCCCTCTGAAGCCCTCAAATAAAACATTCACAGAGATTGTGGAGATATTGCAAAATCACCTATCACCTAAACCACTCCTCATCGCTGAACGTTTTCGTTTCCACAAGAGAGATCAGAATGAGGGTGTTAGTACATATGTAGCAGAGTTGAAGAAACTGTCTGAACATTGCCAGTTTGGAGAGAACCTAAATGACACATTAAGGGATAGATTTGTTTGTGGACTGAAACATGAACACATTCAAAAACGTTTGCTCA
Source organism: Oncorhynchus clarkii lewisi (assembly GCF_045791955.1). Lineage (NCBI taxonomy): Eukaryota > Metazoa > Chordata > Actinopteri > Salmoniformes > Salmonidae > Oncorhynchus > Oncorhynchus clarkii. Next base: position 29,306,272 of record NC_092159.1, on the reverse strand, counting down.
CAGAATCAGAGCTCACGTTTGCAAAGGCTGTTGAAATGGCTGTGGCTATGGAAATCGCGACTAAAGATGCATTTGAGTTGCAAAGTAAAAGAAGTACTGACCTGTCACAAATTTCCCTGCACAAGTTTTCACGCAGTCGACAGCGCCCCGTGTGGCCGAAAAATGCAACAGGTGTGACAGAGATGGTCACAGAGCAGAGGACTGCCGTTTCAAAGACGAAATTTGTCACAAATGCAGTAGAAGGGGGCACATTCAAAGAGCATGCAAAGCAAAATTCAGTCACAACAGGAAAACTGAGAAAATTAAAGGGTCTGTGAATGCACTAGCAGAGAACAGTGGCAGTGATTCAGATGAACGATTAATTGGTACAATGGAGTTAAACACAGTGACTTCTCCCAGCAGTAGCATAATATGGGTGACACCAGATATCGACCTGCGTTGCAGGTCAGAGTGCATTATGGGGGGCAAACACAGCAGTTACAGCTGTATGTGGTGCCTGGAACTGGCCCCCCATTATTTGGCAGGGAATGGCTTTCAAAAATAAAGCTGAATTGGTGTGACTTGAAAATGCTCCACACGTTCCAGTCCAAAGAGAAAGGCACAGACCAAACACTGGAACACTTGCGGAAGAAATACAACACCGTGTTCAGTGATCAGATGGGAACAGTAAAAGGCTTCACAGCAAAACTTGTACTAAGAGATGACGCAACCCCAAAATTCTGAAAAGCCAGATCTGTTCCATACTCCTTGAGACCAAAGGTGGAAGCAGAAATCGATCGCTTGCAGGATACAGGGATCCTGACGAAAGTGGACAGAAGCGAATGGGCCACACCCATAGTTCCTATTGTGAAGAAAGACGGGTCTGTTAGAATGTGTGGGGACTTCAAGGTAACTGTGAATTCAATGTTGCATGTGGACCAATACCCCCTACCACGTCTGGATGACATCTTTGCTGCACTAGCTGGTGGGAAACACTTCAGTAAAATCGATCTGAAACAGGCTTACCTGCAGCTACCGGTTGAAGAGAGTTCCAAACAGTACCTGACAATAAACACACACAAAAGTCTATACAGGTATAACCGCCTGGTTTTTGGCATTGCATCAGCCCCAGCCATTTGGCAACGAACTATTGACCAGATTTTGCAAGGAATCCCAGGAACCCAGTGTATCCTGGATGACATGATCATAACAGGACGCACCGACAAAGAGCACCTGGCTAACCTGGAAGAGGTCCTGAAAAGACTGAAAGAGTATGGTCTACATGCAAACTTACAGAAGTGTGAGTTCTTCAAAGACAAGATTGTCTTCTGTGGACATGAGACTGACTGCAATGGATTGCACAAAACACAGGACAAAATTGAGGCAGTGGTACAGGCACCACGACCACAAAATATCACAGAAGTGAGATCTTTCACGGGACTGATCAATTACTACAGAAGATTCCTCCCAAACCTTTCAGCAGTACTCCAGCCTCTAAATCAGCTCCTGGAAAAGAATAGGACATGGCGGTGGACAGAGCAGTGTAAAAATGCATTTCTGGAGGCAAAACGGCTCATAACATCAGAACAGGTCCTGATGCATTACGACCCTGAAATGCCAGTGAAGTTGGCTTGTGATGCGTCCCCTTATGGATTAGGGGCAATCCTTTCACACACACTGAAAGATGGGTCAGAGAGGCCAGTTGCATTTGCGTCACGAACATTGAATAATGCAGAGAAAAACTACTCACAAATCGACAAAGAAGCACTGGCACTGGCACTAGTGTGGGGCGTCAAGAAATTCCACGCATACCTATATGGCAAGCGTTTCACACTGGTTACAGATCACCAGCCGTTGCTTTCCATTTTCAGTCCAAAGAAAGGCATTCCGGCAATGACAGCAGCCAGGTTACAGTGATATGCCCTGTTCCTTGCCAGTCACATGTATGACATTGAGTTTAAGCCGTCATCCCTCCACACAAATGCAGATGGATTATCCAGACTGCCGTGCACAAGAGAAAGACAAAGGAGGGTGGATGCAGTGGACATGTTCCATACCGCTCAGCTCGAGGCACTACCGGTCACAAGCACAGTTATTAAACATGAGACAAGGATAGATGTGACCTTGTCAAAAGTGTACACCTACACCATGTCAGGATGGCCAGCTACTGGCAGAAAGGAGCTGACTCCGTATTTCCAGCAGAGAAACGAAATTACAACGTACCAAGGATATTTGATGTGGGGAATGAGAGTCATGAGACCCCAGAAATGCCAACATCTAGTCTTGCAGCAACTACATGAAGGTCATGTTGGAATTGTCAAAATGAAGCTGCTCGCAAGGAGCCACTTCTGGTGGCCAGGTCTGGAAAATATGACAAAGACTGTAGCGGATGTTTGGAAACCCTTCACATGCCTGCTCCTGTCCCAGTCCACCCATGGGAATGGCCCGCAGAGCCATGGCAGAGAATTCATGTGGACTAAGCTGGTCCCTTTGAAAAGCACATGTTTCTGGTTATAGTTGATGCCCATTCCAAATGGCCAGAAGTGTTTTGCACTGACTCCTCCACCTCAGCTCAGACGATAGAGTGTCTCAGAACAACGTTTGCACGCTTCGGTTTGCCACTGCAGCTGGTAAGTGACAACGCGCAAGCTTTTGTAAGTGACGAGTTTACAAGATTCATGTCAGTAAATGGAATCAAACACTCAACCTCAGCTCCGTACCACCCTGCCACCAATGGGCTGGCAGAACGCTTTGTGCAAACCCTAAAGCAAGGACTCCGTGCAGCAAAACGAGACGAAGGGACTTTGCAAACAAGACTGGCCAAGTTCCTGGCCTCCTACCGAAACACCCCACATGCCACAACAAATGAAAGCCCAGCCGCACTGATGTTCGGGAGGCCTCTCCGCACACAGCTGGACATCATGAAGCCAAACAGGCGTAATGAAATGCTGAACAAACAAGCCAAGATGCTCTCCGGTGGCCGGGAGCGCCATCTCCAAACAGGACAGGAAGTGATGGTGCGAGACTACAGAAGAGGAGGGAAAGGACAAGAGGGACCGTACACACACAAACGGGACCCAGAACTTACCAGGTTCAAGTGAGCCCAGACCTAATGTGGCGGCGTCACATTAACCAAATGCATTCCACGGAAAACAGCACAACAATCGAGAGAGAACAGGCACAGAGAGATCCTGAGAGTGACACACAGGGAACTGTAGAGGACGGTGGGGCAGTAAAGAGACCCCAGGCTGAAAGAAGGGAACGTGTTGATGAAGGTGCTGCTATAGCAGAAGCTATAATGGAACAAGCACACACTGAGGATGTTCAGGAGCCTCCAGACAATCCGAGGCGCTACCCAGAACGAAGGCACCGTCCACCAGACAGACTAGACTTATAAACAAACAAACTGTTCAAGTTCAAATTAAAAGATGCAAAATAACTACAACAAGTTCTGGGAAATTTTTCAGTTGTGGTTTGGTAAAAGTAACTCTGATTGTATAAGAGAAGGAATGTTATGTTCTGTTAATTACTGATGTCCCCTTTAAGGATGGAGCACCCTTGGTCATGCGCAGTGTTGTTCTATGTTATTCTGGTACTAACTCGTTTGAGTAAATGTGAAGCTCCAGTTCAATTGCTTGTATTCAGAGTCTTTCTTATTACATAAATAAGTACTAAGTGTTAAGACACTACACATTCCATGGACTTGATTAATTTTGGAGAAGATCAGAAAAGATAATTAACGCGGACATGTAATGTTTCCAAAATGGGATAGTATTGTCCATGTAACGTTTCCAAAATGGGATAGTATTGTCCATGTAACGTTTCCAAAATGGGATAGTATTGTACATGTAACGTTTCCAAAATGGGATAGTATTGTACATGTAACGTTATGCCCCCTTGTGAGTTGATAGTATTTCATGCTGTAGCAGGCTATATAAAGAGGAAGACCTCCATTGACGATTCAGTTTGTTGTAACATCTCGTAAGGACAGGTCACCGTCCTTAGTTAGTTAACGTTTGCTAGTTCATTATCACAAAACTGAGAACTGCTCTAGATTGGAAACTTACGTTAATGAGTGTAAAGCCATGTTGGCTTTATGGAAACGATATGCAATATATGGGAACGAATATAGTTGAGGGAAATAATCCAAACCTAGTTGTGCCTAGTTAGGACATAACGTTATCTAGCTAGATAACAGTACTGTACTGTAGCTCATACAACGCCAACGGTCAAACCCGGCTTTCTAATATTTACGGTAATTAACTATAGTAACGTTACGGAAGATATTCACTGAACACCATCATTGTATTCGTTATTCATTATTAGTATGTTATATTATTATATTAATTATTTCGAGACATATTCAGAGCCAAACATCAACCCAACTTAACCTTTTTAACTGTTGTCGCATCCAAACTGGTCACCATCGTTTTCAGTTGTAATTGCGAAGTTCCCGGAAGAAGTCCAGCGACAACGGAGGTTCCTCGATGAACCCATCTTCTAACAAGTTCTTTGAAGAACCTTTTTGGGGCTGTTTTTCATTGACCAAGAACCCTAAGGTTCTTAGGGGATCTGAGAACAATTCCAATTGAACCCTTCATTTTTAGAGTTGTAGTCGGCTCTATTTACTCTCAAATTCGCAACATGCTGATTAGCATCAACGAACAAGTCAGCTGCTGCTGCTCCAATACAGTATGAGGTGAGACGGTGAACTGGGCAGTCAGCTGCTGCTGCTCCAATACAGTATGAGGTGAGACGGTGAACTGATGTTGAACCGGGCAGTCTGCTGCTGCTGCTCCAATACAGTATGAGGTGAGACGGTGAATTGACGTTGAACCGGGCAGACAGCTGCTGCTGCTCCAATACAGTATGAGGTGAGACGGTGAACTGACGTTGAATCATAAAGATTAAGTTAATTAGTGAAACTGTTAAAAAAGAGTATATGGCATATTAAATATATTACTCTTGTTATCATATAGAAACATCATGGAATATTGTACATTATATTAGCATCAAAATACATTATTGTTTCATTCAATTTTACATAAGAATATTTCATATTTTCTAGTTCAGAACCCATCACCTGCTATGTAAAGGTCAATTCTACCCGGGATCCTTGGGACATCCCTACCCTAAAACCCTAACAATTTTTAATGTCAACTTCAATGGGTTAGGGACATCCCAAGGATGTATCTCTACCTGAAAATACATGATCTAAGTGATTGATAGTTGGTATTCAGCAGTCATAAAGCCTAACTTACTTTAACGAACTACTAAAATAGTGATTTTGTCAGACAGCATCTCTACACTTTGACTGACTTGATCCATTCATCCTTCCATCCCTCCTCAGCCTTCCTCTCCTCTGAGGACCCAGTGAGGGTGGAGCTCAGTCAGAGAGCTGTTGAGGGACTAGTTAGGAAAAACACTTCTACAGCCAGAGAGGTGAGAGGTCACACGTGGTTTAGATGGTAAATATTTATGTCCCCTTAGCGGTTCATCACATCAGCAAAAGGTAATATGTTCCATCATCTATACTTATTTACATTGGTGCAAATTGACCACTGGTATTGGTGTAATTTCTCACCACTTTTGGCTGTATGAAAGTTAATTCCTTTGACACACATTTGTTCTTTGATATTATGAAGGTAATTTGTGTCAAATGTACTTTTCCCCACTCAGTCACCCCATCTCTTTACATTGCTCTCGTCTTCCTAAAACTCACTAGCTTCTAGAACTCTCGTCCCCTTGGAATGAGCCCAAACAAAACTCAAATCAAATTGTATTAGTCACATGCGCTGAATACATGTGTAGACCTAACAGTGAAATGTTTACTTATGAGCCCCTAACCAACAGTGCAGTTTAAAAAAAAATACAGATAAGAAGAATAGATAAAACTCATCTCCAACATGGAAAAAAAATCAATTGTGATCCATGATCCATGGTAACACACTGGTTATTAAATGCACAACACAAATATTTTGACTGCCCACCCTTGAGACAATCAGCAACCAAGTTGTCCTTACCACATGCTCTAGTACATTTGGGCTGGCACATCTGAGAATGAATCCTGATATTCTAAAAGCAGAGCAACAATGTCAATATAATTGTACCCAAAAATTGTCAGTTGGTTACATAATTATGATTACTAAATGTTACATGAAATGTAAATATTAAATATTTGGTTGCATAGTCTTATTTTCAATTACATTTTGCTAGGTGAGATATCCCCAATGTCAAAACACAGTTTTAACGTTTATGAATCAATAACCAATATGCAGAAACAGTTTGGGATAAACTGAAAACCTAACCATAAAATGGGCTATATACACAAACATCTGCCACAATAATCATATTACTTGTATTGTTTAAACAAGCTCCTTATAAACTGTACAAGCACCAGAAACACTGTTGTTTTGACAAGTAGCAAGAAATCACTGATATCGATTAGGGGGGAAAATCAGGTTGTACGTGCTATTGAAACTAACACAACTAAAAAAACACATGGAAACGGGAGATTAAAGGACAACCTGCAGAAGACTGTCAGCTGCATTTAAATGTAGGGGTCGCTAAACAAACGAACACAACACTTATTTGTCATAACTCTGTTAAAATAATATGTGCGAGAGGAGGGAGATGAGGTTGCACATCCTGTTAAAACTAACAGCTCAAAAACCACACGGAATCTGGGAATGTGTACATCCCTGGTTAGAGGACAATTTGTAGAAAAAAGCTTGCTACATTTTGAAGTGTTGCATATTGATTCAAGTGGGTCACCAACATGGTAAGTGTAACACAACTCTTTTTTTGTTAGTCAATTTTTGTTAAATCACAAAAAAACTACTCTTTCAATTCAAGGCCTGAATTTTTCCGTGAGGCTAATATCCCTATCAAATTGAAATCAATAGAACAGGGGGCAAACGTTTAGAGTTCTACATTGTGACATTATTCAAATAGTCCTACTACAATGTTTAAACATTCTACATTGTGACATAGTTAAAATACTCTACATACATTGTTAAAACAGTCTACATTGTGACATTAATTCATTGATATCATGAAACAACTCCTTCATGTATGTATTTTCTGATGTTTAATCAGAGGTATTTTATCAGATTATCTCTGGTCATACTGATCACAGCTGAGATTTCTCTCCTATATGTGTTATATGGTTTGTAGTCCGCTTGCTAGACGTAGTAAAACTCTTCCCACATTGAGCACAGCTATAAGATTTCTCTCCTGTGTGTGTTTTCTCTGGTGTGATTTCAGGCTGGCTGATTGAGTAAAACTCTTCCCACATTGAGTACAGCTAAAAGGTTTCTCTCCTGTGTGTGTTCTCTGGTGTTTAGTCAGACAGCTAGACTCAGTAAAGCTCTTCCCACATTGAGCACAGCTATACGGTTTCTCTCCTGTGTGCGTTCTGTGTTTTGTCAGACTGTTAGATGTAACAAATCTCTTCCCACATTCATCACAGCTAAATATTTTCTCTCCTGTGTGTGTTCTCCGGTGTTTAGTCAGACTGCTAGATGTAACATAACTCTTGCCACATTCAACACAGCTATAAGGTTTCTCTCCTGTGTGTGTTCTCTGGTGTGATTTCAGGCCGGTTGACCGAGTAAAACTCTTCCCACATTGAGCACAGTTATAAGGTTTCTCTCCTGTGTGTGTTCTACGGTGTGATATTAGGCTGGCTGATTGAGTAAAACTCCTCCCACATTGAGTACAGCTAAAAGGTTTCTCTCCTGTGTGGATTCTCTGATGAATTTTAATGCCCGCTGATGAGGTGAATCTCTTGCCACAGTCAGAGCAGCGGTGAGTTCTCTTCCCTGTGGGTTTCTGCTGGTGTTTCTTGTGTTCAAATGTGGAGAGACTCTTCTCTGCCTTGTCAGCATCATGAGATTGTTGAGGCTCCCCAGAGGATCCACGTCTCTCTCCTGCGTGAACAACAAAGTCAGACAGATGGTTAAAGGCCCACAAAATGAGCAAGCATAGTCATATTTTGTCTTCTTTCCACATTAGTAGTAACATCGATGATTGAGTTATTCAAGTGGTTGAAACCCTAAGCAATGTGCCAGACAACGTTTGGTCTCCAATACAGGACAATTTCTGTGTATGCTAAAATTGCCGCACAAGGGCGATGCACATACAATTTAGTTGCAGAAACTCCTCCATGCTAATGAGGAAACCGCTAGTTATGGATGTAGTATATCTGGTAATGAGGAAACCACTAGTTATGGATGTACCATATCTGGTAATGAGGATACCACTAGTTATGGATGTACCATATCTGGTAATGAGGAAACCACTAGTTATGGATGTACAGTGCCTTGCGAAAGTATTTGGCCCCCTTGAACTTTGCGACCTTTTGCCACATTTCAGGCTTCAAACATAAAGATATAAAACTGTATTTTTTTGTGAAGAATCAACAACAAGTGGGACACAATCATGAAGTGGAACAACATTTATTGGATATTTCAAACTTTTTTAACAAATCAAAAACTGAAAAATTGGGCGTGCAAAATTATTCAGCCCCCTTAAGTTAATACTTTGTAGCGCCACCTTTTGCTGCGATTACAGCTGTAAGTCGCTTGGGGTATGTCTCTATCAGTTTTGCACATCGAGAGACTGACATTTTTTCCCATTCCTCCTTGCAAAACAGCTCGAGCTCAGTGAGGTTGGATGGAGAGCATTTGTGAACAGCAGTTTTCAGTTCTTTCCACAGATTCTCGATTGGATTCAGGTCTGGACTTTGACTTGGCCATTCTAGCACCTGGATATGTTTATTTTTGAACCATTCCATTGTAGATTTTGCTTTATGTTTTGGATCATTGTCTTGTTGGAAGACAAATCTCCGTCCCAGTCTCAGGTCTTTTGCAGACTCCATCAGGTTTTCTTCCAGAATGGTCCTGTATTTGGCTCCATCCATCTTCCCATCAATTTGAACCATCTTCCCTGTCCCTGCTGAAGAAAAGCAGGCCCAAACCATGGTGCTGCCACCACCATGTTTGACAGTGGGGATGGTGTGTTCAGCTGTGTTGCTTTTACGCCAAACATAACGTTTTGCATTGTTGCCAAAAAGTTCAATTTTGGTTTCATCTGACCAGAGCACCTTCTTCCACATTTTTGGTGTGTCTCCCAGGTGGCTTGTGGCAAACTTTAAACAACACTTTTTATGGATATCTTTAAGAAATGGCTTTCTTCTTGCCACTCTTCCATAAAGGCCAGATTTGTGCAATATACGACTGATTGTTGTCCTATAGACAGAGTTTCCCACCTCAGCTGTAGATCTCTGCAGTTCATCCAGAGTGATCATGGGCCTCTTGGCTGCATCTCTGATCAGTCTTCTCCTTCCATGAGCTGAAAGTTTAGAGGGATGGCCAGGTCTTGGTAGATTTGCAGTGGTCTGATACTCCTTCCATTTCAATATTATCGCTTGCACAGTGCTCCTTGGGATGTTTAAAGCTTGGGAAATCTTTTTGTATCCAAATCCGGCTTAAAACTTCTTCACAACAGTATCTCGGACCTGCCTGGTGTGTTCCTTGTTCTTCATGATGCTCTCTGCGCTTTTAACGGACCTCTGAGACTATCACAGTGCAGGTGCATTTATACGGAGACTTGATTACACACAGGTGGATTGTATTTATCATCATTAGTCATTTAGGTCAACATTGGATCATTCAGAGATCCTCACTGAACTTCTGGAGAGAGTTTGCTGCACTGAAAGTAAAGGGGCTGAATAATTTTGCACGCCCAATTTTTCAGTTTTTGATTTGTTAAAGAAGTTTGAAATATCCAATACATGTCGTTCCACTTCATGATTGTGTCCCACTTGTTGTTGATTCTTCACAAAAAAATAAAGTTTTATATCTTTATGTTTGAAGCCTGAAATGTGGCAAAATGTCGCAAAGTTCAAGGGGGCCGAATACTTCCGCAAGGCACTGTAGTATATCTGCTAATGGATGTAGTATATTTGGTAATATCTGCCTGGAGCAAAAATTGTGAGCAAAGATTTTAGTTTCTCACAATGTATTCCGAATGGGGGAAAACTCAGGGGAGTAACCTCCATTTCCAGATTGCTTATGAGTGAATTTCACACTACTTTGTATTATAATTGTAAGGCTCGTTTGAATGTCCTGCTTAATATAATGTTTGTGTTATCATCGCAAATATCACTTTATACTAAAAAAAACACTTCAACCAGTAAAATGCTCTTTGGCTAGCTTATCCATCAGCCTGACAATGAGGGTTTGTACACTGTGTTCACCAAATTGGCACAAAACTTAGTTAATTACCTATAACATTTGATTTGACCCCGCAAGATGCGTCAGTTTTGTCAATTTATTAATTGTCTTTTGTTTGAAAACACTCCTGTCAATGTTGAGTAAGGATGCACACCTGATTACGCATATAGAAGTAGGACTAGTCTACCTGGCCTGAGTGCAAATGTAGGCCTATAAATGTGCCCATTTGGGGATGTCTGATAGTATTTCTGATTGTCTTAACGCACCACCACTAATGAGTTGTATGTGCAGCCAATGTGATTGATGGGATATTTATTTTTATCAGGATATTTTCTACCTGCAGTTTTTATATGTTGGCAAAAAAAAATTATATAGTTGGCAAGAAGTTACTTTTAGAGTTGTATCATTTTATTTTTGATAGAATGTAGATTAATATTTTTGAGATACTATCATAAATTAAATGAAACTGTTCCACGAAAATGTGCATATGAAAATCATAACTGGCACACAGATCGGTAGAAATGGTAAGATACATTGGCACTCAAAATGGAAAAGTGTGCCGACCGCTGGTGAAGCCCATTACCGGAAACTTCAGGATCATAACGGCAGAATTTCTTTCTTCTGGTTAGGTTATCTTGATCTCTGGCTCCCTCCAGTCATTGTGTGTCTTATTTAATCAAACAGCTTAAAGCATCATTCCAGTTCAGTACATACAGTTGATTTTATAAAAACACATGGGGCGATTGGTAGAAAGAACAGATGACTCTTGGTTGACCAAGATGTATTTTAGTTGGGGACAGCACTAGAACATGATTTTGGGGTTCCCAAGTGGCGCAGTGGACACTGCATCTCAGTGCTTGAGGTCCCACTACAGACACCCTGGATCAAATCCAGGCTGTATTACAACCGGTCGTGATTGGGATTCCCACATAGGGCGGCACACAATTGGCCCAGCGTCGTCAGTAATTGTAAATAAGAATTTGTTCTTAACTGACTTACCAAGTTAAATAAAGGTAACATTTAAATAAATACAAAGTGTTTCATGACAAACAATTTTATACAAATCCGCCAAGACACCAACTGTGAGTAGGTTTTAAAACAAAGGTTTCAAACCAATTCATGAATGTAATTAAATCTAGGTATGTCTTGCCTTTAATGTAATAGCATGAAAAAAAATGGCTGAATATTATACAATGACTTATCAACAGCTCTAATAATTTCCCCACAAAGGAAATATTCACTGGCAATTCTAGAATATACTATATAGCCTAGAAACCTCGTTAAACTATCACTATGACATCATGGATGAATTCTAGAATATACTATATATCCTAGAAACCTGGTTAAACTATCATTATGACATCATGGATGAATTGTAGAATATACTATATAGCCTGGAAACCTGGTTAAACTATCATTATGACATCATGGATGAATTCTAGAATATACTATATATCGCTAGGTTTGGGTTACGGTTGCTACAATAGCGTTCAATATTAATTTGAGTGGTTACATTTCTCCTTCCCCCATCCCTCAGCAGTTAACCAAACCAAGTCTCTGGGCAGCCATTTTGTTGCTGTTTAAAAAACCCACACAACCAATCTATAGTTGAAACAATAACAAAGCTGCCATTCCACCACTGTTTTGGTAATACGATGAGGATGGGGCTGGAGAAATGTAACTAATCTCAAATTCATAGTCAGACCTATGGATGCAAGGACTGACCATCCATGATATCAACATTATAGTTCTAACCATGTTGAGGCTATACAGTGTTGATATACATTGTTCCTAGACATTGGAGTAAAAAAAAATAAAACAGTTGAACTAAGCTCATGAAGCATGTGTTATATTCTTCAATAATCAATGGCTATAAATAAATAATTTAAAAAGTCAAAAATTGGATTTAGCTATTGCATATTTTCCCTTTAACATCACACATCAGTTCAACAACTGCAGATTTTGTGCCTCTGTTTTTAAGACAGTACTTACTAGTGTTAATCAGGGCCTGTTTTCTCAAAACCACCTTATGGCTAAGTTCATCGTTAGAACCATTGGATGTCTTAAGATGCGTTTGGGAAACCGGGCCCAGATATCCAGTTTCCTCCTCTTCCTTTTTCGATGTAACAGTCAACTCCCCATCTTCCTCTTTCACTCCAAAAACGGAATCCTCCTCTCCTTTTACAGTAACATCCTCCTCTTTCACTCTGTACGCGTCTTTTTCTTCTTTCACTGAAACGTCTTGCTCTTCTTTCACTGTAACGTCCTCACCCTCTACTTCTTGTTTTACTGTGACATCCTCCTCTTCCTTCTCCTCTTTCACGACAATGTTCAGCCCCAGAGCTTCTTTCTCCGTCCAGAAGACCTCTTCTTCAGCAGGAGAGTAGCTTCGTGACCTCATGGTCGTGGATGTTAGCTAGGCTAATACTAGCTTAACCAGCCCGCTAGCTGACTAATAACAACAACACCGTAGATATGAAATTAAATCGGATAACTAACTAGACAACATAAGTGGGTTTAAAACACTGGCTAATAATCACTAAAGCGTCTAAAGAGCTTTATTGGTTCGGCTATTTTGTCTAGCAAGCTACCGAGGTGGCTGATTTACTGTTGCTGTTGAAAGAAGCGTTCCGTCCACTAGAATATACGTCACACCAGCAGCATAACCTTAAATTCCCAGACCGCCCTCTGCTGACTGGAGTGGGTAACGCAGTTGAGTAAAATGTTTATTTTGTTTTCAGACAAGTTAAAGTGTAGGAAGCATGAGTTTTTACTCACCAGTGTAACAACACAGTGTGGTTAGACTTTGTAACTTGTAGTCACGATCTGGTTACCTATGAGTACAAACAGTTATGTTTTTGCGTTGTTACATATTTATTAACTTATTTCTTCTAAGCTACCCACAATGCACTATTTATCAACGTCATATCGATGATCAACTCTGTGTTACAGAGTTTGTATGCTAGCTCGGTAGCTAGCTCAAGGAGGATAGGTTGACTTCCAGTTTTTAAGTACAGTATTTAAGATGATTGAAGAGAAAACCATCGGGGAGCTCACTGCACCCCCATATGCCACGGCTTGAAATATGCAGACAGACGGATTAAAAGTACATTTACATTGTACTCCTTCTGACAGCCAACTTACTAACTCCGCCCATAACTTTATGACATCATAACATTCCCAGAAGGATTATTGAGTCATTGTTAGTTTTACACTTAAGACATGACTCTGCCGTAGTGCTGTAGAATTTGTGAATTTGGCCTCTTGTATAATAAGGGACTATCATTTGTCCCAACATCACATGCCACACATAATACAGTTAAAGACTTCCAAAAGTGTTTTAATGGGGTTTCTCCCTGTGCACCTGCCAATTTAAATCCATTAAACGAGACAAGTTACCAGACAGGACATATTGCTGATGCTCTTCCTATTGATAACCTGAATGACAAATAACTTGTGGTGGTGATGACGGCCTATTGGATGACGTCGTCCATCGGGATTCAGCCCAAAAAAGAAGACGCTCTGGATTGATCACTGGAGTCAGATGTGAAGGAGGAGGTTGATCATCAGGAGTCAGATGTGAAGGAGGAGGTTGATCATCAGTGAACCTCTAGGATTGTGGCTGGGCTGGCGTTTCCACTTCCAGCTTGGTCTTATATTTTGGAAAGTATTCAGACCCGTTCACTTTTTTTGAGAAACAGACAAGTCTTCAACTGGCAGCTTCATGAAATAGTACCCGCAAAACACCAGTCTCAACGTCAACAGTGAAGAGGTGACTCCGGGATGCTGGCCTTCTGTTATTTTGCCCATCTTAAACTTTTCTCTTCACTGGCCAGTCTGAGATATGGCTTTTTCCTTGCATCTCTGTCAGTCACCCTGACATGACAATGCCACTAGCCATACTGCTCGTTCTGTGCATGATTTCCTGCAAGACAGGAATGTCAGTGTTCTGCCATGGCCAGCGAAGGGCCCGGATCTCAATCCCATTGAGCACATCTGCGACCTTTTGGATTGAGGGTGAGGACTAGGGCCATTCCCCATAGAAATGTCTGGGAACTTGCAGGTGCCTTGGTGGAAGAGTGGGGCAACATCTCACAGCAAGAACTGGCAAATCTGGTGCAATCCATGAGGAGGAAATGCACTGCAGTACTTAATGCAGCTGGTGGCCACACCAGATACTTACTGACTGTTACTTTTGATTTTGACCCCCTCTTTGTTCAGGGACATATTATTCAATTTCTGTTAGTCACATGTCTGAGGATCTTGTTCAGTTTGTATCAGTTGTTGAATCTTATGTTCACACAAATATTTACACTAGTAAATAAATGCAGTGAGAGGATGTTTCTTTTTTTCCCGAGTTTATGTCCTATAATTTTGTTTTCACATTAGTAGTAACATCGATGAGTGTTCTAGTGATGTGCGCTAGAAGAAAGTTATTAAAGTTTCTGAAACCCTAAGCGGTGTGCCAGACGACTTTTGGTCTTCAATATAGGCCCATTTCTGTGTTTGCTAAAATTGCGGCACGAGGGCGATGTACACTCAATTTGGTTGCAGAAACCCTCCCTGCTAATGAGAAAACCAATTGTTATGGATGTAGTATATCTGCCTGGAGTAAAAATGGTGGGTAAAGATTTTTCATTTTCACTTTGTATTCTGAATATTAGCACCATCAGTGCTAGATCAGGAGTGCTACTCAAGGAAACTCACATTAAGCTCTGTGTCTATTCACTAATTCACCAATGAGTGCATGTCACACTATTTTTGGATTATAAATGTAAGGCTTGATTGAATGTCCTGCTTAATAAAATGTGTGTTTTATTGTTGCAAATCAACTGATTTATACTTTAAAAAATACTTCAACCAGTAAAATTTTATTTGGCTAGCTTTGCCATCAGCCTGACAATGAGGGTTTGTACACTAAGTGTTTAAGAAATTGGCCCATAACTTTACCTAGCAATAACATAGACTAGAGGTCAACCGATTATGATTTTTCAACGCCCATACCCATACCGATTATTGGAGGGACAAAAAATCCGATACCGTTTAATCGGCCGATATTTTTTATTTTTATTTAATTGTAATAATGACAATTACAACAATACTGAATGAACACTTATTTTAATTTAATATAATACATCAATAAAATCAATTTAGCCTCAAATAAATAATGAAACGTGTTCAATTTGGTTTAAATAATGCAAAAACAAAGTGTTGGAGAAGAAAGTAAAAGTGCAATATGTGCTATGTAAGAAAGCTAACGTTTAAGTTCCTTGCTCAGAACATATGAAAGCTGGTGGTTCCTTTTAACATGAGTCTTCAATATTCCCAGGTAAGAAGTTTTAGTTTGTAGTTATTATAGGAATTATAGGACTATTTCCCTCTATACCATTTGTATTTCATTAACACAACAACAACAGCCACCCTCGAAGCAGCTTTACCCATGCAGCGCAAGGGGAACAACCACTCCAAGGCTCAAAGCGAGTGACGTTTGAAACGCTATTAGCGCGCGCTAACTAGCTAGCCATTTCACATCGGTTACACCAGCCTCATCTCAGGAGTTGATAGGCTTGAAGTCATAAACAGTGCAATGCTTGATGCACAATGAAGAACTGCTGGCAAAACGCCCAAAATTGCTGTATGAATGAATGTTTACACGCCTGCTTCTGCCTACCACCGCTCAGTCAGATTATATGCAACGCAGGACACGCTAGATGAACTAGTAATATCATCAACCATGTGTAGTTATAACTAGTGATTATGATTGATTGATTGGTTTTTATAACATATTTTTTAACCTTTATTTAACTAGGCAAGTCAGTTAAGAACAAATTCTTATTTTCAATGACGGCCTAGGAACAGTGGGTTAATCGGTGTCCAAAAATACCGATTTCCAATTGTTATGAAAACTTGAAATCGGCCCTAAATAATCGGCCATTCCGATTAATCGGTCGACCTCTAACATAGACCTACTGTAGGACCCATAACTTCACCTAACAATAACATAGACCTACTTTAGGACCCATAACTTCACCTAACTACAACATAGCCCTACTGTAGGATCCATAACTTCCCCAAACAACAAAGATCTACTGTAGGACCCATAACTTCACGTAACAACAACATAGACCTAGGACTATACATCATTTCACATTTCAGGTGATAGATGGAAACTAAAATGTCTTTGTCATGATATTTCATAAACAGATAATTTTGTGAATAATCCCACTAGGCTACTCTGTAATGTGTTGTCATTCTAAATGTCCTCAATAAAGGAAAATTGCTCTGTGTGTTGTACAATAGCCTATCCATCAAGGATTATGAGCTAAAGTATCTCTGTGTCCAAACAGACTAACGAGACCCGACTGTAAATCAAGCAGACACATTATAAACACCAATTTGTTAGGGATGTTGGATCCAACGTGGAGCACGGCATAACTGTCTATACCAGAGTAATGAATGAAGAAGCACTTTGGTTGTTGTTGCATGTCGTGATGTTTGTCATTTGACTGTCATTCAGAAAATTATTTCCTGGATCAGCTGATGATAGTTGAACATGTGACTGTAACTAAACAGCTACAGTATTAAGAATGATGTGTAATTATTGAAGAACCGCGTTAATGACAGTATTGATTTGGGTGTTGTCAATAAAGTTAAGGTGACTCTTGGTTAGAACCACTGGATTTTGCAAACTCAAATGATTTATAATTTCTGTGCCCATGAATACTGTTTTCCCTGCGTAATATAAGGAAACTAAATGTTACGTAGGTAGAGTGCATTTCAGAGATCTGAATCCCAAAAATGTACTAACAGGACAATAACCTAAACCACAAGGCTAAATCTACACTGGAGGAGCTTACCAAGATGACATTGAATGTTCCTGGGTGGCCTAGTTACAGTTTGGACTTAAATCGTATTGAAAGTCTCTGGTAAGACTTGAAAATGGCTTTCTAGATCAAAAACCGACTTGACAGAACAGGAAGGATTTTAAAAAGAATAATGAATTACACATGAAGATCAGTCGCCTATTGGATGACATTACGACTTCCCATCAAGCCAACTCCTTGAATGTCTTACTATGACATCACTCACTCCTTCTAGTTTCCAGTTGTCTAAAAAAACCACTATTTTTCTCAAAACATTTATTTGTTTCCCTTTAGTGTGTTTATACTTTACTGTATTTATATATCACTTTTCAACAGGAAAAGTTAAAAATCACTGGAGGACGTCATGAACAATCCATACAATACAAAAACATATTCAAGAGTAGAAAGCCCTTTTAAAATCACACATTAGTTCAACAACTGCAGAGTTTGTGTCCCTGTTTAATAAGATAGTACTCACTGTATTTACTGGTGTTAATCAGATCAATGTCCCTGTTTTATAAGATAGTACTCAGTCTGCTGTTCAGTCTGCTGTTCCCACATGCTTCAAGAGGGCCACCATTGTTCCTGTTCCCAAGAAAGCTAAGGTAACTGAGCTAAATGACTACCGCCCCGTAGCACTCACATCCGTCATCATGAAGTGCTTTGGGAGACTAGTCAAGGACCATATCACCTCCACCCTACCTGACACCCTAGACCCACTCCAATTTGCTTACCGCCCAAATAGGTCCACAGACGATGCAATCTCAACCACACTGCACACTGCCCTAACCCATCTGGACAAGAGGAATACCTATGTGAGAATGCTGTTCATCGACTACAGCTCGGCATTCAACACCATAGTACCCTCCAAGCTCGTCATCAAGCTCGAGACCCTGGGTCTCGACCCCGCCCTGTGCAACTGGGTACTGGACTTCCTGACGGGCCGCCCCCAGGTGGTGAGGGTAGGCAACAACATCTCCTCCCCGCTGATCCTCAACACTGGGGCCCCACAAGGTTGCGTTCTGAGCCCTCTCCTGTACTCCCTGTTCACCCACGACTGCGTGGCCACGCACGCCTCCAACTCAATCATCAAGTTTGCGGACGACACAACAGTGGTAGGCTTGATTACCAACAACGATGAGACGGCCTACAGGGAGGAGGTGAGGGCCCTCGGAGTGTGGTGTCAGGAAAACAACCTCACACTCAACGTCAACAAAACTAAGGAGATGATTGTGGACTTCAGGAAACAGCAGAGGGAACACCCCCCTATCCACATCGATGGAACAGTAGTGGAGAGGGTAGCAAGTTTTAAGTTCCTCGGCATACACATCACAGACAAACTGAATTGGTCCACTCACACAGACAGCATCGTGAAGAAGGCGCAGCAGCGCCTCTTCAACCTCAGGAGGCTGAAGAAATTTGGCTTGTCACCAAAAGCACTCACAAACTTCTACAGATGCACAATCGAGAGCATCCTGGCGGGCTGTATCACCGCCTGGTATGGCAACTGCACCGCCCTCAACCGTAAGGCTCTCCAGAGGGTAGTGAGGTCTGCACAACGCATCACCGGGGGCAAACTACCTGCCCTCCAGGACACCTACACCACCCGATGTCACAGGAAGGCCATAAAGATCATCAAGGACATCAACCACCCGAGCCACTGCCTGTTCACCCCGCTATCATCCAGAAGGCGAGGTCAGTACAGGTGCATCAAAGCTGGGACCGAGAGACTGAAAAACAGCTTCTATCTCAAGGCCATCAGACTGTTAAACAGCCACCACTAACACTGAGTGGCTGCTGCCAACACACTGACACTGACTCAACTCCAGCCACTTTAATAATGGGAATTGATGGGAAATGATGTAAATATATCACTAGCCACTTTAAACAATGCTACCTTATATAAATGTTACTTACCCTACATTATTCATCTCATACGCATACGTATATACTGTACTCTATATCATCGACGGTATCCTTATGTAATACATGTATCACTAGCCACTTTATACTATACTATGCCACTTTGTTTACATACTCATCTCATTTGTACATACTGTACCCGATACCATCTACTGTATCTTGCCTATGCTGCTCTGTACCATCACTCATTCATATATCCTTATGTACATATTCTTTATCCCCTTACACTGTGTACAAGACAGTAGTTTTGGAATTGTTAATTAGATTACTTGTTATTACTGCATTGTCGGAACTAGAAGCACAAGCATTTCGCTACACTCGCATTAACATCTGCTAACCATGTGTATGTGACAAATAAAATTTGATTTGATTTGATTTACTCACTTTATTTACTGGTGTTAATCAGATCAATGCCCCTGCTATGATAGTACTCACTGTATTTACTGGTGTTAATCAGATCAATATCCCTGTTTTATAAGATAGTACTCACTGTATTTACTGGTGTTTATCATATCAATGGCCCTGTTATGATAGTACTCACTGTATTTACTGGTGTTAATCAGATCAATGTCCCTGTTTTATTAGATAGTACTCACTATATTTACTGGTGTTAATCAGTTCTCCAGTCTTCTCTTCTTCGTCCTCCTCTAATGTGACAGTAATCTCCCCCTCTTCATCCTTCATTAAAAAAACGTCTTCATCTTCTTTCACTGTCACAGTAACCTCCTTCTCTCCAAAACCTGCATCCTCCTCCTCTTTCACTCTGAACGCGTCTTCCTCCTCCTCCTCTTTCACGGTAACAGCCCCACCCTCTACTTGTTCTTGCATTGGAACAGCCTCCTCTTTGACGAGAGCTTCCTTCTCCGTCCAGCAGACCTCCTCTTCTTTATCAGGAGGAGAGTAGCTTAGTGAACTCATGGTCGGGGATAACAGCTAGTTAGCATTAGCGACTAGACTAGTGCTAACTTAACCAGCCAGCTAATTGACTTACAACGTAAATATTAAATTAAAAGAGGTAGCTAGTTGTTTGCACATAAGTAAGTTTACATCATAGTGGCAAATAAACCAGTAAATTGCTGTTTGAATGTTCCGACTTTGTTGTCTAGCGAGCTACCGCGGTGGCTGCATTTGTTGTATAAGCGTTCCGTCCACTAGATTATACGTCACATAAGAAACATCGCCTGAAAGACACATCTCGCCATCTGCTGTCTGGAGGGAGGAAACGCTGTTGAGGAGGGAAAACTTTTTTTCTTCTTCATTGAATTATATTATAAAGCAGTTTAAATAAGCGTTTTTTTCCTCTCCATTAAATAAGAATATTATATCAACACGTACAAAGAGCAACAAGTGTTGTTTCATTAGTTCCATTTTTTATGAGATTTTAAAACAAACTCTACATCAACTCCACATCTATATTTCTGATTCAGTCAGTCAAATAACTAGATTTCAAAATAAGCACCTAGTTATTGATACCCTTGATAAAGATGAGCAAAAATTACTGTATGAAATAAATAAATCAACTTTACCCACTACCAGGATATGTTAACCCAAAACCTGGTTACCTAAATCAAATCAAATCCAATTTTATTTGTCACATACACATGGTTAGCAGATGTTAATGCGAGTGTAGTGAAATGCTTGTGCTTCTAGTTCCGACAATGCAGTAATAACCAACAAGTAATCTAGCTAACAATTCCAAAACTACTACCTTATACACACAAGTGTAAAGGGATAAAGAATATGTACATAAAGATATATGAATGAGTGATGGTACAGAACGGCATAGGCAAGATGCAGTAGATGGTATCGAGTACAGTATATACATATGAGATGAGTATGTAAACAAAGTGGCATAGTTTAAAGTGGCTAGTGATATATGTATTACATAAAGATGCAGTAGATGATATAGAGTACAGTATATACGTAGACATATGAGATGAATAATGTAGGGTATGTAAACATTATATTAAGTAGCATTGTTTAAAGTGGCTAGTGATATATTTTACATCAATTTCCATTATTAAAGTGGCTGGAGTTGAGTCAGTGTGTTGGCAGCAGCCACTCAATGTTAGTGGTGGCTGTTTAACAGTCTGATGGCCTTGAGATAGAAGCTGTTTTTCAGTCTCTCGGTCCCAGCTTTGATGCACCTGTACTGACCTCGCCTTCTGGATGATAGCGGGGTGAACAGGCAGTGGCTCGGGTGGTTGTTGTCCTTGATGATCTTTATGGCCTTCCTGTGACATCGGGTGGTGTAGGTGTCCTGGAGGGCAGGTAATTTGCCCCCGGTGATGCGTTGTGCAGACCTCACTACCCTCTGGAGAGCCTTACGGTTGTGGGCGGAGCAGTTGCCGTACCAGGCGGTGATACAGCACGACAGGATGCTCTCGATTTTGCATCTGTAGAAGTTTGTGAGTGCTTTTGGTGACATGCCAAATTTCTTCAGCCTCCTGAGGTTGAAGAGGCGCTGCTGCGCCTTCTTCACGATGCTGTCTGTGTGGGTGGACCAATTCAGTTTGTCTGTGATGTGTACGCCGAGTAACTTAAAACTTACTACCCTCTCCACTACTGTTCCATCGATGTGGATAGGGGGTGTTCCCTCTGCTGTTTCCTGAAGTCTACAATCATCTCCTTAGTTTTGTTGACGTTGAGTGTGAGGTTATTTTCCTGACACCACACTCTGAGGGCCCTCACCACCTCCCTGTAGGCCGTCTCGTCGTTGTTGGTAATCAAGCCTACCACTGTTGTGTCGTCCGCAAACCTGATGATTGAGTTGGAGGCGTGCTAGGAGGCTGAAACTTGGCCATAAGTGGATCTTCCAGCAAGACACATCCACAAAGAGATGGTTAATTGGGCACAAAATCAACATTTTCAATGGCCATCTCAGTCTTCGGACTTGAACTCCAATGAAAACCTGTGGTTTGAATTGAACAGGGCAGTCCAAAAGCGCAGACTAAATAAATCAAAGACCTGGAGAGATTCTGTATGGAGGAATGGTCTAAGATCCCACCCAATGTGTTCTCTAATCTCATAAAACATTTTAATGTCATTATCTTTTTCAATTGTATCAGTATAAAATAATATAATTTCCCTTTTATTGTTGGTGTAACAATACATCATGTAGATGTACATAATGAACAGACTAGGTCTATACTGCTCCTACATGGTGTAACAATACATCATGTAGATGTATATAATGAACAGACTAGGTCTATACTGCTCCTAAATTTTTATGTATTATTATGTGTTATTTATTTCACCTTTATTTAACCAGGTAGGCAGTTTAGAACAAGTTCTCATTCACAACTGCGACCTGGCTCCCACACAAACAGTTCAGGCACCCACGTTACTATAAAAAGATAAAGCAAAGCAGTTCGACAAAAACAACAACACAGAGTTACACATGAACAAACATTCAGTCAACAACACAATAGAAGATAGAGAATATATTTTTATGTTTAGGAATATTGTGAAACACGATCATTCCACTATTAATGCAGATATTATGGACATTTTATTTAAAACATGTAATTCAATTATGATTGTAGCTCCTTTAATTCAGACCCAAAATGTATTTGCTATAATGTGTGCCATTGCCCGGCTATTAAAATGGACAGGAGACTATTTGAGACTCAGCCTTGAATTTAAATTTTATGGAATGTTAACTTTTGATTGTCTTCAATGAAAATGATAGACCTTTCAAACATGGAATGCAACGTTGTATGAAACATTATTGTCAAGTGACTTGATGTCTACGGTACCAAAGACATTGATAGTTGGGAGTGTCAAGTGTGTTGATATAACGGTAATAATGTCAAAATCACACTTTTAACAAACATCAGAATTGGTAAAAAAAAAAGGTTATACCCGAGTAGTGCAATGGTTGAAGCTACTGCATCGAAGGGCTTGAGGAATCACTACAGACCCGGGTTTGATCCCGGGCTGTACCACAACCTCGGTCGTCAGGTGAACAGTGTTTCCTCCGACATATTGGTGCATCTGGCTTCCGGGTTAAGCGGGCAGCTGTTAAGAAGCGCGGTTTGGCTGGTCATGTTTCAGAGGACGCATGACTCGACCTTCGAATCCTGAGCCCTTTGGGGAGTTGCAGCGATGAGACAATATTTGTATTTTTTTATTTTACCTTTATTTATACAGGTTTTTCTCATTGAGATAACATCTCTTTTCCAAGAGAGACCTGGTCCAATAGCAGCAGGGGAAACAACGTTTCAGACAAAACAACTTACGTACACTAACACAACATTAAACAAAGCTATAAACACACACACAGTACAACAATAACATTTTACGTTAAAAACACGAAAGTCTTGACTAAAAACAGCAGTCCTAAAAACAATTACACTCTTCAATGATATATACATCGATCAAGTGTTTATGCTCCACCAACGAAACTAGATCATCAAATTTTAAAATGTTCAGGAGAGGATTCCAGGACCACGGAGCTGAGTAACTAAAACAATTTCTACCATGACCTGTTCTAATTTTTGGTACTGTTAGAAGCAAATGAGAAGGGGACCGTAATTTATATTTATTTACCGACCTGACTAAAAAAGAACAGAGATGAAATGTCATTTTACCCAATATGGCCTTAAAAATCAGTGTATACCAGTGTTTAAGCCTACGCAAGGTCAATGACGAACAGCCAACAGCACTGTAGACATCACAATATCGAAAATGTGGAGAAAAAACAGGGGTAAAATTATTTAAAAATGCCGAAATTGGTTGTTACCCACCATTTGCAACATCACTGAGCACCATCACTATCTTTCCTTCATGGATCTCCTGCATGTTTACATACTCATCTCATATGTAAATACTGTATTCTATCCTATTCTACTGTATCTTAGTCTCTGTATTACTCATCTCATATGTATATACCGTATTCTATCCTATTCTACTGTGTCTGTCTATGCCGCTCTGACATCGCTCGTCCATATATTTATATATTCTTATTCCTTTACTTAGATTTGTGTGTATTCGGTATTTGTTGTGAAATTGTTAGATATTACTGCACTGTTGGAGCTATGAACACAAGCATTTAGTTAGATATTACTGCACTGTTGGAGCTAGGAACACAAGCATTTAGTTAGAAACACCCCATCTCTTTACATTACTTATGCATTTCAGTGGCCTGTCTGTGTCCAGACTATGTCAAAGGCAAATCCTGGGAGATCTGAACCTAATGCAGCTTGGAGTGATCAGATGACAGAAGTCACATTTAGGTGCCAGGTGTAACTGAGACCATAGATGCTCCATATCCATTACTTTGAGTGTTTTATATAATATGACTAAATGTGTTTTTGTTTTGCAGGGGCAGTCAAGAAATGGAAAAGCAAGGCCACAGAACATGACATAAGCAGAGCTGTGGGAGACCACCTCAAGCCCCTGGTAGAGCCAGGGGTGGTGTTTACCACTCCACCACACCTTCAGTAGCCTGGGAAGGTGGGATTGATACTGATTTTCATACTAAGAGGGACCAAGAGTCTGTTGATTAGTCAGTCACTGGGTTAATTTGTTTTTCAATATGTTCAAATCAAATCAAGCTTTATTTATACAGCACATTTCAGACATGGATGCAACAATGGCTTCACAGGAAAAAACGATGAAAATAAACAGAAATAGAGGATAAAACATTTAAAAAACTGAAAGACTAATGAGCTTTGCAAAGGAAATGCCATTGATTAAAATATTAACAATATGATGCTACATCCAACCCAAAACATAACTTGTTTTTTAGGAGGGGCTCTGAATGATGACATCGATTAAAAATTGACTGGTAACAACTGGGACCTAAAAGACCACCATGAGACCCACTAAATCTGCCCAAGAAGAGGCAAACAAAAGAAAAACCCACACCAAACTTAAAGACGGGAAGCAAACCAAAAAGGTGGTTAAAATAATTTATTACAATCAATACCATTCATACTATTACAAAATCATAATTCTCATTCATTCTTAATTAATTGTATTTACAAAAACATCAAACAAAAACAAACCTCAGGGGAGCATCGTCCCTCCCCGTCATACCTAACCAATACCTAACCCTTTCCCTATCTCCCCTTCCCTAATCTATCCCCTTACCAAACTCACTCTAACACTCCCAGCCCTAAACCCCCTTTCCACCTCTCCCGTGCCGCATGCTTCCCCCACTTCCTCTCCTCCCTCTTCATCTTCCCCCTCAAATCACCTTCCACCCTTCTCACTATCCCTTCCACCCCCCAATCTCTCCCTGTCTTGACTAAATTCTGCCTGGCTTCCCACAGTCCCTTTTTAAAGAGACTCATGAGAAGCCACAGCAGAAACCTGTCCCTATCCGTTCCCTTTGCTCTCCCTACGCCTCTCTCTAGCCTAGCCCATGTCAAAACAAAATCACTCCTAAACACACCTAGCATTACCCGTGCCCTAGCCCAGACTAGTCCGGCAAAGGCACAGTCCCAGAAGGCATGGCGCACAGTCTCCTCCCTGCCACAAGAGGATCTTGGACAGGTGGGGGATTGCACCAAACTATACCGGTACAAGATGGCACGTACCGGCAAGCACTTATGGAGGCCCAACCAATTCAGGTCCTTGAGCCTGTTGTCCAGGCCCCGCGCCTGCACTCCCTCCCAGACCACTGACGAGATGCCCGCTACAGGCGCAGGACTCCCTGCCTGCCTGACCTCCTCGTACAGGTGCCTGTGGTCTAAACCTACTCGGGCAACTTCAACCTCGGGGTGCGCACGCAGCCACTTGGCCGCATGGCCAAAATGCCACGGCAGCTGTTCCGCCCGAGGACCCGCGTTAGACCACACCATTACGCTTCTCGCCTTATACGAGAAGAACACCCGCAGGAGGTAACCGGACGGGTGTATAACCGGACGAGCAAGCTCCGTCAACAAGAAAGAAACAAAAATGGCGTCCAGCTTGAGGGGGAAATGTGGTACCCCCCTACCTCCCTCCCCGATGGGACAGGTCATGCGTGCCCTGGCGACCCACTCGCACCTGCCACTCCACATAAACTGAAACACAAGCCTCACTAGAGGCCTCCACAGACAAGCCGGCAATGGGTAGATGTATGCCACGTACAAAAGAGACGGCAACACATCCACCTTTAGGACCAGGACTTTGCCCATAAAAGACAAATACCTAGCCTTCCACATTGCTAGCTTCCTCTGTACCACTGCGATACGCATGTTCCAGTTTAGCGTCGCTGAGCCGGAGGTCTCAAAATGAACCCCGAGAATCCTCAGGGCCCCTTCACAGAGAGATAACCCCCCAGGCACATCCGTTCTACCGCGCCATCTTCCGAAAAACTTGACGGAAGACTTTGCATGGTTCAGAACCGCTCCCGACGCTCGGGTGAAATCCCCAAAGATGGCAAGGGACCTTGTCAGGCACGAGTCCTTGCACAACAGCAAGGAAGTGTCGTCGGCGTACTGCGTCATCTTAACACGCAGCCCACCGCTTCCAAGGATCAACAAGCCTTCCACCCCTGTGTCTGCCCTAATGGCAGCCCCCAGAGGCTCCATGTACAGAACGAAGAGGAGAGCCGAAAGTGGGCATCCCTGCCTGACCCCAGACGAGAGGTCAAAAACGTCACCTAAGTGACTATTTACACTAACTCGACACCCCGCTCCGACATATAAAGTACGGATCCATCCTATAAACTTCTCCCCAAATCCTAATCTACCTAACACCCTGAATAGAAAAGATCTATTCACGCGATCAAAAGCTTTCGCCTGATCTAGCGCTGCTACCATTAAAGGCAGCCCTCTATCTTCAACCCAAGCGAAGGAATCCCTGATCAACTGTAGGTTCCATCTTATAGAGCGGCCCTCTACCCCGCACGTCTGATCCTCGTGGACGACGTAGGGAAGGGCTGTGCGCAACCGGTCTGCTAAAACCTTTGCAAGAATCTTGTAATCTACGCACAGCATGGTCAATGGCCGCCAGTTGCCAAGGTCAGTTGCTTCCCCCTTCTTATAAAGAAGTGACAGCACACCAACAGCCATTGATCCCCCCGGGACCCCGTCTCAAGGATGGCCTTCAAGACTTCGAGAACCACTGGTCCAAGTATACCCCAAAACTTGAGGTAAAACTCAGCCGGCAGCCCATCCATCCCAGGCACCTTCCCTTTTCCCATCCTCCTAAGAGCGCTCTCAAACTCTTCTAGTGAGATCTGGGCCTCCATCACGTCTCTAATGTCCTCTGGCAACCGCCGGGACAAGTGTTCTAAAAACACGTTTCCCTGCTCTACATCTATTTCCCTTTCCTTAAATAAACCTTGGAAATGATCAGTTGTCACCCTGACCATTTCCTCTGGTTTACTTACTATACTACCATTTTCTTCCCTAACTCCCTTCATTACCTTCCTACTCTGTCTGGCCCTAACCGACTTAAAGAACATAGCGGAACAAGTCTCATTATGTTCTAGAAAGCCACTATGCGCACGCTCCAGGAAAGCGCGAGCCTTCTGCTCCTGCAGCTCCCTGAGCTGCGCCTTTAGGGCTGCGAATCTCTCCCAGTCAATCGACCCGCCGAGGTTGCCTGCCTCGTACTCGAGTTCAATTAACCTTTGGATACGATCCACCTCCCTCCTTTCCTCCCTTTTTTTCCTTCTACAATATCCTATTATAAAAGCCCTTATCCTCC
Organism: Oncorhynchus clarkii lewisi; assembly: GCF_045791955.1. Classification (NCBI taxonomy): domain Eukaryota; kingdom Metazoa; phylum Chordata; class Actinopteri; order Salmoniformes; family Salmonidae; genus Oncorhynchus; species Oncorhynchus clarkii. Next base: position 29,278,623 of record NC_092159.1, on the reverse strand, counting down.
CCTTGACTAAATCCCACCACTCTAACACCCCCTCGCACATGGACCGGAGGCCGTCAAGCCTCCGAAAGAAACAAAAAAATGCATCAACTTAAGCCTGCTCCTCCAGTATATCCCGATCTAACTTCCAGTACCCCCTACCGAAGAGGCAGACTGGCGACCCCACCTGCAGGAACACCCCGTCGTGATCCGTGAAGAAAACAGGCAACAGCCGCCCAGACAACTGACCCAAAGACCTGGATACAAAAATGTAGTCGAGCCTCCGCGCAACCCCCCTGGAGTTGCGCCATGTAGGACCGACCATTGCCGGAGTAGTGTGCAGGCCACCATCAACCAGACCATGGCAAGCCATTAGCCCAGAGATGGCACCTGCACTGCTATCACCGCCTAACCCTAAATCTATATTAAAGTCTCCTCCTATCACCAAGTGCCTGTTTGTAACACACAGGGGCGCCAGACAGTCCACCATCTCCCTCCTGTCTGCCGCCACCTGTGGCCCATACACCCCAATTAACCTATATCTAGCTTCTCTAAACTTAACATCTATCCCCAAAACTCTACCCTGCATTATTACAAAAGTGTTCTCTATTTTAACCTCTCTATGCCCACACAAAATCCCTACTCCTGTTGAGTGCACCCCTCCTATGCCCCAAAAAGATTCCCCCTTATCCCACTCCCTCTTAAATCTACACACATCCCCACCATCCCTCAGGTGAGCCTCCTGTAAAAAACAGAAATCAAACCCCACACCCTCTAAATAACAAAAAACTGCCCTCCTTTTAACATTATCCCTTAACCCCCTAACATTTAGACTAAAAAAAGAAACAGAACTATTCATTTAATTATTTACAACAAATAAAAACCCCAAAACCCAAAGAAAAACCAGGAGACTCACCCGATGCTCCCCTGGTCCATCTCCACCGGCGGGGACGTCCTCTCCTCTCCTGACGCCCCCCCGTCCTCCATCCCAACCCATGATCCAGGCAGTGTGTTGGGTCCTCCCTCCCCACCCACCATCCCCCCCTCCCTGTTTGCCTTGGGGCTGCATATAGGGGACCCCATCTCCCCAAACAGGAGTTGGGATCCCTCTAGCAAACAACCCACCGACCCCTCACTGGAGTCATCCACTAAAATGCAAGGGGCTGAGGCAAACCGGGAGGACAAATTACCCCCCCCCCCCCCCCCCCCCCCGCCCCCACTCTCTTAACCCCCCCCTCCCCCTCCACACCCCCCTCCCTCTCACTTCCTGCCAAGCTCCCCCTCTTTATCCCTTTCTTCTTTGGTGAAGGAGGTAGCGGGGAGACACAACGTCCCATCCCCACTAACCCCTCCACCAAATCCCTCATTTCGACCTCAAGGAAGCCTGGCAGGCTGTCCCCCCACTCCTTCCCCCCATCTCCCCCCCCTCCCCTCCCACCTCCACTCCTCCCTCCTTCACTGTCCCCCTTCCCTCTTCCACTCCTTCTCGTACGACTGTCCCCTTCTCCCTCTTCCACTCCTCCACCTTCTTCCGTCCCCTTTTTCTTCTCTCCTTCTGTTCCATTCTTTTCTTCTCCTCGCCTCTTTCTTCCCACCTCATCCTTCTTCCCATCTTCTTCCTGCGCCGTCTTTTCCCCTGTGCCATCCATGCAATCCGCACGCGTCCTTTCTTTCCTCCCCCCATCCCCCGCTCCCCCCCCAGCTGCAGACGCGTATGACCTGTGACGAGCCGGGCAATCACGCCACAGGTGTGCTCTTGAGCCACACCCGTGGCAAGCCTTGGGCTCGTCACATTCCTTGGCCTCGTGCTCTTCCGACCCACAAAATCGACACCTCTTGGCACTGCACGAGGCCAGGATATGGCCGTAGGCCATACAACGCCTGCAGAACGGGGGCTGACGGGCATAGTAGAGTGTTCCCCTGTCAGCCCCCAGGGAGAACATCGCCGGAGGATGGAGGTAGCCATCCACACTCTTCGGGGACTCCCTGAGTAACGCCTGGAACCCTCTTCTCCCGTTCCAGAAACCCAGGGAGTCCCTGAGGTACCTCGCTGAGGAGACATTGTCCATGTACCTCCCCAGAAAGGCCCTCACCTCTTCATCTTTCACGTGCGGATTGTACATGGTTACGGTGACCACCCTGAAGTTGTTCTTCGCCAGGCTGGTCACCGCATAATGGCACAGGGGTCCCGTTTTCTCCGCTTCCTTTGCCATCTTCATTACTTCGTCGTGTTTTTCTTCTTTGTGAAACGTCACATCGAAAGCCTTCTCATTCGGGTTCCCTTGAAGGCAGAGCACTTCCTTCACCTCTATCCTGAGGCATCCCATCAAAATAGTCCTTCCAAATGTCTCTCTACTCCACGGCTCCATCTCATTTTCAGTCCAGGCAAATCGTAAGGTATTTGCCATACCAATCCCCGGAACCGATCTTGTTTGCTTGTATTGATTCATTTTAAAAAATAAGCTCTCTTCAGAAAGAAGCTTCAACTTGGAATGAAAACATATTTTAACCAAAAAGGTGGAGCAACTAAAGGTGTTGACTCTTCACATCTATCAAGACAACTGGAGCACTGGGCCAGACACTCTTAAATAGAACCTGGACCAACTCAGGTGAAACACCTTCCCACTAACGAGATGGACAGGTGTAACACATACTGACTAACGAGGTGACACAAATCGGTTCTCCCTATATGCTAACAAGCTACACGGGCGAAAGTCCAACCTCAAAACATAAATGGAAAAACAAAAGCCTGTAACACCTTAAGACAACAAATATATCCTAGATTTTTGTTGGATAAGTTTGCTCACCACCAACAGAAAACAATTTACATTTCACATTATAATCAACTACAATGATTCACCTTTACCAATTTAAACATGGTATCTACTGTCAACAATTAAAAATAGGTGGAAAAAAACGATTGTTTTCCCACTAGCTTCTAGAACTCCCGTCTTCCTAAAACTCACTAGCTTCTAGAATTCTCATCCCCTTGGAACGAGCCCAAACAAAACTCATCCCCAATACAAAAAAACGTGCAGTCAAAATAAATTGTGATCCATGGCAACGCACTGGCTAAACGCAAAACACAAATATTTTTGACTGCCCACCTTTGAGACAATCAGCATCCAAGTTGTCCTTACCACGGACATGTCTGATTTCAAGAGGAAACTCCTGCAATATCCGTAGTAACTTTCCACCTCACCGCAGAGCTTCTCTCTCTTTTCAGGGTTCACTAGATAGGCATGTTGTTGGATCGGGGCCCAGTCCCCAATGTCATGCTCTAGTACATTTGAGTTGGCACATCTGAGAATTAACCCTGATATTCTAAAAGTGGGTCAATATAATTGTATCAAAAATTGTCAGTTGGTTACATAATTATGATTACTAAATGTTACATGAAATGTAAATATGAAATATTTAGTTGCATAGTCTTATTTTCAATGACATTTTGCTAGGTGGGATAGCCCCAATGTCAAAACACAGTTTTAACATGTCCAAATCAATAACCAATATGCAGAAACAGTTAGGGATCAATTGAAAACCTAAACATAAAATGTGCTATTTACACAAACATCTGCCACAATAATCATATTACTTGTAATTTTTAAAACAAGCACCAGAAACCTGACAAGTAGCAATGAATCACTGATATCGATTAGGGGGGAAATCAGGTTGTACGTGCTGTTGAAACTGACACAACAAAAAAAAAACATGGAAATGGGAGATATCTTTTACCTCACTGGTTAGAGGACAACCTGCAGAAGACAGTCAGCTACATTTTGGAGTGATGCATTTCAATTTAGGGGTCGCTAAACAAAGGAACACAACACTTATTTGTCATCACTCATCGATATCATGTTGAAATCAATTGTGCCGAGAGGAGGGAGATGAGGTTGCACGTCCTGTTAAAACTAACAGCTCAAAAACCACACGGAATCTGGGAATAATGTGTACACCACTGGTTAGAGGACAATTTGAAGAAAACAGCTCGCCACATTTTGAAGTGTTGCATTTTGATTCAAGTGGGTCACCAACATGGTAAGTGTAACACAGCTATTTTTGTGTTAGTCACTTTTTTGTTAAATCACATAAATAGTACACTTTCAAGAGCCTGGATTTTTCCTAAGGCTGAAATCAATTAAATGGGGCAAACGTTTAGGGTTCTATATTGTGAAATTCCTTATAATACTCCTACTACAATGTTAAAAACATTCTACTATGTGACATTAATTCATTGATATCATGAAACAACTCCTTCATGTATGTATTTTCTGATGTTTGATCAGAGATCTTTTATCAGAGTATTTCTTGTCACACTGATCACAGCTATGAGATTTTACTCCTGTGTGCGTTCTCTGGTGTAGAGTCAGCGAGCCAGATGTAGTAAAACTCTTCCCACATTGAGCACAGCCATAAGGTTTCTCTCCTGTGTGTGTTCTCTGGTGTGATACCAGATGGCAAGATTGACCAAAACTCTTCCCACATTGACCACAGCTATAAGGTTTCTCTCCTGTGTGTGTTCTCTGGTGTGATACCAGATGGCAAGATTGACCAAAAGTCTTCTCACATTTATCACAGCTATAAGATTTCTCTCCTGTGTGTATTCTCTGGTGTTGAGTCAAAGTTTTAGATAGAGCAAAACTCTTTCCACATTGACCACAGCTGTAAGGTTTCTCTCCTGTGTGTGTTCTCTGGTGTACAGTCAGATTGCCAGATGTAGTAAAACTCTTCCCACATTGATCACAGCTATAAGGTTTCTCTCCTGTGTGTGTTCTCTGGTGTACAGTCAGAGAGCCAGATGTAGTACATTTCTTCCCACATTGATCACAGCTATAAGGATTCTCTCCTGTATGTGTTCTCTGGTGTACAGTCAGAGAGCCAGATGTAGTACATTTCTTCCCACATTGATCACAGCTATAAGGATTCTCTCCTGTGTGTGTTCTCTGGTGTACAGTCAGAGAGCCAGATGTTGTACATTTCTTCCCACATTGACCACATCTATAAGATTTCTCTCCTGTGTGTAATCTCTGGTGTTGAGTCAGAGTTCTCGAAGCAGCAAAACTCTTCCCACATTGATCACAGCTGTAAGGTTTCTCTCCTGTGTGTGTTCTCTGGTGCATTGTCAGCTCTCCAGATTGACCAAAACTCTTCCCACATTGATCACAGCTGTAAGGTTTCTCTCCTGTGTGTGTTCTCTGGTGTACAGTCAGATGGCCAGATGTTGAACATCTCTTCCCACATTGATCACAGCTATAAGGTTTCTCTCCTGTGTGTATTCTCTGGTGTACAGTCAGATGACCAGATGTTGAACATCTCTTCCCACATTGACCACAGCTAAACGGTTTCTCTCCTGTGTGGGTTCTCTGGTGTTGAGTCAGAGTTCTAGATGCAGCAAAACTCTTCCCACATTGATCACAGCTATAAGGTTTTTCTCCTGTGTGTATTCTCTGGTGCACTGTCAACTCTCCAGATCGAAGAAAACTCATCCCACATTGACCACAACTATAAGATTTCTCTCCTGTGTGTGTCTTCTGGTGTTGAGTCAGATGGCAAGATTGACCAAAACTCTTCCCACATTGACCACAGCAATAAGGTTTTTCTCCTGTGTGTGTCTTTTGGTGTTGAGTCAGATAGCAAGATCTACCAAAACTCTTCCCACATTGACCACAGCTATAAGGTTTCTCTCCTGTGTGTGTGCTCTGGTGCAGCGTCAGAGAGCCAGATGTTGAAAAACTCTTCCCACATTGACCACAGCTATAAGGTTTTTCTCCTGTGTGTGTTCTCTGGTGCACTGTCAGATGGCCAGATTGACCAAAACTCTTCCCACATTGAACACAGCAAAAAGGTTTCTCTCCTGTGTGTGTTCTCTGATGAATTTTTATGCCTGATGAGGTGAATCTCTTCCCGCAGTCAGAGCAGTAGTGAGTTCTCTTCCCTGTGGATCTCTGCAGGTGTTTATTGAGGTGTTCTGATCTGGAGAGACTCTTCTCTGCCTGTTCAGCATCATGAGGTTGTTGAGGCTCCCCAGAGGATCCACGATAGTGAAGTATCTCTCCTGTGTAAACAACAAAGTCAGACAGATGATTAAAGGCCCACAACAGCAGAAGTCCACTGTAACAGGTGATGCCAACAGCGTAGCCATGTTGTACAGCAATTGACGTCTGTAATGAATGTTAAAGTTATTTGACAATTGTCTTAAAATGAGCAACAATAATCATATTTTGTCTTGTTTTCACATTAGTAGTAACATCGATGATTGTAGGCTAGAAATAAGTTATTAATGTTGTAGAAACTCTAAGCAGTGTGCCTGACGACTTTTGGTCTCCAATATACGGCCCTTTCTGTGTTTCCTAAAATTACGGCACGAGGGCGATGCACATGCAATTTGGTTGTAGAAACTCCTCCCTGCTAATGAGGAAACCGATAGTTATGGATGTACTATATCTGATTAGAGCAAAAATGGTGAGCAAAGATTTTAGTTTCTCACAATGTATTCTGAATGTGAATGGGGGAAAACTCAGGGAAGTAACCTCCATTTCCAGGAAGCTTACAAGTGCATTTCACACTACTTTGGATTATAATTGTAAGGCTCGCTTGAATGTCCTGCTTAATATAATGTTTGCTACCGTATTAAGAACCACGTTAATGACAGTATCCAATTGGGTGTTGTCAATAAAGTTATGATTTTTTAAATGTATATTTAATTAAATTTAGTTTTCACCGTTACTTAACCATGTAGGCCAGTTGAGAACAAGTTCTCATTTACAACTGTGACCTGGCCAAGATAAATCAAAGTAGTGCGACAAAAAAACAGAGTTACACGTGGGATAAACAAACGTACAGTCAATAACAAAATAGAAAAGTCTATATACAGTGTGTGCAAATGGAGTAAGGAGGCACGGCAATAAATAAGCCACAGTAGCGAAGTAATTACAAATTTGGAAATGAACACTGGAGTGATAGATGTGCAGATGATGATGTGCAAGTAGAAATACTGGTGTGCAAAAGAGAAAAAAGTCACAAAAAATGGGGATGAGGTAGCTAGTTGGATGGGCTATTTACAGATGGATGGGCTGTGTACAGCTGCAGCGAGCGGTAAGCTGCTCAGATAGCTGATGCTTAAAGTTAGTGAGGGAGATATAAGTCTCCAACTTCAGCGATTTTTGCAATTAGTTCCAGTCATTGGCAGCAGAGAACTGTAAGGAAAGAAGGCCAAAGAGGTGTTGGCTTTGGGGATGACCAGTGAGATATACCTGCTGGAGCGCGTGATATGGGTGGGTGTTGCTATGGTGACCAGTGAGCTGAGTTAAGGCAGAGCTTTACATAGCAAAGACATATAGATTATCTGGAGCCAGTGGGTTTGGTGACGAATATGTAGCGAGGGCCAGCCGACAAGAGCATACAGGTCGCAGTGGTGGGTGGTATATGAGCTTTTGGTGAAAAAACGGATGGCACTGTGATAGACTGCATCCAGTTTCCTGTAGAGTTGGAGGCTATTTTGTAAATGATATCACAGAAGTCAAGAATCGGTAGGATAGTCAGTTTTACGAGGGTATGTTTGTCAGCGTGAGTGAAGGAGGCTTTGTTGCGAAATAGGAAGCCGATTCTAGAATTAATTTTGGATTGGAGATGCTTAATATGAGTCTGGAAGGAGAGTTTACAGTCTATCCAGACACCTAGGTATTTGTAGTTGTGCACGTATTCTAAGTCAGAACCGTCCAGAGTAGTGATGCTAGTCGGGCGGGCGGGTGCGGGCAGCCATCGGTTGAAGAGCATGCATTTAGTTTTACTAGCGTTTAAGAGCAGTTGGAGGCCACAGAAGGAGTGTTGTATGGCATTGAAGCTCATTTGGGGGTTTGTTAACACTGTCCAAAGAAGGGCCAGATGTATACAGAAAAGCAAGAGCGACATCGTTGATATATACAGAAAAGAGACGGCCCGAGAATTTAACCCTGTGGTACCCCCATAGAGACTCCCAGAGGTCCGGACAACAGGCCAGGTTGATGAAGACGGCTGCACAGTACTGTCTTTTATCGATGGCGGTTATATCTTTTAGTACCTTGAGTGTGGATGTGGTGCACCCGTGACCAGCTCGGAAACCGGATTGCACAGCGGAGAAGGTACGGTGGGATTCGAAATGGTCAGTGATCTGTTTGTTAACTTCTCTAGGGTAGGGGGCAGCATTCAGAATTGTGGATGAAAAGCATGCCCAGAAGATAAGATATGCATTTTATTAGTGGATTTGGATATAAAACACTCTGAAGTTTCTAAAACTGTTTGCATCATGTCTGTGAGTATAACAGAACTTATTTAGCAGGCGAAACTCCGAGGACAAACCATCCAGATTTCTAAGGGACATGCTTGCAGTTCCTTCCGCTTCCACTGATGTCAACAGTCTCAACAACGCGTCAAATAAATTGACATTTTGGATATATAATGACGGAATTAATCGAACAAAAGGACCATTTGTGATATTTATGGGACATATTGGAGTGCCAACAACAGAAGCTCGTCAAAGTCATGAATTATATTTTTTTTCTGCGTTTTGTGTCGCGCCTGCAGGGTTGAATATGCTTATCTCTCTTTGTTTACAATGGTACTATCCTCAGATAATAGCATCGTATGCTTTCGCCGAAAAGCCTATTTGAATTCTGACATGTTGGCTGGATTCACAACCAGTGTAGCTTTAATTTGGTATCTTTCATGTGTGATTTAATGAAAGTTTCATTTTATAGTAATTTTCAAAGTAATTAATTTTGCGATCTGCATTTTCTCAGGCTTTTTGCCAAGTAGCATCTTGCCTAAACTCAGAGTTTTGGATATAAATTACAGAACAAAACATACATGTATTCTGTAATATGAAGTCCTATGAGTGTCATCTGATGAAGGTCATCAAAGGTTAGTGATTAATTTTCTCTCTATTTCTGCTTTTTGTTACTGCTCTCTTTGGCAGGAAAAATGGCTGTCTTTTTCTGTGACTTGGCTCATACCTAACATAATCGTTTGGTGTGCTTTCGTCTTTTTGAAATCGGACACTTTGGCTGGATTTACAACAAGTGTATCTTTAAAATGGCGTAAAATACTTGTTTGTTTGAGGAATTTAAATTATGGGATTTCTGTTGTTTGAATTTGGCACCCTGCAGTTTCACTGGCTGTTGATGAGGTGGGACGCTACCATCCCACATACCCTAGAGAAGTTAACTTGGCTTTCGAAGACTTTAGAAAGGCTGGACAGAATGGATATAGGTCTAAAACAGTTTGGGTCTTGAGTGTCACCCCCTTTGAAGAGTGGGATGACTGCAGAAGCTTTCCAATCTTTAGGAATCTCGGACGATATGAAAGAGCGGTTGAACAGACTAGTAATAGGGGTTGCAACAATGGCGGCGGATAACTTTAGTCCAGACTGACTAGCCCAGCTGATTTGTACGGCTCCAGGTTTTGCAGCTCTTTCAGAACATCAGCTATCTGGATTTGGGTGAAGGAGAAGCTGGGGAGGCTTGGTTAACTAGCTGCGGGGGGTGTGGAGCTGTTGGCCGGGGTTGGGTTAGCCAGGAGGAAAGCATGGCCAGCCGTACAGAAATGCTTAATGAAATTCTCGATTATTGTGGATTTATCGGTGGTGACATAGTTTCCTAGCCTCAGTGCAGTGGGCAGCTGGGAGGAGGTGCTCTTATTCTCCATGGACTTTAGTGTCCCCCAAAACTTTTTGGAGTTAGAGCTACAGGACGCACATTTTTGTTTGAAAAAGCTAGCCTTTGCTTTCCTAACGGACTGTGTGTATTGGTTCCTGACTTCTCTGAAAAGTTGCATATTGCGGGGACAATTCGACACTAGTGCAGTACGCCACAGGATGTATTTGTGCTGGTCAAGGACAGTCACGTCTGGAGTGAACCAATGGCTATATCTGTTCTTAGTTCTACATTTTTTGAAAGGGGCATGCTTATTTAAGTTGGTGAGGAAATTACTTTTAAAAGAACAACCAGGCATCCTCTACTGACGGGATGAGGTCAATACCCTTCCAGGATACCCGGACCAGGTCGATTAGAAAGGCCTGCTCGCAGAAGTGTTTTAGGGAGCGTTTGACAGTGATGAGGGGTGGTTGTTTGACCGCGAACCCATAACGGATGTAGACAATGAGGCAGAGATCGCCGAGATCCTGATTGAAAACAGCATAGGTGTATTTGGAGGGCAAGTTGGTCAGGATATCTATGAGGGTGCCCATGTTTACAGATTTAGGGTTGTACCTGGTGGGTTCCTTGATAATATTTATGAGATTGATGGCATCTATTCACATATGGTGTCCAGGCCACAGCTGGGAGCTGAGGGGGGTTAGTAACAGGCGGAAACAGTGCGAGACTTATTTCTGGAGAGATTAATTTTTAAAATTAGAACCTAAAACTGTTTGGGCATAGACCTGGAAAGTATGACAGAACTATGCAGGCCATCTCTGCAGTAGATTGCAACTCCTCCCCCTTTGGCAGTTTTATCTTGATGGAAAATGTTGTAGTTAGGGATGGACATTTCTGAATTTTTGGTGGCCTTCCAAAGCCAGGATTCAGACACGGCAAGGACATCAAGGTTGCTAAAGCAGTGAGTAAAACAAACTTAGGGAGGAGGCTTCTGATGTTAACATGCATGAAACCAAGGCTTTTACAGTTACAAATGTCAACAAATGAGAGCGCCTGGGGACACACAGGGCCTGGGTTAACCACTACATCACCCGAGGAACAGAGGAGTAGGATGAGGGTACGGCTAAAGACTATCAGAACTGGTTGTCTAGTGCATTGTGAACAGAGAATAAAAGGAGCAGATTTATTGACGTGGTAGGATAGATTCAAGGCATAATGTACAGACATGGGTATGGTAGGGTGCAGGTACAGTGGAGGTAAACCTAGGCACTGAGTGACGATAAGAGAGGTTGCATCTCTGGAGGCACTAGTTATGATAGGTGAGGTGGTGTGTGGGAGGTGGGACAAAAGAGCTCTCTGAGGCATGTTGAGTGGGACTAGGGGCTCCGCAGTAAAATATAACAATGATAACTACCCTAAACAATATACAAGGTATATTTACATTAGAGAGAGACGTAAAGTGAGGTACAAAGCAATCACAGGTGTTGATTGGGAGAGCAAGCTAAGACAACAACAGGTAAAATGGCGATGAATGGGCAGAGAGGGTCAGTTAACTACACACAGGGCCTGAGTTCGAGGCTGGGGCCGCCAGATAAACAAAATAAACAAAATGGAGTACTGTGATTAATGAACAGTCCAGCAGGCATCAGCTATGTAGCCAAGTGATCATAGGGTCCAGTGAACAGGAATATGAAACAGGGAAGCCCTTAGGTAGTCTTTACTACGCTAGCCGGGAGATGCGCCTGGCTCGAGGCTAACTGGTGCTAGCGTCAGGACCAGGGCATCACCGACGTCCGGCAAAGGCCGGTTTAGGGCACATCGGACAGAATTATGTCGGCAGACCAGACGTGATGGATCGGCGGGGTTCCGTGTCGACAAATGGTCCAGGCCATTGGCAAAAGAGGTATTGTAGCTGGAGTCATTTTGTTTGCTAGCCGGGAGATGTACCTGACTCGAGGCTAACTGGTGCTAGCTTCGGGACAAGGGCGTTAGCCACTATAGCCACTCCGGTGCAAAGGTCCAGAGCTTACAGCAGGAATCCGGTGATGTAGTCATCTTAGTGAAGAGTCCGGGAGGCATGAGCTGTGTAGCTGAGTGATCATAGGGTCCAGTGAGCAGGCCGGGAGATGGTGTCATTGTGTAACAGTATAACTTTAGACCGTCCCCTCGCCCATACCCGGGCGCGAACCAGGGACCCTCTGCACACATCAACAACAGTCACCCACGAAGCATCGTTACCCATCGCTCCACAAAAGCCGCGGCCCTTGCAGAGCAAGGGGAACCACTACTTCAAGGTCTCAGAGCAAGTGACGTCACCGATTGAAACGCTATTTAGCGCGCCCCACCGCTAACTAAGCTAGCTGTTTCACATCCATTACACTTGCACCAATGTGTACCTAACCATAAACATCAACGCCTTTCTTAAAACCAATACACAAGTATGTATTTTTAAACCTGCATATTTAGTTAATATTGCCTGCTAACATGAATTTATTTTAACTAGGGAAATTGTGTCACTTCTCTTGCATTCTGTGCAACAGAGAGAGTCAGGGTATATGCAACAGTTTGGGCCGCCTGGCTCGTTGCAAATTAATTTGCCAGAATTGTACATAATTATGACATAACATTGAAGGTTTTGCAATGTAACAACAATATTTAGACTTAGATATATAATAGATATAATAGATATAGATATAATACTGAACGGTTCCGTATTTCACTGATAGAATAAAGGTTTTGTTTTTGAAATGATAGTTTCCGGACTTGACCATAATGACTTAAGGCTTGTATTTGTGTGTTTATTATATCTAGTTAAGTCTATGATTTGATATAGCAGTCTGACTGAGCGGTGGTAGGAAGCAGCAGGTTCGTAATAGTCAAAGGTATATGGTTTAGAGAGAAATAGTCGACGCGTCATAATTCCTATAATAACATGTGGCTGAACTTGAAAGGGGTTCCGTCGTTATTTTACCGTTCATGTCTTCCATAGAGAATGTCTTGATCTACTTCCAATAAGTTCTGTGTTTCGTTCAGGCTTAAACCGCCTCAGCGTTTTGATACCCATGTAAATCTCACTAGGATAAGGTAACGTTTGTCAACATATTTTCATCAATCCACTCTACAAATTGTTTTATCTTCGCTTATATTGATCAGTTACCTTGTCCTATGGATATCTACACAGTTATCAAATTGGCAAGGTGGTGTAAGCCTACACGAAACACAGACCTTATTTTAAGTGAATATAAAAATATCCTATGGAATAAATGAATGAAGGAACCGCTTTTCAGATTTGGCTGGAAGGTGTCATGGGAATTATGACTCGCACTTTGGTAGTCAATTCTTACCATGCCCATTATTAAAATAGGATTTCCTGCATATATAAATTACAGTTTTTGTTTTCAACATTCATCACAGGTAACTTAAACTCAATTTTTATTCAAACAGTTGAGAGTATTTGTCTCCTAAGCAGACTCTTCAGTATCGTTGTCACTTCAGAGCTGTGTGTGTGTGTGTGTGTGTATGTGTGTGTCTTATTTGTGATAAAGATGTAAGCATGGTGTCAGCAACAGCTAAATCAAAACATACCACCAACCTGTGGAATCACCTTAAGAACACCCACCCAGAAGCCCATAAGGAAGCAATGATGAAAAAAGCAAACGCAAATTGTTCACAAGGAAAAAGTGATACAGGGACATCGCAGGCTACAATCTTACAACTTTTTAATAAACAAGCAAAATGGCAGGACAAAGACCCAAGGGCCAAGAAGATGGATGTAGCAATTATTGAGATGATTGCAACTGACAACCAGCCATTCACAGTGGTGTCTGACGTTGGTTTTCAGCGGCTGATTACTCTTGCTGAATCCCGGTACAGGATCAAAGATTAAAAATATATTTCGCACCGAAATGCTAGATAAAACACATGAAAGAGTTGTGATGAAAGTGAAGAATCTGGTGGCACCAGTGAACGCTCCACACATGGCATTCACAACTGACTGCTGGTCAGGCACTAGAGTCCCTGATGAACCTTACGGGACATTTCATTGACAATGTCTAGACAAGAAAGCAGGTTGTGCTGAATGTGAATCAGAGAGATGTTTTTGACCATGTTGGAATACTGTGAAATCCACACAGAACGTGTAGTGCTGGTCCTCAGGGACAGTGGGGCAAACATGGTGAAAGGTATGAGACTGGCAGAGCTTCCAGACTTCAGCTACAGTGCACACATCCTACAGCTTGTAATCAATGATGGCCTATCCAGTCAGACAGCTGTGCTAGACATTATTGCCATGTTGAAGAGCTGTGCAACTCACTTTGACCACTCTGTACTGGCCAAACAGAGGCTGAGGGCCATTCAGGAAGAGCTTGGCCTTCCCAAACACAGCATCATCCAAGCAGTTCAAACTCGCTGGAACTCAACACTACACATGTTGCAGAGGATGTTTGAACAGAGGCATGCACTGAATGTGTATGCAGGTGAATACGGACACATCAGAAGTTTGTCTGCTGCACAATGGGACATTGTCTCTAACCTAATTGAGACTCTGGCACCTATGGAGGAGGTGACACTGGAGATAAGCCACTCCAAATCTACAGCAGCATGAAGCATCCCCAGTGTGACGGTGCTGAATCTGATGCTGCAGCAGGAGGGTTCTTCTACTCAAGGCATCAAAACTTTACGGAACACCATGTTGGACAGTCTGACAAGGAGGTTTTCCAAGGCCGAGGAGACAAAGTGCCTGGTGCTGGCAACTGTCCTGGATCCACGTTACAAGAGCTATGCCTTCAGCTCAGGGACAGCACTAGAGAAAGCAAAAGAGTGGCTGAAGGAGGAGTCTGACCTACTAAGGAAACCAAATCCCAGAGGCACAGCAGAAGGGACAAGTGAAGAGGAGGACCCAGGTGCAAAAAAGCAAAGAGTGCAAGTAGATCAGCCACCCAGTCTGGTGGACAGCCTCTACGCTAGAATCCTTGGAAGCCAAGAGGGCAGGGCTGAAGTCCAGTGCAGTTTTGAAATTGAGTTTGAGCGTTACCTCACAGAGCCTGTCATTGACAGAAAGAGCGGCTTGCTTTTGGAGCGGTGGAAGCAGAATGAGGATAGACTTTAATCACTCGCTCCACTGGCAAACAAGTTTCTCTGTCCCCCACCTTCTTCGGTCCCAAGCAGAGAGAGTGTTCAGTGAGGTGGGGAACATTTATGATAAGTAGAGGAGCTGACTGACAGGGGAACATGCAGACAAGCTCTGCTTTCGGCACTACAACCTAAAACTTCTGAACTGGGAATATTGAAGACCCATGAAAGCTGCTGCTTCCTGTCAACATATGTTCTCCTGTCATTTGAGACTAAATTGATTTTATTTATGGATTATATTAAGTTAAAATAAAAGTGTTCATTGTTCATTCAGTATTGTGGCAAATGTCAATATTACACATTTTTGTGTGTATATAAATATATATAACAATAAAACATTTAAATCGTCCAATTAACCGGTATCAGCTTTTTTTGGTCCTCCAATAATCGGTATCGGCGTTGAAAAATCACAATCGGTCGACCTCTATTAGAAACAATAACAAAGCGTACTTCATGCCCGTTTTAGCAAAAAGCTGAGGGATGGGGCTGGAGAAATGCAACAATCCATGATATCAACATTATAGATTTAGCCATGTTTTGAGGATATACAGTGTTTGTTTATATTTACTGACAAACATTGCAGTAAAACAAAAAGCTTATATTTTGGGTTCTGATGGGGTATGACAGTTGAACTAAGCTCATCGGGCATTTATAAGTGATTTCTTAAAGAAACAATGGGTAAATGTCATTCATGTATAAGTCCCAAAATGGATGTAACAACTGCTGATTGCCACTTTAAGAGTAGATCTTGGGCTAATCTAATAGGAGATTTTGTCATTGGATGCATTTGATCAATTGTTAACGTTTTGTTGATAGTCCACTCTTGATGTTCTACACGTTACAGTGTAGCTTCAGCCATTCCTACAGAACAACATTAAAGTGTAGAACATCTTTACTGCATATTGGTTCAACGACTGCAGAGACGGTACTTACTGGTGTTAACTAGATCTCCAAAATCCTCTTCTTCCTCCAATGTGACAGTCATCTCCTCCTCCTCCTCTCCAAAAACTGCACCCTCTTTCTCATCCTCTTCTTTTACTGTAACATCCTCCTCCTCTTTCACTCTGAACGCGTCTTCCTCTTCTTTCACTGAAACGTCTTTCTCTTCTTCTTTCACGGTAAGAGTCTCACCCTCTACTTGTTTTTGTAGTGTGACATCCTTCTCTTCCTCCTCCTCTTTCACAAGACCTTCTTTCTCCGTCCAGCAGACCTCTTCTTTATCAGGAGGAGAGTAGTTTAGTGAACTCATGGTCGGGGATGTTAGCTAGTTAGCATTAGCGACTAGCCTAGTTCTAAGCTAATTTAGCAAACCAGCTAGCTGACAAACAACGTACATATATAATTAAATGGGCCAACAAGTACATACGACAGAAGTGTGTTTAATACACATTGACTAATGTACACTAAAACAGTGTAAAGAGCGTGAATGTTGTAGCTGTGTTTGCTAGAAAGCTACCGAGGTGTCTGACGAGCTGTTGTTCTTGAAGGAGCGTCCCGTCCACTAGATTATTCGTCACACTGGCAGCGTAGCCTGAACCTAAAAGACGCACATCGCCATCTGCTGACTGGAGTGGGCAACGCAGTTGAGGAACCAAAAGTAAATTTTTCATTTATTGAATAAAAGTTCACAGAGAAGCATGTGTTGATTGATTCGTGTTTAATGAGTGATATTTTAAAACAAACTTTATACCCACTACACATTTGCATTGAACCATACTTCTGACATGGATCATTTTGACCCCAGAGGCATATCTTTTATCATTGCCAAAATGTGGTTCATTCAATTCTTCAAAATGTTCATGACTTTGGCAATCAACTTGTTCTTAATAAATCTAAATAATGGTTTAGTGTTTCTGTATCAATATAGACTTTTAACAAATTCAAATCCTTTGGAGTCAAAGCCAAAAGCACATTTGATAAAGCACATTTGATAAATATGACGTTTATTTCAAATCAAATCAAAATCACATTATATTGGTCACATACACGTGTTTAGCAGATGTTATTGCAGGTGTAGTGAAATGCTTGTGTTTCTAGCTCCGACGGTGCAGTAATATCTAACAAGTAATATCTAACCTTCTAACAACATATACACACAAATCTAAGTATTCAAATCTAGGTTTCTCTGTAGACATGATCCATTCCACCAGAGGGTGGAGGGGCACCTGTATCAGTGGTTTTGACCAGATAGACACCTGCAGACACACAGTACATGTCCTCTCCTAAGAATGGATTTTTCTATACCACATGACTGTACAAAACTGCCAACGGTAGAAAACTCTGCAAACACTCTGCCAGCAGTAGAAAACTCTGCCAATGGTAGAAAACTCTGCCAATGGTAGAAAAGTCTACCAGGAGTATATTTGTAATGTTTTCAGACCCCTTCACTTTTTCCACATTTTGTTACATTACAGCCTTATTCTAAAATTGAAGATTTTTTCCCTCATCAATCTACACACAATACCCCATAATGAC
Source organism: Oncorhynchus clarkii lewisi (assembly GCF_045791955.1). Lineage (NCBI taxonomy): Eukaryota > Metazoa > Chordata > Actinopteri > Salmoniformes > Salmonidae > Oncorhynchus > Oncorhynchus clarkii. Next base: position 29,261,413 of record NC_092159.1, on the reverse strand, counting down.
ATCACAATACCCCATAATGACATCACAATACCCCATACTGACAAACCAAAAACAGTTTTTTTTTTTGCTATGAGACTCGAAATTGAGCTCAGATGCATCCTGATTCCATTGATCATCCTTGAGATGTTTCTACAACTTGATTGGAGTCCACCTGTGGTAAATTCAATTGATTGGACATGATTTGGAAAGGCACACCACCTGTCTATATATGGTCCCACACGTAACCAAGCCATGAGGTCAAAGGAATTGTCCGTAGAGCTCCAAGACAGGATTGTGTCGAGGCACAGATCTTGGGAAGGGTACCAAAACATTTCTGCAGCATTGAATGTCCCCAAGAATACAGTGGCCTCCATCATACTTAATGGAAGAAGTTTATTATTATTTGTAGTCTTGCATGTCGTCTACTTTGATGCTAAATACCATTTTCAAATCCGTGAATAAAGGATCCCCATTAGTTCCTGCCAAGGCAGCAGCTACTCTTCCTGGGGTCCAGCAAAATAAAGGCAGTTATACAATATTAAAAACATTACAATACATTCACAACACACGGTGTACCCTCAGTCACCTTGTCCTATAGAGATTTACATGGTTATTAAAACGTCACACCAGGGTGAGCCTAAACAAAACACAGCCCTGTGGGAAAAATTTATGGTGGAAAAACGATGTGAACCATTTCCCTGTTTGACCTGTAGTTGTTATGGATATTATGACTCTACAGCGCCCCACAGTGGACGTGTGAAAATATGTTACATTGATAAAGCACACTTTATTTAACCTCCACGTCAACATGGCATTGTAGATTTTAGCGGTATATAGTATGTATTTTGGATGTTTTCAGTGTATTTTTAACCCTTTCAGACAATGTGATTAATCGCAATTAAAAAAAATAGTGCACTAACATTACACAAAGTTATCTTGAGTCTGACAGCCCAAACAAAAACACACATTCTCAGTCAAAAACACAAGTAGAACACAGCCTCTCTATTCTCTCATGTTTTCAGGTCCTGGGAAAATGTCTTTCCACAATTAGAGCAGGGGTATGTCTTCTCCTCCTGTGTATTTGTATGTATTCTTTCATGCTCTTTCAGGTACCTTAACCGGGTAAATCTCTCTACACAGTGGGAGCAGCGGTACGTCTTCTTTCCTGTGTGTGTCCTCTTATGCTTGTTCAGGTTTCCTACCAGGCCAACACTCTTTCCACAATAGGAACATTGGAAAAGCTTTTCCCCTGTGTCCCCCCTCTCATGCATCTGCAGGCTCCCTAGCTGGGTAAACGTCATTCCACATTGGGAACAGTGGTAAGGCTTTTCTCCAGTGTGTATTCTCTTAAACAGAGACCTGAATGAAACCTCCACATGATCAAATTTCCTAGTACCTTTAATCTATACTAGATCCCTCAATCACCAGTCAGTTTTCACAAGTATTATTAAACCGACTACAAAATGCATGTCTCTGTGTGGATCTTAGTCAGAGAGGCCTTCAGTCAGTATGGTCAGGAGGAGTTGAGGAGTCTGGTTGCCTTTTACAAGGAACTCTTGACTAAGGCATGATTACACCAGAGGAAGTCATGTCAGAGTACTTCCAGTACAAGAGATTTGCCCAGGGCCCATCAGCTGGCCCAATGAGACATTTTCCTTAATGTCCTGCAGTCAGGTGTGTACTAGTAGACTTACATGTTGATATAAACTCCGAAAGTGTGAGGAGATTTAGACTCAACACCATGCTATTACAAGATGAGATATTTATCCAGTCACTATCAGATGGGCTGAACTGAAAGGATTTCCACAGTGTGGGAAACCTCTAAGGCATGTGTTATAGTGGGCTCTGGTGTATTAGAGGGGAAATAACGCAGTATTTATTACAATATGAGATATTTAGCCAGTCTATCAGAGTAAGGGTAGATTTAGACTCAACACCATGCTATTACAAGATGAGATATTTATCCAGTCACTAGCAGAGGAAGGGTAGATTTAGACTCAACACCATGCTATTACAAGATGAGATATGTATCCAGTCACTAGCAGATGGGCTCAACTGAAAGGATTTCCACAGTGTGGGAAACCTTTAAAGCATGTATTACAGTGGGCTCTGGTGTATTAGAGGGGAAATAACACAGTGTGGGAACCTCTACACCATGTATTATGGCTCTGGTGTATTAGATGGGAAATTACATGCCTCCAGAAAGAAGAGAGAAGGTCTGAAGCAGTGAAAAGACTAGAAACAGAGATGTGGTCTGGAAAGGGATTTGGACATTTCACAGATCGCACATTTCAAAACTGCCTGCAAATTCACATTTCAGATGCAAGAAATGTAGAACAAAAAGGAAGAATATGCTGTGTTTAGACCTAGAACCAGTTTAATGAGGGAGGTGAGAAGACAGGCAGGCTACTAGCAAGACAACTAAACATGCAGAACACTTGGAACGTAACTCCAGCCATTGAGAAGGACACTAAGATGTTGACCTCATCCAAAGAGATTGACAGCGTGTTTTAATGTTATTATGAAGATGTATATACATCCTCCTGTTCAGCCCCATATATATGGACACTTCTTTGTCTGGTATAGAATTACCTAGATTATCAGATAGCCAGGTAGAGGACCTGGACTGGACTATAACAGAAGAGGAGGTTAGAGACGCCATTTTATCTATGAAAGCAGGGAAATCACCTGGTCTGGACGGCCTTCCTGTAGAATATTATAAAAGTATATTGACATTCTTGTGCCTGTGTCATGACGGATCGACAATGGAAGACTGGTTTGCCCAGCAGAGATCGCCCTCGTCCCTTGTAGAATCTGTCTGGTCGTAGTGTCATAGAACGGATACGTTGTACCCTGTCGTTCTCAGGAGATTGTCTGTCCTTTCCTGTATGTTTACAGCTGCAGCTGATAACTCGACGTCTAGGATGTATCACTTCTTCTTCAGTGAATAAGAGTTCAAAGTTCTTACCAAGTTGCCTCAACGCAGCTCGTATTATATTCTGGCTGGTGTAGTCGAAATTCATCCTTCCAGCGTTGTGATCGTCATCTCCAGGGTTGAAATTAGCCCTTTTAAACGTATGTACACCTCATCAGGAACATGAGGTTGACTTCTGTCAATGGGCTTTTGTAGTGGGGCAGAGAAGGGCGTGTTTCATGGTTCTCAACCAATGTCTGTTCACTTGGGAGTGGCCACTGATTGAGCCCAGTTTACTTATTGAAAACAATTCTCATTTAGAAGCTAAAATTACATTTCATATTTAAACATTTAAATTGCACAACTAGTGATAACTAGAATGTGTATACTTTCCAAGCTCATACGTCACACTGATAGCATCGCCTGAAAGACGCACATCGCCATCTGTTGACTGGAGTGGTTAACGCAGGTGAAAGTATTTCATTTTGACAAAAAGTGAATTTTTACATTTCTTTCATTAAATAATAACATAATAGTCAGACAACTGCAGATTTGTAATAAGTATGAATTTAAAACCTACTTCTACATTCTACCAACCCAACAGATGTTTCTACTACAGTGAACATTAACCAATGAGGTGGGTCTTTCCACATTCTACCAACCCAACTGATGTTTCTACTACAGTGAATATTAACCAATGAGGTGGGTCTTTCCACATTCTACCAACCCAGCTGATGTTTCTACTACAGGGAATATTAACCAATGAGGTGGGTCTTTCCACATTCTACCAACCCAACAGATGTTTCTACTACAGGGAATATTAACCAATGAGGTGGGTCTTTCCACATTCTTCTATCGCAATACATGGATATTGGGATCTGACCTTATTGATCTGTCAGTAAGCTATGTTTACATGGGTATTGGGATCTGACCTCATTGATCAGTCAGTAAGCTATGTTTACATGGGTATTGGGATCTGACCTCATTGATCAGTCAGTAAGCTATGTTTGCATGGGTATTGGGATCTAACCTCATTGATCAGTCAGTAAGCTATGTTTACATGGGTATTGGGATCTGACCTCATTGATCAGTCAGTAAGCTATGTTTACATGGGTATTGGGATCTGACCTCATTGATCAGTCAGTAAGCTATGTTTACATGGGTATTGGGATCTGACCTCATTGATCAGTCAGTAAGCTATGTTTACATGGGTATTGGGATCTCAGCTCTAGTATAATCCAGCAAAGCAGTCCTACCAGCTAGCAGTGTAATGAACCTTGTCTGATAGCCAATCAACTGTGTCCTGAGCCTGTCGCCTGCAGTCCGCGGAGAAAATTTGGTCTTTTTTTTCTCGTAAAGTTACACTGGGTACATGGGCCACATAAATAATTACCATCCAGCACATTGTCTAGGAAGGTACTGTTCCTAGTGGTGCTAGAATGGATTGTTAGGGCTGACAATCACATTGTTCCTAGGCCATCATTGTAAACAAGAATTTGTTCTGACAATTTGACTTAACTAACTTGTCAATTTAAATAAAGGAAGAAAAAAAGGGAATATGTTCCGTCATCCACTGCGTGTATAATTGAACTACAATGACCATAATACATTGTGTGTCTACTTGTCTTGTCTGTTTACTTTACACCTGCTATGTAAAAGAGACAGACGAATGCACAATGTTCAATGCCATCTGGGATTCTTGGGACATCTCTACCCTAAACCCTGACCTTAACCATTTTAAATGTCAACTTCTACGGGCTAGGGACGTCCCAAGGATGTATCTCTACCTGAAAATGCGTGATCTAAGTGATTGATAGTTGGTATTCATCAGTCATAAAGACCTATTTACTTTAGTAAACTACTAAAATAGTGATATTGTTAGACAGCATAGACAGCAGCTCTAAACTTTGAGTGACTGATCCATTCATCCTCCGATCCCTCCTCACCTTTCTCTCCTCTGAAGACCCAGTGAGGGTGGAGCTCAGTCAGAGAGCTGTTGAGAGACTGGTTAGGAAGAACACTCCTACAGCCAGAGGTGAGAGGTCACACTTGGTTTAGATGGTAAATATTTGTCCCCTTAGTTGTTCTTTGTTATTATGAAGGTCATTTGCGTCAAATGTATTTTTCCCCACTCATTCACCCCATCTCTTTACATTGCTTATGCATATTCGGAGGCCCGACTCAAATTCCGAACACAATGCCCATCCTGGCAGATCTAAACCTAATGCAGCACATTGTGAATCACATTGACAGAAGTCACATTTAGGCGCCAGGTGTAACTGAGGCCATAGATGCTCTATATCCATTACTTTGAGTGTTTTATATAATATGACTAAATGTGTTACAGGGGCAGTCAAGAAATGGAACAGCAAGGCCACAGAACACGACATAAGCAGAGCTGTGGGAGACCACTTCAAGCCCCTGGTAGAGCCGGGGCTGGAAAAGTGGAATTGATTCTGTGTTTCATACTAAGATGGACCAAGAGTCTGTTGATTGGTCGGTCATTGGGATAATTTATTTTGCAATATGTTCAAATCAATTCAAGCTTTATATATACAGCACATTTCAGACATGGATGCAACACAATGGCTTCACAGGAAAAAAATATGAAAATAAACAGAAATATTTAGTACACAAACATAAGAGGATAAAAAACAGAACAACAACTGAAAGACTAATGAGCATTCTAAGGAAATGCCATTGATTAAAATATTAACTAACAATTGGATGCAATATCCAACCTAAAACATAAGCTTGTTTTTAAAGGAGGGGTTCTGAAAGACTATGGGGGTGTCCACTGAAAGTTGACTAGTAACAACAACTGGGACATAAGACACCCAAACAAAAGAAAAACCCACAAACAAACTTAAAGACAGGAAGCAAACAAAAAAGGTGGAGCAACTAAAGGTGTTGACTCTCCACATCGGGAATCAGGTTGTACGTGCTGTTGAAACTAACACAACTAAAAAAACACATGGAAATGGGAGATATCTTTCACCTCACAGGTTAGAGGACAACCTGCAGAAGACCGTCAGCTGGAAGGAGAGTTTACAGTCTAACCAGACACCCAGGTATTTGTAGTTGTCCACATATTCTAAGTCAGAACCGTCCAGAGTAGTGATGCTAGTCGGGTGGGCGGGTGCAGGCAGCAATCGGTTGAAGAGCATGCATTTAGTTTTACTTGCGTTTAAGAGCAGTTGGAGGTCACAGAAGGAGTGTTGTATGGCATTGAAGCCCGTTTGGAGGTTTGTTAGTTTGTTAGTTGGTGAACCAGGTGAGTCAGTCATTTGAGAAACCAAGGCTGTTGAGTCTGCCGATAAGAATATGGTGATTGAGTCTAGAGCCTTGGCCAGGTCGATGAAGACGGCTGCACAGTACTGTCTTTTATCGATGGCTGTTATGATATCGTTTAGTACTTTCAGGGTGGCCGAGGTGCACCCGTGACCAGCTCGGAAACCGGATTGCACAGCGGAGAAGGTACGGTGGGATTTGAAATGGTCAGTGATCTGTTTGTTAACTTGTCTTTCGAAGACATTAGTAAGGCAGGGCAGGATGGATATAGGTCTGTAACAGTTTGGGTCTAGAGTGTCACCCCCTTTGAAGAGGGGGATGACCGCGGCAGCTTTCCAATCTTTAGGAATCTCAGACGATACGAAAGAGATGTTGAACAGACAAGTAATAGGGGTTGCCACAATGGAGGCAAATAATTTTTGAAAGACAGGGTCCAGATTGTCTAGCCCAGCTGATTTGTACGGGTCCAGCTTTTGCAGCTCTTTCAGAACATCTGCGATCTGCGACCAGCCGTAGAGAAATGCTTCTTGAAATTCTCCATTATCGTGGAGTTAATCGGTGGTGATAGTGTTTCCTAGCCTCAGTGTAGTGGGCAGCTGGGATGAGGTGCTCTTATTCTTCATGGACTGTTACGGAACGTTTGGACATCTCGTCAGGTTTTAGTGAACGCGCTTCGTGACTTTGGAATTGTTTACCAAACGCGCTAACCAAAGTAGCTAATTGGACATATATAAGGGACATTATCGAACAAATCAAGCATTTATTGTGGACCTGGGATTCCAGAGAGTGAATTCTGATGAAGATCATCAAAGGTAAGGGAATATTTATCATGTAATTTCTGGTTTCTGTTGACTCCAACACGGGGGCTAATTTGGCTATTGTTCTGAGCTTAGTCTCAGATTATTGCATTGGTTTGCTTTATCCGTAAAGTTTTTTTGAAATCTGACACAGCGGTTGCATTAAGGAGAGGTATATGTATAATTTCATGTGTATAACTTGTATTATCATCTACATTTATGATGAGTATTTCTGTTGAAACAATGTGGCTATGCAAAATCACTTTTTGGAACTAGTGAATCTGATAAACCAATGTAAACTGATTTTTTTATATAAATATAAACTTAATCAAACAAAACATGCATGTATTGTGTAACATGAAGTCCTATGAGTGTCATCTAATGAAGATAAAATTAATCACTAACCTTGAATTATCTTGATTTCTGCTTTTTGTGAATGCTATATTTCGCTGGAAAATGGCTGTGCTTATTGTGGTTTGGTGGAGACCTAACATAATCGTTTGTAGAGCTTTCGCTGAAAAGCCTATTTGAAATCGGACACAAGATTACCTTTAAAATTATATAAGACACGTGTTTGTTTTAGGAATTGTAATTATGATATTTCTGTGGTTTGATTTTCGCGCCCTCAATTTTCACTGGTAGTTGTCATATCTATCCGGGTGTTGGGATTGCAGCCATAACAAGGAACGCCATTCGTGAAAATCTATTTTTACACTGGGAGCAGAAAATGCTTTTCTCCTGTGTGTATTCTCTCATGCCTTTTCAGGTTAGTTAACATGGTAAAACTCTTTCCACACTAGGAACATTGGTAAGGCTTTTCTCCTGTGTGTAGTCTCGCATGCTTTTTTAGGTTTCCTATCTTAGTAAAACTCTTTCCACACTGGGAGCATTGGAAAGGCTTTTCTCCAGTGCGTGTCCTCTCATGCAGTTTTAGGTTCCCTATCCAGCAAAAACTATTTTCACAGTGGGAGCAGTGGTGTTGTCTCGCTGGTTTGGGCATCTCTGGGCCTGATTCCCCTGAAGTACTCTTCCCGCTGTCAGAGTGAGAGTCTCTCCTTGCAAAGACACACAGAGTATGTCATTAAACACAGACCTAAATGAAACCTCCACATGATAAAACGGTCTTCCTATGAGGTTTAATCTAGACTAGATTCCTCAATAAAAGAGCAGAACTGGTCGTCACAGAGTGGCTGTAGTGCTTTGTAGGATGGGTAAATCCATTTGAATTCAATACATTTTTGACAGCATCCCTTTTGAATTAAAAAAAATATTTCCTTACATGTTTGACTATGGAAGAAGTGGTAAGAAAGGGACTTCATGCAACTGAATGTAAAAACATTCATGAGATATACAGTACCAGTCAAAAGTTGACACATCTACTAATTCCAGGGGTTTTCTTTATCTTTACTATTTTTTACATTGTAGAATAATAGTGAAGACATCAAAACTATGAAATAATACATATGGAATCATGTAGTAAACAAAAAAGTTGTAAACAAATCAAAATATATTTTAGGTTATTCAAAGTAGCCACCCTTTGCCTTCATGACAGCTTTGCACACTCTTGGCATTCTCTCAACCAGCTTCACCTGGAATGCTTTTCCAACCATCTTGAAGGAGTTCCCACATATGCTGAGCACTTTTTGGCTGCTTTTCCTTCACTCTGTGGTCCAACTCATCCCGAACCATCTCAATTGGGTTGAGGTTGGGTGATTGTGGAGGCCAGGTCAGCTGGTGCAGCACTCCATCACTCTCCTTCTTGGTAAAATAGCCCTTACACAGCCTGGAGGTGTGTTGGGTCATTGTCCTGTTGAAAAACAAATGATAGTCCCACTAAGCGCAAACCAGATGGGATGGCGTATCGCTTCAAAATGCTGTGGTAGCCAGACAGGTGTGTGCCTTTCCAAATCATGTCCAATCAAGTTGTAGAAACATCTCAACGATGATCAATGGAAACAGGATGCACAGCTGAGCTCAAAGTAGAGTCTCATAGCAAAGGGTCTGAATACTAAAATAAGGTATTTCTGGGGGTTTTTTCTTCTCTAAACCCATTTTCTCTTTGTCATTATGGGGTATTGTGTGTAGATTGATGAGGATTTGTATTTATTTAATCCATTGTAGAATAAGGCTGTAACGTAACAAAATGTGGAAAGAAGTGACGAAAAAAAGGGTTTAAAGTTTTTAAAGTTGAAATACTTTTAAAAATATATCTCTAGATAAATACATATTTATATTTGTTAATATATCTCTCAGATAAAGGACAGACACTCAGAACAAACTTATTTTAGATGTTTTGGGGGAAACAATGTTACTATGGTTACTGTTGTTCCATGTTATCTAATGTGTTACTATGGTTACTGCTGTGCCATGTTATCCAATGTGTTACTATGGTTACTGTTGTGAATGTTATCTAATGTGTTACTATGGTTACTGTTGTTCCATGTTGTGAATGTTATCCAATGTGTTACAGCAGTACGGCCAAATCATGTTTTGACATAAATCAACTGTTGAATATTTTTTGTTGATACTTCAAGGCATCTTACAACTCAAACTCAGAAAGCCAAATGATCCTTGGTATAACCTTAAAACAGTACTATACTGGGGAAGCCCTTCATGATGGAGGGTGTTTCTACAGTACTATACTGGGGAAGCCCTTCATGTTGGAGGGTGTTTCTACAGTACTATACTGGGGAAGCCCTTCATGATGGAGGGTGTTTCTACAGTACTATACTGGGGAAGCCCTTCATATTGGAGGGTGTTTCTACAGTACTATACCGGGTAAGCCCTTCATGTTATTTAAACCTTCTTAAAACAATTCCATATAGCTTAGAAGGACCTCCCCCTCAGACAAGGCTTAGACTGTAATGGTTTAAACTATCTGAAACTTACATTACTCTGAGACTAGTTATCCTGGGATCTTACATTACTCTGAGACTAGTTATCCTGGGATCTAACATTTCTCAGACTAGTTATCCTGGGATCTTACATATTACATTTCTCAGACTATTTATCCTGGGATCGTACATATTACATTACTCAGACTAGTTATCCTGGGGAATAGTTTTCATAAATTTGCAAAAAATCTAAACCTGTTTTTGCTTTGGCATTAAGGGGTATTGTGATGTCATTATGGGGTAGTGTGAAGATTGATGTGGATTTAAAAAATAATAATACATTTTAGAATAAAGGGATGCACTGATATTACATTTTTGGCCAATATTTTCCTTCTCCCAAAAAACGATACTGATAACCGATATTTAAAATTTTAGCGGCCTTTTAAGCATTCTAGTACAGTTAAAAAGTTAACAAACACACACACACGGACGCAGAGGTCTAAGTCACTGCATCTCAGTGAAAGAGGCGTCACTACAGTCCCTGGTTCCAATCCAGGCTGTATCACATCCGGCCGTGATTGGGAGACCCACAGTAGTTGTCTGTTATTGGTGTAGAGGGGACGACAAAGGAGAGGGATCCCACAGTAGCTGTCTGTTAATGGTGTAGAGAGGAAGACGTATGTTTTTTTTTTCCATTGTTTTATCTAAAACGATCTATGGTGTGTTATTCTCCTACATTCAATTCACATTTACCCAAAGTTCAGAGTGTTTTCTTTCAAATGGTACCAAGAATATGCATATCCTTGGTTCTGTGTCTGAGCTACAGGCTGTACCTCATTTCCCTCCTTCAGGGAACATTTGTTATAGTCATAACGTAATTATAGTCAAAGTTACATTTGGGGATGTCTGATAGTATTTCTGATTGTCTTAACGCACCACCACTAATGAGTTGGAGCTTCTCAAAGTAATTTTTTCTTCACCTCAAACAGCAAGTAAACAAAATCTAATCAAAATCAATTGCGAATGACAATAGTTCCTCAAAGTATTTTCATAAAATATTTCCAGTTCTCGCCCTTTTGATAACCACTCAGCATAAAAGGAAAAAATGTAATGCTCTGATCCAGTGGAAATGTCATAAAATACCTGATTACTTCTTATCCTTTACACAAATAGCCGACAGCGGTCTGTCCTAAACTCACTGGCCGGGAAACTCAGAGGGCCCAGAATATTTTATACAATGTTGCAAGCTTGCTATCCCGAGTTCCGGGCTAACCCAGTTGATAGTTGATACAATGTTTAAAGTTTGTTGAAGACAGGTCATGTGCAGCCAATGTGATTTATAGGATATGTATTTTTATCAGGATATTTTCTACCTGTAGGCTGCAATGTTTTTATTTGTTGGCTTTATGTCGGCTATTTTTCGATTGTTGGCAATGGCAATAAAAGTTACATTGAGATTTGTTTAATTTTCATTTAGATTTATATAGAATGTAGATTAATGTCCCCTGTAACTATTCCCCAGGTCGTTGCTGCAAATGACAACGTGTTCTCAGTCAACTTACCTGGTAAAATAACGGATAAATAAATAAAAATGAATCACAGATGATGATTTTGAGATACTATTATAAATTAAATGAATCTGTTCCACAACAAATTAGCACATGAAAATCATAACTTGCATGCAGATTGGTAGAAATGGTAAGATAAATTGGCACTCCAAATGGAAAAAGTTTGACGACCGCTGGTGTCGTGTATTACTGAAAACTTCAGGAGCATAACGGCAGAATTTACGAAGTCCAGCAGCAGCGGGAGGAGGAGGAGGGAAGAGTTTCTCTCGGTTATATTGATGACTGGGTCCCTCGAGTAACTTGTGTATCTGTAATTATTTAATCAAAAAGCATGCTTAAAGCATCAGAAAAGTTATGCACATATAGTTGATTTTATTAAAACATGGGGTGATTAGTAGAAAGAACAGATGACTCTTGGTTGACCAAGATATATTTTAGTTGGGGACAACACTAGAACATGATTTTGGGGCTCCCGGGTGGCACAGCGGACACTGCATCTCAGTGCTTGAGGCGTCACTACACTACCCTGGATCAAATCCAGGCTGCATCACAACCGGCCGTGATTGGGAGTCCCATAGGGCGGCGCACAATTGGCCCAGCGTCATCCGGGGTAGGCAGTCATTGTAAATAACAATTTGTTCTTAAATTACTTGCCTAGTTAAATAAAGGTTACATTTAAATAAATAAAAATTATTGTTTTATGACAAACCATTTTCTACAAATCCGTCAAGGCACCAACTTTGAGAAGGTTTTAAAACAAAGGTTTCAAACTAATTCATGAATGTAATTGAATCTAGGTATGTTTCGCCTTTAACGTAATGGCATGAAAATAAATTGGCTGAATATTACACAATGACTTATCAACAGCTGTAACAATTTGACCCCCACAGGAAATCTACACTGGCAATTCTAGAATATACTACAGTGAGGTAAAAAAGTATTTGATCCCCTGCTGATTTTTCACATTTGCCCACTGACAAGGAAATGATCAGTCTATAATTTTAATGGTAGGTTTATTAGAACAGTGAAAGACAGAATAGCAACACAAAAATCCAGAAAAACTCATGCCAAAAATGTTATAAATTGATTTGCATTTTAATGAGGGAAATAAGTACTTGACCCCTCTGCAAACATTACTTTGTACTTGGTGGCAAAACCCTTGTTGGCCATCACAGAGGTCAGACGTTTCTTGTAGTTGGCAACACCAGGTTTGCACACATCTCAGGAGGGATTTTGTCCCACTCCTCTTTGCAGATCTTCTCCAAGTCATGAAGGTTTCGAGACTGACGTTTGGCAACTCGAACCTTCAGCTCCCTCCACAGATTTTCTATGGGATTAAGGTCTGGAGACTGGCTAGGCCACTCCAGGACTTTAATGTGCTTCTTCTTGAGCCACTCCTTTGTTGCCTTGGCCGTGAGTTTTGGGTCATTGTCATGCTGGAATACCCATCCACAACCCATTTTCGAGAAGGAGGTTCTCACCTAAGATTTGACGGTACATTGCCCCGTCCATTGTCCCTTTGATGCGGTGAAGTTGTCCTGTCCCGTTGGGGTCATAGGCAGCCTTCATCCTCCTCCAAACACAGCGAGTTGAGTTGATGCCAAAAGCTCAATTTTGGTCTCATCTGACCACAACACTTTCACCCAGTTGTCCTCTGAATCATTCAGATGTTCATTGGCAAACTTCAGACGGGCATGTGTATGTGCTTTTTTGAGCAGGGGGACCTTGCGGGCGCTGCAGGATTTCAGTCCTTCACGGCGTAGTGTGTTACCAGTTGTTTTCTTGGTGACTATCGTCCCAGCTGCCTTGAGATCATTGACAAGATCCTCCCGTGTAGTTCTGGGCTGATTCCTTGCCGTTCTCATGACCGTGGTTACAACTCCACGAGGTGAGATCTTGCATGGAGCCCCAGGCCGAGGGAGATTGACAGTTCTTTTGTTTCTACCATTTACTTACTAGTGTTAGCCACCGTGCTTCTACACCTGCATTGCTTGCTGTTTGGGGTTTTAGGCTGGGTTTCTGTACAGCACTTTGAGATATCAGCTGATGTACGAAGGGCTATATAAATAAATGTGATTTGATTTGTTAAATCAGGGAACAGTTTCTCAAAACCATCTTATGGCTAAATTCAACGTTAGAACCATCGGCCACCATAAGATGCATTTGGGAAACCGGGACCCAGATATCCAGGTACCTCCTCTTCTTCCCCCACCTTTTTCAATGTGAAAGTCATCTCCCCCTCCTCCTCTTTCAATCCATAAAACGCTTCCTCCTCCTCTTTCACTCTGAACATGTCTTCCTCTTCTTTCACAGTAACGGCCTCACCCTCTACTTCTTGTTTTACTGTGATACCCACCTCTCTTCTCTATCAGGAGGAGAGTAGCTTAGTGACCGCATGGTCGGGGATGTTAGCTAGCTAGGCTAATGCTAAGTTAACCAGACCGCTAGCTGAATAACAACAACAACGTAAATATTAAATTAAATTGGATAACTAACTAGAGGACAGAAGTGGGTTTAAAACACAGATGCTAATATACACAAAAGCATCTAAAGAGCTTTATTGGTTCGGCTATTTTGTCGAGCAAGCTACCGAGGTGGATGACTAACTGTTGCTGCTGTTGAAAGAAGCGTTCCGTCCACTATATTATACGTCACACCAGCAGAATCGCGTTAAAGTCTCACTGCGCCATCTGCTGACTGGAGTGGGTAACGCAGTTGAGTAAAATGTATATTTAATTTTCAGACAACAAGTTGAAGTGTAGGAAGCATGAGTTTTGAAAATCATACCTGCTTGCTCCTTTTTGTTTGGTCAACTTTTCGATAGGGAAGTTATGTTTGATTCCAGAGCTACGAGGCATGCGTCCAAATCGCTAAGCAGTAAACTTCAAAGCAGTGTGCTGATGCCTGTATCACTTTATCAGCAGCACGTGATCAATGACGTTTGAAGCTTCATTTCATCGAACAACCACCTGATTGGTTTGGTTTTGGGCTTGTTCGATACTGCAGGCGACTGACTTGCATCATAAATAACTACTCATTATTATTTATAAATCAGTCAGCCAGTCATAATTTACCCACAATGCAGCATGGATTTGATGCTCTCGAACACGGCCAGTGGTTTAGTAAATTACATAAAGGCTACGCTGCTACGGTGTGGGATGTCATCTATAATAATGACATAAAGGCTCTGCTGCTACGTGCTACGGTGTGGGATCTCATCTATAACAATGACACAAAGGCTATTCTGCTACGTGCTACGGTGTGGGATGTCATCTAAAATAATTTGGCTGATCTAAATTCTGTGTTGCTCAAAGCCTTGAGTAATGAACCTATTTTTGAGACTATTGGCTGTAAAGCGTCAATGCTTCAGGAAGCTTAGTTTCACCATCATGGAATCTTATCTATTTTGAATTTGGGGGATTTTCCCTGCCATCATTCTGTATGTCTCTGCTCTTCTGATCTGCAGTCATGTTTTTGTTGGGTTTTGTTAGTTGGGTTCTAACATTAGTTGGGCTCCAGCTCGCTGACCATAGTGTCACGAACCGGCTCGAAGACCGTGACAAAATGTGAGACAACGTGGAGATAAAGAATAACAAATATATTTATTAACTGAAGTAACGTAAATACAATTAACACTGGTGTGTGTTTTGTCAGTAGTGTAAGTGGTCGCGTTTATACATGTGATAATGAGGGGTGTTGAACGGTGCCAACGCAAACAACAAAAATCTGTCTGTGTCTGCATGGAGAGAGTCTCCTCAATGAATGGGGAAGAGGTGCATTTATCCTGGGACACACCCGAGCCCAGGTGTGTCCCATTTCACTGACGACCCTCCCGACTCCACCCACCGACATCC
Source organism: Oncorhynchus clarkii lewisi (assembly GCF_045791955.1). Lineage (NCBI taxonomy): Eukaryota > Metazoa > Chordata > Actinopteri > Salmoniformes > Salmonidae > Oncorhynchus > Oncorhynchus clarkii. Next base: position 29,246,176 of record NC_092159.1, on the reverse strand, counting down.
TATTAAGGAAAACAAGAGCAAAGAGAAAGAATTCAGCAGCTGGAGTGGGAGGGTTGTCACAGCAGTCTGATGATATACCAGGGACTATGCATGCAGTTAGGTTTGTTTGCAGTCTGATGATATATCAGGGACTGGGGATGCAGTTAGATTTGTATGCAGTCTGATGATGTACCAGGGCCTGGGGATGCACAGTTAGATTTGGTTTCCTCTAGCTACTCTCCAGTTTGCTCCCAGCTGCTTTCATAGAACATAGATCACTGTTAAACTAGGCTGCAGAGCGTTCCTAGTTTGACAGAGAATTTAACCAGTGTGACCAGTGTTTTTTTTAAATAAATGAATATGAAACTGCCTTAACAGTTGCGGCGAGCAAACCCGGATCCGGGATCCTATTTATAGACCTAAGCTCATTACCATAACGCAACGTTAACTATTCATGAAAATCGCAAATGAAATGAAATATGCTAGCTCTCAAGCTTAGCCTTTTGTTAACAACACTGTCATCTCAGATTTTCAAAATATGCTTTTCAACCATAGCAAAACAAGCATTTGTGTAAGAGTATTGATACCTAGCGTAGCATTTAGCATAGCATTTAGCGTAGCATTCAGCATGCAACATTTTCACAAAAACAAGAAAAGCCTTCAAATAAAATAATTTACCTTTGAAGAACTTCAGATGTTTTCAATGAGGAGACTCTGTTAGATAGCAAATGTTCAGTTTTTCCAAAAAGATTCTTTGTGTATTAGAAATCGCTCCGTTTTGTACATCACGTTTGGCTACCAAAAAAACCTGTATCCAGGAGTGTATTTATCCCCGCAAGCTCATTAGCATAACGCAACGTTAACTATTCATGAAAATCGCAAATGAAATGAAATAAATATGCTAGCTCTCAAGCTTAGCCTTTTGTTAACAACACTGTCATCTCAGATTTTCAAAATATGCTTCTCAACCATAGGAAAACAATCATTTGTGTAACAGTATTCATAGCTAGCGTAGCATTTAGCGTTAGCATTAGCAGGCAACATTTTCACAAAAACCAGAAAAGCATTCAAATAAAATAATTTACCTTTGAAGAACTTCAGATGTTTTCAATGAGGAGACTCTGTTAGATAGCAAATGTTCAGTTTTTCCTGAAAGATTATTTGTTTAGGAGAAATCGCTCCGTTTGGTGCGTCACGTTTGGCTACCAAAAAAAAACGAAAATCCAGTCATCAAAACGCCGAACTTTTTTCCAAATTAACTCCGTAATATCGACTGAAACATGACAAACGTTGTTTAGAACCAATCCTCAAGGTGTTTTTCACATATCTCTTCGATGATATATTGTTCGTGGAAGTGTGCTTTCTGTCCTGAATCCCAGGAGAAAATGCCCGCAACTGAAGATTACGCACCAATTTAGACAAAGGACACCGGGCGGACCCCTGGAAAATGTAGTCTCTTATGGCCAATCTTCCAATGATATGCCTACAAATACCTCACAATGCTGCAGACATCTTGAAGAAACGACAGAAAGCGCAGGCTCGTTCCTGGTGCATTCACAGCCATATAAGGAGACATTGGAAAACAGAGCTTCAGAAATTCTGCTCATTTCCTGTTTGAAGTTTCATCTTGGTTTTGCCTGTAGCATGAGTTCTGTGGCACTCACAGATAATATCTTTGCAGTTTTGGAAACGTTAGACTGTTTTCTTTCCAAATCTGTCAATTATATGCATAGTCGAGCATATTTTTGTGACAAAATATTGCGCTTAAAACGGGCACGTTTTTTTATCCAATAATGAAATAGCGCCCCCATAGATTCAACAGGTTAAATACAGATGTGAAGGACAGTATGTTTTAAATTCTCACTCAAAATATGCACTGCTCTATTTAAACGTCTCAATATAATATTATTATTTAATGAAAGGAATGAAAAATAAACAAACGTATCTTAACTGCGTTACCCACTCCAGTCAGCAGACGGCGATATGCGTCTTTCAGGCGTTGCTGCCAGCGTGACGTATAATCTAGTGGACGGAACACTGCAACATCAACGAGTCTGCCACCTTGGTAGCCAACAGCCGAAACATTTAGACTGTTTCTGTGCATATTTGCCTCTGTGTTTTAAATATACTTCTGACATCTAGTTAATTGCCCCCATTTAAATGTTACATGTACATTGTTAGTCAACTAGCTGGCTTTATAAGTTAGCCTAGCACTAAACTAGTCGCTCATGCTAACAACTAGCTAGCTAACATCCCCGACTAGGAGCTCACTAAGCTACTCTCCTCCTGCTAAAGAACAGGTGGTCTGCTGGACGGAGAAAGAAGCTCTGGGGCTGAACGTTGTCATGAAAGAGGAGAAGGAAGAGGAGGATGTTACAGTAAAACAAGAGGAGGAAGGGAAAGAGGAGGATGAAGTTTTTGAAGTGAATGACGAGAAAGAGGGAGCGAGAACTGTCTTATTGACAGAGGAGTCAGGAGATCTGATTACCACCAGTAAGTACTGTCTTAAAAAAGGGCACTAACTCTTCAAAGTTTTTGAACGAATGTAGCAGCATGCTACTGAAATGCTATACTTGAAAATGTTGTTCTGTATTATAGGAATTTATGTTATTATATAATGCTAAAGCTACATTTTAAAATGGGTGAATTAAAGCCCTGAATGCTGATTGGCTGACAGCCGTGGTATATGAGGCCGTATGCCATAGGTATGACAACATGTATTTTTACTGTTCTGATTACGTTGGTAACCAGTTTATAATTGCAATAAGCCACCTCGGGTTTGTGATATATGGCCAATATACCACGGCTAAGGGCTGTATCCAGGCACTCTGCGTTGCGTCGTACAAAGGACAGTCTTTAACCATGCTATATTGGCCATATACCACACTTCCTTGGGCCTTATTGCTTAACTGTAACATGTGTATACCATCAGAGACCCCCCCCCCCACCACAAAATCACAACTTAATTGTCTCACAGAATGGCAAACATAAGTTTATATAGTTTATAAGTGAAACGTTTGACGTGTGTCTATTGTAGACCTTGCATTGAGTGTGTAAACCCTCAAAAAATCAGATTTCTAAATAATGTTGGAGAAATATATAAAATAAGAAGCATGCAACCGATAACATTGACTGAAATAGTAATATATATTATTATAGACCTCTGCTCAGCCTAAAACATGACATTATCTATTATTATAGAGCTCTGTTCAGCCTAAAACATGACATTATCTATTATTATAGAGCTCTGCTCAGCCTATACATGACATCCATGACATTATCTAATATTACCCCCTTTCCCTATTATCGAGCTCTGCTATAAACATGAGAGTAAGATTAGATTTTATGTTCTACATTATTATTATTATGTTTTTTATTAAATTATGGAATGTTCTGAAAACTGACTTCAGGTTTTTGAGGAATCTAGCCTCACAGGAAGACAATTTTATTTTTAATGGAGGTTTAATTCAGTTCTCTGTTTAGTATTTAACTAAATACTCTGTTTGTCTTTGGTAGGAGAGGGACTCACTCTGACAGCGGGAAGAGTCCTTCAGGGGAACCAGACCCAGAGACGCCCAAACCAGCAAGGCAACACCACTGCTCCCAGTGTGGAAAGAGTTTTAAGGGGTTAAGGAACCTGAATGTACATGAGAGAACCCATACAGGAGAAAACCCTTATGATTGCTCCCACTGTGGAAAGAGTTTTACCAAGTTAGGGAACCTAAAGGAGCATGAGAGGACACACACACAAGAGAAAAGCGTTTCCAATGTTCCAAGTGTGGAAAGAGGTTTACCCAGTTACGGTACCTGAAACAACATGAAGAAATACACACAGAAGATAGGAAGACCTACCACTGCTCTCAGTGTGGAAAGATATTTACTGGGTTAGAGGACCTGAATAATACAGAGGGGACACACTGGAGAGAAGCCTTATCACTGTTCCCACTGTGAAAGGAATTTTAGGTGGTATGCGAGCCTAAAGGCCCATGAGAGAATACACTCAGGAGAAAAGCCTTACCAATGTTCCCAGGGTGAAAAGAGTTTTACCCGGTTAGGGAGCTTGAAAAAGCATGAGAGAGAACACACAGGAGAAAAGCCTTTCCAACATACTAAGACACAGGAGGAGAAGACATACCACTGCTCTCATTGTGAAAATACATTTTCCCAGTCAGAGGACCTGAAATCACACGAGAGAAGAGTGAGGCTGTGTTCTGACTTATGTTTTTGATTGAGAAATTGGGTTTTTGTTCATGCTACATTAAATCATATTGTACGAATGAAATCATACTGAAAAATAGGTCTACATTTTGTTTTCCAGCTCAAAACATGGTAATGTCGAAAATCAGATTAAAATAGTGTAAAAAAATATGATGTTTTGATTATGAACTTAAGATTGGTTGAATGCAATTTCTTAATTTAGATTTACAATGACAATGTGAATTGGTTCTCAATTGACATATCTGAATAAATTAAGGTGAAAAAAAGTAAATGCCATATTATTTTTGGGAAGTCTATTTGATTCTAAGTTTGGACATATAAAGTGTGTTTGAAAACTATTTAAGATGATGCATAGTGATTTTCCAAACTCACTTCAAAGAGAGAGACTTCAAATCAAATCAAATCAAATTTTATTTGTCACATACACATGGTTAGCAGATGTTAATGCGAGTGTAGCGAAATGCTTGTGCTTCTAGTTCCGACAATGCAGTAATAACAAGTAATCTAACTAACAATTCCAAAACTACTGTCTTGTACACAGTGTAAGGGGATAAAGAATATGTACATAAGGATATATGAATGAGTGATGGTACAGAGCAGCATAGGCAAGATACAGTAGATGGTATCGGGTACAGTATGTACAAATGAGATGAGTATGTAAACAAAGTGGCATAGTATAGTATAAAGTGGCTAGTGATACATGTATTACATAAGGATACCGTCGATGATATAGAGTACAGTATATACGTATGCGTATGAGATGAATAATGTAGGGTAAGTAACATTTATATAAGGTAGCATTGTTTAAAGTGGCTAGTGATATATTTACATCATTTCCCATCAATTCCCATTATTAAAGTGGCTGGAGTTGAGTCAGTGTCAGTGTGTTGGCAGCAGCCACTCAGTGTTAGTGGTGGCTGTTTAACAGTCTGATGGCCTTGAGATAGAAGCTGTTTTTCAGTCTCTCGGTCCCAGCTTTGATGCACCTGTACTGACCTCGCCTTCTGGATGATAGCGGGGTGAACAGGCAGTGGCTCGGGTGGTTGATGTCCTTGATGATCTTTATGGCCTTCCTGTGACATCGGGTGGTGTAGGTGTCCTGGAGGGCAGGTAGTTTGCCCCCGGTGATGCGTTGTGCAGACCTCACTACCCTCTGGAGAGCCTTACGGTTGAGGGCGGTGCAGTTGCCATACCAGGCGGTGATACAGCCCGCCAGGATGCTCTCGATTGTGCATCTGTAGAAGTTTGTGAGTGCTTTTGGTGACAAGCCGAATTTCTTCAGCCTCCTGAGGTTGAAGAGGCGCTGCTGGGCCTTCTTCACGATGCTGTCTGTGTGAGTGGACCAATTCAGTTTGTCTGTGATGTGTATGCCGAGGAACTTAAAACTTGCTACCCTCTCCACTACTGTTCCATCGATGTGGATAGGGGGGTGTTCCCTCTGCTGTTTCCTGAAGTCCACAATCATCTCCTTAGTTTTGTTGACGTTGAGTGTGAGGTTGTTTTCCTGACACCACACTCCGAGGGCCCTCACCTCCTCCCTGTAGGCCGTCTCATCGTTGTTGGTAATCAAGCCTACCACTGTTGTGTCGTCCGCAAACTTGATGATTGAGTTGGAGGCGTGCGTGGCCACGCAGTCGTGGGTGAACAGGGAGTACAGGAGAGGGCTCAGAACGCAACCTTGTGGGGCCCCAGTGTTGAGGATCAGCGGGGAGGAGATGTTGTTGCCTACCCTCACCACCTGGGGGCGGCCCGTCAGGAAGTCCAGTACCCAGTTGCACAGGGCGGGGTCGAGACCCAGGGTCTCGAGCTTGATGACGAGCTTGGAGGGTACTATGGTGTTGAATGCCGAGCTGTAGTCGATGAACAGCATTCTCACATAGGTATTCCTCTTGTCCAGATGGGTTAGGGCAGTGTGCAGTGTGGTTGAGATTGCATCGTCTGTGGACCTATTTGGGCGGTAAGCAAATTGGAGTGGGTCTAGGGTGTCAGGTAGGGTGGAGGTGATATGGACCTTGACTAGTCTCTCAAAGCACTTCATGATGACGGATGTGAGTGCTACGGGGCGGTAGTCATTTAGCTCAGTTACCTTAGCTTTCTTGGGAACAGGAACAATGGTGGCCCTCTTGAAGCATGTGGGAACAGCAGACTGGTATAGGGATTGATTGAATATGTCCGTAAACACACCGGCCAGCTGGTCTGCGCATGCTCTGAGGGCGCGGCTGGGGATGCCATCTGGGCCTGCAGCCTTGCGAGGGTTAACACGTTTAAATGTCTTACTCACCTCGGCTGCAGTGAAGGAGAGACCGCATGTTTTCGTTGCAGGCCGTGTCAGTGGCACTGTATTGTCCTCAAAGCGGGCAAAAAAGTTATTTAGTTTGCCTGGGAGCAAGACATCCTGGTCCGTGACTGGGCTGGGTTTCTTCCTGTAGTCCGTGATTGACTGTAGACCCTGCCACATGCCTCTTGTGTCTGAGCCGTTGAATTGAGATTCTACTTTGTCTCTGTACTGGCGCTTAGCTTGTTTGATAGCCTTGCGGAGGGAATAGCTGCACTGTTTGTATTCGGTCATGTTACCAGACACCTTGCCCTGATTAAAAGCAGTGGTTCGCGCTTTCAGTTTCACACGAATGCTGCCATCAATCCACGGTTTCTGGTTAGGGAATGTTTTAATCGTTGCTATGGGAACAACATCTTCAACGCACGTTCTAATGAACTCGCACACCGAATCAGCGTATTCGTCAATGTTGTTATCTGACGCAATACGAAACATCTCCCAGTCCACGTGATGGAAGCAGTCTTGGAGTGTGGAGTCAGCTTGGTCGGACCAGCGTTGGACAGACCTCAGCGTGGGAGCCTCTTGTTTTAGTTTCTGTCTGTAGGCAGGGATCAACAAAATGGAGTCGTGGTCAGCTTTTCCGAAAGGGGGGCGGGGCAGGGCCTTATATGCGTCGCGGAAGTTAGAGTAACAATGGTCCAAGGTCTTTCCTCCCCTGGTTGCGCAATCGATATGCTGATAAAATTTGGGGAGTCTTGTTTTCAGATTAGCCTTGTTAAAATCCCCAGCTACAATGAATGCAGCCTCCGGATAAATTGTTTCCAGTTTGCAGAGAGTTAAATAAAGTTCGTTCAGAGCCATCGATGTGTCTGCTTGGGGGGGGATATATACGGCTGTGATTATAATCGAAGAGAATTCTCTTGGTAGATAATGCGGTCTACATTTGATTGTGAGGAATTCTAAATCAGGTGAACAGAAGGATTTGAGTTCCTGTATGTTTCTTTCATCGCACCATGTCACGTTAGTCATAAGGCATACGCCCCCGCCCCTCTTTTTACCAGAAAGATGTTTTTTCCTGTCTGCGCGATGCGTGGAGAAACCTGTTGGCTGCACCGCTTCGGATTGCGTCTCTCCAGTAAGCCACGTTTCCGTGAAGCAAAGAACGTTACAGTCTCTGATGTCCCTCTGGAATGCTACCCTTGCTCGGATTTCATCAACCTTGTTGTCAAGAGACTGGACATTGGCAAGAAGAATGCTAGGGAGTGGTGCGCGCTGTGCCCGTCTCCGGAGTCTGACCAGAAGACCGCCTCGTTTCCCTCTCTTTCGGAGTCGTTTTTTTGGGTCGCTGCATAGGATCCACTCCGTTGTCCTGTTTGTAAGGCAGAACACAGGATCCGCGTCGCGAAAAACATATTCTTGGTCGTACTGATGGTGAGTTGATGCTGATCTTATATTCAGTAGTTCTTCTCGACTGTATGTAATGAAACCTAAGATGACCTGGGGTACTAATGTAAGAAATAACACGTAAAAAAACAAAAAACTGCATAGTTTCCTAGGAACGCGAAGCGAGGCGGCCATCTCTGTCGGCGCCGGAAGTTATGATGAAAGACTTGATGGGACATGTTTGTGACATCACTGCTATTTTCAATCTGAGTGTCCATTCCATCCTTTCCTCTATTTAGAATCTAATAGTGTTCCTTTCCTCTATTTAGAATCTAATAGTGTTCCTTTCCTCTATTTAGAATCAAATCGTGTTCCATTCCATCTTTTCCTCTATTTATAGTGTTCCATTCCATTCCTTAATTTAAGCCACTGTAACAGTTGTGTTTAATCATGTTGACTGGCAAAAGAGACGCTACAGCATGCCTGCCAACTGGCTATAATGGCAAAAGCTTGAAATGTCAAATGTGACCAGGTTTGTGCAGATTGTTTTCAGAGGTAGGCTGTACCCAGACTAATGGAGGACGCTATATGTTTTGTTGAATGCCCGGAATTATTATCGATAATCAAGGAGAAAGTGGTGATTTTAACTTTTAGTCCGGTTTTATTGTACAAAATAAATAAGGAAAAACAGCTTCCATCTCTCGGTCCCAGCTTTGATGCACCTGTACTGACCTCGCCTTCTGGATGATAGCGGGGTGAACAGGCAGTGGCTCGGGTGGTTATTGTCCTTGATGATCTTTATGGCCTTCCTGTGACATCGGGTGGTGTAGGCGTCCTGGAGGGCAGGTAGTTTGCCCCCGGTGATGCGTTGTGCAGACCTCACTACCCTCTGGAGAGCCTTACGGTTGTGGGCGAGGCAGTTGCCGTACCAGGCGGTGATACAGCCCGACAGGATGCTCTCGATTGTGCATCTGTAGAAGTTTGTGAGTGCTTTTGGTGGCAAGCCGAATTTCTTCAGCCTCCTGAGGTTGAAGAGGCGCTGCTGCGCCTTCTTCACGATGCCATCTGTGTGGGTGGACCAATTCAGTTTGTCTGTGATGTGTACGCCAAGGAACTTAAAACTTACTACCCTCTCCACTACTGTTCCATCGATGTGGATAGGGGGGTGTTCCCTCTGCTGTTTCCTGAAGTCCACAATCATCTCCTTAGTTTTGTTGACGTTGAGTGTGAGGTTATTTTCCTGACACCACACTCCGAGGGCCCTCACCTCCTCCCTGTAGGCCGTCTCGTCGTTGTTGGTAATCAAGCCTACCACTGTTGTGTCGTCCGGAAACTTGATGATTGAGTTGGAGGCGTGCGTGGCCACGCAGTCGTGGGTGAACAGGGAGTACAGGAGAGGGCTCAGAACGCACCCTTGTGGGGCCCCAGTGTTGAGGATCAGCGGGGTGGAGATGTTGTTGCCTACCCTCACCACCTGGGGGCGGCCCGTCAGGAAGTCCAGTACCCAGTTGCACAGGGCGGGGTCGAGACCCAAGGTCTCGAGCTTGATGACGAGCTTGGAGGGCACTATGGTGTTAAATGCCGAGCTGTAGTCGATGAACAGCATTCTCACATAGGACAGCTCGGTGTCCTGTGTGAATTTAAGTGTGCTCTCTCTAATTCTTTCTTTCTCTCGGAGGAGGACCTGAGCCCTAGGACCATGCCTCAGGACTACCTGACGACTGCTTGCTGTCCCCAGTCCACCTGGCCATGCTGCTGCTCCAGTTTCAACTGTTCTGCCTTATTATTATTGGACCATGCTGGTCATTTATGAACATTTGAACATCTTGGCCATGTTCTGTTATAATCTTCACCCGGCACAGCCAGAAGAGGACTGGCCACCCCACATAGCCTGGTTCCTCTCTAGGTTTCTTCCTAGGTTTTGGCCTTTCTAGGTAGTTTTTCCTAGCCACCTGCTTCTACACCTGCATTGCTTGCTGTTTGGGGTTTTAGGCTGGGTTTCTGTACAGCACTTTGAGATATCAGCTGATGTACGAAGGGCTATATAAATACAATTGATTTGATTTGATTAAAAGATGATGCCAACAGCGTAGTCATGATGTTGTATAGCAATTGACATCTGTAATGAATGTTAAAATTATTTGACAATTGTCTTAAAATGAGCAAGAATAGTCACATTTTGTCTTGTTTTCCCATTAGTAGTAACATTGATGATTGTAGACTAGAAATAAGTTATTCATGTTGTTGAAATCCTAAGCAGTGTGCCAGACGACTTTTGGTCTCCAATATAGATCCCTTTCTGTGGTTAATAAAATTGCGGCACGATGGCGATTAGCACACAAGTTGATTGCAGAACCACCTCCCTGCTAATGAGGAAACCGATAGTTATGGATGTAGTATATCTGCCTGGAGCAAAAATGGTGAGCAAAGATTTTTGTTTTTCACAATGTATTCGGAATGTGAATGGGGGAAAACGCAGGGGAGTAACCTCCATTTCCAGGTTGCTAATGAGTACATTTCACACTACTTTGGATTATAATTGTAAGGCTCGTTTGAATGTCCTGCTTAATATAATGTTTGCTACAGTATTAAGAAATATGTGTTATTATTGAAGAGCAAGAATAGTCACATTTTGTCTTGTTTTCCCATTAGTGACAGTATCCATTTGGGTGTTGCTAGTAAAGTTAAGATATTTATATTTATATTTCACCTTTATTTAACCAGGTAGGCCAGTCGAGAACAAGTTCTCATTTACAACTGCAACCTGGCCAAGATAAAGCAAAGCATTGCGACAAAAAAACAACAGAGTTACACATGGGATAAACAAACGTACAGTCAATAACACAATATAAAGTCTATATACAGTGTGTGCAAATTGATTGAAGTAAGGCAATAAATAGGCCATAGTAGCAAAGTAGTTACAAATTAACACTGGAGTGATGGATGTGCAGATGATGGTGTGAAAAAGAGCAAAAATAGTAAATAAAAACATGGGGATGAGGTAGGCAGTTGGATGGGCTATTTACAGACGGGCTGTGTACAGCTGCAGCGATCGGTAAGGCGGCCTAGCAAAGACTTATAGATCACCTGGAGCCAGTGGGTTTGGAGACGAATATGTAGCGAAACGGCCCCTGGCAGACCACCCAGACCTGACCCAGCAAGATGCGTCAGTTTTGTCAATTTATTTATTGTGTTTTGTTTGAAACACTCCTGTCAATGTTGAGTAAGGACACACACCCAATTACACATATAGAAGTATGACTAGTCTACCTGGCCTGAGCGCAAATGTAGGTCTATAAATGTGCCCATTTGGGGATGTCTGATAGTATTTCTGATTGTCTTAACGCACCACCACTAATGAGTTCTGGAGCTTCTCAAAGTAATGCTTTATTCACCTCAAACAGCAAATAAACAAAGTCTAATCAGAATCAATTGCAAATGAGAATAGTTCCTCAAAGTACTTGAAAAATATGTCCAGCTCTCACCCTTTCGATAACCACTCGGCACGAAAGGGAAAAACATAATGCGCTGATCCAGTGGAAATATCAAAATACCTGATTACTTCTTATCCCTTTTACAAATAGCCTACAGCTGTGTTGGTTGAGAACTCACTGGCAGGGGAAACTGAGGGCCCAGAATATTTTATACAATGTTGCAAGCTTGCTACCTCGATTTTTGGGCCGACCCAGTTGATATTTGATCCAATGTTTCCAGTTCGTTGCAGACAGGCCATGTGTAGCCAATGAGATGTATGTGATATTTATTTATTGGGATATTTTATACATACAGGCTGCAATGTTAGCATTTTTTTTAGCTTTATTAAAAAAAACTTAGCAATGGCAAAAAATTTTTTTTATAATTTTCATTTAAATAGAATGTAGATTAACCACAGAGAATGATGTTGAGATAAAGACTAATAATTATTATTAATATTATAAATTAAATGAAACTGTTCCAATAAAATGTGAATATGAAAATCCTAACTGGCACCAGATCAGTAGAAATGGTCAGATAAATTGACACACCAAAGGGAAAAGGTTGCTGACTGCTGGTGTAGTCTATTATCAGAAACTATAGGAGCATAACGACTGCTGGTGTAGCCTATTACCAGAAACTATAGGAGCATAACGACTGCTGGTGTAGCCTATTACCAGAAACTATAGGAGCATAACGACTGCTGGTGTAGTCTATTATCAGAAACTATAGGAGCATAACGACTGCTGGTGTAGCCTATTATCAGAAACTATAGGAGCATAACGACTGCTGGTGTAGCCTATTATCAGAAACTTTAGGAGCATAACATCAGAATTTACGAAGGCCAGCAGCAGCGGGAGGAGTAGGCTAAGGAAGAGTTTTTTTCTGATGGTTAGGCTATCTTGTTTCAGAGGGATGTCATCAATAGCCCATAATGACAACAGATAATAAACATAAATACCTAATTTACATAAGTATTCAGACCCTTTGCTATGAGACTCAAAATTGCTTTCAGGTGCATCTTGTTTCCATTAATCATCCTTGAGATGTATCTACAACTTGTGCGGAGTCCACCTGTGGTAATTTCAATTGATTGGACATGATTTGGAAGGCACACACCTGTCAATATAACATCCAAAAGTTGACAGTGCATGTCAGAGAAAAAAACAAGTAATGAGGTCGAAGAAATTATGAGCTCCAAGACAGGATTATGTCGAGGCACAGATCTGGGGAAGGGTACCAAAACAATTCTGCAGCATTGAAGGTCCCCAAGAACACAGTGGCCTCCATCATTCTTAAATGGAATACTCTTCCTAGAGCTGGTCACCCAGCCAAACTGAGCGATTGGGGGAGAAGGGCCTTGGTCAGGGAGGTGACCAAAAACCTGATGGTCACTCTGACAGCGCTCCAGAGTTCTTCTGTGGAGATGGGAGAACTTTTCAGAAGGACAACCATCTCTGTAGCACTCCAACAATCAGGCCTTTATGGTAGAGTGGATAGACGGAAGCCACTCCTCATTAAAAGACACATGACAGCCTGCTTGGAGTTTGCCAAAAGGAACCCAAAGGATGGATGGAATGGAAAAGGTTGCTGACTGCTGGTGTAGTCTACTACCAGAAACTATAGGAGCATAACGACCACTGGTGTAGCCTATTACCAGAAACTATAGGAGCATAACGACTTCTGGTGTAGCCTATTATCAGAAACTTTAGGAGCATAAGATCAGAATTTACGAAGGCCAGCAGCAGCTGGAGGAGGAAGAGTTTTTTTCTGGTGGTCTTGATCTCTGGCTCCCGAGTCATTTGTGTGTCTTAATCAAACAGCGTGCTTAAAGCATCAGAGCAGTTCAGTACATATAGTTGATTTGATTAAAAACACATGGGGTGTGTCTATATATGGAAAAATACACGTTATAACATTTCTACCAATCGGTTGAAAGAAAAGACGACTCTTGGTTGACCCATGATATTTTTTAGTTGGGGCCCTAGTGCATTCATTAAGTTCAGACCGCTTCCCTTTTTATACATTTTGTTACGTTACTTATTCCAAATTAGATTTTTTCTAAAGAATTAAATGAAAATGTTAAATGTTTTAGGAATGCTTGAGACTCAAGTCAATTAATCATGTTTTGAGGATATACAGTGTTTGTTTACATTTACTGATATACATTGGAGTATAAAAAGCTTATATTTTTCTGATGGGGTACGACAGTTGAACTAAGCTCATGAGGCATTTATAAGTGATTTCTTCAAGAAACAATGGGTACATATCATTAATGTATAAGTCCCAAAATGGATGTAACAACTGCTGATTGCCCCTTTAAGACTACATATTGGGCTAATCTAATAGGATATATTGAGGACTACAGTATTTCAGGCATTGTCATTAGATGCATTTGATCAATTGTTAACGTTTTGTTGATGGTCCACTCTTGATGTTCTACATGTTAGTGTAGTTTCAGCCATTCCGACAGAACAACATTAAAGTGTAGAACCCCTTTACTGCATATTGGTTCAACGACTGCAGAGACCGTACTTACTGGTGTTAAACAGATCTCCAACCTCTTCTTCCTTCTCCTCTTTCAATGTGACAGTCATCTCCCCTCCTCTTTCACTCCAAAAACTGCATCCTCCTCTTTCTCTTCTTTTACTGTAACATCCTCCTCTTTCACTCTGAACGCGTCTTCCTCTTCTTTCACTGAAACGTCTTTCTCTTCTTCTTTCACAGTAACATACTCACCCTCTACTTGTTTTACTGTAACATCCTCCTCCTCCTCTTTCACAACAATGTTCAGCACCAGAGCTTCTTTCTCCGTCCAGCAGACCTCCTCTTCTTTAACCGGAGGAGAGTAGTTTAGGGAGCTCATTTTCGGGGATGCTAGCTAGCTATCATTAGCGACTAGTCTAGTGCTAACTTAACCAGCCAGCTACTATAGCTGACTAATACAACATAACGTAATATCAAATTAAATAGGTTAACAAGTAGATACGACAGAAGTGTGTCTAAAACACAGTAGCTAATATTGACCGAAATCGTAAAAATAGCTTGAATCTTTCGGCTATGTTGGCTAGCAAGCTACCGAGGTGGTTGACGAGCTATTTCTGAAGAACTGTCCACTAGATTATACGTCACGCAGGCAGCATCGCCTGAAAGACGCACATCGCCGTCTGCTGACTGGAGGGGAAACGCAGTTGAGGATCATATTTTATTTTCAGACAAAGATTATTTTTAATGGATTTAATTAAATAATACTATTATATTTAGACATATAAACACCTGAATGTGTTGATTGATTAGTGCGAATAAAACATGTTTACTACAGCACATTTAAGACAGTTTCATTAAGTCAAACTAAATCTAAATAAGTAGCAAGCTACTGTCGGTCTTTACTGCTTCTACACGGTGTAACAATACATCATTACTTGGCTCATCTCATTCTAGCGACTCCTTGTAGCGCCTGCAGGCTGATCTCGGTCGTCAGGTGAACGAACCGTGTTTCCTCCGACATATTGTTGCAGCTTGCTTCCGGGTTAAGCGGGCTGATGTGAAGAAGCTCGGTATTGCGGGTCATGTTTCAGTGGACGTATGACTTGACTTTCGCCTCCCCAGAGATGAAACAAGATCGAAATTGGGGAGAAAAAAACGGGGGTAAAATTATTACAAATTTTAAAAAATGTTTTAAAAAAGGATATTAAAAAAAGGTTGCATCCCAACGTGGCAATACTGGCAATACACAGCACGCAACGTGACCGTGTCACAATGACCTCAAACGTTTTACCATTGGAACGCTTGATGTAATTAAATCAAACGTTTTACCATTGGAACGCTTGATGTAATTAAATCAAACGTTTTACCATTGGGACGCTTGATGTAATTAAATCAAACGTTTTACCATTGGGACGCTTGATGTAATTAAATCAAACGTTTTGCCATTGGAACACTTGATGTAATTAAGTCATTATTATTTTCGGATATAAAGACTACGCAGTCTCAACAAAAAAACGGATTGCAACTTGCAAAACACCCAGGAAGAAAATTACAGACGGAGGCGCAACAACTTCCAAATTTGTTCGACATTTGAAGCTGCACAAAGAACGGTAAGTCGTGGCTAATATAGCCGACAGCTATACAATTAATTGTTTTGCTAGTATAGCATGTAGGCTAATGTAACATTAAATCAATGAGCCTCCACACAGTCAGTGCGAGAACGTGAACATTGCACTCATCAGTGCCTGATGTACTGCTGTTCCTAAAACCATTGACATACGTTAGCCTACTGTAACCACACACAGAGAGGGCGTGTGTGTTAAGGTTGGGCGATTGTGTTCAAGCCTACATCGCCTGATTGCGCCCCATAGCTTGTCTTGACTTGGCACTTGAGTGCTAAGACTTGAGACTTACTTGTGACTTGTAAAACAATGACCTGGTATATACTGTATTCTATCCTATTCTACTGTATCGCAGTCTATGTATTACTCATCTCATATGTATATACTGTCTCCTATCCTGTTCTACTGTATATCAAATGTTATTTGTCACATACACATGGTTAGCAGATGTTAATGCGAGTGTAGTGAAATGCTTGTGCTTCTAGTTCCGACAATGCCGTAATAACCAGCGAGTAATCTAACCTAACAATTCCACAACTACTACCTTATACACACAAGTGTAAAGGGATAAAGAATATGTACATAAAGATATATGAATGAGTGATGGTACAGAACGGCATGGCAAGATGCAGTGATGGTATTGAGTGCAGTATATACATATGAGATGAGTAATGTAGGGTATGTAAACATTATATTAAGTGGCATTGTTTAAAGTCGCTAGTGATATATTTGTAAATCAATTTCCATTATTAAAGTGGCTGGAGTTGTCAGTATGTTTTCCAGCAGCCACTCAATGTTAGTGGTGGCTGTTTAACAGTCTGATGGCTGTTTCAGTCTCTCGGTCCCTGCTTTGATGCACCTGTACTGACATCGCTTTCTGGATGATAGCGGGGTGAACAGGCAGTGGCTCGGGTGGTTGTTGTCCTTGATGATCTTTATGGCCTTCCTGTGACATCGGGTGGTGTAGGTGTCCTGGAGGGCAGGTAATTTGCCCCCGGTGATGCGTTGTGCAGACCCTCTGGAGAGCCTTACGGAGAGCCCTCTGGAGAGCCTTACGGTTGTGGGCGGAGCAGTTGCCGCACCAGGCGGTGATATAGCCTAACAGGATGCTCTTGATTGTGCATCTGTAGAAGTTTGAGTGCTTTTGGTGACCAGATGAATTTCTTCAGCATCCTGAGGTTGAAGAGGCGCTGCTGCGTCTTTTTCACAACGCTGTCTGTGTGGGTGGACCAATTCAGTTTGTCCGTGATGTGTACGCCGAGGAACTTAGTCTATGCCCCTCTGACATTACTCGTCCAAATATTTATATATTCTTAATTCCATTCCTTTAGATTGTGTGTATTGTTAGATATTACTGGACTGTTGGAGCTAGAAACACAAGCATTTTGCTACACCCGCAATAACATCTGCTAAACAAGTGTATGTGACAAATAAAATGTGATTTGATGTACATAGGTCTGGTGTTGGAGATCATTCTACACTCTGTGGATCTCCTGCATGTATTTTCTGAAGTTTAATCAGACCACTTGAATCAGAGTATCTCTTGCCACATTGATCACAGCTATAAGGCTTCTCTCTTGTGTGGGTGGCTAAGTTAAAGTTGGGTACTGAGGTACCGTAACCCCTTAGCTGAAAGCCGAAGGCCGGTAAAAGTTTTTGGGGGTAATGATTCTCAGCCATTATTGCTTTTCTTTTCAGTTTTTCCTTTTTTAGAAGAGAGCGGGAGTGGAGATGGCGCAAAATTCTTCAAATAGGTTGGTCCCTAGGATCGGGCTGGCGAATACAGTTCGCTTTGCGTGGAAGGACAAGGAGATTGAGCCATTCGGACGTGAAACATTTGGAAGGACTATCTTGATGTGGATCCTTAAACTGACAGGGAAGGATGTGTTTTGCCTCCAAGGTTACCCGTTGGAGGGAACTTATGATGTGGCTTTACACTCAGAAGAAAAACACGATGAGATCCTGAAAAAGGTGAGAGAAGTGGGAGGTGCGAGGCCGATGTGCCACTACGAGGTAACCAGCTTGGCAAAAAACAATTTCAGGATTGTAACTGTGAACATTTATAACCCGTACGTCAAGGACAAGGAGGTGAGGGCCTTTCTGGGGAGATACATGGATGACATCTCCTCAGCAAGGCACCTCAAGGACTCCCTGGGTTTTTGGAATGGGAGGAGAGACTTCCAGGCCCTCCTCAGGGACGACCCAAAGGGACTGGGCGGATACCTTCATCCTCCAGCTATGTTCTCCCTGGGGGCTGACAGGGGGACATTGTTTTATGCACGTCAGCCCCCATTTTGTAGGAGTTGTATGGCCTACGGGCACATCCTAGCCTCGTGCAGCACAAGAAAGTGCAGATTTTGTGGATCTGGGGAGCACGAGGCGAAGGACTGTGACGAGCTCAAGGCGTGCCACGGGTGTGGCTCGTCAGCACACCTGTGGCAGGAATGCCCGGCTAGTCAAAGGTCATATGTGTCTGTGGTTGGAGGGGGAGCAGGAGCGGGGGATGGGGGAAGAAGAGGAAGGGAAGGAGGCCCAGACCAAGAACCGAGCACAGGCCCAGAGGGGATGGCCTCACGGAAGGAGGAGGAGAAAAGAGCGGCAGCAGGAGGAGAGGGGGACAGAGAAGGCACAGGAGCAGCAAAACCGGGAGGAGAGGAGGGAAAAGAGGCGGAAGGAAGCAAGGGAGTGGAGGAGCCAGAGAGAGCAGCAATGGCGGGAGAGGTGGTGGAAAAGGAGTCGGTGGCAGGACCAGTGGGGGGACAGCAGAATGCAGAGTGTCCTCGTGGAAGTGATGGGGGAATGGTGGAGGAACTTGAGGGGGGTGGGGGTGGTGTCTTCCTGTTACCACCATCGCAAAAGAAGAGAGGGAAGAGGAAGGGGCTCTCGACAGACAGCAGGAGGGAAGGGGGCATGGAGGTGGTGGCCAAGCGAGTGATGGGGGCGGGAGAAACCTCTGTGTCCTCGCTGGCTTCCCCAGCCCCTCAACTGCTGGAGGAGCTTGATACACCAAGCACGGCTCAGGGCTGGTCAACTGAGGGGGGGTTGCAGTTCCTGTTTGGGGACATGGGCTCCCCCACTCTCTACCCAACCATATACGGGGCTGGGGAAGTGGAGGAGTTTGGTGGTCAACCCAGGATGCAGGGCACTCAGGAGCCAAACACCATTCCTGCATCCTGGGTTGGTGAGATGGAGGAAGACGGGGGGACGTCGGGAGGAGAGACTGCGTCCCTGCCGGTGGAGGTGGAGCAGGAGAGCATCGAGTGAGGCTCCTGTTTGTTTGTTTTTTTTGTTTTTTGTTTTTTTGGGGGGGGGGGGGGGGGGGAGTTAGTAGTTGGGTGATGGTTGTTTTGAATTTATTTTATATATTTTTTTTAATGGAGCCTACTATAACTTTTGTTAGTTTAAATGTAAGTGTTTAAGGGATTTTGTTAAGAGGAGGGCGGTTTTTAGTTATTTAGAGGGTGTGGGTTTTGACTTTTGTTTTTTAAAGGGGGTTCACCTAGGATGTTAATAGATTTAGGAGGGAGTGGGACAAGGGGGATTCGGTTTGGGTTATAGGGGGGGTTGCACTCATCAGGGGTAGGGATTTTGTGTGGGCACAGGGAGGTAAAGGTTTAGGGTTCATTTGTGGTTATGCAGGGGAGGGTTTTGGGGGTGGATGTCACCTTAAGGGATTGCAGATATAGATTAGTGGGGGTGTACGGGCCACAGGTGGCGGCAGACAGGAAGGAGATGGAGTGCAGGCGAGGGGTCTGGACAACAAGCTCAAGGACCTGAATTGGTTGAGCCTCCACAAGTGCTTGCCGGTACGTACCATCATGTACAGGCATAGCTTGGCGCGATCCCCCACCTGTCCAAGACCGTCTTGTGGCGGGGAGGAGACACCTTTTGGGACTGTGCCTTTGCCGGAGTAGTATGGGCACGGCTGTTGTTTGGTGGGTGAAAGGGAATTCTGTTTTAACTTGGGCTAGGGTAGAGAGAGGTGTATGGAGAGTGAGGGGGACGGTCAGGGACAGGTTTCTGCTCTGACTTCTCATAAGCCTATTTAAATGGGTGCTGTGGGAAGCCAGGCAGGACATGGTAAAGACAGAGAGAGATTAGGGGGTAGCAGGGATAGTGAGGAGGTTGGAAGGAAATTTGAGGGGGAGGATGAAGAGGGAGGAGAGGAAGTGGGGGCAGCATATTGCCCGGGAGAGGTGGAAGGGAGGTTTAGGGCTGGGGTTAATTTAGATGATTTAAGGGGATAGTTTAGGGACGGGGAGATGTAGTTTGTAGGCATGAAGGGGAGGGAAGATGCTCCGCTGAATTTTTTGTTGTTGGGTTTTTGTCTCGTTTAGAATTTTAAAATGCATATATTTGAGTTTGTTTGGAATATTGATGGCTTTGTTTTATATGAATGGCATTGCACATAATAACTTTTACATATATGTGTGTGTGTGTGTGTGTGTGTATATATATAATATATATATAAATAAAAAATCTTCCACTATGTCAATATAGTGCCTGGTTTGTAAGTTTAGTATCACTTTTCAACCAACCCAGTTAATTTGTTGAAAATGAAAAATGTTGAAATGAACAATACGTCAAAGGATTCAACTACTAAAAACTGAAACAACAAACGGATCAATCCCACTGGACATTGGGTTTGATTCAGACCCTGCCAGCATGGCCAGAGATAACTTATAACCACCACAGACCTTTCATGCCTGACAAAAAACACCTAAGTATTAGATTTACTGCCATGGTCTAGTATGTCACTGCCTCAGACACCATTCACAATGCTGGCTGAGGTACGAGTAAATCATGACATTATTTCCTAACCATTCACAATGCTGGCTGAGGTACGAGTAAATCATGACATTATTTCCTAACCATTCACAATGCTGGCTGAGGTATGAGTAAAACATGACATATTATTTCATAACCATTCACAATGCTGGCTGAGGTACGAGTAAATCATGACATTATTTCCTAACCATTCACAATGCTGGCTGAAGTACATATTATTTCCTAATTGTAAAAAAAATCCCCACTCCTTAATCAACTAGTCTCCCACTGTTTAACCAGAATAACATGAGTTGTGTCCATACTGTTAGTCCAAAAGAATATTCAGCAACTTAGATGTCATGTATTGTCATGGTATGCTCACTATAAGAAATCCTGTATAATGAAACATCACCAAGTGAAATACTAGAATAAATCCTGAATGTATTGAAATGTCTGGAGGGGATGTGTTAATTCATAACCCATCATTTACAACCCATCATTTATACCTGTTAAACCATCATGTATACCTGTTAATTCATAACCCATTTATACCTGTTAATTCATAACCCATCATTTATACCTGTTAATTCATAACCCATCATTTATACCTGTTAATGCATAACCCATTTATACCTGTTAATTCATAACCCATAATTTATACCTGTTCATTCATAACCCATTTACAACCCATCATTTATACCTGTTAATTCATAACCCATCATTTATACCCATCATTTATACCTGTTAATTCATAACCCATCATTTATTCCTGTTAATGCATAACCCATTTATACCTGTCAATTCATAATCCATCATTTATACCTGTTAATTCATAACCCATCATTTATACCTGTTAATTCATAATCCATCATTTATACCTGTTGCTTGAAAGGCTGGCACGCTCCCTGACCTTAAACCCCAGGAAGAGTAACTGCTGCCTGGGCAGGAACTCATGGGGATCCATAATAAACCCCAGGAAGAGTAGCTGCTGCCTTGGCAGGAACTCATGGGGATCCATAATAAACCCCAGGAAGAGTAGCTGCTGCCTTGGCAGGAACACGGTCATGTGATACATTGTATAGAAAAGTCAAATCTTAGAGTACATGGGAGACACTATACTGTGTGTCTGCAGGTGTCTATCTGGTCAAAACCACTGATATAGGTGCCCCTCCACCCTCTGGTGGGATGGACCAAGATTCCAATACTTAGATGAGTGTGTATTGGGTATATGTTGAGAAATTGTTAGATATTACTGCACTGTCGGAGCTAGAAACACAAGCATTTTGCTACACCCACAATAACAACTGCTAAACAAGTGTATGTGACAAATAAAATGTGATTTGATATAAACGTCCTCTTTATCAAATGTGCTTTTGGCTGGGGTCAAAATGACCAAAGCATTTGAATGTGTTAAAAGTCCATTTTGATACAGAAACACTAAACCATGATTTAGATTTATTAATAACAAGTTGATTGACAAAGTCATGAAAAATTTGGAAGAATTGAATAAACCACATTTTTGGCTATGATAAAAGATATGCCTCTGGGGTCAAAATGATCCATGTCAGAAGTATGCAATGCAAGAAGTATGCAATGCAAATGTGTAGTGGGTGTAAAGTTTGTTTTAAATACTCACTCATTAAACATGAATCAATCAACACATGCTTCTCTTTGAACGACTTAATATAATATTAACCTTTTGTGAAATAAATGAAAAATACAATTTTGGTTCCTCAACTGCATTGCCCACTCCAGTCAGCAGATGGCGATGTGCGTCTTTTAGGTTCCGGCGACGCTGCCAGTGAGGTGCTCATTAGTCTTTCAGTTTAGTCTTATGTTTTTTTTTAAATCTTATGTTTGTGTACTAAATATTTCTGTTTTTTCATTGGTTTTTATTTGTTTTTTCCCTATGAAGCCTTTGTGTTGCAGCCATGTCTGAAATGTACTGTATAAATACAGCTTGATTTGATTCGAACATATTGTAAGACAAATCGTTCCAATGACCAATCGAGACTCATGTCAAACCAATGAACAAATATGTGTAAAAGCAACACGTATCTTGGTCCATCTTAGTATGAAAGTATGCTCTACCAAGGTATGCTCTACCAAGGGCTTGAGGTGGTCTCCCACAGCTCTGCCTATGTCATGTTCTGTGGCCTTGCCGTTCCATTTCTTGACTGCTCCTGCAACACAGAAAGACATTTAGTCATATTATATAAAAACTCAAAGTAATGGATATGGAGCATCTACAGCCTCAGTTACACCTGGCACCTAAATGTGACTTCTGTCATCTGATCACTCAGAGCTGCATTAGGTTCAGATCTACCAGGATGGGCCTTTGACATAGTCTGGACACGGTCAGGCCACTGAATATGCGTAAGCAATGTAAAGAGATGGGGTGAATGAGTGGGGGAAAGTACATTTGACACACATGACTTTCATAATAACAAAGAACAAATGTGTGTCTGAGGGGAAATTAACTTTCATACAGCCAAAAGGGGTGAGAAATTACACATATCAGTGGACAATTTGCACTAATGTAAATAAACATAGATGATGGAACATATTCCCTTTTGCTGACGTGATGAACCGCTAAGGGGACATAAATATTTACCATCTAAACCATATGTGACCTCTCACCTCTCTGACTGTAGAAGAGTTCTTCCTAACCAGTCCATCAACAGCTCTCTGACTGAGCTCCACCCTCACTGGGTCTTCAGAGGAGAGGAAGGCTGAGGTGGGATGGAAGGATGACTGGATCAGTCAGTCAAAAAAGTGTAGAGCTGCTGTCTGACAAAATCACTATTTTAGTAGTTCATTAAAGTAATTTAGGCTTTATGACTGCTGAATACCAACTATCAATCATTTAGATCATGTATTTTCAGGTAGAGATACATCCTTGGGACGTCCCTAGCAATTTCACTAATTAATTTGAATTAACTTAATCATTATGACACACCCCTCACTATTGTCATTGGTTGCACTGTCTGTCTACATAACCTGGTTCAAGTATTCATGACACTACCCTGAGGAAGGCACAGTGATGCTGAAACGTTGGTAAAAACCCATTAAATTGCTGGGAGATTATACATGGTGTGTGCGACTTTCTTTATTTTGATAGTCTATTGTTTATTCGTCGTTAGTCAGCACCTCCTCACACACTATTTTTCTGGGTGTGCGCCAGCTCATGTTTTTTAAGGATAGCTAACAGCTGATCCTCAACACAGGGGCCCCTCAGGGGTTTGTGCTCAGCCCCCTCCTGTACTCCCTGTTCACTCATGACTGCACGGCGAGGCATAACTCCAACACCATCATTAAGTTTCCCGATGCCACAACAGTGGAAGCCTGATCACCAACAACAAGGAGACAGCCTATATGGAGGAGGTCAGAGACCTGGCTGTGTGGTGCCAGGACAACAACCTCTCCCTCAACGTGACCAAGACAAAGAAAATGATTGTGGACTACATGAAAAGGAAGACAGAGCCCGCCCCCATTCTTATTGACGGGGCTGTAGTGGAGCAGGTTGAGAGCTTCAAGTTCCCTGGTGTCCACATCACTAACAAACCATCACGGTCCAAGCACACCAAGACAATCGTGAAGACGGCACGACAAAACCTATTCGCCCTCAGGAGACTGAAAAGATTTGTCATGGGTCCTGAGATCCTCAAAAGGTTCTACAGCTGCGCTATCGACAGCATCACTTTCTGGTATAGCAATAGCTTGGCCTCCAACCACAAGGCACTACAGAGGGTGGTGTGTACAGCCCAGTACATAACTGGGGCCAAGCTTTCTGCCATCCAGGACCTCTATACCAGGCGGTGTCAGAGGAAGCCCCCCCCCCCAATCTCTGTTATCATCTATGCATAGTCACTTTAATAACTCTCCCTATATGTACATATTACCTCAATTACCTTGACTAACTGGTGCCCCCGCACATTGACTCTGTACCAGTACCCCCTGTATATAGTCTCCAAATTGACTCTGTACCGATACCCTATGTATATAGTCTAGTTATTGATATTTAACTTCTGCTATTTAATTACTTGTTCCTTTTCTTATTCTTATTTGTACTTTTTAAAACTGCATTGTTGGTTAGGGGCTTGTAAGTCAGCATTTCACTACACGTGTTGTATTCGGCGCATGTGACTAATACAATTTGATTTGATAGACTCATACTGCAGAATGAATGACTGACTGCACAGTTCAACATCAGTTCACCGTCTCACCTCATACTGTATTGGAGCAGCAGTAGCTGACTTGATTGTTGATGCTAATCATCATGTTTTGAATCTGAGAGTAAATAGAGCCGACTACAACTCTAAAAATGAAGGGTTCAACTGGAGTTGTTCTCAGATCCCCTAAGAAACGTAGGGTTCTTGACAATGAAAAACAGCCCCAAAAGTTTCTTCAAATAACTTCTTAGAAGGTGGGGTTCACTCTAACTTTATGGAAGAAGGTTTATTCAATAAATATAGCAACTCATATTGGGAAGAACCCCCCCCCCCCCCCCTGTGGTACCAGGACGGAGAAAATCCAATACGCGTTTTATAGTTTCATCCTTAGGGTAATTACCCTAAAGTGGACACACTCCCATCAGTTTCTGAGACAACTGCCCAGACTTTGTAGACTGTTTAATAATGCTTAAACCTCATCTTTATCAAATTATCCATTACAAATAACTAAAAACCTACATTAGTATACATATGGGTTGTTTAAATTGTATCTAATTATATTCCCAGTATTACTTTATCAAATCTCTAGTAATCGATTATAGACACATACAATTCATCATATTTTCACAGAATCCATATAAAACGTAAGAAATTCTCAGGTACTCACCACAACCATTCCATTTGCTTTTTCAAGGACTCTCCGCAGCTACGAACCAGCTCTCCAAACATTCTCCCAGCGGAACCAAAAAAATATACATTTGTTTCCCGGACAATGACCGGAATTCAACGGTTCTCTAACCTCCCAGAGACCACGGCAAAATCAAACCTCCCAGGAACTATAAACCGTCCGCTGCTTTCTGAAATATCATTCCGCTCTCAATACCACTCCATGATACTCTGATGGGCAGTGAAGTAACGGAACCCCAAGATAACGTTATATTAAAGCTTATTATCCACATGTCAATCATCTGATTAAGCATATTTCTATATGAGGAGATCTCTAGGAGTAACTATAGATCTCTGTGAGGACCTATAGATCTCTGTGAGGACCTATAGATCTCTGAGGAACTATAGATCTCTGTGAGGAACTATAGATGTCTGTGAGGAACTACAGATCTATGTTACTATCCAAAATTCTGATTAAGACACAACTCACATATCACAGTCACACATCTCTCATATCAGAGTCACGTAACTCTCATACCACAGTCACACAATGCTATTCCCAAACATACCTAATCAATTAGTTGTTTTTGAACAATATTTTAACCTGCAGAAATATTTTCACATTTCTATGTCATGGTTAGTTCCTAGGATAATGCAACTCATACATTTACATATTTTAATACTTCTAAAATGGGGTACAGGTTTAAAGCAATTACAGGTTTAAAACAATTACAGGTGCACCTTACTATCTATATCATAAATTGTCTTAACTTGTAAACACAGATTATAGTTTTCATCCAGTTCACTCAGAGCCTCCTGACTCTGCCCTGTTTACGCCTCCAAGGTGCCCCCCTCAAACAAGAATACACACTCAATACACAAACAAGAATACACACTTCTTAAAACTCCACTTGTTTCGCTCTCCTCTTTCTTTAAAAAAAACTAGGTTGGAGATGTGGTATCCACTCGGCTCGCTGCCTCTCAGATCAAAGGTGGGTCCATCTGCTCCGTTCCCGAAGTGTGGTCTCCCTAAGATCCCAAGTTAGAGGGATCCCTCGTGCACCACGGTCACCAAATCAGGATTCACATCCCCATCGCCAAATGTGGTGGTTAATTTATTTAATATCAAATGAGACAAACTTATCACACAAGTCAGAGTTCTTAAAATAAATATGTATTCACTTAATAATAAGGGAGCAGGTCAATACAATGTACACATAAAGTCAATCAATTGAGTGCTCTACGATAATGATGGCTGGTCGACCAATCACGCCCAGATGAAAGTACAAAGGTCTTTTACAGCCAAGATGCACCCCTTTCAACCTACATGACGACTAACAGATGTATAGAACGGGTCACAAGGTTAAGATTTGTATGAAAGATACTTATAATTCTCAGCAGACAGTATCTGCTGTAAAAACAGCACTCTTTGTGTAGAGACCAGGGTCTGGCCCTGGGGTCATCTCGCCCTGGTACCATATAGAACAGAAACATTAACTCATGCTCTGGAATGCGGTCTCTTTAGGTTATCGCCCAAAAGACACTGTAAATCTCCTGTCAGTGTTATCTCCCAGAGGCCCATCCTCAGTAGAACACACAGGCACAATAGTTCTAAGAACCCTCTATTCTGTTGCATAAAACAACCATTTAATGCAATAAAAGTATTATAACATATTCTTGCAGTTTTGCTCAGTGTCCACTGAAAGTTGACTAGTAACAACAACTGGGACATACAAGACACCTATCATGAGACCCTCTAAATCTGCCCAAGAAGAGGGAAACAAAAGAAAAACCCACACCAAACTTACAGACAGGAAGTAAACCAAAAAAGTGGAGCAACTAAATGTGTTGACTCTCCACATCTATCAAGACAACTGGAGCACTGGGCCAGACACTCTTAAATAGAACCTGGACCAGCTCAGGTGAAACACCTTCCCACTAACAAGTTGGACAAGCCAGCACAGGTGTAACACATACTGACTAACGAGGTGACACCAATCTGTGCGCCCAACGTGCTAACGAGTTAGACGTGCTAAAGTCCAACCTCAAAACATAAATGGAAAAGCCAAAGCCTGCAACACCTTCCCACTTAAGACAACAAATATATCCTATATTTTTGTTGAACAAGTTTGCTCACCACCAACAGAAAACAACTTGCTAAAAACAAGAAAAAAAACATACTTGTAAATAATCATATACAACATATCATTTCTTCTCCTTTTTCATTTTTTAGAATCCTAAAACTCACTAGCTTCTAGAACTCTCGTCCCCTTGGAACAAGCCCAAACAAAACTAATCTCTAATAGGGAAGCAAATATGAGGAAATTAAATATGAGGTGATTTGAGACATGCTTCTTTTAGTAGTGGAATAATGACAATTAGCACTTGAATGTTGTCAAGAAATACTGGAGTGATGTAGGATTGTTAATCAAAATGATTATAGACCATGATTATACTGCATCCATGTGTATAAGCTGCAAGTACATTGAAATTAAGCTGTTTTCAAGTCATTGAAAAAACGACCTGAAAAGACATCTTTTCAACTTTCACTTTCAACTACAACCAACATATATTGGACGTTGGTCATAGTCTTATTTTCAACGTCTTTTGAATGACATTTTGCTAAATGGGAATAGCGCAATGTCAAAACACAGTTTTAACATGTCCAAATCAATGACCACTATGCAGAAACAGTTTGGGATATATTGAAAACCTAAACATTTCGAAGTGTTGTATTTTGATTCAAGTCAGAACTCTTTTTTTGTTAGTCACTTTTTGATAAATCTCATAGATAATACTCTTTCAATTCAGAGACTGGATTTTTTCCTTGAGGCTAATATCAATTTAACAAATGTTTAGGGTTCATTCTGACATCATTAAAATACTCCTACTACAATGTTAAGACATTCTACATTGTGACATTAATTAATTGATATCATGAAACAGCTCCTTCAAGTATTTTCTGATGTTTCTCTTCCCACATTGATTACAGCTATGAGGTTTCTCTCCTGTGTGTGTTCTCTGCTGTGATTTCAGGGTTTGTAGCCGAATAAAACTCTCCCCACAGTGATCACAGCCATAAGATATATCTCCTGTGTGTATTCTCTGGTGTATAGTTAGATAGCTAGATGTAGTAAAACTATTCCCACATTGATCAAAGCTATAAGGTTTCTCTCCTGTATGTCCCCGCCTGTGTACTATCAGGCTGCTTAGCTGAGTAAAACTCTTCCCACATAGATCACAGATTAAAGGTTTCTCTCCAGTGTGTGTTCTATGGTGTGATTTCAGGGAGCTTGACTGAGTGACACTCTTCGCACATTGATCACAGCTATAAGGTTTCTCTCCTGTGTGTACTCGCTGGTGTATTTTAAGTTCTGATGAAGATTTGCAACGTTTCCCACAGTCAGAGCAGTAATGAGATGTCTTCCCTGTGGGTCTCTGCTAGTGTTTCTTGAGCAGTTCTGATGTGGAGAGACTCTTCTCTGTCTCGTCAGCATCATGATGTTGTTGAGACTCCCCAGAGGACCCGCGATAGTCCCGTCTCTCTCCTGTGTGAACGACAACGTCAGACAGATGGTTAAAATCCCACAACAGCAGAAATCCACTGTTAATTTGAGGTAAACGGTGATGCCCAGAGCATACCCATGAAGTTGTACAACAATTTACGTCTGTTAAATTATATGACAATTGTCTTGTTTTCTCGTTTTCACAGTAGTAACATCGGTGATTGTGGGTTAGAAATAAGTTATTCAAACGTTAAATCCTAAGCAGTGTGCCAGACGACTTTTGGTCTCCAATATAGGCCCCTTTCTGTGTTTAATAAAATTGCGTAAGGAGGGCGATGCACACACAATTTGGTTGCAGAAATTCCTCCCTGCTAATGCAGAAACCGCTAGTTATGGATGTAGTATATCTGCCCGGAACAAAAATGGTGAGCCATTTTATTTTATGATTTGAGATTTTCAACAATGAATTCTGAATATTACAGCGCACTATCAGAGCAAGATCAAAAATGGTGAGCAAAGATTTTAGTTTCACAATGTATTCTGAATATTACAGTGCAAGATCAGGAGTGCTACTCAATGAAACTCACATTAATCTCTGTGTCTATTCACTAATTCACCACCATGGGGGAAAACTCAGGGGTGTTCTCATAGGCTGACAGCAATAATAGCCTCCATTTCCAGGTTGCTTATGAGTGCATTTCACATAACTTTTGGATTATAATTGTAAGGCTCATTTGAATCTCCTGCTTAATATGTGTGTTATTGCCGCAAATCAATTGCTTTATACTTAAACACTTCAACCAGTAAAATGCTATCTGGCTAGCTTTGCCATCAGCCTGACAATGTGGGTTTATACACTAAGTGTTTAACACATTGGCCAATAAATTCACCTAACAACAACATAGACCTACTGTAGGACCCATAACTTCTCCTAACAATAACATAGACCTACTGTAGGACCTATAACTTTCCCTAACAATAACATAGACCTACTGTAGGACCTATAACTTTCCCTAACAATAACATAGACCTACTGTAGGACCCATAACTTTCCCTAACAATAACACAGACCTAGGACTATAAATCATTTAATATTTTAGGTGAAACATGGAAACTAAAATGGCTTTGTCATGACATTTCATAACCAGATCACCAGATAATTTTGTGAATATTCCCACTAGGCTACTCTATAATGTGTGGTAATTCTAAATGTCCTCAATAAAGGAATATTGCTCTGTGTGTTGTACAATAGCCTATCATCAAGGAACAGTTCTCTACACATTCTGAGCAAATTATCTCCGTGTCCAAACAGACTAACGGGACCCTACTGTAAATCAAGCAGAAAATAACACATTATAAACACCAATTTATTTAATTTTTTCTTCACCTCCAAACAGCAAGTAAACAAAGTCTTAATGAAATCAATTGCTAAATGACAATAGTTCCTCAAAGTATTCTCGTAAAATATTTACAGCTCTCACCATTCGGCACGAGAGTAGTTACATTTCTCCAGCCCCTATCCCTCAGCTGTTTACCAAACGAAGTCTCTGGGCAGCCATTTTGTTGCTTTTTAAAACCTAGTTTGTCCCTTTAAAAAAGCCACACAACAAGCAATCAATCTGCAGTTGAAACAATAACAAAGCTGTAATTCCACCACTGTTTTGGTAATAAGATGATTATGGGGCTGGAGCAATGTAACTACTCTCAAATTCATAGACAGACCTATGGATGCAAGGACTGACCATCCATGATATCAACATTATAGTTTTAACCATGTTGATGCTATACAGTGTTGGTTTACATTTACATTGTTTCTCGACATTGGAGTAAAAAAAGCTTATTTGGGGATCTGATGGGGTAGAACAGTTGAACCAAGATCATGAAGCATGTGTTATATTCTTGAAGAATCAATGGCTATTAAAAAAAATAATTTAAAAGTCAAAATATGGATGTAGCAATTGCAAATTTCCCCTTTAACACCACACATCAGTTCAACAATCGCAGAGTTTGTGCTTCTGTTTTTAAGACAGTACTTACTAGTGTTAATCAGGGCCCGTTCAGCGTTAGAACCATTGGATGTCTTAAGATGCATTTGGGAAAACGGACCCAGACATCCAGTTTCCTCCTCCTCCTTTTTTGATGTGACAGTCATCTCATCTTTCACTCCAAAAACAGCATCATCCTCTCTCTCTTCTTTCACTGTAACAGCCTTACCCTCTACTTGTTTTTGAATTGAAACAGTCTCCTCTTCCTCCTCTTTCACGATAACTTCTTCCTCCGTCCAGCAGACCCCCGCTTCTTTAGCAGAAGGAGTAGCTTAGTGACCTCATGGTCGGGGATGTTAGCTAGGCCAATGCTAACTTAACCAGCCCGCTAGCTGACTAATAACAACAACACCGTAAATATGAAATTAAATCTGATAACTAACTAGACGACAGAAGTGGGTTTAAAACACAGTGGCTAATACACACTAAAGCGTCTAAAGAGCTTAATTGGTTTGCCTATTTTGTCTAGCAAGCTACCGAGGTGTCTGACAAACTGTTGCTGCTGTTGAAATAAGCGTTCCGTCCACTAGATTATACGTCACACCAACAGCATAATCTTAAATTCCCAGACTGCCCTCTGCTGACTGGAGTGGGAAACGCAGTTGAGTAAAATGTTTATTTTATTTTCAGACAAGTTAAAGGGTAGGAATCAGACGCCTGAGTTTTTACTCACCAGTGTAACGCAGTTGAAATATTATTAGCAGGAACAGTATAGACCTAGTCTGTTCATTATATACATCTGCATGATGTATTGTTACACCATGTAGGAGCAGTATAGACCTAGTCTGTTCATTATATACATCTACATGATGTATTGTTAGCTACTTATTTAGATTTAGTTTGACTTAATGAAACTGCCTTAAATGCGCAGTAATAAACATGTTTTATTCGCACTAATCAATCAAGACATTCCTGTCTATGTATGTCTCAATATAATAGTATTATTTAATTAAATCCATTTAAAATGAACTTTGTCTGAAAATAAAATATGATCCTCAACTGCGTTTCCCCTCCAGTCAGCAGACGGGGATGTGCGTCTTTCAGGCGACGCTCCCAGCGTGACGTATAATCTAGTGGACAGTTCTTCATAAACAGCTCGTCAACCACTTCGCTAGCTTGCTAGCCAATACAGCCGAAATATTCAAGCTATTTACACGCTTTCGGTGTATATTGACTACTGTGTTTTAGACACACTTCTGTTGTATATACTTGTTAATCTATTTAATTTAATATTACGTTATTTTTTATTAGTCAGCTGGCTGGTTAAATTAGCACTAGTCTAGTCGATAATAATTAGCTACCTAGCTAACATCCCCGACCATGAGTTCCCTAAACTACTCCCCTCCTGTTAAAGAAGAGGTCTGCTGGACGGAGAAAGAAGGTCTGGGGCTGAACATTGTCGTGAAAGAGGAGAAGGAAGAGGAGGATGTTACAGTAAAACAAGTAGAGTGTGAGGCTGTTACAGTGAAAGAAGAAGAGAAAGACGTTTCAGTGAAAGAAGAGGAAGACGCGTTCAGAGTGAAAGAGAAGGAGGATGTTACAGTAAAAGAAGAGGAGGATGTCGTTTTTGGAGTGAAGAAGGAAGGAGAGATTACTGTCACATTGAAAGATGAAGAGGAGATAGGAGATCTGATTAACACCAGTAAGTTCCACCTTAAATTTGTTTTTAATTTTGGATATTCGGAGTTGGCTCGTCAATACCTCTTCAACGGAGGGCCCTGGGATGATGACTGATATGTCTGGAATCAGACGACGTAGAGAGCAAGCTACCCCTTGTTTTCTCCGTTCCGTTTCCAAAAAGTCACTTAACATGTATATTTGAGAAGGGTCTATCTGCTGACTGCAGACTGGGTGTCACGGCATGTTGTGATTTTCGTGTAGTGATGTTTTACTACACACCGTGCCCCCCAATAGTGCCATGTGAGAGTTGGGTTGGCCACTCCAAAGATTATGGATATACTGACAAGATGTCTCTCCGCCCTAACAAGGGAGTCGTTGTCCACAAAGCGGCACAGCGGGTTGTCTAGCTCCCGCCTATCCTTTCTTTGGATTGGTGGATACATCTTATTATTGTAATCTATTGTTTATAATCTATGAGGGTTGTTGTGGTCAACCACCTGTTTTCAATGGAGAGAGATGCTAAGCTACTAGCATGAATATGCATAGCGATCTGGAGACAACTCCTATAGTGTTTTTATCAAAGTTGTCGGTATGTCATGTGTCCACACAACAACTTAATCATTACGACACTTCTGTTGGATCAAGCAAACTTCACGTAGCAAATAAGACATTCATTTTGTTGTTGACCAAATTCGACACTTTCCACATTGGGTTGATAATTGTTTCCACTTGGATACAACCTACTGTAGCCTACTGGCATGACCTAGAGAGATACAACCTACTGTAACCTACTGGCATGACCTAGAGAGATACAACCTACTGTAACCTACTGGCATGACCTAGAGAGATACAACCTACTGTAGCCTACTGGCATGACCTAGAGAGATGTAAGCTCTGTAACATACTGGCATGACCTAGAGAGATAAAACCTTCTGTAACCTACTGGCATGACCTAGAGAGATACAACCTACTGTAACCTACTGGCATGACCTAGAGAGATACAACCTACTGTAACCTACTGGCATGACCTAGAGGGATACAACCTACTGTAACCTACTGGCATGACCTAGAGAGATACAACCTACTGTAGCCTACTGGCATGACCTAGAGAGATGTAAGCTCTGTAACATACTGGCATGACCTAGAGAGATAGAACCTACTGTAGCCTACTGGCATGACCTAGAGAGTTGCAGCCTACTGGCATGACCGAGAGAGATAAAACCTACTGTAGCCTACTGGCATGACCTAGAGAGAAGCAACCTACTGTAATAAATCCATTATAGCTCTCTATAAAATACTCCCTTCAACACAAAAGCAATTACAGTACTTATTCCATGTTCCTTCATTCCCTCTGTGCTACTGACACATCAGTTCTTTGTACCACATTAACGTGTTTCCTGAATAAAAAGCAGAGAAATTCCACAACCCCCGTGTTAGAAAATGAACCCAGAGAGATACAACCTACTGTAACCTACTGGCTTGACCTAGAGAGATACAACCTACTGTAGTCTACTGGTTTGATCTAGAGAGATACAACCTACTGTAACCTACTGGCATGACCTAGAGAGATGTAAGCTACAGTAACATACTGGCATGACCTAGAGAGATACAACCTACTGTAACCTACTGGCATGACCTAGAGAGTTGCACCCTACTGGCATGACCTAGAGAGTTGCACCCTACTGGCATGACCTAGAGAGATAAAACCTACTGTAGCCTACTGGTTTGATCTAGAGAGATACAACCTACTGGCATGACCTAGAGAGATACAACCTACTGTAGCCTACTGGCTTGACCTAGAGAGCTAAAGTTGTAAAATTCCTAAAATGAATATTTTCTAGTAATAATGATCATTTGTATCTTCTTATCCACATGTGGGATCCCTCTCCTTTGTCTTCCTCTCTACACCAATAACAGACAACTACTGTGGGAACCCTCTCCTTTGTCGTCCTCTCTACACCAATAACAGACAACTACTGTGGGTCTCCCAATCACGGCCGGATGTGATACAACCTGGATTGGAACCAGGGACTGTAGTGACGCCTCTTGCACTGAGATGCAGTGACTTAGACCGCTGCGTCCGTGTGTGTGTTTGTTAACTTTTTAACTGTACTAGAATGCTTAAAAGGCCGCTAAAATTTTAAATATCGGTTATCGGTATCGTTTTTTGGGACACGGAAAATATTGGCCAAAAATGTAATCCCTTTATTCTAAAATGTATTATTATTTTTTAAATCCTCATCAATCTTCACACTATACCCCATAATGCCATCACAATACCCCATAATGCCATCACAATACCCCTTAATGCCAAAGCAAAAACAGGTTTAGATTTTTTGCAAATTTATTAAAACTATTCCCCATGATAACTTGTCTGAGTAATGTAAGATGTAAGATCCCAGGATAACTAGTCTCAGAGTAAAGTAAGATCCCAGGATAACTAGTCTCAGAGTAATGTAAGTTTCAGATAGTTTAACCCATTACAGTCTAAGCCTTGTCTGGTTCTTCTAAGCGATATGGAATTGTTTTAAGAAGGTTTAAATAACATAAGGGCTTCCCCAGTATAGTACTGTAGAAACACCCTCAAATATGAAAGGCTTCCCCAGTATAGTACTGTAGAAACACCCTCCAACATGAAGGGCTTCCCCAGGATAGTACTGTAGAAACACCCTCCAACATGAAGGGCTTCCCCAGTGTAGTACTGTAGAAACACCCTCCATCATGAAGGGCTTCCCCAGTGTAGTACTGTAGAAACACCCTCCATCATGAAGGGCTTCCCCAGTATAGTACTGTAGAAACACCCTCCAACATGAAGGGCTTCCCCAGTATAGTACTGTTTTAAGGTTATACCAAGGATCATTTGGCTTTCTGAGTTTGAGTTGTAAGATGCCTTGAAGTATGAACAAAAAATATTCAACAGTTGATTTATGTCAAAACATGATTTGGCCGTACTGCTGTAACACATTGGATAACATTCACAACATGGCACAGCAGTAACCATAGTAACACATTAGATAACATTCACAACATGGAACAACAGTAACCATAGTAACATTGTTTCCCCCAAAACATCTAAAGGAAGTTTGTTCTGAGTCTGTCCTTTATCTGAGAGATATAATAACAAATATAAATATTTATTTATCTAGAGATATATTTTAGAAAGTATTTAACCCTGTCACTTCTTTCCACATTTTGTTACGTTACAGCCTTATTCTACAGTGGATTAAATAAATACAAATCCTCATCAATCTACACACAATACCCCATAATGACAAAGAGAAAATGGGTTTAGAGAAAAAAAAAAAAAAAACAGAAATACCTTATTTAAGTATTCAGACCCTTTGCTATGAGACTCTACTTTGAGCTCAGCTGTGCATCCTGTTTCCATTGATCATCGTTGAGATGTTTCTACAACTTGATTGGACATGATTTGGAAAGGCACACACCTGTCTGGCTACCACAGCATTTTGAAGCGATACGCCATCCCATCTGGTTTGCGCTTAGTGGGACTATCATTTGTTTTTCAACAGGACAATGACCCAACACACCTCCAGGCTGTGTAAGGGCTATTTTACCAAGAAGGAGAGTGATGGAGTGCTGCACCAGCTGACCTGGCCTTCACAATCACCCGACCTCAACCCAATTGAGATGGTTCGGGGTGAGTTGGACCACAGAGTGAAGGAAAAGCAGCCAAAAAGTGCTTAGCATATGTGGGAACTCCTTCAAGACTGTTGGAAAAGCATTCCAGGTGAAGCTGGTTGAGAGAATGCCAAGAGTGTGCAAAGCTGTCTTCAAGGCAACGGGTGGCTACTTTGAAAAATCTCAAGTATATTTTTAAATGTTTACCACTTTTTTGGTTACTACATGATTCCATATGTGTTATTTCATAGTTTTGATGTCTTCACTATTATTCTACAATGTAGAATATAGTAAAAATACAAAAGAACCCTTGAATGACTAGGTGTGTCAACTTTTGACTGGTACTGTATATCTCATGAATGTTTTTACATTCAGTTACATGAAGTCACTTTCTTACCACTTCTTCCATAGTCAAACATGTAAGGAAATATTTTTTTCAAATCAAAAGGGATGCTGTCAAAAAATTTATTGAATTCAAATGGATTTACCCAGCCTACAAAGCACTACAGCCACTCTGTAATAACCAGTTCTGCTCTTTTATTGAGGGATCAAGTCTAGATTAAACCT
The DNA here is from genome assembly GCF_045791955.1 of Oncorhynchus clarkii lewisi. Classification (NCBI taxonomy): domain Eukaryota; kingdom Metazoa; phylum Chordata; class Actinopteri; order Salmoniformes; family Salmonidae; genus Oncorhynchus; species Oncorhynchus clarkii. Next base: position 29,209,756 of record NC_092159.1, on the reverse strand, counting down.
CATAGGAAGACAGTTTAATCATGTGGAGGTTTCATTTAGGTCTGTGTTTAATGACATATTCTGTGTGTCTTTGCAAGGAGAGGAACCAGACTCTCACTCTGACAGCAGGAAGAGTCCTTCAGGGGAACCAGGCACAGAGATGCCCAAAACAGCGAGACAACACCACTGCTCCCACTGTGAAAATAGTGGGAACCTAAAACTGTGGGAACCTAAAACTGCATGAGAGGACACACACAGGACAAAAGCCTTTCCAATGTTCCCAGTGTGGAAAGAGTTTTACTAAGATAGGAAACCTAAAAAAGAATGTGAGACTACACACAGGAGAAAAGCCTTACCAATGTTCCCAGCGTGAAAAGAGTTTTACCATGTTAACTAACCTGAAAAGGCATGAGAGAATACACACAGGAGAAAAGCATTTTCTGCTCCCAGTGTAAAAATAGATTTTCACGAATGGTGTACCTTGTTATGGCTGCAATCCCAATACCGGGATCGATATGACAACTACCAGTGAAAATTGAGGACGCCAAATTCAAACCACAGAAATATCATAATTACAATTCCTAAAACAAACACGTGTCTTATATCATTTTAAAGGTAATCTTGTTGTTATCCCACCAAGTGTCCGATTTCAAATAGGCTTTTCAGCGAAAGCACTACAAACGATTATGTTAGGTCTCCACCAAACCACAATAAGCACAGCCATTTTCCAGCGAAAGATAGCATTCACAAAAAGCAGAAATCAAGATAAAATTAATCACTAACCTTGAATTATCTTCATCAGATGACACTCATAGGACTTCATGTTACACAATACATGCATGTTTTGTTTGATAAAGTTTATATTTATATAAAAAAATCAGTTTACATTGGTTTATTAGATTCACTAGTTCCAAAAACATCAAGTGATTTTGCATAGCCACATCGTTTCAACAGAAATACTCATCATAAATATAGATGATAATACAAGTTATACACATGGAATTATAGATATACCTCTCCTTAATGCAACCGCTGTGTCAGATTTTTTTTTTAAATTACGGATAAACCAAACCAATGCAATAATCTGAGACGGAGCTCAGAACAATAGCCAAATTAGCCCCCATGTTGGAGTCAACAGAAACCAGAAATGACATGATAAATATTCCCTTACCTTTGATGATTTTCATCAGAATGCACTCCCAGGAATCCCAGGTCCACAATAAATGCTTGATTTGTTCGATAATGTCCGTTATTTATGTCCAATTAGCTACTTTGGTTAGTGCGTTTGGTAAACAATTCCAAAGTCACGAAGCGCGTTCACTAAACCTGACGAAATGTCCAAATGTTCCGTAACAGTCAGTAGAAACATGTCAAACGATGTATTGAATCAATCTTTAGAATGTTGTTAACATATATCTTGAATAACGTTCCAACCGGAGAATTACATTGACTTCAAATGAGCGGTGGAACGAAGGTCCTCCTCACATGAACGCGCGTGGTCAAAGAATGTTCACCTCATGGCAGTGGTGACTCATTCTACTCTCATTCGGCTCCCCTTCACAGTGGAGTCATCAGACAAAGTTCTACAGACTGTTGACTTCTAGTGGAAGCCGTAGGAAGTGAATACTCATTCATATCTCGCTGTGATTTCAATGGGATCTTGGTTGAAACTCTACCAGCCTCAGAATTTCCACTTCCTGTTTGGATTTTTTCTCAGGATTTTGCCTGCCATATGAGTTCTGTTATACTAACAGACATAATTTAAACAGTTTTAGAAACTTCAGAGTGTTTTCTATCCAATGCTAATAATAGTATGCATATATTAGTAACTGGGACTGAGGAGCAGGCCGTTTACTCTGGGCACCTTTCATCCAAGCTACTCAATTCTGCCCCTGCAGCCATAAGATGTTAATCACGGTTCTCCATTTTGTTTTATTTTGTTTATCTGTCGGCCCCAGCCTCGAACTCAGGCCCTGTGTGTAGTTAACTGATCCCCTCTGCCCATTCATCGCCATTTTACCTGTTGTTGTCTTAGCTGATTAACTGTTGTCTTACCCGTTGTTGTCTTAGCTAGCTCTCCCAATCAACACCTGTGATTGCTTTATGCCTTGCTTTATGTCTCTCTAATGTCAATATGCCTTGTATACTGTTGTTTAGGGTAGTAGTTTTATTTTACTGCGGAGCCCCTAGTCCCACTCAACATGCCTCAGAGAACTCTTTTGTCCCACCTCCCACATATGCGGTGACCTCACCTAGCATAACTGGTGCCTCCAGAGATGCAACCTCTCTTATCGTCACTCAATGCCTAGGTTAATCTCCACTGTACCCGCACCCTACCATACCCCTCTCTGTACATCATGCCTTGAATCTATCTTGCCACGCCCAGAAATCTGCTCCTTTTATTCTCTGTTCACAACGCACTAGACAACCAGTTCTGATAGCCTTTAGCCGTACCCTCATCCTACTCCTCTGTTCCTCGGGTGATGTAGAGGTTAACCCAGGCCCTGTGTGTCCCCAGGCACTCTCATATCTTCAGAGTTCGTACTGTTAGGTGACCTAAACTGGGATATGCTTAACACCCCGGCCGTCCTACAATCCAAGCTAGATGCCCTCAATCTCACACAAATTATAAAGGAACCCACCAGGTACAGCCCTAGATCTGTAAACATGGGCACCCTCATAGATATTATCCTGACCAACTTGCCCTCCAAATACACCTCTGCTGTTTTCAATGAGGATCTCAGCGATCACTGCCTGCATCTGTTATAGGTCCGCGGTCAAACGACCACCCCTCATCACTGTCAAACGCTCCCTAAAACACTTGCAGGCCTTTCTTATCGACCTGGCCCGGGTATCTTGGAAGGATTTTGACCTCATCCCATCAGTAGAGGATGCCTGGTTGTTCTTTAAAAGTAATTTCCTCACCACCTTAAATAAGCATGCCCCTTTCAAAAAATTTGTAACTAAGAACAGATATAGCCCTTGGTTCACTCCAGACCTGACTGCCCTCGACCAGCACAAACACATCCTGTGGCGTACTGCACTAGCACCGAATAGTCCCCATGATATGCAACTTTTCAGAGAAGTCAGGAACCAATACACACAGTCAGTTAGGAAAGCAATGGCTAGATTTTTCAAACAGAAATTTGCATCCTGTAGCTCAAACTCCAAAAGGTTTTGGGAGACTGTAAAGTCCACGGAGAATAAGAGCACCTCATCCCAGCTGCCCACTACACTGAGGCTAGGAAACACTGACACCACCGATAACTCCACGATAATTGAGAATTTCAATAAGCATTTCTCTATGGCTGGCCACGCTTTCCTCCTGGCTACCCCAACCCCGGCCAACAGCTCCGCACCCCTCGCAGCTACTTGCCCTAGCCTCCCCAGCTTCTCCTCTACCCAAATCCAGATAGCAGATGTTCTGAAAGAGCTGCAAAACCTGGACCCGTACAAATCAGCTGGGCTAGACAATCTGGACCCTGTCTTTCAAAAATGATTTGCCTCCATTGTGGCAACCCCTATTACTAGTCTGTTCAACCTCTCTTTCGTATCGTCCGAGATTCCTAAAGATTGGAAAACTGCCGCGGTCATCCCCCTCTTCAAAGGGGGTGACACTCTAGACCCAAACTGTTAGACCTATATCCATCCTGCCCTGCCTTGCTAATGTCTTCGAGAGCCAGGTTAACAAACAGATCACTGACCATTTAGAATCCCACTGTACCTTCTCCGCTGTGCAATCCGGTTTCCGAGCTGGTCACGGGTGCACCTCAGCCACGCTCAAAGTACTAAACGATATCATAACAGCCATCGATAAAAGACAGTACTGTGCAGCCGTCTTCATCGACCTGGCCAAGGCTTTCGACTCTGTCAATCACCGTACTCTTAACTTCAGAGTGTTTTCTATCCAAATATACTAATAATATACATATATTAGCAACTGGGACTGAGGAGCAGGTAGTTTTCTCTGGGCACCTTATTCATCCAAGCTACTCAATACTGCCCCCAGCCATAAGAAGTTAAATAAAGGTGAAATAAAAAATCGTAACTTTATTGACAACACCCAAATGGATACTGTCATTAACACAGTTCTTCAATAATTACACATCATACTTAATACTGTAGCTGTTTAGTTAGTCACATGTTCATTTATCATCAGCTGATCCAGGAAATCATTTTCTGAATTCCAGTCAAATGACAAACATCACGACATGCAACAGAAATCAAAGTGTTTCTTCATTCATTACTCTGGTAAAGACAGTTATGCCGTGCTCCATGTTGGATCCAACATCCGTACCAAATTGATTTGGCAAACAGTGTACAAACCCTCATTGTCAGGCTGATGGAAAAGCTAGCCAAAGAGCATTTTACTGGTTGAAGTGTTTTTTAAGTACAAAGCGGTTGTGATGACACAAACATTATATTAAGCAGGAGCCTTACAATTATAATCCAAAGTAGTGTGAAATGCACTCATAAGAAACCTGGAAATTGAGATTACTCCGCTGAGTTTTCCCCCATTTACATTCAGAATACATTGTGAAAAACTAAAATCTTTGCTCACCATTTTTGCTCCTGGCAGATATACTACATCCATAACTAGCGGTTTCCTCATTACCAGATATACTCCATCCATAACTAGCAGTTTCCTCATTACCAGATATACTACATCCATAACTAGCGGTTTCCTCATTACCAGATATACTACATCCATAACTAGCGGTTTCCTCATTACCAGATATACTACTTCCATAACTAGTGGTTTCCTCATTACCAGATATACTACATCCATTTATTTTTTATTTGACCTTTATTTAAGTAGGCAAGTCAGTTAACAAATTCTTATTTTCAATGACGGCCTAGAAACAGTGGGTTAACTGCATGTTCAGGGGCAGAACGACAGAGTTGTACCTTGTCAGCTCAGGGGTTTGAACTTGCATACTTCCGGTTACTAGTCCAACGCTCTAACCACTAGGCTACCCTGCCGCCTCAATGGAAACCATAACTAGTGGTTTCCTCATTACCAGTGTCGTGGCAGAATCAGAATTCTTTAGGTAACATTTATAAATAAGATGTTTTATTAATTTCATAAGCATGCTTATGTGGGGGAAAAGTTACTTGGGCCCAGAGGGGGGAGAGGTTGGGTTAGTCTTATCTGTGAATGTGTCTGTAAACTATTCCTAAACTATGTGAGGGATGGTGTGATTAATGGGGAACCAGTTAGGTGGCTCCACAATGTCTGTGTGCCAGTCACGTCTCTCTGTAAGCTTGTCCAGGAAGGGGTGTATTTGATATATGCCATTGGATGAGGTCATGTTTTGGGTACCAAGAACGAGATAGGAGCTTTGGTTTAGGAGACCAAACTGAACGATAATTTATAGCTAATGCTATAAATTATGGGATACTCCTTTTTCTGGTAAAAGGTTATTTGTATAATGTTCCTAAGATCTGTTATTCGTCATGTGAGTTTTGATGGGTGTGTCTTGGCTATAAATGATACCAAGGACTGTTTTGTAAGCACTCTCAGAGAATTCATTTATGACACTGAATTGATCTGAGAGTCAGAGGGCTATGGTGAAGCTCATATATTATTAAAATATGGACTTTATGATAACTCTGACTTGTGTGTGGTTTGCTCTCTCATGATGTGGTAATACAGGAAATTTCCACGACACCAGATATATACTACATCCATAACTAGCGGTTTCCTCATTAGCAGGGAGGTGTTTCTGCAACCAAATTGCTCTCGTTCTGCAATTTTAACAACACAGAAAGGGGCCTGTATTGGAGACCAAAAGACTTCTGCCACACTGCTTAGAGTTTCAACAACATGAATAACTTATTTCTAGTCTACAATCTTAATGTTACTACTAATGTGAAATTTTAGACAAAATATGACTTGTTGCTCATTTTAAGACAATTGTCAAATAATTTTAACATTCATTACAGACATCAATTGTTGTGCAACATTATGGCTACGCTGTTGGCATCACCTTTTACAGTGGATTTCCACTGTTGTGGGCCTTTAATCATCTGTCTGACTTTGCTGTTCACACAGGAGAGATACGGGACTATAGTGGATCCTCTGGGGAGCCTCAACAACCTCATGATGCTGAAGAGGCAGAGAAAAGTCTCTCCAGATCAGAACACCTCAAGAAACACCAGCAGAGACCCACAGGGAATAGAATTCACTGCTGCTCTGACTGTGGGAAGAGATTCACCTCATCAGGCATTCAAATTCATCAGAGAACACACACAGGAGAGAGACCTTATAACTGTGTTCAATGTGGGAAGGGTTTTACTCAGTCAACCAGCCTGATATCACACCAGAGAATACACACAGGAGATAAACCTTATAGCTGTGGTCAATGTGGGAAGAGTTTTAGTCGATCTGGCTCTCTGACTCAACACCAGAGAATACACACAGGAGAGAAACCTTATAGATGTGGTCAATGTGGGAAGAGTTTTGGTCAATCTTGCCATCTGACATTACACCAGAGAATACACACAGGAGAGAGACCTTATAGCTGTGGTCAATGTGGGAAGAGATGTACTACATCTGGCCGGCTGACATTACACCAGAGAACACACACAGGAGAGAAACCTTATAGCTGTGTTCAATGTGGGAAGAGATGTACTACATCTGGCACTCTGACTCTACACCAGAGAATACACACAGGAGAGAAACCTTATAGCTGTGGTCAATGTGGGAAGAGTTTTGGTCAATCTGGCCACCTGAAAAGGCACCAGAGAATACACACAGGAGAGAAACCTTACAGCTGTGGTCAATGTGGGAAGAGTTTTGGTCGATCTGGCCAGCTGACATCACACCAGAGAATACACATAGGAGAGAGACCTTATAGCTGTGGTCAATGTGGGAAGAGTTTTACTACATCTGGCTCTCTGACTCTACACCAGAGAACACACACAGGAGAGAAACCTTATAGCTGTGGTCAATGTGGGAGGAGTTTTGGTCAATCTGGCCAGCTGACATCACACCAGAGAACACACACAGGATTGAAACCTTATAGCTGTGGTCAATGTGGGAAGAGTTTTGGTCGATCTTGCTCTCTGACTCTTCACCAGAGAATACACACAGGAGAGAAACCTTATAGCTGTGGTCAATGTGGGAAGAGTTTTGGTCGATCTGGCCATCTGACATCACACCAGAGAACACACACAGGAGAGAAACCTTATAGCTGTGATCAATGTTACAAGAGATACTCTGATAAAAGATCTCTGATCAAACATCAGAAAATACATACATGAAGGAGTTATTTTGTGATATCAGTGAATTTATCACAAATATGTCACAAAGGTATTTCACAATGTAGAACCCTAAACGTTTGCCCCATTCAATTGATTTCAGCGTGATATGGATATTAGTCTTGGGAAAAATCCAGGCTCTGAATTGAAAGAGTACTTTTTATGTGATTTAACAAAAAGTGACTAACACAATAAGAGCTGTGTTACACTTACCATGTTGGTGACCCACTTGAATCAAAATGCAACAGTTCAAAATGTGGCCAGCTGTTTTCTACAAATTGTCCTCTAACCAGTGATGTTAACATTAGTCCCAGATGTTGTGTGGGTTTTGATCTTTTAGTTTTAACAGAACGTGCAACCTCATCTCCCTCCTGTCACACAATTGATTTCAACATGATATCGATGAGTGATGACAAATAAGTATTGCGTTCCTTTGTTTAGCGACCCCTACATTTAAATGCATCACTCCAAAATGTAGCTGACTGTCTTCTGCAGATTGTCCTCTAACCAGTGAGATAAAAGATATCTCCCATTTCCATGTCTTTTTTTAGTTGTGTTAGTTTCAACAGCACATACAACCTGATTTCCCCCCTAATCGATATCAGTGATTTATTTCTACTTGTCAAAACAACAGCGTTTTTGGTTCTTCTGCCGTTAATAAGGTGCTTGGTTGTTTTTTTAAATACGATTATTGTGGCAGATGTTTGTGTATATAATACATTTTTCAATTTATCACAAACTGCTTTTGCATTTGGACTATTGATTTGGACACGTTAAGACTGTGACATTGGGGCTATCCCACCTAGCAAAATGTTATTGAAAATAAGACTATGCCCGATCTACAATATAAGTTTGGTTTTAGTTGAAAGTGAAAGTTGAAAAGAAGACAATTTAATTTCAATGTACTTGCAGCCTATACACATGAACGCAGTATAATAAATCTATAATCAGTTTTAGGGACAGGGGTCCAGCTAGTTATACACATGGACACAGTATAATGAATTGAGTCTATAATCAGTTTAGGGACAGGAGTCCCGGTAGTCATGGTAATATGGATCCGCTAGAGGGACAACTTCCTGTTGGAATATATCATCATAAATATTATGGATTTTAACAAGCTTAAATTATTGTTAATCTAACTGCACTGTCTGATTTACAGTAGCTATTACAGCGAAAACATGCCATGCAATTGTTTGAGGACGGCGCCCGACATCAAAAGGAATCCTAAAATCTACCCCTAAACTTTGTTTCAACAAGTCAAAATGCAAATGCTATTTACTCCTCAGATACCCTAAAATGTAATCAAACTATAATATTTATTTTGGAAAGAAGTATGTTCAACAGGAAACCGATTTTAGCAGGTGCGTAATGTCTTCATAGCGCGCAAACAAGAATTTCCAGGACTGTGTCCCTCTACTAAAACTGATATTTCTTATTCGTTTTTGAAGTTACAAGCCTGAAACCTTGAATATAGACTGCTGACACCCGGTGGAAGCCATAGGAATTGCATGCAGGGAGCTCATTTTCAATATGACCTTTCTCTTGCGATTCTAAGAGGATGGTCTCTGGTTGGTTTTTCTTTGGCTTTTCTCCATTCTTCTACATTATTTTAGCATTTCTACAAACCTCAAAGTGTTTTCTTTGTAATGGTACCAATTATATGCATATCATGGCTTCAGGGCCTGAGCTACAGGCAGTTTACTTTAGGCATAAAATAATGTATGAGACTATAACACAATTGATATGGCAGGCGAAAATCCAAAGAAAAACCAACGGGAATTGTTTTGGAGCTCCTAGGGTCTTATAATGGAAAGCTATGGGTTATATGTAATTCCAGCTCCCAGATTGCAATTCCTATAGCTTCCACTAGATGTCACCAGTCTTTGTTCATTGTTTCAGGCTTGTTTCTTCAAAAACTAGCAAGAATTTGAAGTTTTTGTACAAAGAGTCCCGGTATAATATCAGTCTGTTGGCGCACTATGAAGAGGGCGCCGCGTGCGCTTGCTAATTTTACTTTTCTATTGAACATACTTCTTTATGTATGAAATTTTATAGTTTATTTAGATTTTAGGATACCTGAGAATTAAATAGAGACGTAGTTTGACTTGTTTATACAAAGTTTAGCGGTAGCTTTTTTGGACTCCTTTGTCTGCATGTTGAATGAGTGGATTACTGAAATCGATGGCGCCAACTGAACTGACTTTTTAGGATATAAGGATTTTATCTAACAAAACGACCATTCATGTCGTAGCTGGGACCCTTGGGATTGCAAACAGGAAGATTTTCAAATATAAGTGATTGATTTAATCGCTATTTGTCATTTTTATGAAGCCTGTGCTGGTTGGAAAATATGTTGTGCCGTCCTCAAACAATCGCATGGTTTCACTGTAAAGTCTATTGTAAATCGGACAATGCAGTTAGATTAACAAGAATGTAAGATACTTGTATGTAAATTCAAACCCCTGAGCTGACTAGGTACAAATCTGTCGTTCTGCCCCTGAACAAGGCATTTAACCCACTGTTCCTAGGCCGTCATTGAAAATAAGAATTTGTTCTTAACTGACTTGCCTAGTTAAATAAAGGTAAAATAAATTTAAAAAAATGTTCATAAATGTTTAATATTATGATTATTTATTTGAATTGCGCGCCCTCCAATTTCACCGGATGTTGTTGGCAGGTGACCCGCTAGCGGCAGGCCTAGCCTTATTAAGGGGGAAGGTGTTACAGGCTTTGGTTTTTCTATTCATGTTTTCTTGCTGGGGAACGTAACAACAAACAATGTAGTTAAAACAAGCTGATATTTTGGGTTGGATGTTGCATCCAATTGTTCATATTTTAATCAATGGCATTTTCTTAGAATGTTCATTAGTCTTTCAGTTGTTAATCTTCTGTTTTTTATCCTCTTATGTTTGTTGTGGTAAATATTTGTTTATTTTCATTGTTTTTTCCTGTGAAGCCATTGTGTTGCATCCATGTCTGAAATGTGCTGTATAAATAAAGCTTGATTTGAACATATAGTAAAATAAATGAACCCAATGACTGACCAATCAACAGACTCGTGCTAAACCAATGAACAAATATGTGCAAAAGCAAAACATATCTTGGTCCATCTTAGTATGAAAAACAGTATAAATTCAGTTACTCTCTAACTATGTCAATATAGTGCATGGTATGTAAGTTTAATATCACTTTTCAACCAACCCAGTTAATTTGTTGAAAATTAAAAATTTTGAAATCAACAATACGTCAAAGGATTCAACTACTGAAAACTGAAACACAAATGGATCCATCCCACTTTTCCAGCCTGCTGAAAGTGTGGTGGAGTGGTAAACACCACCCCCGGCTCTACCGGGGGCTTGAGGTGGTCTCCCACAGGTCTGCTTATGTCATGTTCTGTGGCCTTGCTGTTCCATTTCTTGACTGCCCCTGCAACACAGAAAGAAACACATTTAGTCATACTATATACAACAATCAGGGCCGGTTTCCCAGCAAATCTTAAGCTTAGTCCCAGACTAAAATGCTTGTTTGAGCTGTCTTATCTCAAAGCGACTTGCACAGACTTCTCTTAAAATAGTGGTAGATTTAGCCTCTTCTGGACTCAACAAAGTCAATTGCAAGATGGGGGATTAGAGCTGCTGTAGGACTAAATTGAAGCTTAAATTAATCTTTCAAAGAGGTAGGTTTAACTTCTGCTTCGTGCTATTTGTGAGGGAGCCCGGACTATGTGGAATGTCTAAATGAAGATCAACATGCACTACAGAGGCCAGACCAGTACTTGTGGATAGGAGTCATCCATTACATTACTTTGAGACCGCTTTCCTATGCACAAAGATAATGCGTTGGAGATAATATCCCTGCTTGAGCCTCGACTTTCCTCTCTGTCTTTACCCGATTCTCTCCAAGTTCTGATCACTTTGAGGTTTTTGGCATCTGAAATCTTTCATTGTGAAACTGGTGATTTGTGTGGTGCCAATGAGACAACTGTGTGTTTAATTGTTCACAAAGTCTGCAGGTCCATTTGTGAACTGAGGAGTCTTTACATCAAGTTTACTGATGTTGCTGGTCAAGCCAACTTTAAAGTGCAATTCTATGAATATGGGCACTTCCAAGAGCATATTAGGGTGAGAAACATTGTCTACTAATAGTTACTACATAGTAACATGGTCTACTAATAGTTACTACATAGTAACATGGTCTACTGATAGTTACTACATAGTATCATGGTCTACTAATAGTTACTACATATTTAATACATAGTAACATGGTCTACTAATAGTTACTACATAGTAACATGGTCTACTAATAGTTACTACATAGTAACATGATCTACTAATAGTTACTATATAGTAACATGGTCTACTAATAGTTACTACATAGTAACATGGTCTACTAATAGTTACTACATAGTAACATGGTCTACTAATAGTTACTATATATTAACATGGTCTACTAATAGTTACAACATATTAACATGGTCTACTAATAGTTACTACATAGTTACATGGTCTACTAATAGTTACTACATAGTAACTTGGTCTACTAATAGTTACTACATAGTAACATGGTCTACTAATAGTTACTACTTAGTAACATGGTCTACTAATAGTTATCATATAGTAAAATGGTATACTAATAGTTAGTACATAGTAACATGGTCTACTAATAGTTACTACATAGTAACATGGTCTACTAATAGTTACTACATAGTAACATGGTCTACTAATAGTTACTACATTGTAACATGGTCTACTAATAGTTACTACATTGTAACATGGTCTACTAATGGTTACTACATAGTAACATGGTCTACTAATGGTTACTACATATTTACATGGTCTACTAATAGTTACTATATAGTAACATGGTCTAATAGTTACAACATAGTAACATGGTCTACTAATAGTTACAACATATTAACATGGTCTACTAATAGTTACAACATATTAACATGGTCTACTAATAATTACTACATAGTAACATGGTCTACTAAGAGTTACTACATAGTAACTTGGTCTACTAATAGTTACTATATAGTAACATGGTCTACTAATAGCTACTACATAGTAACATGGTCTACTAATAGTTACTACATAGTAATATGGTCTATTAATAGTTACTACATAGTAACAATGTCTACTAATAGTTACTACATAGTAACATTGTCTACTAATAGTTACTACATAGTAACATGGTCTACTAATAGTTATCATATAGTAAAATGGTCTACTAATAGTTAGTACATAGTAACATGGTCTACTAATAGTTATTATATAGTAACATGGTCTACTAATAGTTACTACATAGTAACATGGTCTACTAATAGTTACTACATAGTAACATGGTCTACTAATAGTTACTACATAGTAACATGGTCTACTAATAGTTACTACATAGTAACATGGTCTACTAATAGTTACTACATAGTAACATGGTCTACTAATAGCTACTACATAGTTACTACATAGTAACATGGTCTACTAAAAGTTACTACATAGTAATATAGACTACTAATAGTTACTACATAGTTTGCTTCACGCGTGGTTAAGGGCGCTGTACTGCAGCCCCAGCTTTGCCACCAGAGACTCTGGGTTCGCGCCCAGGCTCTGTCGTAACCGGCCGCGACTGGGAGTGCGGCTTGGATGGGTTGTGTTTCGGAGGACGCATGACTTTCAACCTTTGTCTCTCCCGAGCCCGTACGGGAGTTGTAGCGATGAGACAAGATAGTAGCTACTAAACAATTGGATACCATGAAATTGGGGAGAAAAAGGGGGTAAAAAATAAATAAAATAAAATAAAAATAGTAACACGGTATACTAATAGTTACCACATAGTAACATGGTCTAATAATAGTTACTACATAGTAACATGGTCTAATAATAGTTACCACATAGTAACATGGTCTAATAATAGTTACTACATAGTAACATGGTCTAATAATAGTTACTACATAGTAACACGGTCTACTAATAGTTACCACATAGTAACATGGTCTAATAATAGTTACTACATAGTAACATGGTCTAATAATAGTTACCACATAGTAACATGGTCTAATAATAGTTACTACATAGTAACACGGTCTACTAATAGTTACCACATAGTAACATGGTCTAATAATAGTTACTACATAGTAACATGGTCTACTAATAGTTACTACATAGTAACACGGTCTACTAATAGTTACTACATAGTAATATGGTCTACTAATAGTTACTACATAGTAACGTGGCCTACTAATAGTTACTACATAGTAACATGGTCTACTAATAGTTACTACATATTAACGTGGTCTACTAATAGTTACTACATAGTAACATGGTCTACTAATAGTTAGTACATAGTAATATGGTCTTCTAATACTTACTACATAGTAACATTCCTTTCCTCTGGAAAAAGAACACGGTTAGAAGCACAAATAAACTCATATGCTTCTTAGAATGAAGAAGAATAAAGATTGACACAGACAGAGGAATATATTTACCAAAGGAAATAACCAATTTACTGTCTTTGGTTATAAGAGCCAGTACACAGTGAGATGGTATATGTACCATTTGTGCTCAGTTCTTCATCTGAACTGTCCAAATGGTCATCATCTGGTATTCCATCCAGAGGTTGGTCATCATCTGGTATACCATCCAGAGGTTGGTCATCATCTGGTACACCATCCAGAGGTTGGTCATCATCTGGTATAACATCCAGAGCTGGGTCATCATCTGGTATACCATCCAGAGATTGATCATCATCTGGTATACCATCCAGAGGTTGGTCATCATCTGGTATACCATCCAGAGGTTGGTCATCATCTGGTATACCATCCAGAGGTTGGTCATCATCTGGTATACCATCCAGAGGATGGTCATCATCTGGTAAACCATCCAGATGTTGGTCATCATCTGGTATACCATCCAGAGGTTGGTCATCATCTGGTATACCATCCAGAGGTTGGTCATCATCATCTGGTAAACCATCCAGAGGTTGGTCATCATCATCTGGTAAACCATCCAGAGGTTGGTCATCATCTGGTATACCATCCAGAGGTTGGTCATCATCTGGTATACCATCCAGAGGTTGGTCATCATCATCTGATAAACCATCCAGAGGTTGGTCATCATCCGGTATACCATCCAGAGGTTGCTGCTGCTCTATTATTCCAGACAGGAAGTCACTCAGATCATCAGTCTTGTCTGGTTTTGGTGGTCCACCACCAGTAGTAAATCTCTCTCTTCTGATCTCTGCTTTCTCTCTTTCTAAAGCAAGTTTAAGATTCTTCCACAGAGTCTATAACGGTAGATATAATTTAATAATAGAAGTGATGTCACAAAAATATGAATGAGAAATCCTGATAATAATGCAGTTATCTCACCTCTAGTTGTTTCTTCTTTTAATCCTGATAATAATGCAGATATCTCACCTCTATTTGTTGTTTCTTCTTCTAATCCTGATAATAATGCAGATATCTCACCTCTAGTTGTTTCTTCTTGTAATCCTGATAATAATGCAGATATCTCACATCTAGTTGTTGTTTCTTCTTGTAATCCAGATAATAATGCAGATATCTCACCTCCATTTGTTGTTTCTTCAGGTAATCCTGATAATAATGCAGTTATCTCACCTCTAGTTGTTGTTTCTTCAGGTAATCCTGATAATAATACAGATATCTCACCTCTAGTTGTTGTTTCTTCTTGTAATCCTGATAATAATGCAGATATCTCACCTCTATTTGTTGTTTCTTCTTGTAATCCTGATAATAATGCAGATATCTCACCTCTAGTTGTTGTTTCTTCTTGTAATCCTGATAATAATGCAGATCTCACCTCCATTTGTTGTTTCTTCAGGTAATCCTGATAATAATGCAGTTATCTCACCTCTAGTTGTTGTTTCTTCTTGTAATCCTGATAATAATGCAGATATCTCACCTCTAGTTGATGTTTCTTCTTGTAATCCTGATAATAATGCAGATCTCACCTGTAGTTGTTGTTTCTTCTTGTAATCCTGATAATAATGCAGATATCTCACCTCTAGTTGTTGTTTCTTCTTGTAATCCTGATAATAATGCAGGTATCTCACCTCCATTTGTTGTTTCTTCAGGTAATCCTTATAATAATGCAGTTATCTCACCTCTAGTTGTTGTTTCTTCTTGTAATCCTGATAATAATGCAGTGATCTCACCTCTAGTTGATATTTC
Source organism: Oncorhynchus clarkii lewisi (assembly GCF_045791955.1). Taxonomy (NCBI): domain Eukaryota; kingdom Metazoa; phylum Chordata; class Actinopteri; order Salmoniformes; family Salmonidae; genus Oncorhynchus; species Oncorhynchus clarkii. Next base: position 29,194,329 of record NC_092159.1, on the reverse strand, counting down.
TTCTTGTAATCCTGATAATAATGCAGATATCTCACCTCCATTTGTTGTTTCTTCACGTAATCCTGATAATAATTTTGTTATCTCACCTCTAGTTGTTGTTTCTTCTTGTAATCCTGATAATAATGCAGTGATCTCACATCTAGTTGATGTTTCTTCAGGTAATCCTGATAATAATGCAGTTATCTCACCTCTAGTTGCTGTTTCTTCTTGGAATCCTGACAATAATGCAGATATCTCACCTCTAGTTGATGTTTCTTCTTGTAATCCTGATAATAATGCAGATATCTCACCTCTAGTTGTTGTTTATTCTTGTAATCCTGATAATAATGCAGATATCTCACCTCTAGTTGTTGTTTCTTCTTGTAATCCTGATAACAATGCAAATATCTCACCTGAAGTTGATGTTTCTTCTTGTAATCCAGATAATAATGCAGATATCTCACCTCTAGTTGTTGTTTCTTCTTGTAATCCTGATAATAATGCAGATATCTCACCTCTAGTTGTTGTTTCTTCTTGTAATCCTGATAATAATGCAGATATCTCACCTCCATTTGTTGTTTCTTCTTGTAATCCTGATAATAATTTAGTTATCTCACCTCTAGTTGTTGTTTCTTCTTGTAATCCTGATAATAATGCAGTGATCTCACCTCTAGTTTATGTTTCTTCTTGTAATCCTGATAATAATGCAGCTATCTCACCTCTAGTTGTTTCTTCTTGTAATCCTGATAATAATGCAGATATCTCACGTCTAGTTGTTGTTTCTTCTTGTAATCCTGATAACAATGCAAATATCTCACCTGAAGTTGATGTTTCTTCTTGTAATCCTGATAATAATGCAGCTATCTCACCTCTAGTTGTTTCTTCTTGTAATCCTGATAATAATGCAGATATCTCACCTCTATTTGTTGTTTCTTCTTGTAATCCTGATAATAATGCAGATATCTCACCTCTAGTTGATGTTTCTTCTTGTAATCCTGATAATAATGCAGATATCTCACCTCTAGTTGTTTCTTCTTGTAATCCTGATAATAATGCAGATATATCACCTCTATTTGTTGTTTCTTCTTCTAATCCTGATAATAATACAGATATCTCACCTCTAGTTGTTGTTTCTTCTTGTAATCCTGATAATAATGCAGTGATCTCACCTCTAGTTGATGTTTCTTCTTGTAATCCTGATAATAATGCAGCTATCTCACCTCTAGTTGTTTCCTCTTGTAATCCTGATAATAATGCAGATATCTCACCTCTAGTTGATGTTTCTTCTTGTAATCCTGATAATAATGCAGATATCTCACCTCTAGTTGTTGTTTCTTCTTGTAATCCTGATAATAATGCAGCTATCTCACCTCTAGTTGTTGTTTCTTCTTGTAATCCTGATAATAATGCAGATATCTCACCTCCATTTGTTGTTTCTTCACGTAATCCTGATAATAATTTAGTTATCTCACCTCTAGTTGTTGTTTCTTCTTGTAATCCTGATAATAATGCAGTGATCTCACCTCTAGTTGATGTTTCTTCTTGTAATCCTGATAATAATGCAGCTATCTCACCTCTAGTTGTTTCTTCTTGTAATCCTGATAATAATGCAGATATCTCACCTCTATTTGTTGTTTCTTCTTGTAATCCTGATAATAATGCAGATATCTCACCTCCATTTGTTGTTTCTTCAGGTAATCCTGATAATAATTTAGTTATCTCACCTCTAGTTGTTGTTTCTTCTTGTAATCCTGATAATAATGCAGTGATCTCACCTCTAGTTGATGTTTCTTCTTGTAATCCTGATAATAATGCAGCTATCTCACCTCTAGTTGTTTCTTCTTGTAATCCTGATAATAATGCAGATATCTCACGTCTAGTTGTTGTTTCTTCTTGTAATCCTGATAACAATGCAAATATCTCACCTGAAGTTGATGTTTCTTCTTGTAATCCTGATAATAATGCAGCTATCTCACCTCTAGTTGTTTCTTCTTGTAATCCTGATAATAATGCAGATATCTCACCTCTATTTGTTGTTTCTTCTTGTAATCCTGATAATAATGCAGATATCTCACCTCTAGTTGATGTTTCTTCTTGTAATCCTGATAATAATGCAGATATCTCACCTCTAGTTGTTTCTTCTTGTAATCCTGATAATAATGCAGATATATCACCTCTATTTGTTGTTTCTTCTTCTAATCCTGATAATAATACAGATATCTCACCTCTAGTTGTTGTTTCTTCTTGTAATCCTGATAATAATGCAGTGATCTCACCTCTAGTTGATGTTTCTTCTTGTAATCCTGATAATAATGCAGCTATCTCACCTCTAGTTGTTTCCTCTTGTAATCCTGATAATAATGCAGATATCTCACCTCTAGTTGATGTTTCTTCTTGTAATCCTGATAATAATGCAGATATCTCACCTCTAGTTGTTGTTTCTTCTTGTAATGCTGATAATAATGCAGCTATCTCACCTCTAGTTGTTGTTTCTTCTTGTAATCCTGATAATAATGCAGATATCTCACCTCCATTTGTTGTTTCTTCACGTAATCCTGATAATAATTTAGTTATCTCACCTCTAGTTGTTGTTTCTTCTTGTAATCCTGATAATAATGCAGTGATCTCACCTCTAGTTGATGTTTCTTCTTGTAATCCTGATAATAATGCAGCTATCTCACCTCTAGTTGTTTCTTCTTGTAATCCTGATAATAATGCAGATATCTCACCTCTATTTGTTGTTTCTTCTTGTAATCCTGATAATAATGCAGATATTTCACCTCTATTTGTTGTTTCTTCTTGTAATCCTGATAATAATGCAGATATTTCACCTCTATTTGTTGTTTCTTCTTGTAATCCTGATAATAATGCAGATATCTCACCTCCATTTGTTGTTTCTTCTGGCAATCCTGATAATAATGCAGTTATCTCACCTCTAGTTGTTGTTTCTTCTTGTAATCCAGATAATAATGCAGCTATCTCACCTCTAGTTGTTTCTTCTGGCAATCCTGATAATAATGCAGTTATCTCACCTCTAGTTGTTGTTTCTTCTTGTAATCCAGATAATAATGCAGATATCTCACCTCTAGTTGATGTTTCTTCTTGTAATCCTGATAATAATGCAGATATCTCACCTCTAGTTGTTTCTTCTTGTAATCCTGATAATAATGCAGATATATCACCTCTATTTGTTGTTTCTTCTTCTAATCCTGATAATAATGCAGTTATCTCACCTCTAGTTGTTGTTTCTTCTTGTAATCCTGATAATAATGCAGTTATCTCACCTCTAGTTGTTGTTTCTTCTTGTAATCCTGATAATAATGCAGATATCTCACCTCTAGTTGTTGTTTCTTCTTGTAATCCTGATAATAATGCAGATATCTCACCTCTAGTTGTTGTTTCTTCTTGTAATCCTGATAATAATGCAGATCTCACCTCCATTTGTTGTTTCTTCAGGTAATCCTGATAATAATGCAGTTATCTCACCTCTAGTTGTTGTTTCTTCTTGTAATCCTGATAATAATGCAGATATCTCACCTCTAGTTGATGTTTCTTCTTGTAATCCTGATAATAATGCAGATCTCACCTGTAGTTGTTGTTTCTTCTTGTAATCCTGATAATAATGCAGATATCTCACCTCTAGTTGTTGTTTCTTCTTGTAATCCTGATAATAATGCAGGTATCTCACCTCCATTTGTTGTTTCTTCAGGTAATCCTTATAATAATGCAGTTATCTCACCTCTAGTTGTTGTTTCTTCTTGTAATCCTGATAATAATGCAGTGATCTCACCTCTAGTTGATATTTCTTCTTGTAATCCTGATAATAATGCAGATATCTCACCTCCATTTGTTGTTTCTTCACGTAATCCTGATAATAATTTTGTTATCTCACCTCTAGTTGTTGTTTCTTCTTGTAATCCTGATAATAATGCAGTGATCTCACATCTAGTTGATGTTTCTTCAGGTAATCCTGATAATAATGCAGTTATCTCACCTCTAGTTGCTGTTTCTTCTTGGAATCCTGACAATAATGCAGATATCTCACCTCTAGTTGATGTTTCTTCTTGTAATCCTGATAATAATGCAGATATCTCACCTCTAGTTGTTGTTTATTCTTGTAATCCTGATAATAATGCAGATATCTCACCTCTAGTTGTTGTTTCTTCTTGTAATCCTGATAACAATGCAAATATCTCACCTGAAGTTGATGTTTCTTCTTGTAATCCAGATAATAATGCAGATATCTCACCTCTAGTTGTTGTTTCTTCTTGTAATCCTGATAATAATGCAGATATCTCACCTCTAGTTGTTGTTTCTTCTTGTAATCCTGATAATAATGCAGATATCTCACCTCCATTTGTTGTTTCTTCAGGTAATCCTGATAATAATTTAGTTATCTCACCTCTAGTTGTTGTTTCTTCTTGTAATCCTGATAATAATGCAGTGATCTCACCTCTAGTTGATGTTTCTTCTTGTAATCCTGATAATAATGCAGCTATCTCACCTCTAGTTGTTTCTTCTTGTAATCCTGATAATAATGCAGATATCTCACGTCTAGTTGTTGTTTCTTCTTGTAATCCTGATAACAATGCAAATATCTCACCTGAAGTTGATGTTTCTTCTTGTAATCCTGATAATAATGCAGCTATCTCACCTCTAGTTGTTTCTTCTTGTAATCCTGATAATAATGCAGATATCTCACCTCTATTTGTTGTTTCTTCTTGTAATCCTGATAATAATGCAGATATCTCACCTCTAGTTGATGTTTCTTCTTGTAATCCTGATAATAATGCAGATATCTCACCTCTAGTTGTTTCTTCTTGTAATCCTGATAATAATGCAGATATATCACCTCTATTTGTTGTTTCTTCTTCTAATCCTGATAATAATACAGATATCTCACCTCTAGTTGTTGTTTCTTCTTGTAATCCTGATAATAATGCAGTGATCTCACCTCTAGTTTATGTTTCTTCTTGTAATCCTGATAATAATGCAGCTATCTCACCTCTAGTTGTTTCCTCTTGTAATCCTGATAATAATGCAGATATCTCACCTCTAGTTGATGTTTCTTCTTGTAATCCTGATAATAATGCAGATATCTCACCTCTAGTTGTTGTTTCTTCTTGTAATCCTGATAATAATGCAGCTATCTCACCTCTAGTTGTTGTTTCTTCTTGTAATCCTGATAATAATGCAGATATCTCACCTCCATTTGTTGTTTCTTCACGTAATCCTGATAATAATTTAGTTATCTCACCTCTAGTTGTTGTTTCTTCTTGTAATCCTGATAATAATGCAGTGATCTCACCTCTAGTTGATGTTTCTTCTTGTAATCCTGATAATAATGCAGCTATCTCACCTCTAGTTGTTTCTTCTTGTAATCCTGATAATAATGCAGATATCTCACCTCTATTTGTTGTTTCTTCTTGTAATCCTGATAATAATGCAGATATCTCACCTCCATTTGTTGTTTCTTCAGGTAATCCTGATAATAATTTAGTTATCTCACCTCTAGTTGTTGTTTCTTCTTGTAATCCTGATAATAATGCAGTGATCTCACCTCTAGTTGATGTTTCTTCTTGTAATCCTGATAATAATGCAGCTATCTCACCTCTAGTTGTTTCTTCTTGTAATCCTGATAATAATGCAGATATCTCACGTCTAGTTGTTGTTTCTTCTTGTAATCCTGATAACAATGCAAATATCTCACCTGAAGTTGATGTTTCTTCTTGTAATCCTGATAATAATGCAGCTATCTCACCTCTAGTTGTTTCTTCTTGTAATCCTGATAATAATGCAGATATCTCACCTCTATTTGTTGTTTCTTCTTGTAATCCTGATAATAATGCAGATATCTCACCTCTAGTTGATGTTTCTTCTTGTAATCCTGATAATAATGCAGATATCTCACCTCTAGTTGTTTCTTCTTGTAATCCTGATAATAATGCAGATATATCACCTCTATTTGTTGTTTCTTCTTCTAATCCTGATAATAATACAGATATCTCACCTCTAGTTGTTGTTTCTTCTTGTAATCCTGATAATAATGCAGTGATCTCACCTCTAGTTGATGTTTCTTCTTGTAATCCTGATAATAATGCAGCTATCTCACCTCTAGTTGTTTCCTCTTGTAATCCTGATAATAATGCAGATATCTCACCTCTAGTTGATGTTTCTTCTTGTAATCCTGATAATAATGCAGATATCTCACCTCTAGTTGTTGTTTCTTCTTGTAATCCTGATAATAATGCAGCTATCTCACCTCTAGTTGTTGTTTCTTCTTGTAATCCTGATAATAATGCAGATATCTCACCTCCATTTGTTGTTTCTTCACGTAATCCTGATAATAATTTAGTTATCTCACCTCTAGTTGTTGTTTCTTCTTGTAATCCTGATAATAATGCAGTGATCTCACCTCTAGTTGATGTTTCTTCTTGTAATCCTGATAATAATGCAGCTATCTCACCTCTAGTTGTTTCTTCTTGTAATCCTGATAATAATGCAGATATCTCACCTCTATTTGTTGTTTCTTCTTGTAATCCTGATAATAATGCAGATATTTCACCTCTATTTGTTGTTTCTTCTTGTAATCCTGATAATAATGCAGATATTTCACCTCTATTTGTTGTTTCTTCTTGTAATCCTGATAATAATGCAGATATATCACCTCTATTTGTTGTTTCTTCTTCTAATCCTGATAATAATACAGATATCTCACCTCTAGTTGTTGTTTCTTCTTGTAATCCTGATAATAATGCAGTGATCTCACCTCTAGTTGATGTTTCTTCTTGTAATCCTGATAATAATGCAGCTATCTCACCTCTAGTTGTTTCTTCTTGTAATCCTGATAATAATGCAGATATCTCACCTCTATTTGTTGTTTCTTCTTGTAATCCTGATAATAATGCAGATATCTCACCTCTAGTTGATGTTTCTTCTTGTAATCCTGATAATAATGCAGATATCTCACCTCTAGTTGTTTCTTCTTGTAATCCTGATAATAATGCAGATATATCACCTCTATTTGTTGTTTCTTCTTCTAATCCTGATAATAATACAGATATCTCACCTCTAGTTGTTGTTTCTTCTTGTAATCCTGATAATAATGCAGTGATCTCACCTCTAGTTGATGTTTCTTCTTGTAATCCTGATAATAATGCAGCTATCTCACCTCTAGTTGTTTCCTCTTGTAATCCTGATAATAATGCAGATATCTCACCTCTAGTTGATGTTTCTTCTTGTAATCCTGATAATAATGCAGATATCTCACCTCTAGTTGTTTCTTCTTGTAATCCTGATAATAATGCAGATATCTCACCTCTATTTGTTGTTTCTTCTTGTAATCCTGATAATAATGCAGATATCTCACCTCTAGTTGATGTTTCTTCTTGTAATCCTGATAATAATGCAGATATCTCACCTCTAGTTGTTTCTTCTTGTAATCCTGATAATAATGCAGATATATCACCTCTATTTGTTGTTTCTTCTTCTAATCCTGATAATAATACAGATATCTCACCTCTAGTTGTTGTTTCTTCTTGTAATCCTGATAATAATGCAGTGATCTCACCTCTAGTTGATGTTTCTTCTTGTAATCCTGATAATAATGCAGCTATCTCACCTCTAGTTGTTTCCTCTTGTAATCCTGATAATAATGCAGATATCTCACCTCTAGTTGATGTTTCTTCTTGTAATCCTGATAATAATGCAGATATCTCACCTCTAGTTGTTGTTTCTTCTTGTAATCCTGATAATAATGCAGCTATCTCACCTCTAGTTGTTGTTTCTTCTTGTAATCCTGATAATAATGCAGATATCTCACCTCCATTTGTTGTTTCTTCACGTAATCCTGATAATAATTTAGTTATCTCACCTCTAGTTGTTGTTTCTTCTTGTAATCCTGATAATAATGCAGTGATCTCACCTCTAGTTGATGTTTCTTCTTGTAATCCTGATAATAATGCAGCTATCTCACCTCTAGTTGTTTCTTCTTGTAATCCTGATAATAATGCAGATATCTCACCTCTATTTGTTGTTTCTTCTTGTAATCCTGATAATAATGCAGATATCTCACCTCCATTTGTTGTTTCTTCAGGTAATCCTGATAATAATTTAGTTATCTCACCTCTAGTTGTTGTTTCTTCTTGTAATCCTGATAATAATGCAGTGATCTCACCTCTAGTTGATGTTTCTTCTTGTAATCCTGATAATAATGCAGCTATCTCACCTCTAGTTGTTTCTTCTTGTAATCCTGATAATAATGCAGATATCTCACGTCTAGTTGTTGTTTCTTCTTGTAATCCTGATAACAATGCAAATATCTCACCTGAAGTTGATGTTTCTTCTTGTAATCCTGATAATAATGCAGCTATCTCACCTCTAGTTGTTTCTTCTTGTAATCCTGATAATAATGCAGATATCTCACCTCTATTTGTTGTTTCTTCTTGTAATCCTGATAATAATGCAGATATCTCACCTCTAGTTGATGTTTCTTCTTGTAATCCTGATAATAATGCAGATATCTCACCTCTAGTTGTTTCTTCTTGTAATCCTGATAATAATGCAGATATATCACCTCTATTTGTTGTTTCTTCTTCTAATCCTGATAATAATACAGATATCTCACCTCTAGTTGTTGTTTCTTCTTGTAATCCTGATAATAATGCAGTGATCTCACCTCTAGTTGATGTTTCTTCTTGTAATCCTGATAATAATGCAGCTATCTCACCTCTAGTTGTTTCCTCTTGTAATCCTGATAATAATGCAGATATCTCACCTCTAGTTGATGTTTCTTCTTGTAATCCTGATAATAATGCAGATATCTCACCTCTAGTTGTTGTTTCTTCTTGTAATCCTGATAATAATGCAGCTATCTCACCTCTAGTTGTTGTTTCTTCTTGTAATCCTGATAATAATGCAGATATCTCACCTCCATTTGTTGTTTCTTCACGTAATCCTGATAATAATTTAGTTATCTCACCTCTAGTTGTTGTTTCTTCTTGTAATCCTGATAATAATGCAGTGATCTCACCTCTAGTTGATGTTTCTTCTTGTAATCCTGATAATAATGCAGCTATCTCACCTCTAGTTGTTTCTTCTTGTAATCCTGATAATAATGCAGATATCTCACCTCTATTTGTTGTTTCTTCTTGTAATCCTGATAATAATGCAGATATTTCACCTCTATTTGTTGTTTCTTCTTGTAATCCTGATAATAATGCAGATATTTCACCTCTATTTGTTGTTTCTTCTTGTAATCCTGATAATAATGCAGATATCTCACCTCCATGTGTTGTTTCTTCTGGCAATCCTGATAATAATGCAGTTATCTCACCTCTAGTTGTTGTTTCTTCTTGTAATCCAGATAATAATGCAGATATCTCACCTCTAGTTGATGTTTCTTCTTGTAATCCTGATAATAATGCAGATATCTCACCGCTAGTTGTTTCTTCTTGTAATCCTGATAATAATGCAGATATATCACCTCTATTTGTTGTTTCTTCTTCTAATCCTGATAATAATGCAGTTATCTCACCTCTAGTTGTTGTTTCTTCTTGTAATCCTGATAATAATGCAGTTATCTCACCTCTAGTTGTTGTTTCTTCTTGTAATCCTGATAATAATGCAGATATCTCACCTCCATTTGTTGTTTCTTCACGTAATCCTGATAATAATTTAGTTATCTCACCTCTAGTTGTTGTTTCTTCTTGTAATCCTGATAATAATGCAGTGATCTCACCTCTAGTTGATGTTTCTTCTTGTAATCCTGATAATAATGCAGCTATCTCACCTCTAGTTGTTTCTTCTTGTAATCCTGATAATAATGCAGATATCTCACCTCTATTTGTTGTTTCTTCTTGTAATCCTGATAATAATGCAGATATTTCACCTCTATTTGTTGTTTCTTCTTGTAATCCTGATAATAATGCAGATATTTCACCTCTATTTGTTGTTTCTTCTTGTAATCCTGATAATAATGCAGATATCTCACCTCCATTTGTTGTTTCTTCTGGCAATCCTGATAATAATGCAGTTATCTCACCTCTAGTTGTTGTTTCTTCTTGTAATCCAGATAATAATGCAGATATCTCACCTCTAGTTGATGTTTCTTCTTGTAATCCTGATAATAATGCAGATATCTCACCTCTAGTTGTTGTTTCTTCTTGTAATCCTGATAATAATGCAGCTATCTCACCTCTAGTTGTTGTTTCTTCTTGTAATCCTGATAATAATGCAGATATCTCACCTCCATTTGTTGTTTCTTCACGTAATCCTGATAATAATTTAGTTATCTCACCTCTAGTTGTTGTTTCTTCTTGTAATCCTGATAATAATGCAGTGATCTCACCTCTAGTTGATGTTTCTTCTTGTAATCCTGATAATAATGCAGCTATCTCACCTCTAGTTGTTTCTTCTTGTAATCCTGATAATAATGCAGATATCTCACCTCTATTTGTTGTTTCTTCTTGTAATCCTGATAATAATGCAGATATTTCACCTCTATTTGTTGTTTCTTCTTGTAATCCTGATAATAATGCAGATATTTCACCTCTATTTGTTGTTTCTTCTTGTAATCCTGATAATAATGCAGATATCTCACCTCCATTTGTTGTTTCTTCTGGCAATCCTGATAATAATGCAGTTATCTCACCTCTAGTTGTTGTTTCTTCTTGTAATCCAGATAATAATGCAGATATCTCACCTCTAGTTGATGTTTCTTCTTGTAATCCTGATAATAATGCAGATATCTCACCTCTAGTTGTTTCTTCTTGTAATCCTGATAATAATGCAGATATATCACCTCTATTTGTTGTTTCTTCTTCTAATCCTGATAATAATGCAGTTATCTCACCTCTAGTTGTTGTTTCTTCTTGTAATCCTGATAATAATGCAGTTATCTCACCTCTAGTTGTTGTTTCTTCTTGTAATCCTGATAATAATGCAGATATCTCACCTCTAGTTGTTGTTTCTTCTTGTAATCCTGATAATAATGCAGATATCTCACCTCCATTTGTTGTTTCTTCAGGTAATCCTGATAATAATACAGATATCTAACCTCTAGTTGTTGTTTCTTCTTGTAATCCTGATAATAATGCAAATATCTCACCTCTAGTTGTTGATTCTTCTTGTAATCCTGATAATAATGCAGATATCTCACCTCTAGTTGTTGTTTCTTCTTGTAATCCTGATAATAATGCAGATATCTCACCTGAAGTTGTTGTACCCTTCTTGTGGTCACAAATGCACAGCAAATTGCAGCCCAACCCACTTGTTCTACTGCTCAGTAGCAGCAGTGTGGTTTTACATTCAATAACTGTATGGTTTGACAACATTTGTTTTGGTAGCGTTTTTTCATTCACACTAAAGTTTTTTTTAAACAAATTATTTTTGCCTCTGCCATTGTTTCGTCTCAAGATTCACACCAATGTGTTTTCGATTCTGGGTTTTAATGGGCACCATTAGACCAACAGCATGTGTTCCTACTGAACCTAATCAGGATTAACATGATTTATTGTTACACCATGTAGGAGCAGTAAAGATCTAGTCTGTTCATTATATACATGATGTATTGTTACACCATGTAGGAGCAGTATAGACCTAGTCTGTTCATTAAAATACATCTATCTACATGATGTATTGATACACCATGTAGGAGTAGTATAGACCTAGTCTGTTCATTATATACATCTACATGATGTATTGTTACACCATGTAGGAGCAGTATAGACCTAGTCTGTTCATTATATACATCTACATGATGTATTGTTACACCATGTAGGAGCAGTATAGACCTAGTCTGTTCATTATATACATCTACATGATCTATTGTTACACCAACAAAATAAAGGGGGTGGCCAGTCCTCTTCTGGCTGTGCTGGGTGGAGATTATAACAGAACATGGCCAAGATGTTCAAATGTTCATAAATGACCAGCATGGTCAAATAATAATAATCACAGACAGAACAGTTGAAACTGAAGCAGCAGCACGGCCAGGTGGACTGGGGACAGTGAGGAGTCATCATACCAGGTAGTCCTGAGGCATGGTCCTAGGGCTCAGGTCCTCAGAGAGAGAGAAAGAAAGAGAGAATAGAGAGCATACTTAAATTAACACAGAACACCGGATAGGAGAAGTACTCCAGATATAACAAACTGACCCTAGCCCCCAGACACAAACTACTGCAGCATAAATACTGGAGGCTGAGACAGGAGGGGTCTAGTCGCTAATGCTAACTAGCTATTATCTCCGACCATGAGTTCACTAAGCTACTCTCCTCCTTCTTAAGAAGATGAGGTCTGCTGGATGGAGAAAGAAGCTCTCGTCAAAGAGGAGGCGGAAGAGGAGGCTGTTACAATACAAGAACAAGTAGATGGTGAGGCTGCTACCGTGAAAGAAGTAGAGAAAGGCATTACAGAGAAATATGCCTTCAGAGTGAAAGAGGAGGAGGATGTTACTGTGAAAGAAGAGGAGGAAGATGCAGTTTTTGGAGTGGAGAATGAAGAGGGGGAGATTACTGTCACATTAGAGGATGATGAAGAAGAGAAGACAGGAGATCTGATTAACACCAGTAAATATAGTGAGTACTATCTTATAAAACATGGACATTGATCTGATTAACACCAGTGAGTACTATCTTATAGAACAGGGACATTGATCTTATAAAACAGGGACACAAACTCTGCAGTTGTTGAACTAATGTGTGATTTTTAAAAGGGCATTCTACACTTGAATATGTTTTTGTACTGTATAAATTGTTTATGACGTCCTCCAGTGATTTTTAAACTTTTCTTGTTGAAAAGTGATATATAAATACAGTAAAGTATATACACACTAAAGGTAAAACTTTTGCCCAAATCATTTATTTGTTTTTTTTTAACAGGAAACTAAAAAGAGTGAGTGATGTCATAGTAAGGCCTTCAAGGAGTTGGCTTGATGGGAAGTCGTGACGTCATCCAATAGGCGACAGATCTTCATGTGAATATTCATTATTCTTTTTAAAATCCTTCCTGTTCTGTCAACTTGGTTGTTGATCATTGCTAGAAAGCCATTTTAAAGCCTTGCTATACTTTCAAGACGATTTAAGTCCAAACTGTAACTAGGCCACTCAGGAACATTCAATGTCATCTTGGTAAGCTCCTCCAATGTAGATTTGGCCTTGTGGTTTAGGTTATTGTCCTGTTAGTACAGTTTTTTGTATTCAGATCTCTGAAATGCACTCTACCTACGTAACATTTAGTTTCCTTATATTACGATGGGAAAACAGTTTTCATGGGCACATAAATCCTAAATAATTTCAGAGTTTGCAAAATCCAATGGTTCTAACCGAGAGTCACCTTAACTTTATTGACAAGACCCAAATGGATACTGTCATTAATGTGGTTCTTCAATAATTACACATAATTCTTAATACTGTAGCTGTTTAGTTACAGTCACATGTTCAACTATCATCAGCTGATCCAGGAAATAATTTTCTGAATTCCAGTCAACTGACAAACATCACGACATGCAACAACAACCAACGTGCTTCTTCATTCATTACTCTGTTAAAGACAGTTATGCCGTGCTCCACGTTGGATCCAACATCCCTAACAAATGTTTATAATGTGTTATTGTCTGCTTGATTTACAGTAGGGTCCCGTTAGTCTGTTTGGACAAAGAGATACTTAACTCATAATGTGTAGAGAACTGTTCCTTGATGTATTGGCTATTGTACCACACACAGAGCTATTTTCCTTTATTTATTGTTAGGTGAAGTTATGGGTCGTACAGTGTTATTGTTATGGGTCCTAGAGTACACTATGTATGTCATGCAACAACAACCAAAGTGCCTCTTCGTTCATTACATAGGTATATTTGTTGTTAGGTGAAGTAATGGGCTGATTTGGCAAACAGTGTACAAAAACTCATTGCCAGGCTGATGGAAAAACTAGCCAAAGAGCATTTTACTGGTTGAAGTGTTTTTTAAAATACAAAGCGGTTGATTTGCGATGATGAACACAAACATTATATTAAGCAGGACATTCAAACGAGCCTTACAATTATAATCCTAAGTAGTGTGAAATGCACTCATAAGCAACCTGGACATGGAGGTTACTCCCCTGAGTTTTCCCCCAATCACATTCAGAATACATTGTGAAAAACTAAAACCTCTGCTCACCATTTCAGATATACTACATCCATAACTAGTGGTCTCCTCATTACCAGATATACTACATCCATAACTAGTGGTTTCCTCATTACCAGATATACTACATCCATAACTAGTGGTTTCCTCATTACCAGATATACTACATCCATAACTAGTGGTTTCCTCATTAGCAGATATACTAGATCCATAACTAGTGGTTTCCTCATTAGCAGATATACTAGATCCATAACTAGTGGTTTCCTCATTAGCAGATATACTACATCCATAACTAGTGGTTTCCTCATTAGCAGGGAGGAGGTTATGCAATCAAATTGTGTGCACATCGCCCTTGTGCCGCAATTTTATTAAACACAGAAAGGGGTCAATATTGGAGACCAAAAGTCGTCTGGCACACTGCTTAGAGTTTCAACAACATGAATAACTTATTTATAATATTTCTAGTCTACAATCTTAGATAATTTTAACATTCATTACAGACATCAATTGTTGTACAACATCATGGCTACGCTGTTGAAATCACCTTTTATGGTGGATTTCTGCTGTTGTGGGCCTTTAATCATCTGTCTGACTTTGTTGTTCACACAGGAGAGATACGGGACTATCGTGGATCCTCTGGGGAGCCTCAACAACCTCATGATGTTGAAGACGCAGAGAAGAGTCTCTCCAGATCAGAACACCTCAATAAACACCTGTAGAGATCCACAGGGAAGATAATTCACTGCTGCTCTGACTGTGGGAAGAGACTCACCTCATCAGGCCTTAAAATTAATCAGAGAACACACACAGGAGAGAGACCCTATAGCTGTGGTCAATGTAGGAAGAGTTTTGCTGCATCTAGCACTCTGACTCTCCACCAGAGAACACACGCAGGAGAGAAATCTTATATCTGTGATCAATGTGGGAAGAGTTTTGCTGCATCTAGCACTCTGACTCTACACCAGAGAACACACACAGGAGATAAACTTTACAGCTTGATCAATGTGGGAAGAGTTTTACTCAGTCAACCAGCCTGATATCACACCAGAGAACACACACAGGAGAGAAACCTTACAGCTGTGATCAATGTGGGAAGTGTTGTACTACATCTAACCATCTGACTCTTCACCAGAGAACACACTCAGGAGAGAAAACGTACAGCTGTGATCAATGTGGGAAGAGATGTACAACATCTAGCCATCTGACGCTTCACCAGAGAACACACACAGGAGAGAAACGTTATAGCTGTGGTCAATGTGGGAAGAGTTTTGGTCGATTTTGCCATCTGACTCAACACCAGAGAACACACACAGGAGAGAAACTCATAGCTGTGATCAGTGTGACAAGATGTACTCTGATAAAATATCTCTGATCAAACATCAGAAAATACATGGAGTTATTTCATGATATCAATTAATTAATGTCACAATGTAGAATGTTTTATTATTGTAGAAGGAGTAATTTAATGATGTCAATATGTAGAAGCCTAAATGTTTGTCCTCTATTCTATTGATTTCAACATGAAATAAATCCAGGCTCTGAATAGAAAGAGTACTATTTATCTGATTTAACAAAAAGTTACTAACAAAAAAAGAGTTGTTACCCACTTGAATCAAAATGCAACACTTCAAAATGTAGCTAGCTGTTTTCTTAAAATTGTCCTCTAACCAGTGATGTTCACATTATTCCCAGATTCCGTGTGGTTTTTGAGCTGTTTGTTTTAACAGGACCTGCAACCTCATCTCCCCTCTCTCGCTCAATTGATGTCAACGTGATATTTCTATGAGTGATGACAAATAAGTGTTATTTTTCTTTGTTTAGCAACCCCTAAATTTAAATGTATCTGACTGTCTTCTGCAGGTTGTCTAACCAGTCAGGTAAAATATATCTCCCATTTCCATGTGTTTTTTGTTTTGTGTTACTTTCAAGGGCAGGTTCAACCTGATTTCCTCCCAAATCGATATGCGTTGCCATTGATCTTAATTTATTTTGACTGCACATTTTTCGTTATTGTAGATGAGTTTTGTTTGCGCTCGTTCCAAGGGGACGTGACTATCGTGGATCCTTTGGGGGGCCTCAACAACCTCATGATGCTGACGAGGCAGAGCAGAGTCTCTCCACATCAGAACACCTCAAGAAACACCAGCAAAGACCCACAGGGAAGAAATCTCACTTCTGCTCTGACTGTGGGAAAGGTTGCACATATTCATCAGAACTTAAAATGCACCAGAGAACACACACAGGAGAGAAATCGTATAGCTGTGATCAATGTGGGAAGAGTTTTACTACATCTAGCTCTCTGACTATACACCAGAGAACACACACAGGAGAGGAGCCTTTTAGCTGTGATCAATGTGTGTAGAATGTTTTAACATT
This sequence comes from Oncorhynchus clarkii lewisi, assembly GCF_045791955.1. Classification (NCBI taxonomy): domain Eukaryota; kingdom Metazoa; phylum Chordata; class Actinopteri; order Salmoniformes; family Salmonidae; genus Oncorhynchus; species Oncorhynchus clarkii. The sequence goes on along the minus strand of NC_092159.1, from coordinate 29,177,851 downwards.
GTAGTAGGAGTATTTTAATGATGACCTTATCGTTTGCCCTGTTCAATTGATTACAGCATGATATGGATATTAGCCTCAGGGGAAAATCTAGGCTCTGGACGTACCATCAGGTTTAGGAACCAGAATGCAAGGAGAACTCCAAGGGCTTGAACTTGGCGTAGCCAGGTCATTCTCCAACAAATATTTCACCTCATCCCTCATTATCTTCCTCTTGGAAGCGTTGATACGATATGGGTGTTGCTTGATAGGTGTAGCATTTCCAACATTAATGTCATGTTCCAACACATTTGTGCGAGTAGGAACGTCATTAAAGAGACATGGAAAACTGTGTCAATAGAAACAGGAACGCTCATTCTTCTGGCGTGCTTGATATACCACTGCTGGCCGACTAGGGCTAAAGGTAGGAAACTCAGTGGCTCTACTCTCAGTTTGAGCCGAAAACACACTCTTGTGCGTCAACACAAACTCGTCTGCCAACACAGACGCTTCTGCCCGGGAGGATACTTTCTGTTCGTTTAGGTAAACTACAATGCGTTCGGGTAAGCAATTTTTAAATTCTTCCAACAAGATTAACTCCCGGAGAGAGTTGAAATCAGTTACCTTACTAGCAGCATGCCATTTATCAAACAGATTTCCCTTGTCTCTAGCAAATTCCACATAAGTCTTACTAGAAGACTTTCTATGAGACCTAAATCTCTGTCGGTATGCCTCAGGCACAAGCTCATAGGCACGAAGAACAGTAGCTTTGACCACTTCATAATTCAAACTGTCCTCTAGAGGTAGCGCTGACAAAACCTCTTGGGCTTTACCAGTTAATTTACACTGAAGTAATAGGCACCATACCTCTTCAGGCCACTTCAATGCTACGGCTATACGCTCAAATACACAAAAATAGGAGTCAACCTCCGACTCTCTGAACAAAGGTACTAAGGCAATCTGCCTACTAATGTCAAACGTGTTTGAGGACACAGCAGGTGAGGACGACTCACTAACAGGCACAGTAGGAACGAAGGCTAGCCTTGCTGTCTCTGCCTCCAGTTCCATCTGGCGCATTTTAAACGTCATCTGCCTCTGTTCTCGTTCTCGTTCTCTTTCTGCCTCAATTTTACACATCTCCAACTGGAGAGTCTCTCGCCTAATTTGGGCTCTCTCTTCCACCTCTAGTTGTAACTGTGCTAAACGGACATCCCTCCTGGCATCACCATTTGACAGTGGGGAGAGTGGATCAAAATGGGACAATGTGGCTGGTGTTTTAGCCTCGCCCTCATTATCAGACACCAATGGGCTTACAGGAGCAGCAACATCCCCTACAGGGGTAGTATGCTCAGGCAGCGGTAACACAAGCACCTGCTCTTCCAACAATACATTTAACACTAGCTGTTTAACCTCCGCCTTAACTAAACTCTGCGAAATCGATACTGAATAATGGTCAGCCAAGGTCATTAAATCAACTCTACGACATTTATCAAAAACCTCCCACGAAGGGTTATCCAAAAAGGACTTCAAATCAAAAGTAGCCATCTTACACTACTTCACAAGAGCCAACGAAAATAGCAAACACTAATGCTACTTCAGCTATGACGCTCAACACTGAACTATACCACTACAACAATCTACATGAGCGGCATGGGTGTCAGTAAAGACAGATCCCGGATGAGCCCCCACTTATGTTACGAATCCCTTTTGGCCCGACAGTCTAGGGGGGGTGGTAATGAGACGCGTAACATAACTCATGCAAATTATAATTGTGACAAAGTAAAAGTGTGAACGTAATAACCAGGACAACTGAAATCTACCGTCAAACTCAAGGTTTATTTGATAAACACACAGTAATGGGGGGAGCAGGAAAAAGGGCTGAGCTGGACCCAAGGAAAGAAACAATAAGTATTCAAAACACCCCTAAGCTAGACTAGCCTACTTTAACAACAGCTAACTAACTAACCAAAAATACAGTGGGTGGTCCGCCCAGTTCTAACTAGTGTATTTAACAAAGTTCACCTACGGGTAGTGTATGCCCATGGGCGACTTGTCTTGGTTTCCCCTTTTCCCACTAGCAAACAAAGAAACACCATAACCAAAACAATACTCACAGGTGATGACAAAGTGCTATGGAGATGATCAAACAAAAGGAGAGGTTAAGACGCAAAGAGAGAGTGAAACAGAGAGATCTACATACATGGCATTTACAGATAGATTGAGCTACTGAAATCTACGAAGAACAGAGATCTACAAACATGGCATTTACAAAGAGATTGAGCTCCAGAGCAAACAAATGATGGGGTTGATTGTTGACTGATTGGGGAGTGATGATTTTCACCTGTGAGGGGAGACAGAGAGAAAAGAAACACACCCAGGATACACACACACACAGGATAATGGTATCCGTAACAGTTAACATAGACATTCTGGGAACGTCAGAATGTTGGGGGAAATGAACTATATTCTGGTAATCCGAACAATTGATCATATGCAATGGTACTTAATGAATATGATGTCAGTTCGGTTGTCATCTGAGACATTCTCATCAATGATAAGATGACAAACTCTACAGTGGAAAGTCTACACATCAGAGTTATCGGATTCAGATGGAATTGTTGTTCAATTTAAATGTTTGAATATGAAATTATTTGTGACGGGATGAAATGTGATTTTAGCTTCTAAAATGTGAGATGTGGGTTTTCATAAGTTAGGGCTGCTCACTCAGTGGCCCACCTCTGTGAAGGGAAATGGGCTATAAAACATTTCAAACATGCCCTCTTCTCCCTTCCTATATAAAGCCTTGACGACAACAGAACTTCCAAATCCGGGTACTTTAGGATAACGACCCGTTGTCAGAATGGTTCAGATAACTACAGAATGAAGCCAAACTCAGCAAGAGCTTTGGTTGCGAATGGTATGAACTTTTAGCTCTTATTCACTACAGAAGTGATACCTGCTAGCCGTTGACTTAGCAACAGCAGCTAAAAACACGGGCTAGGAAAGGACAGACAGAGTATCCCGTCTACCTCCCAACGACGACACTACAACATTTCCCGTTCACCACCAGAGACACTCTTCAAAGGACTCTGTTGGGCAACACGGCCATCCATCTACAACCAACCCATCAAAGCGCAGCTCAGAGTAAATATTTATTGCATTTTCCTTTTCCAAATGGACGGTAATTTAGAATGCATAAGATACTGTATTCACGATAGAGTAGCTGCCTACGGCACGATAGAGACATCGCTTCTCCCTTTGTTCCTCAGTCTTCCCGCTCTTTCACTCAAACCCAATCCCCTTTTCTTTGTGTAACCAGCTGTCATATCTGTTCCGTCCGCTAGGGACGTTTTCCTTTATGACGTAATTTGTAATCAAGTTATGATTAATTGTGTGTATGTGAATTCTGTGTGATTAGTTAGGTATTTAGTAAATAAATAATTAAACACAATTTTGCATTGCTGATTCAACTTGTTAGCCAGGGTTCTTGCAGATAACCAAGAATTTACAACTTTCAGATTATGAGACTGAATTGAGGTGATGATTGATATGGACTGCTATGGATGTAAAATATTACTAGGTCTTTAAGAGTTTATTCGGAAGATAACAGCTCTATAAATATTATTTTGTGGTGCCTGATTCTCTAGTTAATTACATTTACATGATTAGCTCAATCAGGTAATAGTAATTACGGATAAATTATTTTATAGAATAGCAGGTCATATCACTTAATCCGGTATAGCCAAAGACACGACACTAGAGATTTGATAAAGTAATACTGGGAATATAATTAGATACAATTTAAACAACCCATATATAGACAAACGTAGGTTTTGTGTTGGTATCTTTAATGGATAATTTGATAAAGATGAGTTTTAAGCATTATTAAACAGTCTACAAAGTCTGGGCAATTGTCTCAGAAACTGAAGGGAGTGTGTCCACTTTAGGGCAAGTTACCCTAACAATGTAACTATAATACGCTTCTTGGATTTTCTCTGTCCGTGTACTACATTTGAAATGCAACTGCCCTTAAGGCCTGAGGGGGGGGGGGGGGTCTTCCTTGTATGAGAGGCATTACTAGATGTATTAAATAAACATTTTTCCATAAAGTTAGAGTGAAGCAAGGTGGCTGACTAGCTGTTGATGTTGAAGAAGCGTTTTGTCCACTAGATTATACGTCTCAGTGGCAGATTCACCTGAAAGACGCACATCGCCATCTGCTGACTGGAGTTGGTATCGCAGCTGAGAAAATACTTTCAGACAAATAGCTACAAAGCGACTGCCCCTAAAAAGCAATGACTCCCTTTTGAAAACGCGGGATGTGGCATCAGAAACATTTATTAACGTGTAAAAATGTACTACAAAGTGTAGCTAAATAGAATAACTTTGGTCATACCCACTCAGCCCGTGACGTCGAATTATGGGCGATATCAGGTCTGTCTGTTGTGGCTGCCATTTCGCCCCAATATAGTCATCCCAAATTGGGCTGTGTATAACTATGTAAATGTCTCTTGGACAAGGTGACTCTAAAAATAAAAGGTTCATGGTGTATCCTTTAGGGGTTCTTCAAATTGAAACTGTGCGGGAACCCATTAAAATGGTCCCTCAAAGAACCTTTCGGGGTTAATTTTTTTAACTCCCTGTCCACCCTCCCTCCATTATAACAATATTGACTTAAATAATAGTTTATTTAGTGGCACCACAAATGTGAATTGATATTTACAAAGCAATTGACCAAACAAAACACATTACAAAATTGCAACATTTCTGCAGACATGTCAGACCATAATAAATAATACATTTACTTTGTATAGTGCTTTTAATGACATTTAAACATTTTTGAAATAATGATGTACAATAAAAACAAATTAAAAATGAATCATAGGTAAACTAACAATATTGTAGACTGCTAAATGCAGATTTTTCAGCTTTAGTGTGTATATCATATTCACTTAGTTATGTTAGGAAGTTTGCCATCTTTATGACCGGCCCTGGTAACTTCACTCCAAAACACAGTAACTTAAGAACCTAAGTGTTTTTCTGACATTTTTGAGAAATTTAAGGGAAAATAAAAAACAGCCCTAGCAGAGCCCCAAGTCTCATGGGGACGTTCTCGAGGGCATGGCTGTTCTCCTCATCAAAGGCCAGCAGGATTTCACTCTCCTGGTGAAATGGCGTTTTGGGTTCTACATTGTGACATTAAAATACTCCTACTGCAATGTTAAAACATTCTACATTGTGACATTAATTCATTGATATCATGAAACAACTCCATGTATGTATTTTCTGATATTTGATCAGAGATCGTTTATCAGATTATCTCTGGTCACAGATAAGAGGTTTCTCTACTGTGTGTATTCTCTTGTGTACAGTCAGACTGACCAAAACTTCCCACATTGATCACAGCTATAAGATTTCTCTCATGTGTGTGTTCTCTGGTGTTGAGTCAGCTTGGTAGATGAAACGAAACGCTTCCCACATTGACCGCAGCTATAAGGTTTCTCTCCTGTGTGTGTTCTCTTGTGTAGAGTCAGACTGCCAGATTGACCAAAACTCTTCCCACATTGATCACAGCTATAAGGTTTCTCTCCTGTGTGTGTTCTCTGGTGTTGAGTCAGCTTGCTAGATGAAACAAAACTCTTCCCACATTGACCACAGCTATAAGGTTTCTCTCCTGTGTGTGTTCTCTTGTGTAGAGTCAGAGAGCCAGATGTAGTACATCTCTTCCCACATTGATCACAGCTATAAGGTTTCTCTCCTGTGTGTATTCTCTGGTGCACTGTCAGATCACCAGAATTACTAAAGCTCTTCCCACATTGACCACAGCTGTAAGGTTTCTCTCCTGTGTGTGTTCTCTGGTGTAATGTCAGACAGCTAGATGTAACAAAACTTTTCCCACATTGATCACAGATATAGGGTTTCTCTCCTGTGTGTATTCTCTGATGTAGAGTCAGATAGCCAGATGTAGTAAAATTTTTCCCACATTGATCACAGCTATAATATTTCTCTCCTGTGTGTGTTCTCTGGTGTAATGTCAGAGAGCTAGATCTAACAAAACTCTTCCCACATTGATCACAGCTACAAGATTTCTCTCCTGTGTGTGTTCTCTGGTGTAATGTCAGAGAGCTAGATGTAACAAAACGCTTCCCACATTGACCACAGCTATAAGGTTTCTCTCCTGTGTGTGTTCTCTGGTGTAATGTCAGCTGGTCAGATCGAACAAAACTCTTCCCACATTGATCACATATATACGGTTTCTCTCCTGTGTGTATTCTCTGATGTAGAGTCAGATAGCCAGATGTCGTAAAACTCTTCCCACATTGATCACAGCTATAAGGTTTCTCTCCTGTGTGTGTTCTCTGGTGTTGAGTTAACTTGCTAGATTTAACAAAACTCTTCCCACATTGATCACAGCTATACGGTCTCTCTCCTGTGTGTGTTCTCTGATGGAGAGTCAGAGAGCCAGATGTAGTAAAACTCTTCCCACATTGATTACAACTATAAGGTTTCTCTCCTGTGTGTATTCTCTGGTGCACTGTCAGACTTCCAGATTGTCTAAAACTCATCCCACATTGACCACAGCTATAAGATTTCTCTCCTGTGTGTGTTCTCTGATGAATTTTAATGCCTGATGAGGAGGTGAATCTCTTCCCACAGTCAGAGCAGCAGTGAATTCTCCTCTCTGTGGGTCTCTGCAGGTGTTTCTTGAGGTTTTCTGATTTGGAGAGACTCTTCTCTGCCTCTTCAGCATCATGAGGTTGTTGAGGCTCCCCAGAGGATCCACGATAGTCACGTCTCTCTCCTGTGTGAATAACAAAGTCAGAGGTGATGCCAACAGCGTAGTCAGGATGTTGTACAACAATTGACGTCTGTAATGAATGTTGAATTATTTGACAATTGTCTTAAAATGAGCAAGAATAGTCACATTTTGTCTTGTTTTCCCATTAGTAGTAACATTGATGATTGTAGACTAGAAATAAGTTATTCATGTTGTTGAAATCCTAAGCAGTGTGCCAGACAACTTTTGGTCTCCAATATAGGCCCCTTTCTGTGGTTAATAAAATTGCAGGACGAGGGCGATAAGCACACAAGGTGATTGCAGAAACACCTCCCTGCTAATGAGGAAACCGATAGTTATGGATGTAGTATATCTGCCAGGAGCAAAAATGGTGAGCAAAGATTATAGTTTTTCACAATGTATTCTGAATGTGAATGGGGGGAAAACACAGGGGAGTAACCTCCATTTCCAGGTTGCTTATGAGTACATTTCACACTACTTTGGATTATAATTGTGAGGCTCGTTTGAATGTCCTGCTTAATATAATCTTTGCTACAGTATTAGAGAATTATGTGTAATTATTGAAGAACCGCGTTAATGACAGTATACATTTGGGTGTTGCTAATAAAGTTAAGATTTATTTGTATTTCACCTTTATATAAACAGGTAGGCCAGTCGAAAACAAGTTCTCATTTACAACTGCGACCTGGCCAAGATAAAGCAAAGCAGTGTGACAAAAAAAAACAGTTACATACACTTGGGATAAACAAACGTACAGTCAATAACACAAAAGAAAGGCGGTACAGTGTGTGCAAATGGAGTAAGAAGGTAAGGCAATAAATAGGCAATTGTAGCGAAGTAATTACAAATTAAACACTGGAGTGATAGATGTGCAAGTAGAAATACTGGTGTGCAAAAGAGCAAAAAAAGTAAAGAAAAACATGGGGGTGAGGAAGGCAGTTGGATGGGCTATTTACAGATGGGCTGTGTACAGCTGCAGCGATCGGTAAGCTGCTCAGATAGCTGATGCTTAAAGTTAGTGAGGGAGAGTCTCCAGCTTCAGTGATTTTTGCAATTCGTTCCAGTCATTGGCAACAGAAAACTGTAAGGAAAGGCGGCCAAAGTAGGTGTTGGCTTTGGGGATGACCAGTGAGATATACTTCCTGGAGCACGTGCTATGGGTGGGTGTTGCTATGGTGACCAGTGAGCTGAGTTAAGGCGGCCTAGCAAGGACTTATAGACGACCTGGAGCCAGTGGGTTTGGAGACAAATATGTAGCGAGGGCCAGCCGACGAGAGCAGTGGTACATGAAGCTTTGGTGACAAAACGGATGGCACTGTGATAGACTGCATCCAATTTGCTGTGTAGAGTGTTGGAGGCCTTTTTGAAAATGACATCACTGAAGTCAAGGATCGGTAGGATAGTCAGTTGTGCGAGGAGGGTATGTTCGGCAGCGTGAGTGAAGGAGGCTTTGTTGCAAAATAGGAAGCCAATTCTAGATTTAATTTTGGATTGGAAATGCTTAATATTAGTCTGGAAGGAGTGTTTACAGTCTAGCAAGACACCTAGGTATTTATAGTTGTCCACATATTCAGTCAGAACCGTTCAGAGTAGTGATGCTGGACGGGCGGGTACGGGCAAAGATAGTTTTACTAGCATTTAAGAGCAGTTGGAGGCCACGGGAGGAGTGTTGTATGGCATTGAAGCTTGTTTGGAGATTTGTTAACCTTTTTGGGATAGGGGGCAGCATTTTCACTTTTGGATGAATAGCGTGCTCAGAGTGAACTGCCTCCTACTCCTACTCCTGCTAATATATGTATATTACTATTAGTATTGGACAGAAAACACTGAAGTTTTTAAAACTGTTTGAATGATGTCTGTGAGTATGGCAAAAACCTGAGAAAAATCCAACCCGGAAGTGGGACATCTGAGGTTTGTAGTTTTTTAAAGCTTGGCTTACCGAATACACATTGAGATATGGATAAAGTTGCACTTCCTACGGCTTCCACAACCGTCTTTAGAAACTTGAATGAGGCTTCTACTATAAAGGAGGGGCTCATGAGACCTCTTTGAGTCGGTGGTCTGGCAGAGTGCCTTGGTCTCATGACGCTCGCTCTCGACAGAGTTACCTCTCGTTCCAGTGCTTTTCTTCAGACAAAGGAATTCTCCGGTTGGAACATTATTGATGTTTTATGTTAAAAACATCCTAAAGATTGATTCCATACATCGTTTTACATGTTTCTAAAGAACTAACGGAACTTTGAGTTTTTGTCTGGACGAAGTGTCTGCGTCTCATGAAGATGGATTACTGGGTTGAACACGCTAACAACAAGAGGCTATTTGGACATAAATTATGGACTTTATGGAAATGTATGGAACGAACTGGGATTCCTGGGAGTGCCTTCTGATGAAGATCATCAAAGGTAAGGGAATATTTATGGTGTAATTTCTAACTTCTGTTGACTTGTCGTCTAGTGCGTTGGGAACAGAGAATAAAAGGAGCAGATTTATGGGCGTGGTAGGATAGATCCAAGGCATAATGTACAGACAGGGGTATGGTAGGGTGCGGGTACAGTGGAGGTAAACCTAGGCATTGAGTGACGATAAGAGAGGCTGCATCTCTGGAGGCACTAGGTATGCTAGGTGAGGTCACCGCATGTGCGGGAAGCGGTACAAAAGAGTTTCTCTGAGGCATGATGAGTGGAACTAGGGGCTCCGCAGTAAAATAAAACAATGATAACTACCCTAAACAACAGTATACAAGGCATATTGACATTGGAGAGGCATAAAGCAATCACAGGTGTTGATTGGGAGAGCTAGCTAAGACAACAACAGGTCAAATGGCAATGAATGGGCAGAGAGGGTCAGTTAACTACACACGGGGCCTGAGTTTGAGGCTGGGGCCGACAGATAAACAAAATAAACTAAATGGAGTACCGTGATTAATGAACAGTCCAGCAGGCATCAGCTATGTAGCCAAGTGATCATAGGGTCATATCGCGCTGTGTAGACTGGCATGTATTATCCAGGCTAAAAGAGGCTGGTGTCTGAGCTAAAAATGTAAAGGCCGCTAGCAGTGGCTAACAATGACTACATAGCTAGTAGCTAATTAGCTGGTTAGCTTCTGATGGCTAGCTTCTGTTGGAGGTTCTAGCTATGAGGTCGGAAAATTGCAGATCCGTATCACATTGGGTGAGGCGGGTTGCCGGAAGGTATATTTCATTTAAACATGGAAAAAGAGATTTAAATATTTTGCAATATATACAAGAAATGACAAAAAAAAAAAAACATTTACAACAACAAACACGTCTTACTGCTACGCCATCTTGGATTGACTCTGTTAAAAAACATTAGATTTAGCAAACACTGAAATTATTTAGTATTTATGTGCCCACAAACTGTTTTCCCAGCGTAACATAAGGAGCCACTAAATGATACATAGTTTAAGTGCATTTCAGAATACAAAAAAACTGTCCAACAGCAAGATCCGTATTTAAGTTGAAGTTCATCATATGACAAGCGTAACGTTATGACTATAACTACTGTTCACTGAAGGAGGGAAACTAGGTACAACATACTATTAAATTCACGCCTCGCTCCGGTTTATTCCTTAAATATAATACGGCTCTTCACCGACCCAGGAAGGGGCGGGGCCAAACAGGTGTTGCACCTCGTTTCCCTCCTTCGGGGAACAGTAATTATAGTGTTGGGTTCTAATCGTTCAGAGTAAATAACTCACGCACACTAGAGAAGATTAACCAAGTTGAATTCTTCCCAAAGGGTCGTTACAGCTGTAATTCAGACAAAAACATGTTCTCATCATCACAAGTATATATACCCCACTTTGGACACTCCTCCTTCTCTCGCATCATTACATCTTCTGGGTCGACAGGAAGAGGGTAACAGGATACTAAACCCCTATTACTCCCTTCAGGGGATCTGACCTGACCTCAAACCCTCCTTCGCCTAATCCACAGATGTCCATCCTCTTCCCCTAAACCAATCCTGTGATCTCCTCCCGTCCACCCAGCACATTCCACAGCCAGTCTTTCTACAGATCTCACTCATTTATATACTCTGTGTCTGATCTATCATGTCTTTAATATCTCAATGTTCAAAGTTTAGCCCGAATCCAGTCATAAAGTTACACTCCCTTTCAGTCGGTCAACTTCGGTAAAACATACTATGGGAAAATATAATTATTCCCCATGCCGACCCAAACGGATACTAAATGAAACGGCCCCTGGCAGACCACCCAGACCTGACCCCGCAAGATGCGTCAATTTATTACTTGTGTTTTGTTAGAAACACTCCTGTCAATGTTGAGTAAGGACGCACACCTAGTTACGCATATAGAAGTAGGACTAGTCTACCTGGCCTGCACGCAAATGTAGGCCTATAAATGTGCCCATTTGGGGATGTCTGATAGTATTTCTGATTGTCTTAACGCACCACCACTAATGAGTTCTGGAGCTTCTCAAAGTAATGTTTTATTCACCTCAAACAGCAAGTAAACAAAGTCTAATCAAAATTGCAAATGAGAATAGTTCCTCAAAGTATTTGAAAAATATTTCCAGCTCTCGCCCTTTCGATAACCACTCGGCATGGAAGGGAAATACGTAATACGCTGATCCAGTGGAAATGTCAAAATACCTGATTACTTCTTATCCCTTTCACAAATAGCCTACAGCTGTAGGTGTCAGCTGTCAGGTTGCTGACTGCTGGTGTAGTCTATTACCATAAACTATAGGAGCATAACAACGGCTGGTGTAGCCTATTACCAGAAACTATAGGAGCATAACGACTGCTGGTGTAGCCTATTACCAGAAACTATAGGAGCATAACGACTGCTGGTGTAGCCTATTACCAGAAACTATAGGAGCATAACGACTGCTGGTGTAGCCTATTACCAGAAACTATAGGAGCATAACGACTGCTGGTGTAGCCTATTACCAGAAACTATAGGAGCATAACGACTGCTGGTGTAGCCTATTACCAGAAACTAAGGAGCATAACGACTGCTGGTGTAGCCTATTACCAGAAACTATAGGAGCATAACAACTGCTGGTGTAGCCTATTACCAGAAACTATAGGAGCATAACGACTGCTGGTGTAGCCTATTACCAGAAACTAAGGAGCATAACGACTGCTGTTGTAGCCTATTACCAGAAACTATGGGAGCATAACGACTGCTGGTGTAGCCTATTACCAGAAACTATGGGAGCATAACGACTGCTGGTGTAGCCTATTACCAGAAACTCTAGGAGCATAACGACTACTGGTGTAGCCTATTACCAGAAAATATAGGAGCATAACGACTGCTGGTGTAGTTTATTACCAGAAACTTTACGAAGGCAAGCAGCAGCGGGAGGAGTAGGCTAAGGAAGAGGTTTTTTTCTGATGGCTATCTTGTGTCAGAGGGGTGTCATCAATAGACCATAATGACAAAGTGAAAATAGGTTAAAAAAACAGAAATACCTTATTTACATAAGTATTCAGACCCTTTGCTATGAGACTCAAAATTGCTTTCAGGTGCATCTTGTTTCATTAATCATCCTTGAGATGTATCTACAACTTGTTTGGAGTCCACCTGTGGTAAATTCAATTGATTGGACATGATTTGGAAAGGCACACACGTGTCTATATAAGGTCCCACAGGTGTCAGAGCAAAAACCAAGCAACAAGGTCGAAGGAATTGTCCTTAGAGCTCCGAGACAAGATTGTGTCGAGGCACAGATCTGGGGAAGGGTTACGAAAAAACATTCTTAAATGGAAGATGTTTGGAGCCACCAAAACTCTTCCAAGAGCTGGCCGTCCAGCAGAACTGAGCAATCGGTGGAGAAGGGCCTTCATCGGGGAAGGGAACAAGAACCCGATGGTCACTCTGACAGAGCTACAGATTTCCTCTGTGGAGATGGGAGAACCTTCCGGAAGGACAACCATCTCTGCAGCACTCCACCGATCAGGTCTTTATGGAAGAGTGGGCAGACGGAATCCACCCCACAGTAAAAGGCACATGACAACCAGCTTGGAGGTTGCCAAAAGGCATTCAGACCAAAGAGTTCAATCTTGGTTTCATCAGACCAGAGAATCTTGTTTCTCGTGGTCTGAGAGTCCTTTAGGTGCCTTTTTGGCAAACTCCAAGCGGGCTGTCAGGTGCCTTTTACTGAGTTATAGAAGTATGGACAAATCTTTTTTGTTGATAATTCCATGGGTCTTACAGTTCAAAATCAAATAGCAAAATGATCCTTGGTATAACCTTCTTAAAACAGTACAATACAGGGGAAGCCCTTCATGTTGTTTAAACCTTCTTTAAACAATTCCATATAGCTTAGAAGAACCTCCCCCTCAGACAGGGCTTAGACTGTAATGGGTTAAAACTATCTGAGACTTACATTACTCTGAGACTAGTTATCCTGGGATCTTACATTACTCTGAGACTAGTTATCCTGGGATCGTACATCTTACATTAAGACTAGTTATCATGGGGAATAGTTTTAATACATTTGCAAAAAATCTAAAACCTGTTTTTGCTTTGGCATTATGGGTTATTGTGATGGCATTATGGGGTATTGTGATGGCATTATGGGGTATTGTGTGTAGATTGATGAGGGAAAAAAGTATAATATAATCCATTTTTGAATAATGGTATGCACCGATATTACATTTTTCATGACCAAAAAACGAAACCGATAACCGATATAAAATGTTTTGCTGCCTTTGAAGCATTCTTGTACTGTTAAATAGTTAACGCACACACGGACGCAGCGGTCTAAGCCACTGCATCTCAGTGCAAGAGGTGTCACTACAGTCCCTGGTTCGAATCCAGGCAGTATCACAGTAGTAGTCCGTTATTGGTGTAGAGAGGACGACAAAGGAGAGGGATCCCACATGTGGATAGGAAGACACAAATTATCATTAATATGGAAAATATTCATTTAAAATCCAGGAATTTAACAACTTTAGCTCTCTAGGACATGCCAGTAGGTTGTATCCATGCCAGTAGGTTGTATCCATGCCAGTAGGTTGTATCCATGCCAGTAGGTTGTATCCATGCCAGTAGGTTGTATCCAAGTGCAAACAATTACCAACGTGGAAAATGTTGAATTTGGTCAACAACCAAATTAATGGCTTATTTGCTACGCGAGGTTTACTTGATCTAACAGAAGTTTCGTAATGATTAAGTTGTTACGTGGACACGTGACATATCGACAACTTTGATAAAAACACTACAGGAGTTGTCTCCAGATCGCTATGCATATTCATGCTAGTAGCTTAGCATCTCTCTCCATTGAATACAGGCGGTTGACATCAACATCCCTCATAGAATATAAACAATAGTTTACAATAATAAGATGTATCCACCAATCCAAAGAAAGGATAAGCGGGAGCTAGACAACCCGCAGTGCCGCTTTGTGGACAACGACTCCCCTTGTTAGGGAGGAGAGACATCTTGTCAGTATATCCATAATCGTTGGTGTAGTCAACCCAACTCTCACATGGCACTATTGGGGGGCTCGGTGTGTAGTAAAACATCACTACACGAAAATCACTACATGCCGTGCCCCCCAGTCTGCTGTCAGCAGATAGACCCTTCTCAAATATATATGTTAAGCCACTTTTTTGGAAACGGAACGGAGAAAACAAGGGGTAGCTTGCTCTCTACATCGTCTGATTCTAGACATATGTAATCATCTCAGGGCCCTCCGTTGAAGAGGTATTGACGAGCCAAATCCGAATATCCAAAGTTAAAAAACAATTTAAGGCGGTACTTACTGGTGTGAATCAGATCTCCTATCTCCACCTCTTCATCTTTCAATGTGACAGTAATCTCCCCATCCTTCTTCACTCCAAAAACAGCATCTTCCTCTTCTTTCACTGAAACGTCTTTCTCTTCTTCTTCTACTGTAACAGCCTCACCCTCCACTTGTTTTACCGTGACATCCTCCTCTTCCTCCTCCTCTTTCACGACAATGTTCAGCCAAAGACCCTCTTTCTCCGACCAGCATTTCCCCTCTTCTTTAACAGGAGGGGAATAGTTTAGGGAGCTCATGGTCGGGGATGTTAGCTAGATATCAATAGCGACTAGGCTAGTGCTAACTAAACCAGCCGGCTACTATAGCTGACTAATAAAATATAACGTAATATAAAATTAAATAGGTTAACAAGTAGATACGACAGAAGTGTGCCTAAAAACAGTAGCTAATATAGACCGAAAGCGAATAAATAGCTTGAATCTTTCGGCTATGTTGGCTAGCAAGCTACCGAGATGGTTGACGAGCTGTTTCTGAAGACCCGTCCACTAGATTATACGTCACGCTGGCAGCGTCGCCTGAAAGACGCACATCGCCGTCTGCTGACTGGAGGGGAAACGCAGTTGAGGATCATATTTTATTTTCAGACAAAGATTATTTTTAAATGGGTTTAATTAAATGATACTATTATATTGAGACATACAAAAGACTTGAATGTGTTGATTGATTAGTGCGAATAAAACAATGTTTACTACAGCACATTTAAGGCAGTTTCATTAAGTCAAACTAAATCTAAATAAGTAGCTAGCTACTGTAGGTCTATACTGCTCCTACATGGTGTAACAATACATCATGTAGATGTATATAATGAACAGACTAGGTCTATACTGCTCCTAGATGGTGTACAAATACATCATGTTTATGTACACTACCATTCAAAAGTTTGGGGTCACTTAGAAATGTCCTTGTTTTTTTTTTCATTTATTTACCTGTTTTTGCTTTGTCATTATGGGGTATTGTGATGTCATTATGGGGCAATGTGATGTCATTATTGGGTATTGTGTAGATTGATGAGGGGAAAAAATTATTTAATCCATTTTAGGATAAGGCTGTAACGTAACAAAATGTGGGAAAAGTTAAGGGGTCTGAATACTTTCCGAATAAATTGTATATATAGGGGCAGTACTCAGTGACATCACTTCATGAAACAGGAGGCACAAATATATAACATAGTTTCACAATATCAACATTCAATGTATCAAAGTATATGACCAAGCTGGAAGTGTAAACGCCAGCCCAGCCACAATCCTAGAGGTTCACTGATGATCAACCTCCTCCTTCACATCTGACTCCTGATGATCAACCTCCTCCTTCACATCTGACTCCTGATGATCAACCTCCTCCTTCACATCTGACTCCTGATGATCATTCTCCTCCTTCACATCCGACTCCTGATGATCAACCTCCTCCTTCACATCTGACTCCTGATGATCAACCTCCTCCTTCACATCTGACTCCAGTGATCAATCCAGAGCGTCTTCTTTTCTGGGGAATCCCGATGGACGACGTCATAGAATTGGACGTCATCACCACCACCGCCCACAAGATAATTGTCATTCAGGTTATCAATAGGAAGAGCATCAGCATAATGTCCTGTCTGGTAACTTGTCTCGTTCAATGGATTTACATTGGCAGGTGTAAAAAAAAAAACTCAGTCGATCTCAAACTGAGGAAACACTTTTGTAAGTTTTTAACTGCATCAAAGTCTGTGGCCTGTGATGTTGGGACAAATGATAGTCCCTTATTATACAAGATACAAAATTCACAAATTCTACAGCACAACGGCAGAGTCATGTCTTAAGTGTAAAACTAACAATGTCTCAAAAATGCTTCTGGGAATGTTATGACATCATAAAGTTATGGGAGGAGTTAGAAAGTTGGCTGCCAGAAGAACAGTTATACAATGTAAAATGACTTTTAATCTCAACCAATCCTCTGTTGTTAACACAATAGAATGGTAAAATGCTTTATTATCTAAAAGTTTAAAGTGAGTGGGCGACGGAGAGAAATAAAATGGTGCTGATGCGGGCGCTGGAGATGGAGGTGTGTTCTAGTGGGTCTGGGCAGGTGTGATGTAGTTTATGGAGATGGAGGTGTGTTCTAGTGGGTCTGGGCAGGTGTGATGTAGTTAATGGAAATGGGGGTGTGTTCTAGTGGGTCTGGGCAGGTGTGATGTAGTTAATGTTTGTATGATGTTGTTGTTTGTATGTGTATGTTTTGTATTGTTTATAAAATATCAAATAAAATATTAAAACATTCCCATTGCAAAGTAACACCTCACAGTTCTATTTTTAGAGTTATTACATTAAACCAATCAGAAATCAGAAGAATGCCAAAGTCAGGTGTGAAGTAATATGCAGGACCAGCCTATTCCCTATAATGTAAACTACAACAGAAATAACTTAAAATGTATAACTTTAAATTAAACCAATAATTTGCGCTCATGACTTAAGTGATTAAAGTAAACCACAGTTTTGGAAATACATAATGCCATCTAACCAAATATCAAATAATGTTAGCTATATGCAGTTATCTTAGCCAGCCAGCTAACATGAGCTATATGCAGTTATCTTAGCCAGCCAGCTAACATTAGCTATATGCAGTTATCTTAGCCAGCCAGCTAACATTAGCTATATGCAATTATCTTAGCCAGCCAGCTAACATTAGCTATATGCAGTTATCTTAGCCAGCCAGCTAACATTAGCTATTTAACCAACTAGCTATTAGCCTAACCATTGTAGCCAACCTGCACAGTTATGGTCAGCGAGACCAACTACCGGAGACCAGTTAGAAACCAACTAGCAGTAAGCCAAGGTGGAAAAACTTACAAAACTCCCATAGTCTAATTCACAGAAAACATGCTGAAAAGTAGTGATGGGGAAACAAAGCTTCCTGAAGCATTGGCTCTTTCGTGTCAAAAATAGATTAATTACTCAAGGATTTGAGCTTTATTTAGAACAGTCAGCAGCCACCTGCACTGTCGGCTGCAATGTCGAACGAGCCCAAATGATCACCAAACCAATCAGGTGATCGAGAGCATCAAATCCATGCTGCGTTGTGGGTAAACGGTGACTGGCTGACTGATTTATAAATAATAATGAGAAGTTATTTATGGTGCAAGGTGATTTGTAAATTAGTCAGTCAGCAGTCAGCAGCCACCTGCACTGTCGGCTGCAATGTCGAACGAGTCCAATACCAAACCAATCAGGTGTTCAACGAAATTATTCTTCAGACGTCATTCATCACGCGATGCTGATAAAGTGACACTGCTTTGAATTATACCGCTTAGCGATTTCAATATATGCCTCATAGCTCCAGTCTCAAACTTAACCCCGTTCCTGCTGAAGAAGAGAAGGTCTGCTGGATGGAGAAAGAAGCTCTCGTGAAAGAGGAGGAGGAAGAGGAGCTTGTTACAATACAAAAAACAAGTAGAGGGTGAGGCTGTTACAGTGAAAGAAGAAGAGAAAGACGTTACAGTGAAAGAAGAAGAGAAAGACGTTACAGTGAAAGAAGAAAAAGACGTTACAGTGAAAGAAGAGAAAGACGTTACAGTGAAAGAAGAGAAAGACGTTAGTGAAAGAAGAGAAAGACGTTCGTGAAAGAAGAGAAAGACGTTACAGTGAAAGAAGAGAAAGACGTTACAGTGAAAGAAGAGAAAGACGTTTCAGTTAAAGAAGCGAAAGACGTTTCAGTTAAAGAAGCGGAAGACGCGTTCAGAGGGAAAGAGGAGGAGGAAGAGAAATGTCACAATACAAAAACAAGTAGCGGGTGAGGCTGTTACAGTGAAAGAAGAGAAAGACGTTACAGTGAAAGAAGAGAAAGACGTTACAGTGAAAGAAGAGAGACGTTACAGTGAAAGAAGAGAAAGACGTTACAGTGAAAGAAGAGAAAGACGTTTCAGTGAAAGAAGAGGAGACGGAGGTGACTGTCACATCGAAAAATGAAGAAGAGGAAGAAACTGGATCTCTGGGCCCGGTTTCCCAAACGCATCTTAATGCGTCCGATGGTTCTAACGCTGAACGGGCCCTGATTAACACTAGTAAGTACTGTCTTAAAAACAGAAGCACAAACTCTGCAATTGTTGAACTGATGTGTGGTGTTAAAGGGGAAATGTGCAATTGCTACATCCATATTTTGACTTTTAAAGTATTTATTTATAGCCATTGATTCTTGAAGAATATAACACATGCTTCATGATCTTGGTTCAACTGTTCTACCCCATCAGATCCCCAAATAAGCTTTTTTTTACTCCAATGTTTAGAATCAATGTAAACCAACAATGTATCGCCTCAACATGGTTAGAACTATAATGTTGATATCATGGATGGTTGGTCCTTGCATCCATAGGTCTGTCTATGCATTTGAGACTAGTTACATTTCTACAGCCCCATCCACCATCTTATTACCAAATAAGTGGTGGAATTACAGCTTTGTTATTCGTTGAACTGCAGATTGGTTGGTTAATTGATTGTTTGGCTTTTTTAAAGGGGCAACTTAGTTTTTAAACAAACAAAATGGCTGCCCAGAGTCCTGCGCTGTGTTAGAATACTCTTACTAACTGTACTATTTGTGATGTTAATTGGTCATTGTATGGATATAGTTAGTATGACAAAAGTTCCCGGATGTCGAACTAAATTTGCCAAAATACGAAGTATACATGCAGTACTTTAGGGCCCATAATGCAATTCTTCATGAAATGGGCGTGGCTTCAACTTTTCAGATTTTAAGAAAATGGAGGAAAATATGCAGCGAAAGTCCAACGAGCGGATACAAATGAACTGCTTTAAATAATTATGACAAATGTTGAGCAATGTAATAAAGTAATGACTTTTCAAATAAGTTACGTTACACGTTATGTTAGCTACACTGTCCTTACAAAACGCATAGCATATCTTTACAGCCGTAGGTACCAGTATGTTAACTAGCTACCTAACGTTAGTTGGCAACTTATACGTCAAACTTGCCGCTATATTAACTATATTCTAACTAACTACCCAATGTTTATTGACTTGATTATTTACGTCGTTCTTAGCCAAGGGGTTGTGTGCATTCTCAATGGACATTGGTAATTCGGGTGCGTTCGTAAATTTGCTCTGGCTCTCTACTCCGATTGCAGAGCACCCTCATCTGAGTATCAGAGTGCAGAATAACTGATGAATTTAATAACGCTCAACACCCGTTGAATATGGCCGATGTCAGTAAACATTTCTGCAAAAAAGCTCAAATTAAATTGTTGCCAGCAGCACAGTTTGTCACCAACTGTCTGGATAACATGAAAACAGCCTAACCGACTCTGCTATGGCAAGTAAAATGGTAAGAGTGAGGTTTTCTCTGATTTGTGTCTAGCAAGCTATCCAACGTTAGCCAGTTAGCATGGGTGCTTTACCGTCATTGTGAGGTCAGAACTCTTGGATTGACCCAACTCCTCAGCCATATAGCATTAGTTTACAAACAGTGGCGTTATACGAGCTTATGTTTTGGTTTCTGGTGGGGTAATACAGTTGAACGATTTGAGGCATTTATAAGTTATATTCTTCAAGAATCAATGGTTATATAGTAAATTGGTCTTTCTATAATTGCCAGTGTAGATTTCCTGTGAGGGTCAAATTGTTACAGCTGTTAAGTCATTGTATAATATTCTGGCAATTCTTTTCATGCCATTGCATTAAAGGCGAAATATTGTATTTTCTTAGCAAGGTGTTGCTCAAATAATGTTAGTTGCTATTGCTAATGCTAATCGCTGAATAGCTAGCTTGCTAAATGTATTAAGAGTCAGCGCAAACGTAGCTAGTTAATACTGCTTGGTACCAGTGCTGGTGTAGGCCTAGACAAGCATGTTTGTGCTGCGGTATCTTATCAGAGAGGGTTGAGCAAGGTATGAATATGTTGGCTAGCTAGTCGGCTACATGAGTAAGAAAACAACATGTAATGTAACATCTAATTAGGGTCAGCTGGAAACACTGACCAACACTTTGGTTTCTGACATGTCTTCTTCTCAGAGGTTTATAGTCAGACTACACTCATCAGGTGTATTGCTGCCACCTACTGTACGGGGTTGTAAAAAATAACAAAAACGCAAAAAAATTGGGATTAACAAATCATACTAATTACGTAAAATAAACACAAACCAAATTAACTCCAATACCCTGAATTTCAAACAAAATGGGTACTATTCAGATCCCGACACAGGTTCAGGAACCTGGGAGGGGTGGAACGTCTTCATTCAGTACTTCCTGTAAAATTTTGTCTGAAGCCCTGGAGATCCAGAAATCTATTTGCTGCCTTGACAATGATGTCTAGCTTCTTTAGATGTTTTATTAGTTTATTATTAATGCAATTTATCACTGCGGCAGTGAGGGCAATGCAAACGTAATTTTGTTGTAGAAACTCCTCCAAGCTAATGCGGAAACTGCTAGTTTTGGACGAAGGTTACTAATAATTTATGAATGCAATTTATCACTTGCTCTATAAATTCAACCAAGTCCACCTTGTTCACTACTAGTGTGTTGGGATCCTTCTCCGGCATGGCTTCACTGCAGACTGTGGGACATGAACTACCTTCTCCTCTCTACTCCTTCAGCTATTTTCACTGCCTCCATATAGGACACCTGCTGGATGGGCCTGATCATCCTAGCTACTGTGACATCCTTCATCCGTACAGGGCACTCCGGGAACTCGGGAATGTGATTTCCATCACAATTACAACATGCTTCATGTGACTACGACATATTTATTCCTTCGACAAACACTTGCCATATGTCCAAACTGCAGCGGCTTCTGTATATCTCACTTACCCAGGTTTTACATAAGATGGGAGAACCACTTCACCAAACCACAGTAAAACCTTCCGTCTATCATTCATTTTAATCAACGTGCGTCTACCTGAAATGTTTAACCTAAACCACACACAGCTTTCTCCTTTTGCACTGTTGACACACAATCAGTATCATCCCACTCCTGGTCACTCGAACCGATTCCACGTTACCCAATTCATCCTTCAACATCTTTGAGACCGTTAACAGGTCACCCACAAAAACATCCTTGCTGATGATTCCCACTCCGACACTAAACTGCTGTTTATTACCGACTTTAGCCCTTTTCACTCCACTGTTCTTCACCATTGTCCACTCAGTCTCAACAACTGTACTCACGCCAAGAGAATCCCACAATGCTTCCTCCATTGCTCCTCCAGTCATCCCCTGGACTCCCTCGCTCTGTGCTGTGAAAGATGTGAGAGTTTGTGTTCTCAAAGTAGCGTCTACATTGTTGTTCCATCTATATTGTTCTCATTCCAGCACATCTGTTGCTTCACCAACTTTTTATCCCTTTCGTCTACACTACTTGCTGTCATTTTCCCTTCCTGATTTCCCTCTCTTGGAGGTCTCCACCATGCTCCTACTGTCAGTAATTCCTCCCTGGTTTATTAATTGGTAGTAGAGACAACAATATATTCAAGGTGCTGCACATTCTCTTCCAAATCTAGAATTAGAGTCGTCATTGTTTCCATGATTTCAATAGTTCACCAGTTAACTAAGCCTATAATGTGGACACCAAGGATGTGGAGACCAAGGAACTTGAAGCTTTCAACTGCTCAACTACAACCCCTTCAATGAGAATGGGGGCGTGCTCAGTGTTTAGTCCCAGGGTCCTTAGCTTAGTGATGAGCTTTGAGGGTACTATGGTGTTGAATGCTGAGCTGTAGTTGATGAATAGCATTCTCACATGGGTGTTCCTTTTGTCCAGGTGGGAAAGGGCAGTGTGGAGTGCAATAGAGTGCATCATCTGTGGATCTGTTGGGGCGGTATGCAAATTGGAGTGGGTCTAGGGTTTCTGGAATAATGGTGTTGATGTGAGCCACGACCAGCCTTTCAAGGCACTCCATGGATACAGACATGAGTAGTCATTTATGCAGGTTACCTTAGTGTTCTTGGGCACAGGGACTATGGTGGTCTGCTTGAAACATCTTGGTATTACAGACTCAGACAGGGGATGAAAATGTCAGTGAAGACCCTTGTCAGTTGGTCAGTGCATGCTTGGAGTACATGTCCTGGTAATCCGTTTGGCCTGGTGGCCTTGTGAATGTTAACCTGTTTAAGGGTCTTATTCACATCGACTGCGGAGAGCATGATCACAAAGTCGTCCGGAACAGCTGATGCTGTCATAGATGTTTCAGTGTTACTTTCCTCGAAGCGAGTATAGAAGTAATTTAGCTCGTCTGGTAGGCTCGTGTCACTGGGCAGCTATCGGCTGTGCTTCCCTTTGTTGTCTGTAATAGTTTGCAAGCCCTGACACATCCGACGAGTGTTGGAGCCGATGTTCAAGGTGTATAGCAATCTCCCCAGGGTAGCAGTAATACGTTGAGATTTGTCCACAAAGATTTGTTACCCCTCCCATAGGTGGCTCATTATTGGGATTCATTGCTGATTCTTACCGATAGCTCACTATGAAGTGTCTAGTGATACAGGTTAAGGGCCCTGTTGGAGATTGGTGGTTGGTAGTGGAGTCGAGGGAACAAGCAGGGTTGGACACAGTCATGTTATTATCCCACACAGTCTCTGTGGCTCATGTGAACCCCGTTCCTGGGAATTAGATTTGGTTACAAATCTTCCCAGCCTGTTACCACAGAAGGGGTCCATTTGTCCCATTTCCAGCTAGGTTACGAGGCTCTTTGTCATTTCCAGAGTCAGTTTATTTTGGTACTGTCCATATGTAGCTTGTTTTTGGTCACAGAATGGCTGAATAAGTGCAACATTTTACCTGGAGCTAACTATGCAGAGCATAGCGCTGTCGAATGACTTTAGCTTCCCTCCAGGCCTGAGGTCACACGCTCTCTAGTAGGCTTAAATTAAAGATACGGAAAATAGGAGTGCCAATATGGTCCTCTATTATCCTCATTAATTTTCATCTAGATTTTCAGACCCCGGTGGCTTGTCATTGTTGATAGACAACAATAATTTTTTCACCTCTTCCACACTGACTTTATGGAATTCTAAATTACATTGCTTGTCTTTCATAATTTGGTCAGATATACTTGGATGTATTTGTCAGCGTTTGTTGCTGGTATGTCATGCCTAAGTTTGCTAATCTTGCCTGTTATGTTATGTTAATTACTGATGTCCCCTTTAAGGATGGAGCACCCTTGGTCATGCGCAGTATTGTTCTATGTTATTCTGGTACTAACTAGTTTGAGTAAATGTGAAGCTCCAGTTCAATTGCTTGTATTCCAAGTCTTTCTTATTACATAAATAAGTACTAAGTGTTAAGACACTACATTGCCAATGAAAAAAATAATAAAAATAGTGGGCTTTGATTAA
This sequence comes from Oncorhynchus clarkii lewisi, assembly GCF_045791955.1. Taxonomy (NCBI): domain Eukaryota; kingdom Metazoa; phylum Chordata; class Actinopteri; order Salmoniformes; family Salmonidae; genus Oncorhynchus; species Oncorhynchus clarkii. Next base: position 29,153,969 of record NC_092159.1, on the reverse strand, counting down.
TGAGCCATCTGATTCAGTTATTTTTTCCCCCAAAATTGTATGTAAGGTTCTCCAAAGCTTTTTACTATCATTCTTTATCTTTGTTTCATTGTGTTGTTTTTTTCTTTTTTATTCAGTTTAGTCACATGATTTCTCAATTTGAAGGACATTTGCCAATCGGTTGTACAGCCAGACTTATTTGCCATTCCTTTTCCCTCATCCCTCTCAACCATACCATTTTTAAATTCCTCATCAATCCACTGGGATTGAACAGTTTTTACAGTCATTTTCTTAATGGGTGCATGCTTATTAGTAACTGGAATAAGCAATTTCACAAATGTGTGCAGTGTCTGGTTGCTCCTCAATACACACCACAGAGCAGCAAATGTTCTTTACATCATCAACATAGGAATCACGTGTTTTATTAAATAATTGAGACACACAAATGACTCAAGGGAACCAGAGATCAAGATAGCCTAACCATAAGGAAAAAAACTCTTCCTCCTCCCGCTGCTGCTGGCCTTCGTAAATTCTGACGTTATGCTCCTGAAGTTTTCAGTAAAACTCCTCCATGCTAATGCGGAAATCCCTAGTTATACCAATACCATAGAACTACTGTAGGACCCATAACTTCACCTATCAACAACATAGACCTACTGTAGGACCCATAACTTCACCTAACAACATAGGCCTACAAAAAGGTGCCTATATTGGAGACCAAAATTTGTCTGGCACACTGCTTAGTATTTCAACAACTTTAAAAGCGTATTTCTAGCATACAATCATCGATGTTACTACTAATGGGAAAATATGACAAAATATGACTTGTTGTTCACTTGACTGTCTTAAGACAAATGTCAAATAATTAACATTCATTACAGACGTCATTGTTTGTACAACATCATGGCTACGCTGTTGGCATCACCTTTTTACAGTGGATTTTTGCTGTTGTGGGCCTTAAACCATCTGTCTGACTTTTTATTCACACAGGAGAGAGACGTGACTATCGTGGATCCTCTGGGGGGTCTCAACAACCTCATGACGCTGATGAGGCAGAGAAGAGTCCCTCCACGTCAAAACACCTCAAGAAACACCAGCAGAGACCCACAGGGAAGAAATCTCATTGTTGCTCTGACTGTGGGAAAGGTTGCAAATCTTCATCAGAACTTAAAATACACCAGAGAACACACACAGGAGAGAAACCATACTGCTGCTCCGACTGCGGGAAGAATTTCATAAGATCAGATTCACTAAAAATACACATTAGAATTCACACTGGAGAGAAACCTTATAGCTGCTCTAACTGCGGAAAGAGTTTCTTAAGATCAGAATCACTAAAAAATCACATGAGAATTCACACTGGAGAGAAACCTTATATCTGTGATCAATGTGGGAAGAGTCTTACGACATTAGCTTTCTTACTACACACCAGAGAACACATACAGGGGAGAAACCATATAGCTGCGATCAATGTGGGATGTGTTTTGCTACATCAAACCATCTGATTGTACACCAGAGATCACACACAGAAGAGAAGCCTTATAGCTGTGATCAATGTGGGAAGAGTTTTCCTACATCTAGCCAGCTGACTTCACACCAGAGAACACACAGGAGAGAAACCTCATAGCTGTGATCAATGTGACAAGAGATACTCTGATAAAAGATCTTTGATCAAACATCATAAAATACATTAAGAAGTTGTTTCATGATATCAATGAAATAATGTCACAGTGTAGAATGTTTTAACATTGTAGTATGAGTATTTTAGTGATGTTCAACCTTATCGTTTGCCCTGTTCAATTGATTTCAGCATGATATGGATATTAGCCTCAGGGGAAAATCCAGGCTCTGAATTGAAAGAATATTATTTAACAAAAAGTGACTAACAAAAAAAGAGCTGTTTTACACTTACTGCGTTGGTGACCCACTTTAATCAAAATGCAGGACTTCAAAATGTAGCTAGCTGTTTTCTACAAGTTGAAAAAGCTGCTTGTTTAAAAAAATTAATAATATATAGATAATTGTTGCAGATGTTTGTGTATGTACACACATGAAAGCGGTATAATAAATTGGTCTTATCAATTTTATTAATCTGACATCACTCCAGTATTTCTTGACAACATTCAAATGCTAATTGTCTTTATTCCACTACTGAAGAAGCATGACTCAAATCACCTACTCATATTTCAAACATTCAGCCTGACAAAAGATACATGTTTTATTATTCCATGCCTCACCACTGTTAATTATTGCCAATACATATTAACAAAGGGATGTACATTTGGTTTTGATTTTATGTAACAGTTAGTAATCATAATTATTTATGCAATCAACTGACCATTTTAGGGTACAATTATAATGACATTGTTACCCTGCTTTTATAATATCATGATTCATTCTCAGATGTGCTAACCCAAATGCATGACATTGGGGACTGGGCCCGATCCAACAACATGCCTATCGAATGAACCCTGAAAAGAGAGAGAGAAGTAAGGTGGAAAGTTACAACGGATATTGCAGGAGTTGGTTGCTGATTGTCTCAAGGGTGGGCAGTCAACAAGTTTTACGTTTAGCCAGTGCGTTGCCATGGATCACAAATTATTTTGACCTCACGTTTTTCTGTATTGGGGACAAGTTTTTTGGGGGCTCTTTCCAAGGGTGCGAGAGTTCTAGAAGCTAGTGGGTTTTAGGATTCTATTGAAAGAAAAAGGATTTAAAAAAGAATACTATTGTATATTATTATTTAGAAATGTTTTTAATTGTTGACAGCCAGTAGACAGCAGGTTTATATTGTAGAAGCATTGTAGTTCATTATGTGAAATGGAAGTTGTTTTCTGTTGGGGGGGGAGCAAACATGTCCAACAAAAATGTAGGATATATTTGTTGTCTAAAGGGGGAAGGTGTTACAGGCTTTGGTCTTTCCATTTATGTTTTGAGGTTGGACTTTAGCACGTCTAGCTCGTTAGTCTACAATCATCAATGTTACTACTAATGTGAAAACAAGGCAAATATGACTATTCTTGCTCATTTTAAGATAATTGCCAAATAATTGTAACATTCATTACAGACATCAATTGTTGTACAACATGGCAACTCTCTTGGCCTCACCTTTCTTTTACAGTGGTTTTCCGCTGTTGTGGGCCTTTAATCATCTGACTTTGTTCTTCACACAGGAGAGAGACGGGACTATTCTCTCCAGATCAAAACACCTCAAACACCTGCAGAGATCCACAGGGAAGAGAACTCGCTGCTGCTCTGACTGTGGGAAGAGATTCACCTCCTCAGGCATTAAAAATCATCAGAGAAAAAACAGAGGAGAGAAATCTTATAGCTGTGGTCAATGTGGGAGGAGTTTTACTACATCTAGCTGTCTGACAGTACACCTGAGCACACACATAGGAGAGAAACCTTATAGCTGTGACCAGAGATAACCTGATAAAAGATCTCTGATCAAATATTAGAAAATACATACATGAAGGAGTTGTTTCATGATTTCAATGAATTAATGTCACAATTTAGAATGTTCTAACATTGTAGTAGGAGTATTTTAATAGTGTCACAATGTAGAATGTTTTAACATTGTAGCAGGAGTATTTTAATGATTTCACAATGTAGAAGCCTAAACGTTTTCCCCCTTATGAATTGATTTCAACATGATATGGATATTAGCCCCAGGCGAAAAATCCAGGCTCTGAATTAAAAGAGTGTTATTTAACAAAAAGTGAGTGACAAGAAACGAGCTGTGTTACACTTACTGCGTTGGTGACCCACTTTAATCAAAATGCAGCACTTCAAAATGTAGCTAGCTGTTGAAAAAATTGAAATAGCTGCTTGTAATATGTTAATTGTTGCAGATGTTTGTGTATATACACACATGAAAGCAGTATAATAAATTGGTCTATAATCAATTTTATTAACAATCTGACATCACTCCAGTATTTCTTGACAACATTCAAATGCTAATTGTCTTTATTCCACTACTGAAGAAGCATAACTCAAATCACCTACTCATATTTCAAACATTCAGCCTGACAAAATATACATGTTTTATTATTCCATGCCTCACCATTAAGTGAAGTATTGCCACTTATAGCTCGTTAGCACGTAGGGTGCACTGATTGGTGTCACCTCGTTAGTCAGTATGTGTTACACCTGTGCTGGCTTGTCCATCTCGTTAGTGGGAAAGTGTTTCACCTGATCTGGTCCAGGTTCGTTGTCTTGACCTGCTCCTTTATTATTAAGCGAATAAAGATGTAGTTCAAGTATAACTCTGACTTGTGTGATACGTTTGTCACCTCATTTGATATGAAAGAAATCAACAACCACATTTGGCGATGGGGCGTGAATCTTGACTTGGTGACTGACGACATGGCTAAATGGTGCACGAGAGATCCCTCTAACTTGGGATCTCTTGGGAGACCACACTTCGGCAATGGAGCAGATGAACCCACCTTTGATCTGAGTGGATACCACAGCTCGAACCTAGTTTTTAAAAAAGAAAGAGGTGAGTGAAACATGCAAAGTGTAGTTTTTAGAAAATCCTCATAGGCTCTGAGTATGTATTCCTGTGTGGAGGTGTAGGCTCTGAGTCATATCTGTAATTATTTTTAAAATGTACTTGTTTTAAACCTGTACCCCATTTTAGAAGTATTAAAAGATGTAAATGTATCAGTTGCATTATCCTAGGAACTAATCATGAGATAGAAATGTGAAAATATTTCTGCAGGTTAAAATATTGTTGAAAAACAACTAATTGCTTTGGTATGTTTGGGAATAGCATTGTGTGACTGTGTTATGAGAGTTGCGTGACTGTGGAAATTAGTCTTAATCTGAAGTTTGGATAGTAACATATAGAAATATGATTAATCAGATGATTGAAATTTGGATAATAAACGGGACGATATTTTAGAAAGCAGCGGAAGGTCTATTGTTCCTGGGAGGCTTGATTTTGCCGTGGTCTCTGGGAGGTTAGAGAACCGTTGGGGATCCCATGGTCATTGTCCGGGAAACAAAAGTTTATTTTGGTTCTGCTGGGAGTATGTTTGGAGAGCTGTTTCGTAGCTATGGAGAGTCCTTGAAAAAGCAAATGGAATGGTTGTCGTGAGTACCTGAGAATTTCTTACGTTTTATATGGATTCTGTGAATATATCAATATATATATCAAAATATGAACTGTATATGTGTATAATCGATTACTAGAGATTTGATGAAGTAATACTGGGAATATAATTATATACAATTTAAACAACCCATATGAAGACAAATGTAGGTTTTGAGTTGGTATCTTTAATGGATAATTTGATAAAGATGAGGTTTAAGCATTATTAAACAGTCTACAAAGTCTGGGCAGTTGTCTCAGAAACTGATGGGAGTGTGTCCACTTTAAGGTAAGTTACCCTAAGGATGAAACTATAAAACGCTTACTGGCTGTTCTCCGTCTTGGTACTACATTTGAAATAAAACTGCCCTTAAGTCCTGAAAATTCGTCTTCCCAGTATGAGAGGAGTTGATATTGTAACAGTATAGCTTCCGTCCCTCTCCTCGAACCAGGGACCCTCTGCACACGTGACAACAGCCACCCTCAAAGCATCGTTACCCATCGCTCCACAAAAGCTGCTGCCCTTGCAGGGCAACTACTTCAAGGTCTCAGAGCGAGTGACGTCACCGATTGAAATGCTATTAGCGCGCACCCCGCTGACTAGCTAGCCATTTCACATCAGTTACACTATATTTATTGTATAAACCTTTCTCCATAAAGTTAGAGTGAACCAAGGTGGCTGACTAGCTGTTAATGTTGAAGAAGCGTCCCGTCAACTGGATACGTCACAGTGGCAGAATCACCAGAAAGACGCACATCGCCATCTGCTGACTGGAGTTGGTATCGCAGTTGAGAAAATACTTTCAGACAAAAAGCTAAAAAGCAACTGCCCCTAAAAACCAACAACTCCCTTTGAAAACGGGCGATGTGGCATCAGAAACATTTATTGTGTAAAAATGTACTACAAAGTACTACAAAGTGTAGAATAACTTTGGTCATACCCAGTCAGCATGAAGTCGAATTATGGGCGATATCAGGTCTGTTTGATGTGGCTGCTACTTAATCCCAAAACAGTCATCCCTAATTGGGATGTGTATAACTATTTAGATGTCTCTCGGACAAGGTGACTTTTATCAATATACACTCTAAAAAGTAAAGGTTCCTGGAGTATCCTTTAGGGTTCTTCAAATTGAAACTGTGGGGGAACCCCTATAAGTTCTTTGAAGAACCCCTTATCATGGTTCCTCAACCTTTTGGGTTTCATTTTTTTTTTAACTTGCTGTTCACCCTGCCTCCATTATAAAAAAAATATTTTAATAACAATATTGACAATATTGATTTAAATAATTCATTTATTTACTGGCACCACAAATGTAAACAATTTACCAAACAAAACACATTACCAAATTGCAACACTTCTGCAGACATGTCAGACCATAATAAATAATACATTTACTTTGTATAGTGCTTTTCATGACATTTAAAAGTGTATACACTGCTCAAAAAAATAAAGGGAACACTAAAATAACACATCCTAGATCTGAATGAAGGAAATATTCTTATTGAATACTTTTTTCTTTACATAGTTGAATATGCTGACAACAAAATCACACAAATTATCAATGGAAATCAAATTTAACAACCCATGGAGGTCTGGATTTTGAGTCACACTCAAAATTAAAGTGGAAAACCACACTACAGGCTGATCCAACTTTGATGTAATGTCCTTAAAACAAGTCAAAATGAGGCTCAGTAGTGTGTGTGGCCTGTATGAACTCCCTACAACGCCTGGGCATGCTCTTGATGAGGTGGCGGATGGTCTTCTGAGGGATCTCTTCCCAGATCTGGACTAAAGCATCCGCCAACTCCTGGACAGTCTGTGGTGCAACGTGGCGTTGGTGGATGGAGCGAGACATGATGTCTCAGATGTGCTCAATTGGATTCAGGTCTGGGGAACGAACCAGGGACTGTAGTGACGCCTCTTGCACTGAGATGCAGTGGCTTAGACCGCTGCATCCGGGTGTGTTAACTATTTAACTGTACTAGAATGCTTTAAAGGCTGCTAAAATTTTAAATATCGGTTATTGGTATTGTTTTTTGGAGCAAAGAAAATATTGGATATCGGTATCGGCCAAAAATGTAATATCGGTCTCAGGATAGTAGCTTGATGGCCTCATGTTAATTTTAGCGCCCCCAGAAAAACCCCACACCCAGGCAAAGTGGAATTCTCTGGGCTTTCAGTCTCAGGAGAGGACGATGATGAAACTGGGTCTTGTAGGCCGGGCTCAGCAAACTAATATTTGAAAATATGTATATATTTTTACTGCTAAATTCACATACACTTTAAGAATACTGCTGGAGCAAACGGAAAACGCATTGGGTTTTTACTGAAATGTTTGATGATTGACTAGGAATATCTTGGTGACCACTGATTTTTACACTGGCTATTATTTTAATGAACTCCCCCAAGCAAGACCAAATCTGAACCAATCATAGACTTATATGTTTCACAAGTTTGGCCACACAGTACAACACAGCACAGTAGACAACTAAGTAACTAGCTGTTTGTCTTTGACAGGAGAGAAACCAGACTCTCCCTCTGACAACGGAAAGAGTCCTTCAGGGGAATCAGACCCAGAGACGCCCAAAGCAAAAGGAGGACATCACTGCTCCCACTGTGGAAAGAGTTTTACCAAGTTAGGGAACCTGAATAGGCATGAGAGGACACACACAAGAGAAACCTTTCCAATGCTCCCAGTATGGAAAGAGTTTTTTAACAAATTAGGGTACCTATTAATACACAAGAGAATACACTCTGGAGAGAAGCCTTACCACTGTTGACTTTTGCCTGGTTAGGGAGCCTGAAAACACACGAGAGAATACACACGGGAGAAAATAATTTCTTATGTTCCCACTGTGGAAAGAATTTTACCCAGTTAGGGAACCTAAATCGGCACAAGAGGACACACACAGGAGAGAAGCCTTATCAAGTATAAACCCTCTGTTGTTCATGATATGATTTGGATATTGCTAAATGTAAATTATTATATAAGGAAGTAAGTAGCCTTGGCTTGTAGCTGTTTCTGTAATGTGAGGCAGCTTGATGTACAAACACTTCCTCTGGACAGGACTGTAGTCTATTAAGTTATTATATATATTAATGGAATTTTGCTATTCTTCACTCTAACCTTGAATTTGATTTGATATATGATTTGGATATTGCAAAATTACTTTGATTGGATACAGCTGCAGCCAAATAAATATATTGGCACCCTTACACTTAGAAATAATTCCCTATTTCTTCTCAAATCAGTTGAAATTGATGGTGGTCTAGTACCACTACTATACTATGATGGTCTCATGACCTTGTTATTGTACTAGATCCACTACTATACTATGATGGTCTCCACACCTTGTTATTGTACTAGTTCCACTACTATACTATGATGATCTCCACACCTTGTTATTGTACTAGTTCCACTACTATACTATGATGATCTCCACACCTTCTATTGTACAAGCTCCACTACTAGTACCACTACTATTCTATGATGGTCTCCATACCTTATTATTGTACTAGTACCACTACTATACTATGATGGTCTCCGAACCTTGTTATTGCACTAGTACCGCTACTAGTACGACTACTATACTATGATGGTCTCCACACCTTGTTATTGTACTAGCTCCACTACTAGTACCACTACTATTCTATGATGGTCTCCATACCTTATTATTGTACCACTACTATACTGTGATGGTCTCCACGTTGTTATTGTACTAGTACCACTACTAGTACCACTACTATACTATGATGGTCTTCACACCTTGTTATTGTACTAATACCACTACTATACTATGATGGTCTCTACACCTTCTATTGTACTAGCTCCACTGCTATACTATGATGGTCTCCACACCTTGTTATTGTACTAGGTCCACTAGTAGTACCACTGCTATACTATGATGGTCACCACACCTTGTTATTGTACTAGTACCACTACTAGTTCCACTACTATACTATGATGGTCTCCACACCTTGTTATTGTACTAGGTCCACTAGTAGTACCACTGCTATACTATGATGGTCACCACACCTTGTTATTGTACTAGTACCACTACTAGTTCCACTACTATACTATGATGGTCTTCACACCTTGTTATTGTACTAGTACCACTACTATACTATGATGGTCTCCACACCTTGTTATTGTACTAGTACCAATACTAGCTCCATTACTATACTATGATGGTCTCCACACCTTGTTATTGTACTTGTACCACTACTGTACTATGATGGTCTCCACACCTTGTTATTGTACTAGTACCACTACTGTACTATGATGGTCTCCACACCTTGTTATTGTACTAGTACCACTACTAGACTATTATGGTCTCCACACCTTGTTATTGCACTAGTTCCACTACTATACTATGATGGTCTCCACACCTTGTTATTTTACTAGGTCCACTAGTAGTACCACTGCTATACTATGATGGTCACCACACCTTGTTATTGTACTAGTACCACTACTAGTTCCACTACTATACTATGATGGTCTCCACACCTTGTTATTGTACTAGGTCCACTAGTAGTACCACTGCTATACTATGATGGTCACCACACCTTGTTATTGTACTAGTACCACTACTAGTACCACTACTATACTATGACGGTCTCCACACCTTGTTATTGTACTAGTACCAATACTAGCTCCATTACTATACTATGATGGTCTCCACACCTTGTTATTGCACTAGTTCCACTACTACACTATGATGGTCTCCACACCTTGTTATAGTACTAGGTCCACTAGTAGTACCACTGCTATACTATGATGGTCACCACACCTTGTTATTGTACTAGTACCACTACTAGTACCACTACTATACTATGACGGTCTCCACACCTTGTTATTGTACTAGTACCACTACTAGTACCACTACTATACTGTGATGGTCTCCACACCTTGTTATTGTACTAGCTCCACTACTATACTATAATGGTCTCCACCCCTTTGTTAATGTACTAGTACAACTACTATACTGTGATGGTCTCTACACCTTGTTATTGTACTAATACCACTACTAGCTCCACTACTATGATGGTCTTCACACCTTGTTATTGTACTAGTACCACTACTATACTATGATGGTCTCCACACCTTGTTATTGTACGAAGTCCACTAGTAGTACCACTACTATGCTATGATGGTCTCCACACCTTGTTATTGTACTAGGTCCACTAGTAGTACCACTACTATACTATGATGGTCTCCACACCTTGTTATTGTACTAGTACCACTACTAGCTCCATTACAATACTATGATGGTCTCCACACCTTGTTATTGTACTTGTACCACTACTGTACTATGATGGTCTCCACACCTTGTTATTTTACTAGTACCACTACTAGACTAATATGGTCTCCACACCTTGTTATTGTACTAGGCCCACTAGTAGTACCACTACTATACTATGATGGTCTCCACACCTTGTTATTGTACTAGTACCACTACTATACTATGATGGTCTCGACACCTTATGGTACTAGTACCACTACTATAATATGATGGTCTCCACACCTTGTTAAAGTACTAGTACCACTACTATAATATGACGGTCTCCACACCTTGTTATTGTACTAATACCACTACTAGTTCCACTACTATGATGGTCTCCACACCTTGTTATTGTACTAGTTCCACTACTATACTATGATGGTCTCCACACCTTGTTATTGTACTAGCTCCACTACTAAGCTCCACTACTATACTATTATGGTCTCCACCCCTTTGTTATTGTACTAGTACCACTACTATACTATGCTGGTCTCTACACCTTGTTATTGTACTAGTTCCAGTACTATACTATTATGGTCTCCACACTTTGTTATTTTACTAGGTCCACTAGTAGTACCACTACTATACTATGATGGTCTCCACACCTTGTTATTGTACTAATACCACTACTAGCTCCACTACTATGATGGTCTTCACACCTTGTTGTTGTACTAGTACCACTACTATACTATGATGGTCTCCACACCTTGTTATTGTACTAGTTCCACTACTATACTATGATGGTCTCCACACCTTGTTATTGTACTAATACCACTACTAGCTCCACTACTATGATGGTCTTCACACCTTGTTATTGTACTAGTACCACTACTATACTATGATGGTCTCCACACCTTGTTATTGTACTAGTTCCACTACCATACTATGATGGTCTCCACACCTTGTTATTGTACTAGCTCCACTACTAAGCTCCACTACTATACTATTATGGTCTCCACCCCTTTGTTATTGTACTAGTACCACTACTATACTATGATGGTCTCCACACCTTGTTATTGTAGTAATACCACTACTATACTATGATGGTCTCTACACCTTGTTATTGTACTAGTTCCACTACTATACTATGATGGTCTCCACACCTTGTTATTTTACTAGGTCCACTAGTAGTACCACTACTATACTATGATGGTCTCCACACCTTGTTATTGTACTAGCTCCACTACTATACTAGTATGGTCTCCACACCTTGTTATTGTACTAATACCACTACTAGCTCCACTACTATGATGGTCTTCACACCTTGTTATTGTACTAGTACCACTACTATACTATGATGGTCTCCAAACCTTGTTATTGTACTAGTACCACTACTTGACTACTATGGTCTCCACACCTTGTTATTGTAGTAATACCACTACTAAGCTCCACTACTATACTATTATGGTCTCCAAACCTTGTTATTGTACTAGGTCCACTAGTAGTACCACTACTATACTATGATGGTCTCCACACCTTGTTATTGTACTAGGTCCACTAGTAGTACCACTACTATACTATGATGGTCTCCACACCTTGTTATTGTAATAGGTCCACTAGTAGTACCACTACTATACTATGATGGTCTCCACACCTTGTTATTGTACTAGGTCCACTAGTAGTACCACTACTATACTGTGATGGTCTCCACACCTTGTTATTGTACTAATACCACTACTAGCTCCACTACTATGATGGTCTTCACACCTTGTTATTGTACTAGTTCCACTACCATACTATGATGGTCTCCACACCTTGTTATTGTACTAGCTCCACTACTAAGCTCCACTACTATACTATTATGGTCTCCACCCCTTTGTTATTGTACTAGTACCACTACTATACTATGATGGTCTCCACACCTTGTTATTGTAGTAATACCACTACTATACTATGATGGTCTCCACACCTTGTTATTGTAATAGGTCCACTAGTAGTACCACTACTATACTATGATGGTCTCCACACCTTGTTATTGTACTAGCTCCACTACTAAGCTCCACTACTATACTAGTATGGTCTCCACACCTTGTTATTGTACTAATACCACTACTAGCTCCACTACTATGATGGTCTTCACACCTTGTTATTGTACTAGTACCACTACTATACTATGATGGTCTCCACACCTTGTTATTGTACTAGCTCCACTACTAAGCTCCACTACTATACTAGTATGGTCTCCACACTTGTTATTGTACTAATACCACTACTAGCTCCACTACTATGATGGTCTTCACACCTTGTTATTGTACTAGTACCACTACTATACTATGATGGTCTCCACACCTTGTTATTGTAGTAATACCACTACTAAGCTCCACTACTATACTATTATGGTCTCCAACCCTTTGTTATTGAACTAGTACCACTACTATACTATGATGGTCTCCAAACCTTGTTATTGTACTAGGTCCACTAGTAGTACCACTACTATACTATGATGGTCTCCACACCTTGTTATTGTACTAGGTCCACTAGTAGTACCACTACTATACTATGATGTTCTCCACACCTTGTTATTGTACTTGTACCACTACTAGACTAATATGGTCTCCACACCTTGTTATTGTATTAGGTCCCTATAGTAGTACCACTACTATACTATGATGGTCTCCACACCTTGTTATTGTACTAGCTCCACTACTAAGCTCCACTACTATACTATTATGGTCTCCAACCCTTTGTTATTGAACTAGTACCACTACTATACTATGATGGTCTCCAAACCTTGTTATTGTACTAGGTCCACTAGTAGTACCACTACTATACTATGATGGTCTCCACACCTTGTTATTGTACTAGGTCCACTAGTAGTACCACTACTATACTATGATGGTCTCCACACCTTGTTATTGTAATAGGTCCACTAGTAGTACCACTACTATTCTATGATGGTCTCCACACCTTGTTATTGTACTAGGTCCACTAGTAGTACCACTACTATACTATGATGGTCTCCACACCTTGTTATTGTACTAGTTCCACTACTATACTATGATGGTCTCCAACCCTTTATTGTACTAGTACCACTACTATACTATGATGGTCTCCACACCTTGTTATTTTACTAGGTCCACTAGTAGTACCACTACTATACTATGATGGTCTCCACACCTTGTTATTGTACTAGTTCCACTACTATACTATGATGGTCTCCACACCTTGTTATTGTACTAGCTCCACTACTGTACTATGATGGTCTCCACACCTTGTTATTGTACTAGCTCCACTACTATACTATGATGGTCTCCACACCTTGTTATTGTACTAGTACCACTACTATACTGTGATGGTCTCCACACCTTGTTATTGTACTAGGTCCACTAGTAGTACCACTACTATACTATGATGGTCTCCACACCTTGTTATTGTACTAGCTCCACTACTATACTGTGATGGTATACACACCTTGTTATTGTACTAGCTCCACTACTATGATGGTCTTCACACCTTGTTATTGTACTAGTTTCACTACTATACTATGATGGTCTCCGCACCTTGTTATTGTACTAGTTTCACTACTATACTATGATGGTCTCCACCCCTTTGTTATTGTACTAGTACCACTACTAGCTCCACTACCATACTATGATGGTCTTCACACATTGTTATTGTACTAGCTCCACTACTTTACCATGATGGTCTTCACACCTTGTTATTGTACTAGCTCCACTACTATACTATGATGGTCTCCACACCTTGTTGTTGTACTAGCTCCAAAACTAGTACCACTACAATACTATGATGGTCTTCACACTTTGTTATTGTACTAGCTCCACTGCTATACTTTGATGGTCTCCACACCTTGTTATTGTAGTAGGTCCACTAGTAGTACCACTACTAAACTATGATGGACTCCACACCTTGTTATTGTACTAGTACCACTACTAGCTCCACTACTATGATGGTCTTCACACCTTGTTATTGTACTAGTACCACTACTATACTATGATGGTCTCCACACCTTGTTATTGTACTAGTACTACTATTAGACTATGATGGTCTCCACACCTTGTTATTTTACTAGGTCCACTAGTAGTACCACTACTATACTATGATGGTCTCCACACCTTATTGTACTAGCTCCACTACTAAGCTCCACTACTATACTATAATGGTCTCCACACCTTGTTATTGTACTAATACCACTACTATACTATGATGGTCTCCACACCTTGTTATTTTACTAGGTCCACTAGTAGTACCACTACTATACTATGACGGTCTCCACACCTTGTTATTGTACTAGTACCACTACTAGCTCCACTACTATGATGGTCTTCACACCTTGTTATTGTACTAATACCACTACTATACTATGGTGGTCTCTACACCTTGCTATTTTACTAGTTCCACTACTATACTATGATGGTCTCCACACCTTGTTATTTTACTAGGTCCACTAGTAGTACCACTACTATACTATGATGGTCTCCACACTTTGTTATTGTACTAGCTCCACTACTATACTATTATGGTCTCCACCCCTTTGTTATTGTACTAGTACCACTACTATACTATGATGATCTCCACACCTTGTTATTGTACTAGTACCACTACTAGCTCCACTACTATACTTTGATGGTATTCACACCTCGTTATTGTACTAGGACCACTACTATACTATGATGGTCTCCACACCTTGTTATTTTACTAGTTCCACTACTATACTATAATGGTCTCCACACCTTGTTATTGTACTAGCTCCACTACTATACTATGATGGTCTCCACACCTTGTTATTGTACTAGTACCACTACTAGCTCCACTACTATTATGGTCTTCACACCTTGTTATTGTACTAGTACCACTACTAGACTATTATGGTCTCCACACCTTGTTATTGTACTAGCTCCACTACTATACTATGATGGTCTCCACACCTTGTTATTGTACTAGTACCACTACTAGCTCCACTACTATTATGGTCTTCACACCTTGTTATTGTACTAGTACCACTACTAGACTATAATGGTCTCCACACCTTGTTATTGTACTAGCTCCACTACTAGACTAGTATGGTCTCCACACCTTGTTATTGTACTAGTACCACTACTAGCTCCACTACTATTATGGTCTTCACACCTTGTTATTGTACTAGTACCACTACTAGACTATAATGGTCTCCACACCTTGTTATTGTACTAGCTCCACTACTATACTATGATGGTCTCCACACCTTGTTATTGTACTAGTACCACTACTAGCTCCACTACTATTATGGTCTTCACACCTTGTTATTGTACTAGTTCCACTACTATACTATAATGGTCTCCACACCTTGTTATTGTACTAGCTCCACTACTATACTATGATGGTCTCCACACCTTGTTATTGTACTAGTACCACTACTAGCTCCACTACTATTATGGTCTTCACACCTTGTTATTGTACTAGTACCACTACTAGACTATAATGGTCTCCACACCTTGTTATTGTACTAGCTCCACTACTAGACTAGTATGGTCTCCACACCTTGTTATTGTACTAGTACCACTACTAGCTCCACTACTATTATGGTCTTCACACCTTGTTATTGTACTAGTACCACTACTATACTATGATGGTCTCCACACCTTGTTATTGTACTAGGTCCACTAGTAGTACCACTACTATACTATGATGGTCTTCACACCTTGTTATTGTACTAATACCACTACTGTACTATGGTGGTCTCTACACCTTGTTATTGTACTAGTTAGTTAGTACAATAACAAGGTGGAGATCATCATGGTATAGTAGTGGAACTAGTAAAATAATAAGGTGTGGAGACCATCATAGTATAGTAGTCGTACTAGTACAATAACAAGGTGTGAAGACCATCATAGTTTAGTAGTGGTACTACTAGTGGACCTACTACAATAACAAGGTGTGGAGACCATCAAAGTATAGCAGTGGAGCTAGTACAATAACAAGGTGTGGAGACCATCACAGTATAGTAGTGGTACTAGTACAATAACAAGGTGTGAAGACCATCATAGTATAGTAGTGGTACTAGTACAATAACAAGGTGTGGAGTCCATCATAGTTTAGTAGTGGTACTAGTTTTGGAGCTAGTACAATAACAAGGTGTGGAGACCATCATGGTAAAGTAGTGGAGCTAGTACAATAACAAGGTGGAGATCATCATAGTATAGTAGTGGTACTAGTACAATAACAAGGTGTGAAGACCATCATAGTATAGTAGTGGTACTACTAGTGGACCTACTACAATAACAAGGTGTGGAGACCATCAAAGTATAGCAGTGGAGCTAGTACAATAACAAGGTGTGGAGACCATCACAGTATAGTAGTGGTACTAGTACAATAACAAGGTGGAGATCATCATAGTATAGTAGTGGTACTAGTACAATAACAAGGTGTGAAGACCATCATAGTATAGTAGTGGTACTACTAGTGGACCTAGTACATTAACAAGGTGTGGAGACCATCATAGTATAGTAGTGGAGCTAGTGCAAATACGAGGTGTGGAGACCATAGTATAGTAGTGGTACTACTAGTGGACCTAGTACAATAACAAGGTGTGAAGACCATCATAGTATAGTAGTGGTACTACTAGTGGACCTAGTACAATAACAAGGTGTGGAGACCATCATAGTATAGGAGTCGTAGTGGGCCTAGTACAATAAGGTGTGGAGTCCATCATAGTTTAGTAGTGGTACTAGTTTTGGAGCTAGTACAATAACAAGGTGTGGAGACCATCATGGTAAAGTAGTGGAGCTAGTACAATAACAAGGTGGAGATCATCATAGTATAGTAGTGGTACTAGTACAATAACAAGGTGTGAAGACCATCATAGTATAGTAGTGGTACTACTAGTGGACCTAGTACATTAACAAGGTGTGGAGACCATCATAGTATAGTAGTGGAGCTAGTGCAAATACGAGGTGTGGAGACCATAGTATAGTAGTGGTACTACTAGTGGACCTAGTACAATAACAAGGTGTGGAGACCACCACAGTATAGTAGTGGAACTAGTACAATAACAAGGTTTGGAGACCATCATAGTATAATAGTGGTACTAATAGTGGACCTAGTACAATAACAAGGTGTGGAGACCATCACAGTATAGTAGTGGAGCTAGTACAATAACAAGGTGTGGAGACCATCATAGTATAGTAGTGGAACTAGTACAACAACGTGTGGAGACCATCATAGTATAGTAGTGGAGCTAGTACAAGGTGTGGAGACCATCACAGTATAGTAGTGGAGCTAGTACAATAACAAGGTGTGGAGACCATCATAGTGTAGTAGTGGTACTAGTACAATAGCAAGGTGTGGAGACCATCATAGTGTAGTAGTGGAGCTAGTACAATAACAAGGTGTGAAGACCATCATAGTATAGTAGTGGAGCTAGTAGTGGTACTAGTACAATAACAAGGTGTGGAGACCATCATAGTATAGTAGTGGAGCTAGTACAATAACAAGGTGTGGAGACCATCATAGTATAGTAGTGGAACTAGTACAATAACAAGGTGTGTAGTCCATCATAGTATAGTAGTGGAGCTAGTACAATAACAAGGTGTGGAGACCATCATAGTAGTGGAGCTAGTACAATAACAAGGTGTTGAGACCATCATAGCAGTGGAACTAGTACAATAATAAGGTGCGGAGACCATCATAGTATAGTAGTGGAACTAGTACAATAACAAGGTGTGGAGACCATCATAGTAGTGGAGCTAGTACAATAACAAGGTGTGTAGTCCATCATAGTATAGTAGTGGAGCTAGTACAATAACAAGGTGTGGAGACCATCATAGTAGTGGAGCTAGTACAATAACAAGGTGTGGAGACCATCATAGTAGTGGAGCTAGTACAATAACAAGGTGTGGAGAACATCAAAGTATAGCAGTGGAGCTAGTACAATAACAAGGTGTGGAGACCATCATAGTATAGTAGTGGAACTAGTACAATAACAAGGTGTGGAGACCATCATAGTATAGTAGTGGAACTAGTACAATAACAAGGTGTGGAGACCATCATAGTATAGCAGTGGAGCTAGTACAATAACAAGGTGTGGAGACCATCACAGTATAGTAGTGGTACTAGTACATTAACAAAGAGGTGGAGACCATCATAGTATAGTATTGGAGCTAGTACAATAACAAGGTGTGGAGACCATCATAGTATAGTAGTTCATGTAGATTGTTGGTAGAGAGGTAGTTCTGTAGTTGTATAAAGCCAGACTGGAAGGGTTCATGCAGATTGTTGGTAGAGAGGTAGTTGTATACAGCCAGACTGGAAGGGTTCATGTAGATTGTTGGTAGAGAGGTAGTTCTGTAGTATCTAGTCAGACTGGAAGGGTTCATGTAGATTGTTGGTAGAGAGGTAGTTGTCTAGCCAGACTAGAAGGGTCCATGCAGATTTTCTCAAGGTTGGTTTGATGGAGGCAGTTTTAAGGGAATTAGGCACAGTGCCTGAATTAAGTGTTTTGTGATGTATGAGTCCTGTGGGAACAGGGTCCAAGGGGTAGGTAGTTGACCTCATATTATGGACCATTTCAGAGACAGATGTTGGGGTTGTCAATGAGAATGTGGTGAAACTGCAGCTGGGAGGCTCAGTGTGAATCAGGGGGTAGATTGTACAGTGAAGTAAATGCTCTTTATTTCAGATTTGGGGATTTGAAAAATGCATGAACATTTTTACTTTATTCAATGGAGTGGGTAAAGGAGGAGCTAGCGAGTTGTTGAACTAATTTCTTTCATACAGAAAATTTAATTCTGGGGTTCCCGTCACCATTTGCAATGAGATTGGTAAAGTATAATTTGTGTTCAGTGCCTCTTTGTATGCAGTCTGTTGATATACCATGGACTGGGGATGCAGTTAGGTTTGTATGCAGTCTGATGATATACCAGGGCCTGGGGATTCAGTTAGGTTTGTATGCAGTCTGGTGATATACCAGGGCCTGGGGATGCACAGTTAGCTTTGTTTTCATCTAGCTATTCTGCAGTTTGCTCCCAGCAGCTTTCATAGAACATAGATCACTGTTAAACTTGGCGGCAGAGCGTTTGTTTGACTGAATGAATATGACATTGCCTTAAATGCAACGTTAGATGTAAAGTTTAAATTGTCATTCATTACAAATCTTCACTAATCAATCAACAAATGCTTTCCTTTGGACGTATCAATATAATATTATTTAATTAAATACATTTTTTAAAAATACCCCTTTTTGTCAGGAAATAAAATAAACATTTCATTATACTGCGTTGCCCACTCCAGTCAGCAGATGGCGATGTGCGTCTTCTAGGTTCAGGCGACGCTGCCAGTGTGACGAATAATCTAGTGGACGGGACCCTCCAACAACAGCTAGTCAGACACCTCTGTAGCTTTCTAGCAAACATAGCTACAACATTCACGCTCTTTACACTGTTTTGGTGTATATTAGTCGCTGTGTATTCAACACACTTCTGTCGTATGTACTTGTTGGCCCATTTAATTATATATTTACGTTGTTCGTCAGCTAGCTGGTTTGCTAAATTAGTTTAGGACTAGGCTAGTCGCTAATGCTAACTAGCTAACATCCCCGAACATGAGTTCACTAAACTACTCTCCTCCTGATAAAGAAGAGGAGGTCTGCTGGACGGAGAAAGAAGGTATTGTGAAAGAGGAGGAGGAAGAGAAGGATGTTACAATACAAAAACAAGTAGAGGGTGAGGCTGTTATTGTGAAAGAAGAAGAGAAAGACGTTTCAGTGAAAGAAGAGGAAGACGCGTTCAGAGTGAAAGAGGAGGAGGAGATGATGACTGTCACATTGGAGGAAGGAGAGGAGGTTGGAGATCTAGTTAACACCAGTAAGTACTGTCTCTGCAGTCGTTGAACCAATATGCAGTAAAGGGGTTCTACACTTTAATGTTGTTCTGTAGGAATGGCTGAAGCTACACTGTAACGTGTAGAACATCAATAGTGGACCATCAACAAAACGTTAAGAATTGATCAAATGCATCCAATGACAATGCCTGAAATACTGTAGTCCTCAATATCTCCCATTAGATTAGCCCTATATGTAGTCTTAAAGGGGCAATCAGCAGTTGTTACATCCATTTTGGGACGTATACATTAATGATATGTGCCCATCTGTTTCTTGAATAATTCACTTATAAATGCCTCATGAGCTTAGTTCAGCTGTTGTACCCCATCAGAACCCCAAATATAATATTTTTTTCTGTTATCAGTCAGCTAGCGTGCTGGTTAAGTTAGAACTAGCCTAGCTAGCTAACATCTCTGACCATGAGGTCACTAAGCTACTCTCTTCTTGCTAAAGAAGAGGTCTGCTGGACGGAGAAAGAAGTTATTGAGGAAAAGGAGGCTGTTACAGTGATAGAAGAAGAGAAAGTCTTCCTCTTCTTTCAATGAAACGACGTGTTCAGAGTGAAAGAGTAGGAGGATGTTACAGTAAAAGAAGAGGAGGCAGAGAGAGGAGGATGCCGTTTTTGGAATGAAAGAGGAGGAGGGGGAGATGACTGTCACATCAAAAAAGGAGGAAACTGGATATCTGGGCCCAGTTTCCCAAACGCATCTTAAGGCATCCAATTGTTCTAACAGTGAATTTAGCCGTAAGATAGTTTTGGGAAACCGGGCCCTGATTAACACTAAGTACTGTCTTAAAAACAGAGACAGTTGTGGGACTGATGTGTGGTGTTAAATGGGAAATAGCAATTGCTACATTTAAATTATTTATTTATAGGCATTGATTATTGAAGAATATACCACATGCCCCATGAGCTTAGTTCAACTGTTGTACCCCATCAGAACCCAAAATAAGCTTTTTTTTACTCCAATGTTTAGAAACAATGTAAATCAACACTGTATAGCCTCAACATGGTTAAAACTATGTTGATATCATGGATGGTCAGTCCTTGTATCTAGGAATTTGAGAGTAGTTACATTTCTCCAGCCCCATCATCATCTTATTACCAAAACAGTGGTGGAATTACAGCTTTGTTATTGTTTGAACTGCAGATTGGTTGGTTGATTGTTGTGTGGCTTTTTAAAGGGACAACCTAGGATTTAAACAGAAACAAAATGGCAGCCCAGAGACCTAAGCTGTGTTTGAATACTCATACTAACCGTACTATTTGTGACGTGAATTGAGTATGTATGCTTATTAAGGCGGCAGGTAGCCTAGTGGTAAGAGCTTTGGTCATAGTACGATGTAGTAATTATGCCAAAAGTTTCTGGATGTTATACTACAGTTACCAAAATACAAAGTTTACATGCAGAGGACACTTTCTGTGTTTTTAGGGCCCAAAATGCAATTCTTCAGGAAATGGGCGTGGCTTCAAACATTTTTCAGATTAAGAATAAAATGGTGGAAAATATGCAGCTGAAGTCCGACGAGAGAGCGGATACAAACGAACTGCTTTAAATAATTATGACAAATTTTAAGAAAATGTTGATTAATGTAATGACTTCTTCAAATAAGTTACGTTACACGTTATGTTAACTACACTATCCTTACAAAACGCATAGCATATCTTTACAGCCGTATGTACCGGTATGTCAGCTAGGTACCTAACGTTAGTTGGCTACTTATACATCAAACTTGCCAGTATTCTAACTACATTCTAACTAACTACCCAACGTTTATTGACCTGATTATTCACGTCATTCTTAGCCAAGGGGTCGTGTGCGTTCTCAATGGACATAGTTCATTCGAGGGCGTTTGTAAATTCGCTCTGGCTCTCTAGTCCGATTTCTCGTCTGAGTGTACCAGAGCTCAGAATAATGAATTTACTAGCGCTCAACACCCATTGAATATGTCCAGGTGTCAGTAAACGTAGGCAGAAAAAGCTCAAATTAAATTGTTGCCAGCAGCCCAGTTAGTCATCAACACTCTGGATAACATGAAACAGCCTAACCAGCTCTGCTAGGGAAAGTAAAATGGTCAGAGTGAGGTTCTCTCATTTGTGTCTAGCAAACTATCCAACGTTAGCCAGTTAGCTTGGGTGCTTTACTGTCATTGTGAGGTCAGAACTCTTGGATCGACCCTACCCCTCAGCCATATAGTATTAGTTTACAAACAGTGGCGTTATACAAGCTTATGTTTTGGTTTCTGGTGGGGTAATACGGTTGAAACATTTGAGGCATTTATAAGTTATATTCAAGAATCAATGGTTATATGGTAAATGGGTCTTTCTACAACTGTCAGTGTAGATTTCCTGTTGGGGTCAAATTGTTAGAGCTGTTGATAAGTCATTGTATAATATTCTGGCAATTTTGTCTTTTCTTAGCAAGGTGTTGCTAAAATAATGTTAGCCCGCTAACTAGCGATTAGCAGCTAAGTGTATTAAGTGTCAGTGCAAACATAGCTAGCTAATACTGCCTGGTACCAGTGCTGTTGTAGGCCTAGATAAGCATGCTTGGAATAGGCCAAGTATGAATATGTTGGCTAGCTGGCTACATGAAGTAAGAAAGCATGTAATGTAACATCTAATTAGGGTCACCTGGAAACAATGACCAACACTTTTGTTCCTACCAGGTCATCTTCTCTGAGGTTTATTGTCAGTCTACACTCATCAGGTGTATTGCTGCCACCTTCTGTACAGGGTTGTAAAAAACACCCCCAAAATTTTTTGGGGGGGAAAGAACAAATCATACTAATTAAAATATATAATAAAAAATAAACAGTTTGACTAGTGCAATTTCTCACTTGAGCTATAAACACAACAAAGTCCACCTTCTTCACTATTAGTGTGTTGGGATCCTTCTCCTGCATGGCTTCACTACAGACTGTGGGACATCCACTACCTTCTCCTGCATGGCTTCACTACAGACTGTGGGACATCCACTACCTTCTCCTCTCTCCTCACTCCTTCAGCGATTTCACTGCCTCCACATAGGACACCCGCTGGATGGGCCTGATCATCCTAGCTACTGTGACATCCTTCATTCGTACAGGGCACTCTGAACTCGGGAGCGTGATTCCCATCACAATTACAACATGCTTCATCTGACTACGACATATTTATTCCTTCGGCAAACACTTGCCACGTGTCCAAACTTTTTACAATTGTAGCACTGCAGCGGCTTCTGTATATCTCACTTACCCACATTTTACATAAGATGGGAAAACCACTTCACAAAACCACAGTAAAACCTTCCGTCTATCATTCATTTTAATCAACGTGCGTCTACCTAAAATGTTATCCCTAAACCACAAAAGGCTTTCTCCTTTTGTGCTGTTGACATACGAAATCAGCATCATACCACTCCTGGTCACTTGAACTGATTCCACTTTACCCAATTCATCCTTCACCATCTTTGAAACCGTTAACAGGTCACCCAAAATAACATCCTTGCTGCTGATTCCCACTCTGACCCTAAACTGCTGTTCATTACCAACTTTAGCCCTTTTCACGCCACTGTTCTTCACCATCCTCCATGCAGTCTCAACAACTGTACTCGCGCCAAGAGAATCCCACAATGCTTCCTCCATTGCTCCTCCAGTCATCCCCTGAACTCCCTCGCTCTGTGCTGTGAAAGATGTGAGAGTTTGTGTTCTCGAAGTAGCGTCTATATTATAATTCCATCTATATTGTTCTCATTCCATCTATATTGTTCTCATTCCATCTATATTGTTCTCATTCCAGCACATCTGTTGCTTCACCAACTTGTTATCCCTTTCGTCTACACTACTTGCTGTCATTTCCCTTCCTGATTTCCCTCTCTTGGATGTCTCCACCATGCTCCTACAGTCAGTAATTCCTCCCTGGTTTATTAATTGGTAGTCAAACAACAGTATATTCAAGGTGCTGCACATTCTATTCCAAATCTAGAATTAGAATCGTCATTATGTTTCCATGATTTCAACAGTTCACCAGTTAACTAAGCCTATAATGTGGACACCAAGGATGTGGTTACCAAGGAACTTGAAGCTTTCAACTGCTCCACTACAACCCCTTCGATGAGAATGGGGGTTTGCTCAGTGTTTAGTACTTAGCTTAGTGATGAGCTCAGTGTTACTTCTATGCTCGCTTTGAGGAAAGTAATTTAGCTCATCTGGTAGGCTCATGTCACTGGGCAGCTATCGGCTGTGCTTCCCTTTGTAGTCTGTAATAGTTTACAAGCCCTGCCACATCCGATGAGGGTTGGAGCCGATGTTCAAGGGGTATATCAATCTCCCCAGGGTAGCAGTAAACGTTGAGAGATTTGTCCACAAAGGGTTACCCCTCCCATAGGTGGCTCATTATTGGGATTCATTGCTGATTCCTACCTATAGCTCACTATGAAGTGTCTAGTGATACAGGTTAAGTGCCCTGTTGGAGATTGGTGGTTGGTAGTGGAGTCGAGGGAACAAGCAGGGTTGGACACGGCCATGTTATTATCCCACACTGTCTCTGTGGTTCATTTGAACCCCGATCCTGGGAATTAGATTTGATTACAAATCGTCCCAGTCTGTTTGTCCCATTTCCAGCAAGGTTACGAGGCGCTTTGTCATTTCCAGAGTCAGTTTATTTTGGTACTGTCCATATGTAGCTTGTTTTTTGTCACATAATGGCTGAATAAGTGGAACATTTTACCTGGAGCTAACTATGCAGAGCATAGCGCATGTCAAAGGACTTTAGCTTCCCTCCAGGCCTGAGGGCACACGCTCTCTACTAGGCTTAAATTAAAGATACAGAAAATAGGAGTGGCAATATAGTCCGCTATTATCCTCAGTAATTTTCCATCTAGATTGTCAGACCCCGGTGGCTTGTCATTGTTGATAGACAACAATTATTTTTTCACCTTTTCCACATTGACTTTATGGAATTTTAAATTACAATACTTGTCTTTCATAAGTTGGTCAAATATACTTGGATGTGTAGTGTCAGCGTTTGCTGCTGGTATGTCATGCCTAAGTTTGCTAATCTTGCCAATGAAAAAATCATAAAAGTAGTGGGCTTTGTGATGAATGAGCCATCTGTTTCAGTTAAATATTTCCCAAAATTGTATGTAAGGTTCTCCAAAGATTTTACCAACATTCTTTGTCATTTATCTTTGTTTCATTGTGTAGTTGTTTTCTTTTTATTCAGTTTAGTCACATGATTTCTCAATTTGCAGGATGTTTGCCAATCGGTTGTACAGCCAGACTTATTTGCCATTCCTTTTGCCTCATCCTTCTCAACCATACCATTTTTCAATTCCTCATCAATACACTGGGATTTAACAGCTTTTAGTCATTTTCTTAATGGATGCATGCTTATTAGTAACTGGAATAAGCAATTTCACAAATGTGTGCAGTGTCTGGTTGCTCCTCAATACACACCACAGAGCAGCAAATGTTCTTTACATCATCAACATAGGAATCACGTGTTTTATTAAATAATTGAGACACACAAATGACTCGAGGGAGCCAGAGATCAAGATAGCCTAACCATAAGGAAAAAAACTCTTCCTCCTCACGCTGCTGCTGGCCTTCGTAAATTCTGACGTTATGCTCCTGAAGTTTTCAGTAATAGGCTACAACAGCAGTCGGCAACCTTTTCCATTTGGTGCCAATTTATCTGACCATTTCTACTGATCTGGAGCCAGTTATGATTTTCATATTCACATTTTACTGGAACAGTTTCATTTAATTTATGATAGTAATAATAATTATAATAGTCTTTATCTCAAAATCATTATCTGTGATTAATCTATATAAATTGAAATGAAAATTATACAAATCTAAATAATGTTTATTGCCATTGCCAACTATGTAAAAATATTCTACATAAAGCCAACAAATAAAAACATCTAGAAAATATCCAGATAAAAATAAATCACATTGGCTGTGCATGGCCTGTCTACATAGAACTTTAAACAGTGTATCAACTTTCACCTAGGTCTGTCCAAAACGTGATAGCAACATTGTATAAAATATTCTGGGCTCTCAGTTTCCTGCACCAGTGAGTTTGGGACAGACACCGCTGTCGGCTATTTGTGTAAGGGTTAAGAAGTAATCAGGTATTTTATGACATTTCCACTGGATCAGAGCATTACATTTTTCCCTTTCATGTCGAGTGGTTATCAAGAGTGAGAGCTGGAAATATTTTACAAATACTTTGAGGAACTATTGTCATTCGCCAATTGATTTTAGTAAGACTTTGGTTACTTGGTGTTTCAGGTGAAGAAAAAATTACTTTGAGAAGCTTCACAACCCATTAGTGGTGGTGCGTTAAGACAATCAGAAATACTATCAGTCATCCCCAAATGGGCACATTTTATAAACCTACATTTACGCGCAGGCCTTAACATTAAGAGGAGTTTTTCAAACCAAAGACAATGGATAAATTAACAAAACTGACGCATCCTGCGGGGTAAGGTCTGGGTGGTCTGCCATGGGCCGTTTGAGTTGGTATCCGTTTGGGTCGGCATGGGGAATGATTGTATTTCCCAATAGTATGTTGTACCGAAGTTGACCGACTGAAAGGGAGTGTAACTTTGATTATAATTACTCTTCCCTGAAGGAGGGAAACGAGTTACAACACCTGTTTGGCCAGGCCCCTTCCTGGGTCCTCACGCTCATCACCTATGGAAGGCGGGGCTTCCAGTGAGGCACGGATTTAATAGTATGTTGTACCTAGTTTCTCTCCTTCAGGGAACATTAGTTATAGGCATAATGTTAAGCTTGTCATAATTATGAACTTCAACTTAAATACTGGATCTTGCTGTCGGACAGTTTTTTGTATTCAGATCTCTGAAATGCTCTCTAACTACTTAACATTTAGTGTCTCCTTATGTTACGCTGGGAAAACAGTTTTCCAGAAATCCTAAATAATTTCAGAGTTTGCTAAATCCAATGGTTCTAACCGAGTCACCTTAACTTTATTGACAACACCCAAATGGATACTGTCATTAACACAGTTCTTCAATAATTACACATAATTCTTTATACTGTAGCTATTTAGTTATAGTCACATAATCAACTATCATCAGCTGATCCAGGAAGTCATTTTCTGAATTCCAGTCACATGATGTTGACTCACTGGCGAGTACAGTCCACTCATTTCCTCAACACGCTTGATATCCTCCTCCAAAAAGTTTACAGTTATTACAGTTGCTCTCTTATTTCTTCTTGCTTCTTTGAGGAATACCAAGCCATGGCTCACTTGCCAAGCTTGATTTTTGTGTGTGGGATTTGTTTAGGGCAAATCCCACACAAAAAAAGCAAGATTGGAAAGTTACATTGGAATTCAAGTGGATTTCATTATTTCTCTTTCACCCTTAGATCAACATGATGGAGTTCTTGTAAAACATTTTATTTGTATTTTTTTTGCCTTTTTAATGGAATTGAGATTGTCGTATTTACAGCATGAGTTCTTTGTTCACAGTAATAGTGAACACCATTGTCTGATTTTCTGTATATTGCAACAACAACCAAAGTGCTTCTTCATTCATTGGTCTGGTAAAGACAGTTATGTCGTGCTCCATGTTGGATCCAACATCCCTAACAAATTGATGTTTATAATGTGTTATTGTCTGCTTGATTTACGGTAGTGTCTCGTTAGTCTGTTTGGACACAGAGATTCTTACCTCATAATGTGTAGAGAACTGTTCCTTGATGGATAGGGTATTGTACAACACACAGAGCTATTTTCCTTTATTCAGGACATTTAGAATGACAACACATTAATCAAATCAAAGCTCATTTGTCACGTGTGCCGACTACAACAACTGTAACCCTTATTGAAATGCTTACTTACAGGCTCTAACCAATGGTGCCAAAAAAAGAAGAAGAAATTAAACAACAGTAGAAAGACATTTGAAAAAAGAGTAGCAAGGCTATATACAGACACCTGTTAGTCAGGCTTATTGAGGTAGTATGTACATGTAGGTATCGTTAAGTTGACTATGCATATAAGATAAACCGAGAGTAGCAGCAGCGTAAAAGAGGGGTTGGGGGGGGCACACTGCAAATAGTCCGTGTAACCATTTGGTTACCTGTTCAGGAGTCTTATGGCTTGTGGGTAAAAACTGTTTAGAAGCCTTTTTGTCCTAGACTTGGCACTCCGGTACCGCTTGCTTTGCGGTAGTAGAGAGAACAGTCTATGACTGGGGTGGCTTTGGTCTTTGACATTTTTTCGGTCCTTCCTCTGACACCGCCTGGTGTAGAGGTCCTGGATGGCAGGCAGCTTTGCCCCAGTGATGTACTGGGCCGTACGCACTACCCTCTGAAGTGCCTTGCGGTCGGAGGCCGAGCAATTGCCGTACCAGGCAGTGATGCAACCATGCTCTCAATGTTGCAGCTGTAGAACCTTTTGAGGATCTCAGGACCCATGACAAATCTTTTCAGTCTCCTGAGTGGGAATAGGTTTTGTCGTGCCCTCTTCACGACTGTCTTGGTGTGTTTGGACCAATCTAGTTTGTTGTTGATGTGGACACCAAGGAATGTGGACACCAAGGAAGCTCTCAACCTGCTCCACTACAGCCCCATTGATGAGAATGGGGCCGTGCTCGGTGTTCCTTTTCCTGTAGTCCACAATCATCTCCTCCGAGTAGTCTAGTGGGATTATTGACAAAATTATCTGGTGATCAGGTTATGAAATGTCATGACAAAGACATTTTAGTTTCCATGTTTCACCTGAAATATTAAATGATATACAGTGGAGAGAACAAGTATTTGATACACTGACGATTTTGCAGGTTTTCCCACTTACAAAGCATGTAGAGGTCTGTAATTTTATCATAGGTACACTTCAACTGTGAGAGATGGAATCTAAAACAACAAAAAAATCCAGAAAATCACATTGCAAGATTTTTAAGTAATTAATTAGCATTTTATTGCATGACATAAGTATTTGATACATCAGAAAAGCAGAACTTAATATTTGGTACAGAAACCTTTGTATGCAATTACAGAGATCATATGTTTCCTGTAGTTCTTGACTGGGTTTGCACAGACTGCAGCAGGGATTTTGGCCCACTCCTCCATACAGACCTTCTCCAGAACCTTCAGGTTTCGGGGCTGTCGCTGGGCAATATGGACTTTCAGCTCCCTCCAAAGATTTTCTATTGGGTTCAGGTCTGGAGACTGGCTAGGCCACTCCAGGACCATGAGATGCTTCTTACGGAGCCACTCCTTAGTTGCCCTGGCTGTGTGTTTCGGGGTCGTTGTCATGCTGGAAGACCCAGCCACGACCCATCTTCAATGCTCTTTCTTACTGAGGAAAGGAGGTTGTTGGCCAAGATCTCGCGATACATGGCCCCATCCATCCTCCCCTCAATACGGTGCAGTCGTCCTGTCCCCTTTGCAGAAAATAATCCCCAAAGAATGATGTTTCCACCTCCATGCTTCACGGTTGGGATGGTGTTCTTGGGGTTGTACTCATCCTTCTTCCTCCAAACACGGCGAGTGGAGTTTAGACCAAAAAGCTATATTTTTGTCTCATCAGACCACATGACCTTCTCCCATTCCTCCTCTGGATCATCCAGATGGTCATTGGCAAACTTCAGTCGGGCCTGTACATGCACTGGCTTGAGCAGGGGGACCTTGCGTGTGCTGCAGGATTTTAATCCATGACGACGTAGTGTGTTACTAATGGTTTTCTTTGAGACTGTGGTCCCAGCTCTCTTCAGGTCATTGACCAGGTCCTGCCGTGTAGTTCTGGGCTGATCCCTCACCTTCCTCATGTCCATTGATGCCCCACGAGGTGAGATCTTGCATGGAGCCCCAGACCGAGGGTGATTGACCGTCATCTTGAACTTCTTCCATTTTCTAATAATTGCGCCATCAGTTGTTGCCTTCTCACCAAGCTGCTTGCCTATTGTCCTGTAGCCCATCCCAGCCTTGTGCAGGTCTACAATTTTATCCCTGATGTCCTTACACCCTCTCTGGTCTTGGCCATTGTGGAAAAGTTGGAGTCTGTTTGATTGAGTGTGTGAACAGGTGCAGTTAATACAGGTAATGAGTGGAGAACAGGAGGGGTTCTTAAAGAAAAACTAACAGGTCTGTGAGAGCCGGAATTCTTACTGGTTGTTAGGTGATCAAATACGTATGTCATGCAATAAAATGCAAATTAATTACTTAAAAATTATACAATGGTATTTTCTGGATTTTTGTTTTAGATTCCGTCTCTCACAGTTGAAGTGTACCTATGATAAAAATGACTGACCTCTACATGCTTTGTAAGTAGGAAAACCTGCAAAATCGTCAGTGAACAAATACTTGTTCTCCCCACTGTATAGTCCTAGGTCTATATTGTTCTTAGGTGAAGTAATGGTCCTACAGTAGGTCTATGTTGTTGTTAGGAAAGGTTATGTTAAACACTTAATGTACAAACCCTCATTGTCAGGCTGATGGAAAACCTAGCCAAAGATAATTTTAAGTGTTTTAAAAAAAAAAGTATAAAGCAGTTGATTTGCAACAATAACACAAAGATTATATTAAGCAGGACATTCAAGTGAGCCTTACACTTATAATCCAAAGTAATGTGAAATGCACTCAGAAGCAACCTGTAACTGGAGGCTATTTTTGCTGTCAGCCTATGAGAACTGCCCTGAGTTTTCCCGCACGGTGGTGAATTAGTGAATAGACACAGAACTTAATGTGAGTTTCCTTGAGTAGCACTCCTGATCTTGTGCTGTAATATTCAGAATACATTGTGGGAAACTAAAATCTTCGCTCACCATTTTTGCTCCTGGCAGATATACTACATCCATAACTAGTGGTTTCCTCATTACCAGATATACTACATCCATAACTAGTGGTTTCCTCATTACCAGATATACTACATCCATAACTAGTGGTTTCCTCATTACCAGATATACTTCATCCATAACTAGCGGTTTCCTCATTAGCAGGGAGGCGTTTCTGCAACCAAATTGTGTGTGCATCGCCCTCGTGGTGCACAGAAAGGGGCCTATTTTGGAGAACAAAAGTTGTCTGGCACACTGCTTAGGATTTCAAAAACTTGAACTTATTTCTAGTTACCACAAATGTGAAAACAAGATCAAATATGACTTGTTGCTAACTTGACTGTCTTAATTGTGAAATAATTGAACAGATGTCAATTGTTGTACAACTTCATGGTTATTATTTATTTCTAGTCTACAATCATCGATGTTACAACTGTGGAAACAAGGGAAAACAATACAATTGTCATACAATTTACCAGACGTCAGTTGTTGTACAACTTCATGGGTATGCTCTGTGCATCACCTTTTACCTCAAATAAACAGTGGATTTCTGCTGTTGTGGGCATTTTAACCACCTGTCTGACTTTGTTCACACAGGAGAGAGACAAGACTATCGTGGATCCTCTGTGGAGCCTCAACAACACCATGATGCTGATGAGGCAGAGAAAAGTCTCTCCAGATCAGAACTCCTCAAGAAACACCAGCGAGTACACACAGGAGAGGAATCTTACTGCTGCTCTGACTGTGGGAAAAGATTAAACTCTTCAGTAAAACTTAAAATACATCAAAGAATCCACACTGAAGAAAAACCTTTTGGCTGTACTCAATGTGGGAAGAGTTTTGTTAGTTCTAGTAAACTGAAGAGACACCAGAGAACACACACAGGAGAGAAACCTTATAGCTGTGATCAATGTGGGAAGAAATTTACTACATCTAGCTATCTAACTATACACCAGAGAACACACACAGGAGAGAAATCTTATACCTGTAATCAATGTGTAAAGAGTTTTACTCAGCTAAACAGCCTGATAGTACACCAGCGGACACACACAGGAGAGAAACGTTACAGCTGTGATCAGTGTGGGAAGAGTTTTACTAAATCTAGCTATCTACCTATACACCAGAGAACACACACAGGAGAGAAACCTTATATCTGTGCTCAATGTGGGAAAAGATTTGCCAGATCTAGCTATCTAACTATACACCAGAGAACACACACAGTAGAGAAATATTTTGGCTGTGATAAATGTGGGAAGAGATTTACCAGATTTAGCTATCTAACTATACACCAGAGAACACACACAGGAGATAAACCATATAGCTGTGATCAATGTGGGAAGAGTTTCGGTACATCTGGCTGTCTGACAGAACACCAGAGAACACACACAGGACAGAATCTTTATAGCTGTAATCAATGTGGGAAGAAAAATCTGTGACCAGAGATAATCTGGTAAAAGATCTCTGATTAAACATCAGAAAATACATGTTTCATGATATCAATGAAATTATGTTTTTAATATTGTGGAAGTATTTTAGTAGCGTCAAAATGTAGAATGTTTTAACATTGTAGTTGCAGTATTTTAATGATGTCACAATGTAGAACCCTAAACATTTGCTCTGAATTGAAAGAGTACTATTTATGAGATTTAACTAAATGTGACTAACAAAAATAGAGTTGTGTTACACTTACCACGTTGATGACCCACTTGAATCAAAATGCAACACTTCAAAATGTTTAGGTTTTCAATATATCCTAAACTGTTTCTACATATTGGTTATTGATTTGGACACGTTAAAACTGTGTTTTGACACTGCGCTATTCCCACTTAGCAAAATGTAATTCAAAAGACGTTGAAAAGACTATGCCCAACGTCCAATATATGTTCGGTTATAGTTGAAAGTGAAAGTTAAAAAGATGTATTTTCGGGTCGTTTTTTTAAATTACTTGAAAACAACAACAACGTACTTGCAGCCTATACACATGGACGCAGTGTAATGAATTGGTCTATAATCAATTTGATTAACAATTCTACATCCCTCCAGTATTTATTGACAACATTCAAGTGCTAATTATCTTTATTCCACTACTGAAGAAGCATGACACAAATCACCTCATATTTCAAACATTCAGCCTGACAAAAGATACATGTTTTATTATTCCATGCCTCACCATTAAGTTCATTATTGCCCACACATATTAACAAAGGGGTGTACATTTGCTTTTGATATTTCATGTTTACAATTCATGTTACATTTAGTAATCATAATTATTTATGCAACCGACTGACAATTTTTGGGTACTATTATATTGAATTTGTTATCCTGCTTTTAGAATATCAGGGATCATTCTCAGATGTACCAACCCACATGTTCTAGAGCATGACATTTGGGGACTGGGCCCCGATCCAACAACATGCCTATCGGGATATTGCAGGAGTTTGCTCTTGAAATCAGACACAACTAATACAATTTGATTTGAGTTTCATTTGGGCTCGTTCCAAGGGAATGAGAGTTCTAAAAGCTAGTGAGTTTTAGCAGGACGAGAGTTCTAGAAGCTAGTGAGTTTTAGGATTCTATAGAAAGTAAAAGGAGAAAAAAAATGATATGATTGTATATATTTTTTTCATTTATGTTTTGTGGTTGGACTTTAGCACGTCTAGCTCGTTAGCACGTAGGATGCACTGATTGGTGTCACCTCGTTAGTCAGTATGTGTTACACCTGTACTGGCTTGTCCATCTGGTTAGTGGGAAGGTGTTTCACCTGAGCTTGTCCAGGTTCTATTTAAGAATGCCTGGCCCAGTGCGCCAGTTGTCTTGATAGATGTGGAGAGTCACCACCTTTTTGGTTTGCTTCCTGTCTAAGTTTGGTGTGGGTTTTTCTTTTGTTTGCCTCTTGGGCAGATTTACTGGGTCTCATGGTGGGTGTCTTTTAGGTCCCAGTTGTTCTTACTAGTCAACTTTCAGTGGACACCCCTATAGTGTCTTTCAGAACCCCTCCTAAAAAACAAGCTTATATTTTGGGTTGGATATTGCATCCAATTAATATTTTAATCAATGGAATTTCCTTATGCTCATTAGTCTTTCAGTTGTTAGTTCTGTTTTTTATCTTATGTTTGTTGTTGTTAATATTTCAGTTTATTTTCATTGGTGTTTTCCTTTGAAATCATTGTGTTGCATCCAAGTCTGAAATGTGCTGTATAAATAAAGCTTAATTTGATTTGAACATATTGTAAAACAAATTAACCCAATGACCGACCAATCAAGAATCTTGCCAAACCAATAAACAAAAATGTGTAAAAGTAACACATTTCTTGGTCCACCTTAGTCTGAAAAAACAGTATCACTTTTCCAGCCTGCTGAAGGCGTGGTGGAGTGGTAAACAACACCCCCGGCTCTACCAGGGGCTTGAGGTGGTCTCCCACAGCTCTGCTTATGTCATGTTGTGGCCTTGCTGTTCCTTTTCTTGACTGCAACACGGAAAGAAACACATTTAGTCATATTATATAAAACACTCAGGGCCGGTTTCACAGATAAGGCTTAAGCTTAGTCCAAGAACAAAATGCTTTTTTTAAAGCGACTTGCACAGACTTCTCTTAAAATAGTAGTAGATTTAGCCTGTTCTGGACTCAACAAAGCCGATTGCAAGAGGGCAGATTAGAGCTACTTTAGGACTAAATGGAAGCTTAAATGAATCTTTCAAAGAGGCAGGTTTAACTTCTGCTTAGTGTTTGTGAGGGAGCCTGAACTATTTGTAATATTTAAGTGAAGACCAACATGCATTACAGAGGCCAGCCAGACCAGTACTTGTGGATAGGAGGCCTTTACCCAATAGAAACACGGTCTACTAATAGTTACTACATAGTAATATGGTCTACTAATAGTTACTACATAGTAACACGGTCTACTAATAGTTACTACATAGTAACATGGTCTACTAATAGTTACTACATATGGTGATTTGGATATATGTTATATATAACATTACATTATATATAATATGTTACTACATAGTAACATGGTCTACTAATAGTTACTACATAGTAACATGGTCTACTAATAGTTACTAAATAGTAATATGGTGTACTAAGTTACTAGTTAGTTACTTAGTTACTAATAGTTATTACTATGTAGTATGGTCTACTAATAGTTACTAGTTAGTAGTAAGTTACTAATAGTTAGTACATAGTAACACGGTCTACTAATAGTTACTACATAGTAACACGTCTACTAATAGTTACTACATAGTAACACGTCTAATAGTTACTACATAGTAACACGGTCTACTAATAGTTACTACATAGTAACACGGTCTACTAATAGTTACTACATAGTAGCACGGTCTACTAATAGTTACTACATAGTAACACGGTCTACTAATAGTTACTACATAGTAACACGGTCTACTAATAGTTACTACATAGTAACATGTCCTACTAATAGTTACTACATAGTTACTACATAGTAACACGGTCTACTAGTAGTTACTACATAGTAACACGGTCTACTAATAGTTACTACATAGTAACACGGTCTACTAATAGTTACTACATAGTAACACGGTCTACTAATAGTTACTACATAGTAACACGGTCTACTAATAGTTACTACATAGTAACACGGTCTACTAATAGTTACTACATAGTAACACGGTCTACTAATAGTTACTACATAGTTATATGATCAGAATAACTTTTTATTCACTCCAGACATAAATCCCACAACAGCTGAGCAGCGAAGATACAACAGAGCTCATATCCACACGAGAGGGATGGTCCAGCGTATGTTTAGAGTATGGAAAAATAGATTCCAGTGTTTTCACAATACACTTCGTTTCAAGCCAAGAAGATGCTGCCAGGTCATCATTGCTACAGCTGTGCTGCACAACTACCTGAAGCAGCATGACTGTCCTGATCCTCCCATGATCATTATCAAGCAGATGTACCCGTGACTGAGGTAGATGTGTCCATGACTGAGGCAGATGTATCCGTGACTGAGGCAGATGTATCCGTGACTGAGGCAGATGTATCCCTGACTGAGGCAGATGTGCCGTGACTGAGGCAGATGTGCCCGTGACTGAGGCAGATGTTGTTCTGTATCAAGGTTGGTTACAAATGTAGTTTGTGGTGATTAAAATATTCTCACTCATGAATATCCTAATGACAAAACATGTATTTTTCTACATATCATATTGTTCACCATGGCTGGTCATCACTATTGTCTCATTACTGTCTCTTTGTTGGATGATACCTCTCTCTTCCACCTTCATATCCAATTCAACCTGTACAATTCTCATTTCATGTTCTTCAGATATTTCATTTTATGCTCATGAAATTATCTGGTTAATGTTTCATGCATTGTAATCTTCTTTGTCCTCTGCTGAAAGGTGGTGGCAGCACCTTCTCTCAGGGATGTTATAGCAGATGTGGAGGGAACACACTCACTGTGTACTGGCTCTTCCAACCTGTTCACATTCCACCCTCACTGTGTACTGGCTCTTCCAACCTGTTCACATTACACAATCATTGTGTACAGTTGTGGCCAAAAGTTGAGAATGAAACAAATATTAATTTTCACAAAGTCTGCTGCCTCAGTTTGTATGATGGCAATTTGCATATACTCCAGAATGTTATGAAGAGTGATCAGATGAATTGCAAAGTCCTTCTTTGTCATGCAAATGAACTGAATCCCCCCAAAACATTTCCACTGCATTTCAGCCATGCTACAAAAGGACCAGCTGACATCATGCCAGTGATTCTCTCGTTAACACAGGTGTGAGTGTTGACGAGGACAAGGCTGGAGATCACTCTGTCATGCTGATTGAGTTTGAATAACAGACTGGAAGCTTCAAAAGGAGGGAGGTGCTTGGAATAATTGTTCCACAGAGTCTATAAAAGGCAGAGATTATTTAATAATAGAAGTGATGTCACAAAAATATGAATATGAGAAATGTGAAATCCTGATAATAATGCAGATATCTCACCTGAAGTTGTTGTTTCTTGTTGTAATCCTGATAGTAATGCAGATCTCACCTCTAGTTGTTGTTTCTTCTTGTAATCCTAATAATAATGCAGATCTCACCTCTAGTTGTTGTTTCTTCTTGTAATCCTGATAATAATGCAGATATCTCACCTCTAGTTGTTGTTTCTTCTTGTAATCCTGATAATAATGTAGATATCTCACCTTCAGTTGTTGTACTCTTCTTGTGGTAACATTTCCATTAAATTCACAGCAAATTGCAGCCCAACCCGCTTGTTTTACTGCTCAGTAGCAGCAGTGTGGTTTTACATTCAATAACTGGATGGTTTGACAACATTTGTTCATGAGCGTTTTTTCATAGACTAAAGTTTTTTTGAACAAATTATTTTTGCCTCTGCCTTTGTTTCGTCTCAAGATTACTGAACCTAATCAGGATTAACCCAGGTGTTCATACTGAACCTAATCAGGCTTAACCCAGGTGTTCTCATTTAGGCTTACTTACCTGACTCCAGGACTCCAGTCTCTGACTAACTGAGCCTAATTTAAGCCTCGTTCAGGAAAGCTACTTAAATGTCCTAGTTTAACTAGTCCTGGCTTAATCTAAGCCCTGCAGGTTCTGAATGAAACCTAATGTCCAGTGGGATTGATCTGTTTGATCCAATTGTTTGTTTCAGTTTACAGTTGTTGAATCCTTTAAAGGATTGTTGATTTTCAAAACTTTTCAGTTTCAACAAATGCACTGGGTTGGTTGAAAAGTGAAACTGTTTTGACATAGTGGAAGATACACTGAATTTATACTGTTCATACTAAGATGGACTAAAATATGTGCTCATTAGTTATGCAAGAGGGCGGCAGGTAGCCTAGTGGTTAGAGCTGACAAGGTAAAAATATGTTGCTCTGCCCCTGAACAAGGCAGTTAACCCACTGTTCCCTGGTAGGCAATCATTGTAAATAAGAATTTGTTCTTAACTGACTTGCCTAGTTAAATAAAGGTTAAATAAAATAATTAAGTCTGTTGATTGTCAGTCATTGGGTTAATTTGTTTTGCAATATGTTCAAATCAAATCAAGCTTTATTTATACAGCACATCTCAGACATGGATGCAACACAATGGCTTCACAGCAAAAAACAAAAAACAATGAAAAACAAACAATAATATTTACTACACAACAAACATAAGAGGATAAAAAACAAGATTAACAACTGAAAGACTAATGAGCATCCTAAGAAAAATCCATTGATTCAAATATTAACAATTGGATGAAATATATCAACCATAATGAGATGGACAAGCCAGCACAAGTGTAACACATACTGACTAACAAGGTGACACCAATCGGTTCTCCCTACATGCTAATGTGCTAAAGTCCAACCTCAAAACATAAATGGAAAAACCAAACCCTGTAACAGCTTCCCCTTTAAGGTGTTACAGTTTGCTCACCACCAACAGAAAACAACTTCCATTTAACATTATAATCAACTACAATGCTTCACCTACAATACAACAATTAAAAACAAGAAAGAAAAACTGTTTTTCCTCACTAGCTTCTAGAACTCCCGTCTTCCTAAAACTGACTAGCTTCTAGAACTCTCGTCTTCCTAAAACTCACTAGCTTCTAGAACTATCGTCTTCCTAAATCTCAATAGCTTCTAGAACTCTCGTCTACCTAAAACTCACTAGCTTCTAGAACTCTCGTCTTCCTAAAACTCACTAGCTTCTAGAATTCTCGTCCCATTGGAACGAGCCCAAACAAAACTAATATCCAATACGGAAAAACGTGCAGTCAAAATAAATTGTAATCCATGGTAACACACTGGCTAAAGGCAAAACACAAAACGTTTTGACTGCCCACCCTTGAGACGATCAGAAACCAAGTTGTCCTTACCTCGGACACTTTCCACCTCACTGCGGAGCTTCTCTCTTTTCAGGGTTCACTAGATAGGCATGTTGTTGGATCGGGGCCCAGTCCCCAATGTCATGCTCTAGTACATTTTAGAATTAACCCTGATATTATAAAAGCAGGGTAACAATGTCAATATTATTGTACCCCAAAATTGTCAGTTGGTTGCATAAATAATTATGATTACTAAATGTTACATGAATTGTAAATACTATGTATCAAAACCAAATGTACACCCCTTTGTTAATATGTATTGGCAATAATTCACATAATGGTGAGGCATGGAATAATAAAACATGTATCTTTTGTCAGGCTGGATGTTTGAAATATGAGGTGATTTGGGTAGTGGAATAAAGACAATTAGCACTTGGAATATAAAGAAATACTGGAGTGATGTCAGATTATTAAAACTTCTTAGGCCCCTTTTTTCTCTCCACTTCCTCTCTGAATGACGTGCCCAAAGTAAACTGCCTGTATCTCAGGCCCTGAAGACAGAATATGCATATAATTGGTAGCATTGGAAAGGAAACACTGAAGTTTGTTGAAATGTTAAAATAATGAAGGAGAATATAACACAATAGATATGGTAGGAGAAAATCCAAAGAAAAACCAACCATCCCTGGATGCAGTTCCTATGGCTTCAACAGGGTGTCCGCAGTCTATGTTCAAGGTTTCAGGCTTGTAACTTCAAAAATGAATAAGAAATATCAGTTTTAGTAGAGGGACAGTCTTGGAAATTGGTGTTTGTACACGCCATAAAGACATTTCGCACCTGCTCAAATCGGTTTGCTCTTGAACATACTTCTTTCCAAAATAATTATTATAGTTTGATTATACCCTACTCAACAAATAGGATGCAGTCTATCACAGTGCAATCCGTTTTGTCACCAAAGCCCCATATACTACCCACCATTGCGACCTGTACGCTCTCGTTGGCTGGCCCTCGCTTCATACTCGTCGCCAAACCCACTGGCTCCATGTCATCTACAAGACCCTGCTAGGTAAAGTCCCCCCTTATCTCAGCTCGCTGGTCACCATAGCATCTCCCACCTGTAGCACACGCTCCAGCAGGTATATCTCTCTAGTCACCCCCAAAACCAATTCTTTCTTTGGCCGCCTCTCTTTCCAGTTCTCTGCTGCCAATGACTGGAACGAACTACAAAACTCTCTGAAACTGGAAACACTTATCTCCCTCACTAGCTTTAAGCACCAACTGTCAGAGCAGCTCACAGATTACTGCACCTGTACATAGCCCACCTATAATTTAGCCCAAACAACTACCTCTTTCCCAACTGTATTTAATTTATTTATTGTGCTCCTTTGCACCCCATTATTTTTATTTCTACTTTGCACATTCTTCCATTGCAAAACTACCATTCCAGTGTTTTACTTGCTATATTG
Organism: Oncorhynchus clarkii lewisi; assembly: GCF_045791955.1. Lineage (NCBI taxonomy): Eukaryota > Metazoa > Chordata > Actinopteri > Salmoniformes > Salmonidae > Oncorhynchus > Oncorhynchus clarkii. The sequence goes on along the minus strand of NC_092159.1, from coordinate 29,113,727 downwards.
TATTTACCTTGCCATCATGGCCTTTTTTGCCTTTCCCTCCCTTCTCACCTCATTTGCTCACATTGTATATAGACTTGTTTATACTGTATTATTGACTGTATGTTTGTTTTACTCCATGTGTAACTCTGTGTCGTTGTATCTGTCGAACTGCTTTGCTTTATCTTGGCCAGGTTGCAATTGTAAATGAGAACTTGTTCTCAACTTGCCTACCTGGTTAAATAGGTAAAATAAAAATAAATAAATAAAAATGACATTTTAGGGTATTTGAGGAGTAAATAGAAACGTATTTAGACTTTTTGAAACAAAGTTTAAGGATAGATTTTCGGATTCCTTTATCTGCATGTTGAACGAGTGGATTACTCAAATCGATGGCGCCAACGAAACAGAATTTTTGGGATATAAAGAAGGATTTTATCTAACAAAAGAACACTCCATGTTATAGCTGGGAACCTTTGGATGACAAATCAGAGGAAGATTTTCAAAAAGTAAGTGAATATTTAATCGTTAATTGTGTATGAAGCCTGTGCCGGTGGAAATTTTTACGTGGGGCGCCATCCTTAAACAATCACATGGCATGTTTTCGCTGTAATAGCTTTAGACACTTGTATGTTCATAAATGATTCAAATCCATAATATTTCTGATTATTTATTCCAACAGGAAGTTGTCCCGCTAGTGGATCCGTTATTACCATGACGACCGGGACTCCTGTCCCTAAAACTGATTATAGAATTATTATACTGCATGCATGTGTATAGGCTGCAAGTACGTTGAAATTAAATGGTCTTCTTTTCAACTTTCAACTAAAACTTATATTGTAGATCAGGCATAGTCTTATTTTCAACGACATTTTGCTAAGTGGGATAGCCCCAATGTCACATCAAATGTGTCCAAATCAATAGTCCAAATGCAGAAACAGTTTGTGATAAATTGAAATAAAATGTGCTATATACACAAACATCTGCCACAATAATCACATTACTTTTTTTCTTTAAAACAAGCTCCTTACGAACTGCACAAGCACCAAAAACGCTGTTGTTTTGACAAGTAGCAATAAATCACTGATATCGATTAGGGGGTAAATCAGGTTGTACATGCTATTGAAACTAACACAACTAAACAAAACCCCTGGAAACGGGAGATATCTTTTACCTCACTGGTTAGAGGACAACCTGCAGAAGACAGTCAGCTACATTTTGGAGTGATGCATTTAAATGTAGGGGTCACTAAACAAAGGAACACAACACTTATTTGTCATAACTCGTCAATATCATGTTAAAATCATTTGTGTGACAGGAGGGAGATGAGGTTGCACATCCTGTTAAAACTAACAGCTCAAAAACCACACGGAATCTGGGAATAATGTGTACATCACTGGTTAGAGGACAATTTGTAGAAAACATTTTGAAGTGTTGCATTTTGATTCAAGTGGGTCACCAACGTGGTAAGTGTAACACAGCTCTTTTTTAGGTTAGTCACTTTTTGTTAACTCACATAAATACTACTATTCCATTTCAAAGACTTTCCCACTGAGGCTAATATCCATATCATGTTGAAATCAATAGAATAGGTGGCAAACATTTAGGGTTCTACATTGTGACAACATTAAAATACTCCTTCTACAATGTTAAACAATTCTATATTGTGACATTATTTCATTGATATCAATGAGACAACTCCATGTATTTTCTGATGTTTGAGCAGAGATCTTTTATCAGAGTATCTCTTCCCACATTGATCACAGCTATGAGGATTCTCTCCTGTGTGTGTTCTCTGGTGTATAGTCAGATTGCTAGATGTAGTATAACTCTTCCCACATTCATCACAGCTATAAGATTTATTTCCTGTGTGTGTTCTCTGGTGTTTAGCGAGAGGGCCAGATGAAACAAAACTCTTCCCACATTGATCACAGCTATAAGGTTTCTCTCCTGTGTGTCTTCTCTGGTGAACAGTCAGATGGCTAGATGTAGTAAAACTCTTCCCACATTGATCACAGCTATAAGGCTTCTCTCCCGTGTGTGTTCTCTGGTGTATCATCAAATTTTGAGATGTACCAAAACTCTTCCTACATTGATCACAGCTATAAGATTTCTCTCCTGTGTGTGTTCTTTGGTGTGATATCAGGTTGCTAGATGTAACAAAACAATTCCCACATTGAGCACAGCTATAAGGTTTCTCTCCAGTGTGTATTTTCTGGTGTGATTTCAGGCAGCTTGACTGAGTAAAACACTTCCCACATTGATCGCAGGTATGAGGTTTCTCTCCGGTGTGTGTTCTCTGGTGCAGCTTCAAAGTCTGTGATGTTGAAAAGCTTTTCCCACAATCTGAACAGTGGTGAGGCTTCTCCCCTGTGTGTACTCGCTGATGTATTTTAAGTTCTGATGAATCTTTGCAACGTTTCCCACAGTCAGAGCAGCAGTGAGATTTCTCTCCAGTGTGAATTCTCAGGTGTACTTTTAGTGAATTTGATCTTGAGAAAAGTTTCCCGCAGTCGGAGCAGCAGTAAGGTTTCTCTCCAGTGTGTACTCGCTGGTGTATTTTAAGTTCTGATGAAGATTTGCAATCTTTCCCACAGTCAGAGCAGCAGTGAGGTTTCTTTCCTGTGGGTCTCTGCTGGTGTTTCCTGAGGCGTTCTGATGTGGAGAGAGACTGCTTTGCCTCGTCAGCATCATAATGTTGTTGAGGCTCTCCAGAGGATCCACGATAGTCCCGTCTCTCTCCTGTGTGAACAACAAAGTAAGATGGTTAATGGCCCACAACAGCAGAAATCCACTGTTTGTTTTAGATTAAAAGCCCAGAGCCATGAAGTTATACAACAACTGAAGTCTGTTCAATTATTTACAATTGTTGTTTCACATTAGTAGTAATGTCGATGATTGTTGCCTAGAAATAAGTTATTAAAGTTGTTGAAATACTAAGCAGTGTGCCAGACGACTTTTGGTCTCCAACACAGGCTCCTCTCTGTGTTTAATAACATTGTGGCAGGAGGGCGATGCACACAAAATTTGGTTGTAGAAACTCCTCCATTTAATGCGGAAGTTTTCATTTTTCACTATGTTTTCTGAACATTACAGCACACTATCAGTCTGTAGGACACATAACTTCACCTAACAACAACACAGATCTACTGTAGGACCCATAACTTCCCCAAACAATAACATAGACCTGGGACAAATATAATTTTATATTTCAGGTGAAACATGGAAACTAAAATGTCTTCCATGACATTTCATAACCTGATCACCAGATAATTGTGTGAATAATCCCACTAGGCTACTCTGTAATGTGTTGTCATTCTAAATGTCCTGAATAAAGGAAAATAGCTCTGTGTGTTGTACAATAGCCTATCCATCAAGGAACAGTTCTCTACACATTATGAGCTAAGTATCTCTGTTTCCAAACAGACTAACGAGACGATACTGTAAATCAAGCAGACAATAACACATCATAAACATAAATTTGTTAGGTTTGTTAGGGATGTTGGATCCAACGTGGAGCACGGCATAACTGTCTTTACCAGAATAATGAATGAAGAAGCACTTTGGTTGCTGTTGCATGTTGTGATGTTTGTCATGTGACTGTCATTCAGAAAATGATTTCCTGGATCAGCTGATGATAATTGAACATGTAACTTAACAGCTACAGAATTAAGAATTATGTGTAATTATTGAAGAACTGCGTTAATGACAGTATTGATTTGGGTGTTGTCAATAAGGTTAAGGTGACTCTCGGTTAGAACCATTGGATGTTGCAAACTCTGAAATGATTTATCATTTCTGTGCCCATGAAAACTGTTTTCCCAGCGTAATATAAGGAAACTAAATGTTACGTAGGTAGAGTGCATTTCAGAGATCTGAATACAAAAAACTATACTAACAAGACAATAACCTAAACCACAAGGCCAAATCTACACCGGAGGAGCTTACTAAGATGACATTGAATGTTCCTGAGTGGTCTAGTTACAGTTTGGACTTAAATCATCTTGAAAGTCTATGGAAAGAATTGAAAATGGCTTTCTGGCAATGATCAACAACCAACTTGACAGAACAGGAAGGATTGTAAAAAGAATAATGAATATTCACATGAAGATCAGTCGCCTATTGGATGACATCACGACTTCCCATCAAGCCAACTCCTTGAAGGCCTTACAATGACATCACTCACTCCTTCAAGTTTACAGTCAAAAAAAACCTACTTTGCTCAAAACATTTATTTGTTTCCCTTTAGTGTGTTTATACTTTACTGTATTTATATATCACTTTACAACAAGAAAAGTTTTTTTTTTAAGCACTGGAGGACGTCATGAACAATTCCGACATTACAAAAACATAATCAAGTGTAGAATGCCCTTTTAAAACTCACACATTAGTTCAACAACTGCAGAGTTGTGCCCCTGTTTTATAAGATAGTACTCACTGTATTTACTGGTCTTAATCAGATCTCCAGTCTTCTCTTCTTCGTCGTCCTCTAATGTGACAGTAATCTCCCCCTCTTCATCCTTCATTCCAAAAACGTCTTCATCTTCTTTCACAGTAACATCCTCCTCCACTCTGAAGGCGTCTTTCTCTGTAACGTCTTTCTCTTCTTCTGTCACGGTAATAGCCTCACCCTCTACTTCTTTTTGTATTGTAACATCCTCTTCCTCCTCCTCTTTCACTTCTTTCTCCGTCCAGTAGATCGCCTCTTCTTTATCAGGAGGAGAGTAGCTTAGTAGGCTCATGGTCGAGGATAATAGCTTGTTAGCATTAGCGACTAGACTAGTGCTAACTTAACCAGCCAGCTAGTTGACTTAGAACGTAAATATTCTATTAAAATGGGGTAGCTAGTTGTTTCCACATAAGTATGTTTAAATCATAGTGGCAATTAAACCAGGAAATTGTCTAAAGAACTTGAATGTTCCGAGTTTGTTGTCTAGCGAGCTACCGAGGTGGCTGTAGTTGTTGAAGAAGTGTTCCGTCCACTAGATTATACGTCACACTAGAAATATCGCCTGAAAGACACATATCGCCGTCTGCTGTCTGGAGGGAGGAAACGCAGTTGAGGGAAAACTTTTTTATTTCTTCTAGATTGAATTATAATATTATAAAGCAGTTTAGAGAAACGTTGTTTCCTCTCTATTAAATAAGAATATTATATCAACACGTGCAAAAAGCAACATGTGTACACAACAGAAGACTAACAACTGAAAGACTAATGAACATTCTAAGAAAATTCCATTGATTAAAATATTAATTGGATGCAAATCCAACCCAAAATATACCATTTGTTTCCCCATCACTACTTTTCAGCATGTTTTCTGTGAATTAGACTACGGGAGTTTTGTAACTTTTTCTACCTTGGTTTACTGCTAGTTGGGTTCTAACTTGTGTCGGGTACTTGGTCTCGCTGACCATAACCGTGCTGGTTGGCTAGAATACTCATCCCAATGTTAATTGAGTATATAGTTTGCTTATTATACTCATATATGATGTAGTTAGTATGCCAAAAGTTTCCGGATGTCGTACTGAATTCGCCAAAATATGACATATACAGGCAGTACTTTAGGGCTCATAATGCAATTCTTCCGGAAATGGGCGTTGCTTCACATTGTTTTCAGATTTGGAGGAAAATATTCAGCCAAAATCCAACGAGATCGGATACAAATGAACTGCTTTTTATAATTATGACATGTTGAGCAATGTAATAAAGTAATGACTTTTCAGATAAGTTACATTACACGTTATGTTAGCTACACTATCCTTACAAAACGCATAGCATGTCTTTACAGCAGTATGTATCGGTATATTAAAGAGCTACCTAACATTAGTTGGCTACTAATACACCAGTATAGCAACTATATTCTAACTAATTACCCAACGTTTAGTGACTTGATTAGAGCGCAGAATAACTGATGAATTTAATAACGCTCGACACCCGTTGAATATGTCCAGGTGTCAGTAAACATCTGCAAAAAGGCTCAAATTAAATTGTTGCCAGCAGCACAGTTAGTCACCAACGCTCTGGATAACATGAAAACAGCCTAACCAGCTCTGCTAGGGAAAGTAAAATGGTAAGAGTGAGGTTTTCTCTGATTTGTGTCAAGCAAGCTAAGCTATCCAATGCTAGCCAGTTAGCTTGGGTGCTTTACTGTCATTGTGAGGTCAGAACGCTTGGATCGACCCTACTCCTCAGCCATATAGTATTAGTTTACAAACAGTAGCGTTATACGAGCTTATGTTTTGGTTTCTGGTGGGGTAATACGGTTGAAACATTAGGGGTCATTTACAAGTTATATTCTTCAAGTATCAATGGTTATATAGTAAATTGGTATTTCTATAACTTCCAGTGTAGATTTCCTGTTGGGGTCAAATTATTACAGCTGTTTAAGTCATTGTTTAATATTCAGCCAATTTATTTTCATGCCATTACATCAATACAGCCCAACCAGAAGAGGGGATGCTCTTCCTGAACCATGTCCTCCTGCTGGCCTTCATAAATTCTAATGATAGTTTAACCATGTTTCTAGGATATATAGTATATTCTAGAATTCATCCATGATGTCATAATGATAGTTTAACCAGGTTTCTAGGCTATATAGTATATTCTAGAATGACCAGGGTAGATTTCCTGTGGGGGTCAAATTGTTAGCTGTTGATAAGTCATTGTATAATATTCTGGCAATTCTTTTCATGCCATAACATTAAAGGCGAAAGATTGTATTTTCTTAGCAAGGTGTGGCTCAAATAATTTTAGCTCATTATCGCTAGTTAGCGGGCTAGCTAGCTTGCTAAATGTTTTAAGAGTCAGGGCAAATGTAGCTAGCTAATACTGCCTGGTACCAGTGCTGTTGTCAGCCTAGATAAGCATGTTTGTGCAGCGGTATCTTATCAGAGAGGAGTTTTTTATTTTATTTCACCTTTATTTAACCAGGTAGGCTAGTTTAGAACAAGTTCTCATTTGCAACTGCGACCTGGCCAAGATAATGCATAGCAGTGTGAACAGACAACAACATGGAGTAAACAATAAACAAGTCAATAACACAGTAGAAAAAAAGTAAAAAGAGTCTATATACATTGTGTGCAAAAGGCATGAGGAGGTAGGCGAATAATTAAAATTTTGCAGATTAACACTGGAGTGATAAATTATCAGATGGTTATGTCCAGGTAGAGATACTGGTGTGCAAAAGAGCAGAAAAGTAAATAAATAAAAACAACAGTATGGGTATGAGGTAGGTAAATTGGGTGGGCTATTTACTGATGGACTATGTACAGCTGCAGCGATCGGTTAGCTGCTCAGATAGCAGATGCTGAAGTTGGTAAGAGAGATGATAAGTCTCCAACTTCAGCGATTTTTGCAATTCGTTCCAGTCACAGGCAGCAGAGAACTAGAAGGAAAGGCGGCCAAATGAGGTGTTGGCTTTAGGGATGATCAGTGAGATACACCTGCTGGAGCGCGTGCTATGGGTGGGTGTTGCCATCACGACCAGTGAACTGAGATAAGGTGGAGCTTTACCTAGCATGCACTTGTAGGTGACCTGGAGCCAGTGGGTCTGGCAACGAATATGTAGCGAGGGCCAGCCGACGAGAGCATACAGGTTGCAGTGGTGGGTGGTATAAGGTGCTTTAGTAACAAAACGGATGGCACTGTGATAAACTGCATCCAGTTTGCTGAGTAGAGTATTGGAAGCTATTTTGTAGATGACATCGCCAAAGTCGAGGATCGGTAGGATAGTCAGTTTTACTAGGGTAAGTTTGGCTGCGTGAGTGAAGGAGGCTTTGTTGCGGAATAGAAAGCCGACTCTAGATTTGATTTTAGATTGGAGATGTTTGATATGAGTCTGGAAGGAGAGTTTACAGTCTAGCCAGACACCTAGGTATTTATAGATGTCCACATATTCTAGGTCGGAACCATCCAGGGTGGTGATGCTAGTCCGGCGTGCGGGTGCAGGCAGCGAACAGTTGAAAAGCATGCATTTGGTTTTACTAGCGTTTATGAGCAGTTAGAGGCCACGGAAGGAGTGTTGTATGGCATTGAAGCTCGTTTGGAGGTTAGCTAGCACAGTGTCCAAGGAAGGGCCAGAAGTATACAGAATGGTGTCATCTGCGTAGAGGTGGATCAGGGAATCGCCCGCAGCAAGAGCAACATCATTGATATATACAGAGAAGAGTCGGCCCGAGAATTGAACCCTGTGGCACCCCCATAGAGACTGCCAGAGGTCCGGACAACATGCCCTCTGATTTGACACACTGAACTCTGTCTGAGAAGTAGTTGGTGAACCAGGCAAGGCAGTCATTAGAAAAACCGAGGCTACTGAGTCTGCCGATAAGAATATGGTGATTGACAGAGTTGAAAGCCTTGGCCAGGTCGATGAAGGCTGCTGCACAGTACTGTCTTTTATCGATGGTGGTTATGATATCGTTTAGTACCTTGAGCGTGGCTGAGGTGCACCCGTGACCGGCTCGGAAAACCGATTGCACAGCGGAGAAGGTACGGTGGGATTCGAGATGGTCAGTGATCTGTTTGTTGACTTGGCTTTCGAAGACCTTAGATAGGCAGGGCAGGATGGATATAGGTCTGTACAGTTTGGGTCCAAGTTGTCTCCCCCTTTGAAGAGGGGGATGACTGCGGCAGCTTTCCAATCCTTGGGGATCTCAGATGATATGAAAGAGAGGTTGAACAGGCTGGTAATAGGGGTTGCGACAATGGCGGCGGATAGTTTCAGAAATAGAGGGTCCCAATTGTCAAGCCTAGCTGATTTGTACAGGTTCAGGTTTTGCAGCTCTTTCAGAACATCTGCTATCTGGATTTGGGTAAAGGAGAAGCAGGAGAGGCTTGGGCGAGTAGCTGCGGGGGAGGGGGGGGAGGTGTAGCTGTTGGCCGAGGTTGGAGTAGCCAGGAGGAAGGCATGGCCAGCCGTTGAGAAATGCTGCTTGAAGTTTTTGATTATCATGGATTTATCGGTGGTGACCGTGTTACCTAGCCTCAGTGCAGTGGGCAGCTGGGAGGAGGTGCTCTTGTTCTCCATGGACTTTACAGTGTCCCAGAACTTTTTGGAGTTAGAGCTACAGGATGCAAATTTCTGCTTGAAGAAGCTGGCCTTTACTGACTGCGTGTATTGGTTCCTGACTTCCCTGAACAGTTGCATATCGCGGGGACTATTCGATGCTATTGCAGTCCGCCACAGGATGTTTTTGTGCTGGTCGAGGGCAGTCAGGTCTGGAGTGAACCAAGGGCTATATCTGTTCTTAGTTCTGCATTTTTTTTAACGGAGCATGCTTATCTAAGATGGTGAGGAAGTTACTTTTAAAAAATGACCAGGCATCCTCAACTGACGGGATGAGGTCAATATCCTTCCAGGATACCCGGGCCAGGTCGATTAGAAAGGCCTGCTCGCAGAAGTGTTTTAGGGAGCGTTTGACACTGGTCGTTTGACTGCGTACCCGTAGCGGATACAGGCAATGAGGCAGTGATCGCTGAGATCCTGGTTGAAGACAGCGGAGGTGTATTTGGAGGGCCAGTTTGTCAGGATAACGTCTATGAGGGTACAGATTTAGGGTTGTACCTGGTGGGTTCCTTGATGATTTGTGTGAGATTGAGGGCATCTAGCTTAGATTGTAGGACTGCCTGGGTGTTAAGCATAGCCCAGTTTAGGTCACCTAACAGAACAAACTCAAGCTAGATGGGGGGGGCGATCAATTCACAAATGGTGTCCAGGGCACAGCTGGGAGCTGAGGCGGGTCTTTAGCAGGCGGCAACAGTGAGAGACTTATTTCTGGAGAGAGTAATTTTTAAAATTAGTAGTTCGAACTGTTTGGGTATGGACCTGGAAAGTATGACATTACTTTGCAGGCTATCTCTACAGTAGACTGCAACTCCTCCCCCTTTGGCAGTTCTGTCTTGATGGAAAATGTTATAGTTGGGTATGGAAATCTCAGAATTTTTGGTGGCCTTCATAAACCAGGATTCAGACACGGCAAGGACATCAGGGTTGGCAGAGTGTGCTAAAGCAGTGAGTAAAACAAACTTAGGGAGGAGGCTTCTGATGTTGACATGCATGAAACCAAGGCTTTTTTGATCACAGATGAGGGTGCCTGGGGACATGCAGGGCCTGGGTTTACCTCCACATCACCCGCGGAACAGAGGAGGAGGAGTAGTATGAGGGTGCGGCTAAAGGCTAAAGGGGTGCGGGTAGAGCAGAGGTAAGCCCAGGCACTGGGTGATGATAAGAGAGGTTGTATCTCTAGACATGCTGGTTGTAATGGGTGAGGTCACCGCATGTGTGGGAGGTGGGACAAAGGAGGTATTAGAGGTATGAAGAGTGGAACTAGGGGCTCCATTGTAAACTAAAACAATGATAACTAACCTGAACAACAGTGTACAAGGCATATTGACATTTGAGAGAGACATACAGCGAGGCATACAGTAATCGCAGGTGTTGATTGGGAGAGCTAGCTAAAACAACAGGTGAGACAACAACAGCAGGTAAAATGCCGTTGACTAGGCAGAGAGGGTCGGATTAACTACACAGAGCCTGAGTTTGCGGCTGGGGCCGACAGATAAAACATAAATAAACAGAATGGAGTACCGTGATTAATGGACAGTCCAGCAGGCATCAGCTATGCAGCCAAGTGATCACAGAGTAAGCAAAGTATGAATATGTTGGCTAGCTAGCAGGCTACATGAAGTAAGAAAACAACATGTAATGTAACATCTAATTAGGGTCAACTGGAAACACTGACCAACACTTTGGTTCCTACCATATCTTCTTCTCTGAGGTTTATAGTCAGACTACACTCATCAGGTGTATTGCTGCCACCAACTGTACGGGGTTATAAAAAATAACCAAAACGCAAAAAAATGGGATTAACAAATCATACTAATTATGTAAAATAAAAAAAGTCAACACAAACCAAATTCACCCCACTACCCTGAATTTTAAACAAACATGGTACTATTCAGATCCCTACACAGGTTCAGGAACCTGGGAGGGGGAACGTCTTCATTCAGTATTCCATGTAACATTTCGTCTGAAGTCCTGGAGATCCAGAAATCTATTTGCCGCCTATATGTACATGTAGGTAGAGTTAAAGTGACTGTTCTTCACCATCCTCCACGCAGTCTCAACAACTGTACTTGCGCCAAGAGAATCCCACAATGCTTCCTCATTGCTCCTCCAGTCTTCCCCTGGACTCCCTCGCTCTGTGCTGTGAAAGATGTCAGTTTGTGTTCTCAAAGTAGCACCTATATTGTTCTCATTCCAGCACACCTGTTGCTTCACCAACGTGTTATCCCTTTTGTCTACACTACTTGCGGTCATTTTCCCTTCCTGATTTCCCTCTCTTGGAGGTCTCCACCATGCTCCTACTGTCAGTAATTCATCCCTGGTTTATTAATTGGTAGTCAAACAACAGTATATTCAAGGTGCTGCACATTCTATTCCAAATCTAGAATTAGAATCATCATTATGTTTCCATGATTTCAACAGTTCACCAGTTAACTAAGCCTATAATGTGGACACCAAGGATGTGGTTACCAAGGAACTTGAAACTCTCTACATGCTCCACTACAACCCCTTCGATGAGAATGGGGGCGTGCTCCGTGTTTAGTCCCAGGGTCCTTCACTTAGTGATAAGCTTTGAGGGACTATGGTGTTGAACGCTGCACTGTAGTCTATGAATAGGATTCTCACATGGGTGTTCCTTTTGTCCAGGTGGGAAAGGGCAGTGTGAAGTCCAATAGAGATTGCATCATCTGTGGATCTGTTGGGGCGGTATGCAAATTGCAGTGGGTCTAGGGTTTCTGCGATAATGGTGTTGATGTGTGCCACGACCAGCCTTTCAAAGCACTTCATGGCTACAGACGTGAGTGCTACGGGTCAGTAGTCATTTAGGCAGGTTACCTTAGTGTTCTTGGGCACAGGGACTATGGTAGTCTGCTTGAAACATCTTGGTATTACAGACAGGGGATGAAAATGTCAGTGAAGACCCTTGCCAGTTGGTCAGCGCATGCTTGGAGTACACGTCCTGGTAATCCGTCTGGCCTTGTGAATGTTAACCTGTTTAAAGGTCTTACTCACATGGGCTGCGGAGAGCGTGATCACAAAGTCGTCCGGATCAGCTGATGCTCTCATGCATGTTTCAGTATTACTTTCCTCGAAGCGAGCACAGAAGTTTATTTAGCTCATCTTGTAGGCTTGTCACTGGCCAGCTATCGGCTGTGCTTCCCTTTGTAGTCTGTAATAGTTTGCAAGCCCTGTCACATCCGATGAGGGTCAGAGCCGGTGTTCAAGGGGTATATCAATCTCCCCAGGATAGCAGTAATACGTTGAGATGTTTGTTCACAAAGGGTTCCCCCTCCCATAGGTGGCTCATTAATGGGATTCATTGCTGATTCCTACCTGTAGCTCACTATGAAGTGTCTAGTGATACAGGTAAAGGGCCCTGTTGGAGATTGCTGGTTGGTAGCTGAGTCGAGGGAACAAGGCATGTTATTATCCCACACAGTCTCTGTGGTTCATATGAACCCCGTTCCTGGGAATTAGATTTGATTACAAATCGTCCCAGTCTGTTACCACAGAAGGGGTCCGTTTGTCCCATTTCCAGCAAGGTTACGAGGCGCTTTGTCATTTCCAGAGTCAGTTTATTTTGGTACTGTTCATATGTAGCCTGTTTATGGTCACAGAATGGCTGAATAAGTGCAACATTTTACCTGGAGCTAACTATGCAGAGCATAGCGCATATCGAATGACTTTAGCTTCCCTCCAGGCCTGAGGAAACACGCTCTCTTGTAGGCTTAAATTAAAGATATGGAAAATAGGAGTGGTAATATAGTCCGCTATTATCCTCAGCAATTTTCCATCTAGATAGTCAGACCCTGGTGGCTTGTCATTGTTGATAGACAACAATTGTTTCACCTCTTCCACACTGACTTTATGGAATTCTAAATTACAATGCTTGTCTTTCATAATTTGGTCAGATATACTTGGAAGTGTAGTGTCAGCATTTATGCTGGTATGTCATGCCTAAGTTTGCTAATTTTGCTAAATGAAAAAATCCTAAAAGTAGTGGGCTTTGATGAATGATCTTTCTGATTCAGTTAATGATGGAGCAGAGTTTGCCTTTTTCCCAAAATTGTATGTAAGGTTCTCAAAAGCTTTTTTACTATCATTCTTTGTAATTTATCTTTGTTTCATTGTCTTTTTCTTCAGTTTAGTCACATGATTTCTCAATTTGCAGGATGTTTGCCAATCAGTTGTTCAGACAGACTTTTTTGCCATTCCTTTTGCCTCATCCTTTTCAACCATGCCATTTTTCAATTCCTCACCAATCCACTGGGATTTAACAGCTTTTACAATCATTTTCTTGATGAGTGCATGCTTATTAGTAACTGGAATAAGCAATTTCATAAATGCATGCAGCGTCTGGTTGCTCCTCAATACATACTACAGAGCAGCAAATATTCTTTACATCCTTAACATAGGAGTCACCCATTTTTATTAAATAATTGAGACACACAAATGACTCGAGGGAACCAGAGATCAAGATAGCCTAACCATAAGAAAGAAAAAGTTTCCAGTAATAGGCAACAACAGTCGGCAACCTTTTCCATTTGTAGTGCCAATTTATCTGACCATTTCTACTGATCTGGTGCCAGTTGTGATTTTCATATTCACATTTTACTGGAACAGTTTAATTTAATTTATAATAGTAATAATAATTATAATAGTCTTTGTATCTCAAAACCATTTTCTATGAGTAATCTACAGTCAACCTAAATGAAAATGATACAAATCAAAATAACTTTTATTGCCATTGCCAACTATGTAAAAAATAGCCTACATAAAGCCAACAAATAAAAGCAGCTAGAAAATATCCAGATAAAAATAAATAACATTGGCTGTGCATGGCCTGTCTACACAGAACTTTAAACAGTGTATCAACCATCACCTAGGTCTGTCCGAAACGTGATAGCAACATTGTATAAAATAGTCTGGGCCCTCAGTTTCCCCGCGCCAGTGAGTTTGGGACAGACTCGGCTGTAGGCTTTTTGTGTAAGGGATAAGAAGTAATCAGGTATTTTATGACCTTTCCATTGGATCAGAGCATTACATTTTTCCCTTTCATGTCGAATGGTTATCAAGAGTGAGAGCTGGATTTTTTTTACAAATACTTTGAGCAACTTGTCATTCGCCAATTAGATTTTAGTAAGACTTTGTTTACTTGCTGTTTGAGGTGAAGAAAAAAATACTTTGAGAAGCTCCACAAATCATTAGTGGTGGTGCGTAAATACTATCAGACATCCCCAAATAGGTGCATCGCTCTCTGTTGGCTAAAACGCAATTTGGTTGCAGAAACTCCTCCATGCTAATGCGGAAATCCCTAGTTATACCAATACCATAGACCTACTGTAGGACCCATAACTTCACCTAACAACAACATAGACCGACAGAAAGGTGCCTATATTGTAGACTAAAAGTTGTCTGGCACACTGCTTAGGATTTCAACAACTTTAAAAACGTATTTCTAGCATACACTCGTTGATGTTACTACTAATGTGAAAACAAGACAAATATGATTGTTGTTCACTTGACTGTCTTAAGACAAATGTCAAATAATTAACATTCATTACAGACATCATTGTTTGTACAACATAATGGCTATGCTGTTGGCATCTCCTTTTTACAGTGTATTTTTTTCTGTTGTGGGCCTTAAACCACCTGTCCGACTTTTTGTTCACACAGACGGGACTATCGTGGATCCTCTGGGGGGCCTCAACAACCTCATGATGATACTGATGAGGCAGAGAAGAGTCCCTCCACGTCAAAACACCTCAAGAAACACCAGCAGAGACCCACAGGGAAGAAATCTCATTGCTGCTCTGACTGTGGGAAAGGTTGCAAATCTTCATTAGAACTTAAAATACACCAGAGAACACACACTGGAGAGAGACCTTATAGCTGTGATCAATGTGAGATGAGTTTTACTGGATCAAGCAATCTGATTCGACACCAGAGAACACACACAGGAGAGAAACCTTATAGCTGTGATTAATGTGACAAGAGATACATTGATAAAAGATCTCTGATCAAACATCAGAAAATGCATACATGAAGAAGTTGTTTCATGATATCAATGAAATAATGTCACAATGTAGAATGTTTTAACGTTGTAGTAGGAGTATTTTAATGATGTTCTACCTTATCGTTTGCCCTGTTCAATTGATTGCAGCATGATATGGATATTAGCCTCAGGGGAAAATCCAGGCTCTGAATTGAAAGCGTATTATTTAACAAAAAGTGACTCACAAAAAAAGAGCTGTGTTACACTTACTGCGTTGGTGACCCACTTGAATCAAAATGCAGCACTTCAAAATGTAGCCAGCTGTTTTCTACAAGTTGAAAAAGCTGCTTGTTTAAAAAATACATGTAATATGATAATTGTTGCAGATGTTTGTGTAAATACACACATGAAAGCAGTATAATAAATTGGTCTATAATCAATATTAACAATCTGACATCACTCCATTATTTCTTGACAACATTCAAATGCTAATTGTCTTTATTCCACTACTGACGAAGCATGTCTCAAATCACCTCATATTTCAAACCTTCAGCCTGACAAAAGATACATGTTTTGTTATTCCATGCCTCACCATTAAGTGAAGTATTGCCAATACAAATTAACAAAGGGGGGTACATTTGGTTTTGATTTCCGTATTTACAATTTGTGACAGTAATCTTAATTATTTATGCAACCAGCTGACAATTGTTGGGTACAGTTGTCTTGACAATGTTGCCCTGATTTTATAATATCAGGATTCATTCTCAGATGTGCTAACCCAAATGCATGACATTGGGGACTGGGCCTGATCCAACAACATGCCTATCGAGTGAACCCTGAAAAGAGAGAGCGAAGTAAGGTGGAAAGTTACTACGGATATTGCAGGAGTTGGTTGCTGATTCTCAAGGGTGGGCAGTCAACAAGTTTTGCATTTAGCCAGTGCGTTGCCATGGATCACAATTTATTTTGACTGCACGTTTTTCTGTATTGGAGACAAGATTTTTGGGGGCTCTTTCCAAGGGGATGAGTTCTAGAAGCTCGTGGGTTTTAGGATTCTATTGAAAAAAGGATTTAAAAAATAATACTAAATAATACTATTGTATATTATTATTTAGAAATGTGTTTTTTCTTGTTTTTAATTGTTGACAAGCCAGTAGACAGCATGTTGATATTGTAGAAGCATTGTAGTTGATTATGTGAAATGGAAGTTGTTTTCTGTTGGTTGTGAGCAAACATGTCCAACAAAAATATGGAATATATTTGTTGTCTAAAGGGGGAAGGTGTTACAGGCTTTGGTCTTTCCATTTATGTTTTGAGGTTGGACTTCAGCACGTCTAGCTCGTTAGCACGTAGGACGCACAGATTGGTGTCACCTAATTTGTCAGTATGTGTTACACCTGTGCAGGCTTGTCCATCTCGTTAGTGGGAAGGTGTTTCACCTGAGCTGGCCCAGGTTCTATTTAAGAGTGTCTGGCCCAGTGCTCCAGTTGTCTTGATAGATGTGGAATGTCAACAACATTATTTGCATCCTGTTTTTAAATTTGCTGTGGCTTTTTCTTTTGTTTGCCTCTTCTTGGGCAGATTTAGTGGGTCTCATGGTGGGTGTCTTTTAGGTCCCAGTTGTTGTTACTAGGCAACTTTCAGTGGACACTGAGAGCAAATTATTGTTTTATGCAACAGAATAGAGGGTTCTTATAAATATTGTGTCTGTGTTCTACTGAGCATTGGCCTCTGAGAGAAAACACTGACAGGAGATTTACAGTGTCTTTTGGGTGATGAAACCTAGAGACCGCATTCCAATCCATGAGTTAATGTTTCTGTTCTATATAGTACCAGGGAGAGATGACCCCAGGGCCAGACCCTGGTCTCTACACAAAGAGTACTGTTTTTACAGCAGATACTGTCTGCTGAGAATTATACGTTTCTTTCATACAAATCTTAACCTTGTGACCCGTTGTTCGTCATGTAGGTTGACAGGGGTGTATCTTGGCTATAAAAGACCTTTGTACTTTTGTCCTGTGGGTCGACCAGCCATCATTATCGTAGAGACTCAATTTATTCACTTTATATGTGCACGTTGTATTGACCTGCTCCCTTATTAAGTGACTAAAGATTTAGTTTAAGCATAACTCTGACTTGTGTGTTAAGTTTCTCTCATTTGATATTAAAGAAGTTAACCACCACATTTGGCAATGGGGATGTTATTCTTCACTTGGTGACCGCTCCTGACGACCTGGGTAAATGGTACATGAGGGATTCCTCAATCTTGGGATCTCAGAGAGACCACACTTAGGGAACGGAGCAGATGGACCCACCTTTGATCTGAGAGGCAGTGAGCCGAGTGGATACCACATCTCGGAAGTAGTTTTTTTAAAATTAATTAAGATGTGAGCGAAACTCGTTCCTGATAAATGGTGCTCAAACTTGGGATCTCAGGGAAAACATCCGGAATCTGTGCGAACTGTGTTTACCAGTCATGACCATTTATGATTTAGTATAAGATAGTAAGGTAATTGTTGTAATTGTCTTAAACCTGGACCCCATTTTAGAATTATTAATATATGTAAATGTATGAGTTGCATTATCCTAGGATCTAACCATGATAGAAATGTGAATATATTCCTGCAGGTTAAAATATTGTTGAAAAACAACTAATTCATTAGGTAGATTGAGAATAGCATTGTGTGACTGTGATATGAGAGTTGTGCCTGTGGTATGAGAGTTGTGTGACTGAGTCTTAATCTGAAGTTTGGATAGTAACATCAAAGAATATCGCGGGGTGGTTTTGAGAGCGGGATGATATTTTAGAAAGCAGCGGAAGGTCTATAGTTCCTGGGAGACTTGATTTTTGCCGTGGTCTCTGGGAGATTAGAGAACCGTTGACGATCCGGTCATTGTCCGGGAAACAAACGTTTATTTTTGGTTCTGCTGAGAGTTGTCACGTTCTGACCTTTATTTCCTTTGTTTTGTCATTATTTAGTATGGTTGGGGTGGGCAGTCTATGTTTGTTTTTCTATGATTTGGGTATTTCTATCTTTCGGCCTAGTATGGTTCACAATCAGAGGCAGGTGTCAATAGTTGTCTCTGATTGAGAGTCATACTTAGGTAGCCTGGGTTTCACTGTGTGTTTGTGGGTGTTTGTTTCTGTGTTTTTCACCACACGGTACTGTTTTGGGTTTCGTTCATTCCACGTTTTTGTATTCAGTTGTTCATGTGTACATTTTCGTATTAAAAGAACCATGGACACTTACCACGCCGCATATTGGTCCTCTGATCCTTTTCGCCTCTCCTCTTCGGGAAGAAGAGGAGGAAATTGAGTCCTTGAAAAAGCAAATAGATTGGTTGCCGTGAGTACCTGAGAATTTCTTACTTTTTGTATGGATTTTGTGAATAGATGAAAATATGATGAATTGTACGTATGTACAATGATTACTAGAGATTTGCTAAAGTAATACTTGGAATATAATTAGATACAATTTAAACAACCCATACGTAGATTAAAGTAGGTTTTGAGTTGATATCTTTTAATGGATAATTTGATAAAGATGAGGTTTAAGCATTATTAAACAGTCTACAGTTGGGCAGTTGTCTCAGAAACTGATGGGAGTGTGTCCACTTTAGGGTGAAACTATAAAACGCTTATTGGACTTTCCCCTTTTTTTTTTTTCTTTTTTTTTTTACTCCATTTTAAATAAAACTGCCCGGCAAGGCGAAAGGCAAAATATTTAACTTTCACACATTAACAAGTCCAATACAGCAAATGAAAGATACAGCTTGTTAATCTACCCATGTCTGATTTAAAAAAAAAAATGTTTTACAGCGAAAACACAACATATATTTATGTTAGACCACCAAATCAAAAGAAAAACACAGCCATTTTTTCCAGCCAAAGAAAGAGTCACAAAAGCAGAATTTGAGATAAAAATGTATCACTAACCTTTTGATAATCTTCATCAGATGACTCATGACATGTTACACAATACATTTCATGTTTTGTTCGATAATATGCATATTTATATCCACAAATCTCGCCATGTTCAGAAATGCCTCCGGAGGAATTATGGAAAATATCCGGAGGAATATATCCGAAGAAATATCTGGAGGAATTATGGATAGCTTCGCCAGATAACAGAAATTCTCAAACTTTGACGAAAGATACATGTTCTACATATAATTAAAGATACTCTGGTTCTTAATGCAACTGCTGTGTCAGATTTTTTTTTTTTTTAACGTTTTGAAAAAAGCCTACCATGCAATAATCTGAGACAGCGCTCAGACGTAAATATATTTCTCCGCCATGTTGGAGTCAACAGAAATACGAAATTACATCATAAATATTCCCTTACCTTTGATCTTTCATCAGCATGCAGTGCAAGGAGTCCTAGTTCCACAATAAATCGTTGTTTTGTTCCATAATGTCCAATTAGCTGCATTTGCTAGCACTTTCAGCTCACATGCCCAAAAGCTGACGCTGGTCCAGGAGAACTCGGACAAACTTCAAAAATATATATTCCAGGTCGAATAAACTGGTCAAACTAAGTAGAGAATCAATCTTCAGGAAGTTATTTTCATATATATCCAATAACGTACCAACCGTAGCATACGTTTTCATCTGCAGCCAAATGGAACGATAGTGACATCCACAGACAAATGCGCAACCAGGAAATGGCATTCTGTCGGGACAGTGACTCATTCCCCTCCCATTCGGTCAAAGTTCACTCCAGAGGCTCCATTCCACGTTCTACTGAATGAGGACATATAGTAGTGGAAGGCGTAGGAAGTGCTACCAGATCCATATCTTATTTGGAAGTGAGTAGGCGATGACTTGAAATTAGACACGCATTCAGAATTTCACTTCCTGTTTGGAAGATTGCCTGCCCTATGAGTTCTGTTATACTCAGACATAATTCAAACAGTTTTAGAAACTTCAGTGTTTTCTATCCAATAGTAATAATAATATTCAAATATTAGCAATCTAAAACAGAGTAGGATGTAGTTCACTATGGGCACGCAATTCATCCAAAGTGAAAATACTGCCCCCTATCCCCAACAAGTTTTAAGGCCTGAGTGGGGTGTCTTCCCAGTATGACAGGAATTGCTAGATTTATTGAATAAACCTTTTTCTATAAAGTTAGAGGGAACCAAGGTGGCTGACTAGCTGTTGATGAAGAGTCCCGTCCACTAGATTATACGTCAGTGGCAGAATCACCTGAAAGATGCACATCGCCATCTGTTGACTGGAGTTGGTATCGCAGATGAGAAAATACTTTCAGACAAAAAGCTACTACAAAGTGTAGCTAAATTGAATAACTTTGGTCATACTCACTCAGCACGTGATGTCAATGGACGTCGAATTATGGGCGATATCAGGTCTGTCTATTGTGGCCGCTATTTCACCCTAAAATAGTCATACCAAATTGGGTTGTGTATAACTATGCAAATGTCTCTCAGACAAGGTGACTTTGATCAATATACACTCTAAAAAGTAAAGGTTCCTGGAGTATCCTTTAGGGGTTCTTCAAATTGAAACTGTGGGGGAACCCCTAAAAGTTATTCAAAACATTTTGTAGGATCCCCTATAAGTTCTTTGAAGAACCCCTTATCATGGTTCCTCAAATAACCTTTTGGGGTTCATTTTTTAAACTCCCTGTCCACCCTCCCTCCATTATAAAACAATATTTCAATAATGATAACAACAATATTGATTTAAATAATTCATTGTTTATTTAGTGGCTCCACAAATGTGAATTAATATTTACAAAACAATTTACCAAACAAAACACACTACAAAATTGCAACATTTCTGCAGACATGTCAGACCATAATAAAATTACTTTGTGAAGTGCTTTTCATGACATTAAAAGAATCATAAATAATGATGTACAATAAAAACAACATACATTAAAAAATGAATCATAGGTAAACTAATAATATTGTAGACTTGATGCTAAATACAGATTTTTCAGCTTTAGTGTGTATATCGTATCCACTTAGTTATGTTAGGAAGTTTGCCATCTTTATGACCGGCCCTGGTAACTTCACCCCAACTTCTCTTATCCCCAGAACACAGTAACTTAACAACATAAGTGATTCTCTGAAATTTTTGTGAAATTTAAGGGGAATTAAAAAATCAGCTCTAGCAGAGGCCCAAGTCCCATGGGGACGTCCTCGAGGGCGTGGATGTTCTCCCCATCAAAGGCCAGCGGGATTTGACTCTCATGGTGAAATGGATTTCCGCCGATGTGAAGAGCGGTGAAATCTGTGACAACAAAAGTAAGAAAATATTAATACACATACAATTAACAAAGAACATAACAAATGTTCAGCTGTAGTTTTATATAAGCATGCACACGTATGTTTATGAAGAAACAGATGATTGGTGCATAGGCATACCTTGTCACGGACATAAAGGCCACTCGGGTCCTCATTGAAGAGCAGGATCGCTGCTGTGGTCTCCAGTCCTAGTAAAGTAAAGCAATGATCTTACTACACTTGCAAATTTTATTACAAAATACATTAGAGAAAGGGAAGGAATAAGAGCAAATACCTCTTCTGTATTGTCCTTCAGGGACCGTCAAAATAGCAGGATGATGTCCTAACCCCTGCCTCGCCTCTCTACCTCTGCTAGTCCTTGAATTATATTTTTGTCTATATCCATTCCATGGACTTGATTCATTTATGAGAAGATCTGAAAAGATAATTTTCACACATTTGTATGCTAATAGATTTCAGTTTGTATTGACTGCTATGTAGGTTAAATGTACACGTTAAATGCAGCTGTCCTACAACAGATCTGTTCCTTCTTCTTGATCCCAATTGCATTGTGTCCATGTTCTGTCCAATAAGAATTTCAAAGGAAGATAAAATGTGTCAAAGTATAGTCTTAAAAGCATTAAAACAAATATATATACAATTTAATGCAAAATAGAAGAACATATTGGAGAAAGAGCTAGTCTAGACACTGTATTAATACCATTATGCATTTGAATCCAATCTCCAGCTACCATCTAAGATATTAATTTCCCTCGACAAGAGGTCATCCATGTAACGTTTCCAAAATGGGATAGTATTGCCCATGTAACGTTTCCAAAATGGGATAGTATTGCCCATGTAACGTTTCCAAAATGGGATAGTATTGCCCATGTAACGTTTCCAAAATGGGATAGTATTGCCCATGTAACGTTTCCAAAATGGGATAGTATTGCCTATGTAACGTTTCCAAAATGGGATAGTATTGCCTATGTAACGTTTCCAAAATGGGATAGTATTGCCCATGTAACCTTTCCAAAATGGGATAGTATTGTCCATGTAACGTTATGCCCCCTTGTGAGTTAATAGTATTGCATGCTGTAGCAGGCTATATAAAGAGGAAGACCTCCATTGACGATTCAGTTCGTTGTAACATCTCGTCTGGACATGTCACCGTCCTTAGTTAGTTAACGTTAGTTCATTCTCACAAAAGTGAGACCTGCTCTAGATTGGAAACTTACGTTAATGAGTGTAAAGCCATTTTGGCTTCATGGAAACGATATACAATATATAGGATAGAATATAGTTGCGGGAAATAATCAAAACCTAGTTGAGCCTAGTTAGGACATAACGTTATCTAGCTAGATAACGGTACTTTACTGTAGCTCATACAACCCCGACGGTCAAACCCGGCTTTCTAATATTTACGATAATTAACTATAGTAACGTTACGAAAGATATTCACAGTAAACCATCATTGTCTTCGTTATTCATTTTTAGTGTGTTTTTATTATTTATAAATTATTTCTAGACATATTCAGAGCCAAACATCAACCCAATTTAACCTTTTTAACTTGTTGTCGCATCCAAACTTGTCACCATCGTTTTCAGTTGTAATTGTGAAGTTCCCGGAAGAAGTCCAGCAACAACGGAGGTTCCTCGATGAACCCACCTTCTAACAACTTCTTTGAAGAACCTTTTGGGGCTGTTTTTAATTGACCAAGAACCCTACGGTTCTTAGAGGATCTGAGAACAACTCCAGTTGAACCCTTCATTTTTAGAGTTATCGTCGGATCTATTTACTCTCAGATTCAAAACATGATGATTAGCATCAACGATCAAGTCAGCTGCTGCTGCTCCAATACAGTATGAGGTGAGACGGTGAACTGACCTTGAATCATGATAATTACGTTTATAAAAATTAATGAAACTGTTAAAAAATATTATATGGCATATTAAATATATTACTCTATTGTTATCATATAGAACCATCATGGAATATTGTACATCATATTAGCATCAACATACATTGTTTCATATAATGATATTTCATATTTTCAAGTTCAGAAGTCAGAACCCATCACCTGCTATGTAAAAGAGACAGAAGAATGCACAATGGTCAATGCTATCCGGGATCCTTGGGACATCTCTACCCTAAACCCTGCCTTAACATTTAAAATGGTTAAGGTTAGGGGTTAACTTCAATGGGCTAGGGACGTCCCAAGGATGTATCTCTACCTGAAAATACATGATCTAAGTGATTGATCGTTGGTATTCAGCAGTCATAAAGCCTTATTTACTTTAATGAACTACTAAAATAGTGATTTTGTCAGACAGCAGCTCTCCACTTTGACTGACTGATCCATTCATCCTTCCATCCCTCCTCTCCTCTCCTCTGAAGACCCAGTGAGGGTGGAACTCAGAGAGCTGTTGAGGGACTGGTTAGGAAGAACACTTCTATATCCAGAGAGGTGAGAGGTCACACGTGGTTTAGATGGTAAATATTTATGTCCCCTTAGCAGTGCATCACGTCAGCAAGAGGGAATATGTTCCATCATCTATGTTTATTTACATTAGTGCAAATGTTCCACTAATATTGGTGTAATTTCTCACCCCTTCTGGCTGTATGAAAGTTAATTTTCCCTCACACACATTTGTTCTTTGATATTATGAAGGTAATTTGTGTTACACTTTTCCCCCACTCATTCACCCCATCTCTTTTATATTGAATATTTATATTCAGTGGCCTGACTGCATCCAGACTGTCATAGGGCCATCCTGGTAGATCTGAACCTAATGCAGCTTAGAGTGATCGGATGACAGAAGTCACATTAAGGTGCCAGGTGTAACTGAGGCCATAGATGCTCCATATCCATTACTATGAGTGTTTTTATATATAATGACTGAATGTGTTTTTTCTGTGTTGCAGGGGAGGTCAAGAAATGGAACGGCAAGGTCACAGAACATGACATAAGCAAAGCTGTGGGAGACCACCTCGAGCCCCTGGTAGAGCCGGGGGTGGTGTTTAAAACTCCACCACACCTTCAGCAGGCTTGATCTGGTTGATCCATTTCTTTGTTTCTGTTTTCAGTAGTTGAATTCTTTGATATGGGATTGATACTGATTGTCATACTAAGAGGGACCAAGAGTCTTGCGATTGGTCGGTCATTGGGTTCATATATATCTCCCTCACTAACTTTAAGCATCAGCTGAAAGAGCAGCTTACCGATCATTGCACCTGTACACAGCACATCTGTACATAGTCACACCCAACTACCTCATCCCCGTATTGTTATTTATTTTTGCTCCTTTGCATCCCTACATTCATCTTCTGCACATCTATCACGCCAGTGTTTTAATTGCTAAATTGTAATTATTTCACCACTATGGCCTATTTATTGCCTTTCCTCCTTACTCCATTTGCACACACTGTATATAGATTTTTCTGTTGTCATTGACTGTACTTTTGTTTATCCCATGTGTTGTTTTTGTCACACTGCTTTGCTTTATCTTGGCCAGGTCGCAGTTGTAAATTAGAACTTGTTCTCAACTGGCCACCTGGATAAATAAAGGTGAAATAAAAAAAATATTTTGTTGAAATCAAATCAAGCTTTCTTTATACAGCACATTTCAGGCATGAATGCAACACAATGGCTTTACAGGAAAAAACAATGAAAATAAACATATTTAGTACACAACAAACAGAAGACTAACAATTGAAAGACTAATGAACATTAATGCAATTCCATTGATTCAAATATTAATCGGATGCAATATCACACCCAAAATGTAAGCTTTTTTTAGGAAGGGTTCTGAAAGGAACTGAGGGTGCCCACTGAAAATTGACTAGTAACAACAACTGGGACCTAAAAGACACCCACCATGAGACCCACTAAATCTGCCCAAGAAGAGGCAAACAAAAGAAAAACCCACACCAAACTTAAAGACAGGAAGCAAACCAAAAAGGTGTTGACTGGAGAACTGGGCCAGACACTCTTCAATAGAACCTGGACCAGCTCAGGTGAAACACCTTCCCACTAACGAGATGGACAAGCCAGCACAGGTGTAACACATACTGACTAAGGAGGTGACACCAATCAGTGCGTCCTACTTGCTAACGAGCTAGACGTGCTAAAGTCCAACCTCAAAACACAAATGGAAAAACCAAAGCCTGTAAAATCTTCACCCTTAAGACCAATATATCCTTTTGTTGGACAAGTTAGCTCACCAACAGACCTTCCATTTCGCATTATAATCAACTACAATGCTTCACCTTCATCAATATAGACTGGCTGTCAACAATTGAAGACAGGAAAAAAATATTTCTAAATAATACACAATAGTATTATTTTTCTCTAAATTCTCTTTATAGAATCTGAAAACTCACTAGCTTCAAGAACTCTAGTCCACTTTTTATTTAACTAGGCAAGTCAGTTAAGAACAACTTCTTATCGACAATGACGGCCTAGGAGCAGTGGGTTAACTGCCCTGTTCAGGAGCTGAACAACATTTTTACCTTGTCAGCTCGGGGATTCGATCCAGCAAACTTTCGGTTATTGGCCCAACGCTCTAACCACTCGGCTACTGAAATTACGTTGTTTTAAAGTCATTTAAAAAATGACCCGAAAATACATATTTTCAACTAGAACCAAACAAATGTTGGGTATTGTCTTTTCAATTACATTTTGCTCGGTGTCCCATGTCAAAACACAGTTAACGTGTCTAAATTAATATCCAATATATAGAAACAGTTTGATATATTGAAAACCTAAACATAAAATGTGCTATGTACACAAACTGCCACAATCATATTACTTGTATTTTTTTAAACAAACTATAAACTGCACAAGCATCAAACGCTTTTGTTTTGACAAGTAGCAATAAATCACTGATATCGATTAGGGGGGAAATCAGGTTTACGTGATGTTGAAACTAACACAACTAAAAAAACACATGGAAATGGGAGGTATCTTTCACCTCACTGGTTAGAGGACAACCTGCAGAAGACAGTCAGCTACATTTTGGAGTGATGCATTTAAACGCTAAACAAAGGAACACAACACTTGTTTGTCATCACTCAACGACATCATGTTGAAATCAATTGTGTGACAGAAGGGAGATGAGGTTGCACATCCTGTTAAAACTAACAGCTCAATAACCACACGGAATCTGGGAGTAATGTGTACATCACTGGTTAGAGGACAACTTGTAGAAAACAGCTCGTTGCATTTTGATTCAAGTGCGTCAACAACGTGGTAAGTGTAACACAACTATTTTCTTGTTAGTCACTTTGTTGAATCTCATAAATAATACTCTCAATTCAGAGCATGGATTTTTCCCCTGAGGTTAATAACCATATCATGCTGAAATAACTTGATAAGGGGGCAAATATTTAGGCTTCAACAATGTGACATTATTAAAATACTCCTACTACAATGTGTTAATATTCTACATTGTGACATTAATTCATTGATATCATGAAACAACTCCATGTATCTTCTGATGTTTAATCATAATTATTCATTAATTATAACTATAACTACTCGCCTACCTCCTCACAATGTATATAGACGTTCTTTTTTTTCTACTGTGTTATTGACTTGTTAATTGTTTACTCCATGTGTAACTCTGTGTTGTTGTCTGTTCACACTGCTATGCTTTATCTTGGCCAGGTCGCAGTTGTAAATGAGAACTTGTTCTCAACTTTTAAAAAAAATCATATCTCTTCCCACATTGATTACAGCTATGAGGTTTTTCTCCTGTGTGTGTGTTCTCTTTGGTGTCTAGTCCGCACACTAGATATAGTAAAACTCTTCCCGCATTGAGCACAGCTATAAGGTTTCTCTCCTGTGTGTGTTCTCTGGTGGTATATCAGGCTGCTTGGCCGAGTAAAACTCTTCCCACATTGGTTACAGCTAAAAGGTTTCTCTCCGGTGTGTGTTCTCTGGTGTACAACAAGATAGCTAGAACAAGTAAAAAATCTTCCCACATTCATCACAGCTATACGATTTCTTTCCTGTGTGTATTCTCTGGTGTGATATCAGGTTTCTTACCTGAGGAAAACTCTTCCCACATTGATCACAGCTATAAGGTTTCTCTCTTGTGTGTGTTCTCTGGTGTGATATCAGGCGGGTTGACAGAGTAAAACTCTTCCCACAGTAAGAGCAGCAGTAAGGTTTCTCTCCCGTGTGATTTCTCAGATGTATTTTAAGTTCTGATGAAGATTTTAAACATTTCCCACAATCAGAACAGCAGTGAGATCTGTTCCTTGTGGATCTGCGCAGGTGTTCTGATGTGGAGAGACTCTTCTCTGCCCTGTCAGCATCATGATGTTGTTGAGGCTCCCCAGAGGATACACAGTAGTTCTGTCTCTCTCCTGTGTGAACAACAAAGTCAGACAGATGGTTAAACCTGTTAGGTTAGAGGGCAGCATTGTCACTTTTTGATGAATTGCGTGCCCAAACTGAACTGCCTCCTACTCTGTCCCAGATGCTAATATATGCATATTATTAGCATTGGATAGAAAACAATCTGAAGTTTCTAAAACTATTTGAATGATGTCTGTGAGTATAACAGAACTCATATGGCAAGCAAAAACCTGAGAAGAAATCCAAACAGGAAGTGAGAAGTCGAATTTCAAAACAGAGCCTATTTAAATCCCTGATTGTTATGGATGTGCATGCACTTCCCAGGGCTTCCACTAGATGTCACCATCTTTAGATCCTAGTTTTAAGATTACACTATAAAGGAGGGGCTCATGAGACCCCTTTTAGTGAGTGGTCTGGCAGACCTCAGTCTCATTAAGCGCGCTCCCGAGAGAGTATGCTCTCGTTCCAGGGCTTTTATTCAGACAATGAAATTCTCCAGGTTGGAACCTTATTGATGATATATGTTAAAAACATCCTCAAGATTGATTGTTTTGACTTGTTTCTATGACCTGTAATGGAACTTTTTGAGTTTTTGTCATGGAGGAAATGGTCGCGCCTCCATGAAGATGGATTACTGGGCTGAACACGCGAACAACAAGTGGCTATTTGGACATAAATGATGGGCTTTATGGAACAAATCAGTCATTTATTGTTGAACTGGGATTCCTGGGAGTGCCTTCTGATGAAGATCATCAAAGGTAAGTGAATATTTATAGTGTTTTTTCTAACTAATGTTGACTCCAAGATGGCGGAATTGTCTAATTGTTTATAATCAGGTACTGAGCGCCGTTCTAAGATTATGCTTCTGCCGTAAAGTTTTTTAAAAATCTGGCACAGCGGTTGCATAGAGGATCAGTCCCTATTTAATTCTGTGAATAACACTTGCATCTTTTATCAATGTTTATTATGAGTATTTCTGGGAAAATCACCGGATGTTTTGGAATTAAAATATTACTGCACGTAACGCGCCACTGTAAACTGAGATTTTTGTATATAAATATGCACATTATAGAACAAAACATACATGTATTGTGTAACATGATGTCCAATGAGTGTCATCTGATAAAGATCATCAAAGGTTAGGTAATAATTTTATCTATTTTTCTGCTTTTTGTGACTCATATCTTTGGCTGGAAAATGGCTGTGTGTGTTTTTGTGACTTGACTCTGACCTAACATAATCATATGTTGTGCCTTCGCTGTAAATCATTTTTGAAATCGGACACCATGGGAAGATTAACAAGATGTTTATCTTTCATTTGCTGTATTGGACTTGTTAATGTGTGAAAGTTACATATTTATTTAAAAAAATTGAATTTTTCAGCGTAATGTTGAGGTGGGGTTCCGCTAGCGGAACACTTGGCCTAGACAGGTTAAAGGCCCACAACAGCGAAAATCCACTGTAAAAGTGATGCCAACAGCGTAGCCATGATGTTGTACAACAATTGACGCCTGTAATGAATGTAAAGATTATTTGACATTTGTCTTCATTGACATTTGTCTTAAAATGAGCAAGAATAGTCATATTGTCTTGTTTTCACATTAGTAGTAACATATAAGATTGTAGACTAGAAATAAGTTATTAATGTTGTTGAAACTCTAAGCAGTGTACCAGATGACTTTTGGTTTCCAATATAGGCCCCTTTCTGTGTTTGCTAAAATTGCGACATGAGGGCGATAAACACACAATTTGATTGCAGAAACACCTCCCTGCTAATGAGGAAACCGATAGATATGGATGTAGTATATCTGCCTGCAGCAAAAACGGTGAGCAAAGATTTTAGTTTTTCACAATGTATTCTGAATTTGAATGGGGGAAAACTCAGGGGAGTAACCTCCATTTCCAGGTTGCTTATTAGTGCATTTCACACTAATTTGGATTATAATTGTAAGGCTCGTTTGAATGTCCTGCTCAATATAATGTTTGTGTCATCATCGCAAATCAACCGCTTTGTACTTTAAAAAAAAACACTTCAACCAGTAAAATGCTCTTTGGCTAGTTTTTCCATCAGCCTGACAATGAGGGATTGTACACGGTTTGCCAAATTGGCCCATAACGTCACCTAACAACAAATAAAGGAAAATAGCTATGTGTGTTGTACAATAGCCTATCCATCAAGGAGTAGTTCTCTACACATTATGACCAAAGTAGGGATGTTGGATCCAACATGGAGCACGGCATAGCTGTCTTTACCAGAGTAATGAATGAAGAAGCACTTTGGTTGTTGTTGCATGTCGTGATGTTTGTCATGCGACTGTCATTCAGAAAATGATTTCATGGATCAGCTGATGATAGTTGAACATGTGACTAAAATAAAGTTAGGATATTTTTTTTCACCTTTATTTAACCAGGTAGGCAAGTTGAGAACAAGTTCTCATTTTCAAATGTGACCTGGCGAAGATAAAGCAAAGCAGTGTGACAAAAACAACACAGAGTTACACGTGGGATAAACAAACAAACAGTCAATAACACAATAGAAAAATCTATATAGTGTGTGCAAATGGAGTACGGAGGTAAGGCAAAAAAAATGGCCGTAGTAGCGCAGTAATTACAATTTAGCAAATGAACACCGGAGAGATAGATGTGCAGATGATGATGTGCAAGTAGAAATACTGGTGTGTAAAATAAAAATTAAAAAATAAAAACATGGGGATGAGGTAGGCAGTTGGATGGACTGTTCACAGATGGGCTATTTACAGATGGGCTGTGTACAGCTGCAGCAATCGATAAACTGCTCAGATAGCTGATGCTTAAAGTTAGTGAGGGAGATATAAGTCTCCAACTTCAGCGATTTCTGCAATTCGTTCCAGTCATTGGCAGCAGAGAACTGGAAGGAACGGCAGCAAAAGGAGGTGTTGGCTTTTGGGGTGACCAGTGAGATATACCTCCTGGAGCGCGTGCTATGGGTGGGTGTTGCTATGGTTACCAATGAGCTGAGTTATGGCGGAGCTTTACCTAGCAAAGACATATAGATGACCTGGAGCCAGTGGGTTTGGCGACGAATATGTAGCGAGGGCCAGCCGACAAGAGCATACAGGTCGCAGTGGTGGGTGTTATATGGGGCTTTAGTGACAAAACGGATGGCACTGTGATAGACTGCATCCAGTTTGCTGAGTTGAGTATTGGAGGCTATTTTGTCAATTACATTGCCGAAGTTAAGGATCAGTAGGCTAGTCAGTTTTACGATAATAATACGGTGATTGACAGAGTCGAAAGGCTTGGCCGGGTCAATGAAGACGGCTGCACAGTACTGTCTTTTATAGATGGTGGTTATGATATCGTTTAGTACCTTGAGAGTGGCTGAGGTGCACCCGTGACCAGTTCGTAAACCGGATTGCACAGCGGAGAAGGTACGGATGGATTCGAAATGGTCAGTGATCTGTTTGTTAACTTGGCTTTCGAAGACTTTAGAAAGGCAGGGCAGGATGGAAATAGGTCTGTAACAGTTTGGGTCCAGCGAGTCACCCCTTTTGAAGAGGGGGATGACCACGGAAGCTTTCCAATCTTTATGAATCTCGCACGATACAAAAGAGAGGTTGAACAGACTAGTAATAGGGGTTGCCACAATGGCGGCAGATCATTTTAGAAAGAGAGGGTCCAGATTGTCTAGCCCAGCTGATTTGTTCGGGTCCAGGTTTTGCAGCTCTTTCAGAACATCAGCTATCTGGATTTGGGTGAAGGAGAAGCTGGGGAGGCTTGGGCAAGTAGCTGCGGTGGGTGGGGAGCTGTTGGCCGGGGTTGGGGTAGCCAGGAGGAAAGCATGGGACAGCCGTAGAGAAATGCTTGTTGAAGTTTTCGATTATCATGGAGTGACAGTTTTATCGGTGGTGACAGTGTTTCCTAGCCTCGGAGTAGTGGGCGGGAGGAGGAGGTGCTCTTATTCTCCATGGACTTTACAGTGTCCCAAAACTTTTTGGAGTTAGAGCTAAAGGATGCAAAGCTAGCCTTTGCTTTCCTAACTGACTGTGTGTATTGGTTCCTGACTTCTCTGAAAAAATGCATATTCCGTGGACTATACGATGCTAGCGCAGTACGCCACAGGATGTTTGTGTTCTGATCGAGGGAAGTCAGGTCTGGAGTGAACCAAGGGGTAACAACGGGTAAGACAACAACAGTTAATCAGCTAAGACAACAGGTAAAATGGCAATGAATGGGCAGAGAGGGTCAGTTAACTACACATAGGGCCTGAGTTCGAGTCTGTGGCCGACAGATAAACAAAATGGAGACCCGTGATTAATGAACAATCCAGCAGGCATCAGCTATGTAGCCAAGTGATCATAGGGTCCCAGTGAACAGGAATATATGAACCAGGGAAGCCGTTAGGTAGTCATTACTACGCTAGCCGAAAGATGCGCCTGGATCGAGGCTAACTGGTGATAGCTTCGGGACAAGGGCGTCACTGACGTCCTGCAAAGGCCGGTTGAGGGCACATCGGATGGAATTACGTTGGCAGACCAGTCGTGATGGATCGGCGGGGCTCCGTGTTGACAAAGGGTGCAGGAGAATTGGCAAAAGAGGTATTGTACCTGGAGTAATTTTGTTTGCTTGCCGGGAGATGCACCTGGCTCGAGGTTAACTGGTGCTAGCTTCGGGACAAGGGCGTTAGCCACTATGGCCACTCCGGTGCAAAGATCCAGAGCGTACAGCAGGAATCCGGTGATGTAGTGGCTTCTAGTCGTCTTAGTGAAGAGTCTGGGAGGCATCAGCTGTGTAGCCGAGTGATCATAGGGTCCACTGAGCAGGCTGGGAGATGGGCCTGGCTCAAGGCTAGCTTCGAGGCTTTGACACTCGGTGGCAGATAGCTAGCTGCGATTATCCGGTGTATTGGTCCAGAGCGGGAATACAGCAAGAATACGGTGATGTGGTGGAGAAAAACAGCAGGAATACGGTGATGTAGTGAAGAAAAACAGTCCGAAATGCTCATGGTTGACATTGCGCTGTGCAGACTGGCAGGTATTATCCAGGCTAAAAGTGGCTGGTGTCTGAGCTAAAAAGGTAAAGGCCACTAGCAGTGGCTAACAATGACTAAATAGCTAGTAGCTAATTCGCTGGTTAGCTTCTGATGGCTAGCTGCTGATGGAGGTTCTAGCTATAAGGTCTAAAAAATAGCAGATCCGTATCACATTGGGTGAGGCGGGTTGCCGGAAGGTATATTTAATTTAAACATGAAAAAAAGATTGAAATATTTTGCAATATATACAAAAATGATGAAAAAACAACATTTACAACAGCAAAGACGTCATACTGCTACGCCATCTTGGATTGCAAGATGACTCAGTTAAAAAACATTGGATATAGCAAACTCTGAAATGATTTAGTATTTCTGTGCCGATAAACTGTTTTCCCAGCGCAACATAAGGAGCAACTAAATGATACATAGTTCGAGTGCATTTCAGAATGGAAAAAAACTGTCCGACAGCAAGATCCCGTATTTAAATTGAAGTTCATCATATGACAAGCGTAACACTATGACTATAACTACTGTTCCCTGAAGGAGGGAAACTAGGTACAACATGCTATTAAATTCACGCCTCGCTGGAAGCCCCCCTTCCACAGGTGATGAGCGTGAGGCTCGGGTTTATTCCTTAAATTTAATACCGCTCTACACCGACCCAGGAAGGGGCGAGGCCAAAGAGGTTTTGCACCTCGTTTCCCTCCTTCAGGCAACAGTAATTATAGTGTTAGGTTCTAATTTTTCAGAGTAAATAACTCACAGACACTAGAGAAGCTTAACCAAGTTCAATTCTTCCCAAAGGGTTGTTACAGCCATAGTTCAGACAAATGTATTTTCCACACTTTGGACACTCCTCCTCCTCTCCAATCCTTACATCTTCTGGGTCAACAGGAAGAGGGTAACAGGATACTAAACCCTTATTACTCCCTTCAGGGGATCTGACCTGACCTCAACCCTTCCTTCGCCTAATCCACAGATGTCCATCCACTTCCCTTATAGCAATCCTGTGATCTCCTCCCGTCCACCCAGCACATTCCACAGCCATTATGTCTTTCTACAAATCTCACTCCTTTATATACTCTGCATCTGATCTATCATGTCTTTAATATCTCAATGTTCAAAGTTTAGCCCGAATCCAAAAGTCATAAAGTTACACTCCCTTTCAGTCGGTCAACTTCTGTAAAACATACTATGGGAAAATACAATCATTCCCCATGCCGACCTAAACGGATACTAAATGAAGCGGCCCCTGGCAGACCACCCAGACCTTACTTCACAAGATGTCAATTTATTAATTGTATTTTGTTTGAAACACTCCTGGCAATGTTGAGTAAGGACACACACCCAATTACACATATAGAAGTAGGACTAGTCTACCTGGTCTGAGCGCAAATGTAGGCCTATAAATGTGCCCATTTGGGGATGTCTGATAGTATTTCTGATTGTCGTAACGCACCACCACTAATGAGTTCTGGAGCTTCTCAAAGTAATCCTTTATTCACCTCAAACAGCAAGAAAACAAAGTCTAATCAGAATCAATTGCAAATGAGAATAGTTCCTCAAAGTATTTAAAAAATATTTCCAGCTCTCGCCCTTTCGATAACCACTCGGCACGAAAGAGAAAAATGTAATACGCTGATCCAGTGGAAATGTTAAAATACCTGATTACTTCTTATCCCTTTTACAAATAGCCTACAGCTGTGTCGGTCGAGAACTCACTGGCGCAGGAAACTGAGAGCCCAGAATATTTTATACAATTGTGCAAGCTTGCTATATCGAGTTTTGGGCCGACCCAGTTGATAGTTGATCCAATGTTTCCAGTTCGTTGCAGACAGGCCATGTGTAGCCAAATGGTTAAAGGGCCACAACAGCAGAAATCCACTGTAAAAGGTGATGCCAACAGCGTAGCCATGATGTTGTACAAACAATGACATCTGTAATGAATGTTAAAATTATTTGTGTTAAGACAGTCAAGTAAGCAACAATAGTCTTATTTTTTGTCTTGTTTTCACATTAGTAGTAACATCAACGATTGTAGGCTAGAAATACGTTTTTAAAGTTGTTGAAATCCAAAGCAGTGTGCCAGACGACTTTTGGTCTCCAATATAGGCCCCTTTCTGAAGGTCTATGTTATTGTTAGGTGAAGTTATGGGTCCTACAGTACGTCTATGGCAAGACTTGAAAATGGATTTCTAGATCAACAACCAACTTGACAGAACATGAAGGATTTTAAAAAGAATAATGAATATTCAAATGAAGATCAGTCGCCTATTGGATGACATCACGACTTCCCATCAAGCCAACTCCTTGAAGGCCTTACTATGACATCACTCACTCCTTCTAGTTTGCAGTTGTCTAAAAAAAACACTTTTGCTCAAAACATTTATTTGTTTGTTTGTAATTATTTGTTTCCCTTTACTGTATTTATATATCACTTTTCAACAGGAAAAGCTTTTAAAAAATCACTGGAGGACGTCATGAACAATTCCGACAGTACAAAAACATATTTAAGTGTAGAATGCCCTTTTAAAAATCACACATTAGTTCAACAACTGCAGAGTTTGTGTCCCTGTTTTATAAGACAGTACTCACTGTATTTACTGGTGTTAATGAGAACAATGTCCCTGTTTAATAAGATAGCACTCACTATCTGCCAGCAGCATACCACTGCTGGCTTGCTTCTGAAGCTAAGCAGGGTTGGTCCTAGTCAGTTCCTGGATGGGAGACCAGATGCTGCTGGAAGTGTTGTTGGAGGGCCAGTAGGAGGCACTCTTTCCTATGGTCTAAAAATATATCCCAATACCCCAGGGGAGACTACCCTCTGTAGGGTGCTGTCTTTCAGATGGGACATTAAATGGGTGCCCTGACTCTCTGAGGTCACTAAAGATCCCATGGCACTTACTGTAAGAGTAGGGGTGTTAACCCCGGTGTCCTGGCTAAATTCCCAATCTGGCCCTCAAACCATCAGTCATCTAATAATCCCCAGTTTACAATTGGCTCATCTCTCCCCTGTAACTATTCCCCAGGTCGTTGCTGCAAATGAGAACGTGTTCTCAGTCAACTTACCTGGTAAAATAAAGGATAAATAAAAACTATATTTACTGGTGTTAATCAGATCAATGTCCCTGTTTTATAAAATAGTACTCACTGTATTTACTGGTGTTAATCAGATCTCCAGTCCTCTCTTCTTCGTCCTCCTCTAATGTGACAGTAATCTCCCCCTCTTCATCCTTCATTCCAAAAACCTCTTCATCTTCTTTCACTTCATCCTCCACTCCAAAAACCGAATATTCCTCCTTTTCTTTCACAGTAACATCTTCCTCCTCTTTCACTCTGAAGGCGTCTTTCTCTTCTTCTTTCACGGTAACAGCCTCACCCTCTACTTGTTTTTGTATTGTAATAGCCTCTTCTCCCTCCTCCTCTTTCACGAGAGCTTCTTTCTCCGTCCAGCAGACCTCCTCTTCTTCAGCAGGAGAGTAGCTTAGTGAGCTCATGGTCGGAGATGTTAGCTAGTTAGCATTAGCGACTAGACTAGTGCTAACTTAACCAGCCAGCAAGTTGACTTACAACGTAAATATTAAACTAAATGGGGTAGCTAGTTGTTTCCACATAAGTATGTTTAAATCATAGTGGCAAATAAACAAGTAAATTGTCTAAAGAACTTGAATGTTCCGACTTTGTTGTCCAGCGAGCTACGGAGGTGGCTGCAGTTGGTGAAGAAGCCTTCCGTCCACTAGATTATACGTCACAGTAGAAACATCGCCTGAAAGACACATATCGCCTGCTGCCTGGAGGGAGGAAACGCAGTTGAGGAGGGAATTTCTTAATTGTTTTATCTTCAATTAATTTTAATATTATAAAGCAGTTTAGGGAAACGTTTTTTCCTCTCCATTAAATAAGAATATTATATCAACACGTACAAATAGCAACAATATTTTTTACGAGAATTTAAAACTAACTCTACATCTACTCCAGATGTGTATTTCTGATTCAGTCAAATAACTAGATATCAAAGTAAGCACCTAGTTATTGATACCCTTGATAAAGATGAGCAAAAATGACTGTATAAAATAAATAAACTTTACTTTACCCAATACCAGGATATTTTAGCCCAAAACCTGGTTACCTCTCTGCTAGGAGGCTGAAACTTGGCCATAAGTGGATCTTCCAGCAAGACACATCAACACCCACGAAGAAACGGTTAATTGGGCACAAAATCAACATTTTCAACGGCCATCTCAGTCTTCGGACTTCAACTCCATTGAAAACCTATGGTTTGAATTCAACAGGGCAGTCCATAAGCACAGACAAAATAAATCAAGGACCTGGAGAGATTCTGTATGGAGGAATGGTCTAAGATCCCACCCAATGTGTTCTCTAATCTCATAAAACATTTCAGTGTCGTTATCCTCCCAAGGGGAGGGTGCTAGAGTATTGAAAACATGGGTGGCAATAATTCAGACCCCTACCTTTTGAGAATTACATGTTAAACTAAATCTCTTTCTCTGAGATATTGTATCAGTATAAAACAATGTAATTTCCCTTTATTTGTTGGTGTAACAATACATCATGTAGATGTATATAATGAACAGACTAGGTCTATACTGCTCCTACATGGTGTAGCAATACATCATGTAGATGTATAAAATGAACAGACTAGGTCTATACTGCTCCTACATGGTGTAACAATACATCATGTAGATGTGTATAATGAACAGACTAGGTCTATACTGCTCCTACATGGTGTAACAATACATCATCAACAGACTAGGTCTATTCTGCTCCTACATGGTGTAACAACACATCATGTAGATGTATATAATGAACAGACTAGGTTCTATCCTATTCTACTGTATCTTAGTCTATGCATTACTCATCTCATAAGTATATACTGTATTCTATTCTACTGTATCTGTCTATGCCACTCTGACATCGCTCCTCCATATATTTATATATTCTTATTCCATTACTAAGATTTGTGTGTATTAGGTATTTGTTGTGAAATTGTTAAATACCACTGCACTGTTGGAGCTAGGAACACAAGCATTTCGCCACACCCACAATAACAAATGTATGTGACAGATAACATTTTATTTAATTTATTATGAAGGTCACTTGTGTAAAACTTACTTTTCCCCACTCATCTTTTGACATTGCATTTTGCATATTGAGTGGCCTGGCTGCTTCCAGACTATGTCAAAGACCCATCCTGGTTGATCTGAACCTAATGCAGCTTGGAGTGATCTGATAACAGAAGTCACATTTAGTTGCCAGGTGTAACTGAGGCCATAGATGCTCCATATCCATTTCTTTGAGTGTTCTATATAACATGACTAAATGTGTTTCTGTGTTGCAGGGGCAGTCAAGAAATGGAACATGGCATAAGCAGAGCTGTGGGAGACCACCTCAAGTCCCTGGTAGAGCCGGGGGTGGTGTTTACCACTCCTTCAGCAGGCTGGAAAAGTGGGATTGATACTGTTTTTCATACTAAAATGGACCAAGAGTCTGTTGATTGGTCAGTCATTGGGATAATTTGTTTTCCAATATGTTCAAATCAAATCAAGCTTTATTTATACAGCACATTTCAGACTTGGATGCAACACAATGGCTTCACAGGAAAAAACTATGAAAATAAACAGAAATATTTAGTACACAAACATAAGAGCGAATAACTTAAAAGACTAATGAGCATCCTAAGGAAATGCCATTGATTAAAATGTTAAAATATCCAACCCAAAATATAAGCTTCTTTTTTTTAGGATGGGCTCTATAGGGGTATCCAATGAAAGTTGACTAGTAACAACTGGGACCTAAAAGACACCCACCATGAGACCCACTAAATCTGCCCAAGAAGAGGAAAACAAAAGAAAAACACACCAAACTTAAAGACAGGAAGCAAACCAAAAAGGTGGAGCAACTAAAGGTGTTGACTCTCCACATCTATCAAGACAACTGGAGCACTGGGCCAGACACTCTTAAATAGAAACTGGACCAGCTCAGTGAAACACCTTCCCACTAACGAGATGGACAAGCCAGCACAGGTGTAACACATACTGACAAATTAGGTGACACCAATCTGTGCGTCCTACGTGCTAACGAGCTATACGTGCTAAAGTTCAACCTCAAAACATAAACGGAAAAACCAAAGCCTGTAACACCTTCCCCCCTAAGACAACAAATATATCCTATATTCCTGTTGGACAAGTTTGCTCACCACCAGAAAACAACTTCCATTTTACATTATAATCAACTACAATGCTTCACCTACTCCAATATAAACATGGTGTCTGGCTGTCAACAATTAAAAACAAGAAAAACACGTATTTCTAAATAATAATATACAATCGTATCTTTTCTAATTTTTCTTTCTATAGAATCCTAAAACTCACTAGCTTCTAGAACTCTGGTCTCCTTGGAACGAGCCCAAACAAAACTCATCTCCAAAACGGAAAAACATGCAGTCAAAATAACTTTCCACCTCACTGTGGAGCTTCTCTCTCTTTTCAGGGTTCACTCAATAGGCATGCTGTTGGATCGGGGCCCAGTCCCCAATGTCATGCATTTGGGTTGGCACATCTGAGGATGAATCTTGATATTCTAAAAGCAGGGCAACATTGTCAATATAACTGTACCCAAAAATGGTCAGCTGGTTGCATAAATAATTATGATTACTAAATGTTTCGTGAATTGTAAATATGAAAATCAAAACCAAATGTTCACCCCTTTGTTAATATGTGTAGGCAATATAAAAAAGCATGTATCTTTTGTCAGGCTGAATGTTTGAAATATGAGTAGATGATTTGAAGCATGCTTCTTCAGTAGTGGAATAAAGA
This sequence comes from Oncorhynchus clarkii lewisi, assembly GCF_045791955.1. Classification (NCBI taxonomy): domain Eukaryota; kingdom Metazoa; phylum Chordata; class Actinopteri; order Salmoniformes; family Salmonidae; genus Oncorhynchus; species Oncorhynchus clarkii. Next base: position 29,074,227 of record NC_092159.1, on the reverse strand, counting down.
CCATTAGCACTTGAATGTTGTAAAGAAATACTGGAGTGATGTCAGATTGTTAATAAAATTGATTACAGACCAATTTATTATACTGCTTTCATGTGTGTATATACACAAACATCTGCAACAATTATCATATTACATGTATTTTTTTACACAAGCAGCTTTTTCAACTTGTAGAAAACAGCTCACTACATTTTGAAATGCTGAATTTTGATTCAAGTGGGTCACCAGCGCAGTAAGTGTAACACAGCTCTTTTTTTTTTTTGTTAGTCGCTTTTTGTTAAATAATATTCTTTCAATTCAGAGCCTGGATTTTCCCCTGAGGCTAATATCCATATCATGATGCAATCAATTGAACAGGGCAAACAATAAGGTAGAACATCATTCAAATACTCCTACTACAATGTTAAAACATTCTACATTGTGACATAATTTCATTGATATCATGAAACAACTCCATGTATTTTCTGATGTTTAATCAGAGAATCTCTTGTCACATTGATTACAGCTAAAAGGTTTCTCTCCTGTGTGTGTTCTCTGGTGTCGAATCAGAGTGCTAGATGTAGTAAAACTCATCCCACATTGATCACAGCGATAAGGTTTCTCTCCAATGTGCATTCTCATGTGTATTGTTAGTGAATCGGATCTTAAGAAACTCTTCCTGCAGTTAGAACAGCTATAAGATTTGTCTCCAGTGCGAATTCTCATGTGAATTTGTGAATCAAATCTTTAGAAACTCTTCCCGCAATCAGAGCAGCAGTATGGTTTCTCTCCTGTGGGTCTCAGCTGATGTTTGAGGTGTTTTTATGTGGAGAGACTCTTCTCTGCCTCTTCAGCATCATGAGGTTGTTGAGGCCCCCCAGAGGATCCACGATAGTCACGTCTCTCTCCTGTGTGAACAACAAAGTCAGACAGATGGTTTAAGGCCCACAACAGCATAAATCCACTGTAAAAAGTTTATGCCAACAGCCTAGCCATGATGTTGTACAAACAATGACATCTGTAATGAATGTTAATTATTTGACATTTGTATTAAGACAGTCAAGTGAACAATAGTCACATTTTGTCTTGTTTTCCCATTAGTAGTAACATTGACGATTGTATGCTAGAAATACATTTTTAAAGTTGTTGAAATCCTAAGCAGTGTGCCAGACAACTTTTGGTCTCCAATATAGGCACATTTCTGTAGGTCTATGTTGTTGTTAGGTGAAGTTATGGGTCCTACAGTAGGTCTATGTTGTTGTTAGGTGAAGTTATGGGTCCTCCAGTGGGTCTATGTTGTTGTTAGGTGAAGTTATGGGTCCTACAGTGAGTCTATGGTATTGGTATAACTAGAGATTTCTGCATTAGCAAACAGAGGGCAGAGAGTGATGCAGAGCGCGATGCACCTATTTGGGGCTGTCTGATAGTATTTACCCACCACCACTAATGATATGTGGAGCTTCTCAAAATATTTTTCCCCCACCTCAAACAGCAAGTAAACAAAGTCTTACAAATACTTTGAGGAACTATTGATTTTAGTAAAATATTTCCAGCTCTCACTCTTGATAACCACTCGACATGAAAGGGAAAAATGTAATGCTCTGATCCAGTGGAAATGTCATACAATACCTGATTACCTCTTAACCCTTTCACGAATAGCCTACAGCTGTGTCTGTCCTAAAATCACTGATACAGGAAACTGTGAGCCCAGAATATTTTATATTAAGTTTCAGACTGACCCAGGTGATAGAACTTGAAACATTGTATCAACTATGTAGACAGGCCATGCTCAGCCAATGTGATTTATTTTTATCTGGATAATTTCTAGCCTTTTTTTATTTGTTGGCTTTATGTAGGCTATTTAACATAGTTGGCAATGGCAATAAAAGTTTAGATTTGTATAATTTTCATTTCTATACAGTGGGGCAAAAAAGTATTTAGTCAGCCACCAATTGTGCAAGTTCTCCCACTTAAAAAGATGAGGCCTGTAATTTTCATCATAGGTACACTTCAACTACGACAGACAAAATGAGAAGAAAATAATCCAGAAAAATCACATTGTAGGATTTTTTATGAATTTATTTGCAAATTATGGTGGAAAATAAGTATTGAAGTGTACCTATGATGAAAATTACAGGCCTCATCTTTTTAAGTGGGAGAACTTGCACAATTGGTGGCTGACTAAATACTTTTTTGCCCCACTGTAGAATGTAGATTAATCACAGACAATGATTTTGAGATATGATTATAAATTAAATTAAACTGTTCCAGTAAAATGTGAATATGAAAATCATCACTGGCACCAGATCAGTAGAAATGGTCAGATAAATTTTCACTCCAAAAAAGGTTGCCGACTGCTGTTTTAGTCTATTACTGAAAACTTCAGGACCATAACATCAGAATTTACAAAGGCCAGCAGCAGCGGGAGGAGGAAGAGTTTTTTTCTTATGGTTAGGCTATCTTGATCTCTGGTTCCCTCGAGTCATTTGTGTGTCTCAATTATTTAATAAAACACGGGATTCCTATGTTGATGTAAAGAATATTTGCTGCTCTGTGGTGTGTAATAAAGAGCAACCAGACACTGCACGCATTTATGAAATTGCTTATTCCAGTTACTAATAAGCATGCACCCATTAAGAAAATGACTGTAGAAACTAAAATCTCCTTGGATTGATGAGGAATTGAAAAATGTTATGATCGAGACGGATGAGGCAAAAGGAATGGCAAGTAAGTCTGGCTGTACAACCGATTGGCAAACGTCCTGCAAATTGAGAAATCATGTGACAAACTGAATAAAAACAAGAAAAAAACGACACAATGAAAAAAAGATAAATGACAAAGAATAATAGTAAAAAGCTTTTTAGAACCTTGCATACAATTTTGGGGATTTGTATTTACTGAATCAGATGGCTCAATCATCACAAAGCTCACTACTTTCATGATTTTTTCATTGGCAAGATTAGCAAACGTATGTGACCAAAAACAATCTACATATGGACAGTACTAAAATAAACTGACTCTGGATATGACAAAGCGCCTCGTAACCTAGCTGGAAATCGGACAAACGGACCCCTTCTGTGGAAACAGACTGGGACGATTTCTAATCAAATCTAATTCCCAGGAACGTGGTTCATATGAACCACAGAGACTGTGTGGGATAATAACATGGCCGTGTGCAACCCTGCTTGTGCCCTAAAATCCGCTACCATCCACCAATCTCCAACAGGGCCCCTTTACCTGTATCAATAGACACTTTGTAGTGAGCTACAGGTAGGAATCAGCAATGAATCCCAATAATGAGCCACATATGGGAGGGGTAACCCTTTTTGGACAAATCTCAAAGTATTACTGCTACCCTGGGGAGATTGATATACCCCTTGAACATCGGCTCCAACCCTCGTCGGATGTGGCAGGGCTTGCAAAGTATTACAGACTACAAAGGGAAGCCCAGCCAATAGCTGCCCAGTGACACGAGCCTACCAGACGAGCTACATGACTTCTATGCTCGCTTCGAGGAAAGTAACACTGAAACATGCATTACAGCATCAGCTGTTCTGGACAACTTTGTGATCACGCTCTCCGCAGCCGATGTGAGTAAGACCCTTAAACTGGTTAACATTCACAAGGCCACAGGGCCAAATGGATTACCAGGACGTGTACTCCAAGCATGCGCTGACCAACTGGCAAGGGTCTTCACTGACATTTTCATACCCTGTCGAAGTCTGTAATACCAAGATGTTTCAAGCAGACCACCATAGTGTTCTTGGGCACAGGGACTAAGGTAACCTGCCTAAATTACTACCGACCCGTAGCACTCACGCCTGTAGCCATGAAGTGCTTTGAAAGGCTGGTCATGGCTCACATCAACACCATTATCCCAGAAACCCTAGACCCACTCCAATTTGCATACCGCCCCAACAGATCCACAGATTATGCAATCTATTGCACTCCACACTGCCCTTTCCCACCTGGACAAAAGGAACACCCATGTGAGAATGATATTCATCAACTACAGCTCAGCGTTCAACACCATAGTACCCTCAAAGCTCATCACTAAGCTTAGCTGGGACTAAACACTGAGCATGCCCCCATTCTCATCGAAAGGGTTGTAGTTGAGCCGTTGAAAGCTTCAAGTTCCTTGGTCTCCACATCCTTGGTGTCCACATTATAGGCTTAGTTAACTGGTGAACTGTTGAAATCATGGAAACATAATGACGACTCTAATTCTAGATTTGGAATATAATGTGCAGCACCTTGAATATATTGTGGTTTGACTACCAATTAATAAACCAGGGATGAATTACTGAGAGTAGGAGCGTGGCGGAGACATCCAAGAGAGGAAAATCAGGAAGGGAAATGACAGCAAGTAGTGCAGACGAAAGGGATAACAAGTTGGTGAAGGAACAGATGTGCTGGAATGAGAAGAATATAGATGGAATGAGAACAATATAGATGGAATGAGAACAATATAGATGGAACGAGAACAATATAGATGGAACAACAACAATGTAGACGCTACTTTGAGAACAAACTCTCACATCTTTCACAGCACAGAGCGAGGGAGTCCAGGGGATGACTGGAGGAGCAATTGAGGAAGCATTGTGGGATTCTCTTGGCGTGAGTACAGTTGTTGAGACTGAGTGGATGATGGTGAAGAACAGTGACTCTGTGCAGTTGTTGAGACTGAGTGGACGATGGTGAAGAACAGTGGAGTGAAAAGGGCTAAAGTTGGTAATGAACAGCAGTTTAGGGTTGGAGTGGGAATCATCAGCAAGGATGTTTTTGTGGGTGACCTGTTAACGGTCTCAAAGATGGTGAAGGATGAATTGGGTAACGTGGAATCGGTTCGAGTGACCAGGAGCGGTATATGATACTGATTGTGTGTCAACAGCGCAAAAGGAGAAAGCTGTATGTGGTTTAGGTTAAACATTTCAGGTAGACGCACGTTGATTAAAATGAATGATAGACGGAAGGTTTTACTGGTTTGGTAAAGTGGTTCTCCCATCTTATGTAAAACCTGGGTAAGTGAGATATACAGAAGCCGCTGCAGTTTGTACATATGGCAAGTGTTTGTCGAAGGAATAAATATGTCGTAGTCAGATGAAGCATGTTGTAATGGGAATCACGTTCCCGGAGTGCCCAGTACGGATGAAGGATGTCACAGTAGCTAGGATGATCAGGCCCATTCAGCAGGTGTCCTATGTGGAGGCAGTGAAAATAGCTGAAGGAGTAGAGAGGAGAAGGTAGTTCATGTCCCACAGTCTGCAGTGAAGCCATGCAGGAGAAGGATCCCAACACACTAGTAGTGAACAAGGTGGACTTGGTTGAATTTATAGAGCAAGTGATAAATTGCATTCATAAATTATTAGTAACCTTCGTCCAAAACTAGCAGTTTCCGCATTAGCTTGGAGGAGTTTCTACAACAAAATTGCGTTTGCATTGCCCTCACTAGCGCAGTGATAAATTGCATTAATAATAAGCTAATAAAACATCTAAGAAGCTAGACATCATTGTGAAGGCGGCAAATAGATGTCTGGATCTCCAGGACTTCAGACAAAATGTTACAGGAAGTACTGAATGAAGACGGTCCACCCCTCCCAGGTTCCTGAACCTGTGTCGGGATCTAAATAGTACCCTTTTTGTTTGAAATTCATGGTAGTGGAGTGAATTTGGTTCGTGTTTAGTTTACGTAATTAGTATGATTTGTTCATCTCATTTTTTTTTGCGTTTGGGATATTTTTTACAACCCCGTACAGTAGGTGGCAGCAATACACCTGATGAGTGTAGTCTGACAAACCTCAGAGAAGAAGACAGGGTAGGAACCAAAGTGTTGGTCAGTGTTTCCAGTTGACCCTAATTAGATGTTACATTACATGTTGTTTTCTTACTCATGTAGCCGACTAGCTAGCCAACATATTCATACCTTGCTTACTCCTCTCTGATACGATACCGCTGCACAAACATTTTTATCTAGGCCTACACCAGCACTGGTACCAGGCAGCATTAGCTAGCTACGTTTGCGCTGACTCTTAATACATTTAGCAAGCTAGCTAGCCTGCTAACTAGCGATTAACATTAGCAAAAGCAGCTAACATTATTTGAGCAACATCTTGCTAAGAAAAGACAATCTTTCAGCCTTTAATGAAATGGCATGAAAAGAATTGCCAGAATATTATACAATGACTTAACAGCTGTAACAATTTGACCCTCACAGGAAATCTATACTGGCAGTTATAGAAAGACCCATTTACTATGTAACCATTGATTCTTGAAGAATATAACTTATAAATGCCTCAAATGTTTCAACTGTATTACCCCATCAGAAACCAAAACATAAACTCGTATAACGCCACTGTTAACTAATACTATATGGCTGAGGAGTGGGGTCAATCCAAGAGTTCTGACCTCACAATGACAGTAAAGCACCCAAGCTAACTGGCTAACGTTGTATAGCTTGCTAGACACACATGAGAGAGAACCTCACTCTTACCATTTTACTTTCCCTAACAGCGCTGAATAGGCTGTTTTCATGTTATCCAGAGCGTTGGTGACTAACTGTGCTGCTGGCAACAATTTAATTTGAGCATTTTTGAAGAAATATTTACTGACACCGGCCATATTCAACAGGTGTTGAGCGTTATTAAATTCATCAGTTATTCTGCGCTCTGGTACTCAAATGAGGGTGCTCTGCAATCGGAGTAGAAAGCCAGAGCGAATTTACGAACGCACCCGAATTGACAATGTCCATTGAGAACGCACACGACCCCTTGGCTAAGAATGATGTAAATAATCAAGTCAAACATTGAGTAGTTAGTTAGAATATAGTTACTATACTGGCAAGTTTGATGTATAAGTAGCCAACTAACGTTAGGTAGCTAGCTCACATACGGGTACATACTGCTGTAAAGATATATTATGGGTTTTGTAAGGACAGCATAGCTAACATAACATGTAGCGTAACTTATTTGAAAAGTCATTACTTTATTACATTGCTCAACATTTGTCATAATTATTTAAAGCAGTTCATTTGTATCCGCTTTCTCGTTGGACTTCGGCTGCATATTCCCCCCCCCCCATTTTCTTCAAATCTGAAAACGTTGAAGCCAAAATCATTTCCTGAAGAATTGCATTATTGGCCCTAAAGTACTGCATGTATACATCGTTTTTTGGCAAATTTAGTACGACATCCGGGAACTTTTGGAATACTAACTATATCCATACTATGACCAATAAGCAGACTATATACTCAATTAACATCACAAATATTGTGGTTAGTATGAGTATTCGAACACAGCTCAGCACTCTGGGCAGCCATTTTGTTGCTGTTTAAAAACCAGGTTAAGCCTTTAAAAAAGCCAAACAACAATCAATCAACCAATCTGCAGTTCAACCAATAACAAAGCTGTAATCCCATCACGTTTTTGGTAATAAGATGATGGATGGGGCTGGAGAAATGTAACTAGTCTCAAATTCATAGACAGAACTATGGATGCAATGACTGACCATCCATGATATCAGCATTATAGTTTTAACCATGTTGATGCGATGCAGTGTTGGTTTACATTGATTCTAAACATTGGAGTAAAAAAAAAAAGCTTCTTTGTGGTTCTGATGAGGAACAACAGTTGAACTAAGCTCATGAGGCATGTGTTATATTCTTCAAGAATTAATGTCTATAAATATATAATTTAAAGGTCAAAATATGGATGTAGCAATTGCACATTTCCCCTTTAACACCACACAGCAGTTCAACAATCGCAGTTTTTTTGCTTCTGTTTTTAAGACAGTACTTACTAGTGTTAATCAGGGCCCGTTCATCGTTAGAATCATCGGACGCATTAAGATGCGTTTGGGAAACCGGGTCCAGATATCCAGTTTCCTCCTCCCCTTCATTTTTCGATGTAACAGTCACCTCCCCCTCCTCTTCTTTCACTGAAACGTCGTCGTCCTCCTCTTTCACTCTGAATGACTTCTTTAACTGAAACGTCTCTCTTCTTTCACGGTAACAGCCTCACCTTCTACTTGTTTTTATTTAGTAACATCCTCCTCTTTCACTCTGAACGCGTCTTCCTCTTCTTTCTCTGTAACGTCTTTCTCTTCTTTCACTGTAACGTCTTTCTCTTCTTTCACTGTAACGTCTTTCTCTTCTTTCACTGTAACGTCTTTCTATTCTTTCACTGTAACGTCTTTCTCTTCTTTCACTGTAACAGCCTCACCCTCTACTTGTTTTTGTATTGTAACATCCTCCTCTTTCACGAGAGATTCTTTCTCCATCCAACAGACCATCTCTTCTTCAGCAGGAACGGGGTTAAGTTTGAGACTGGAGCTATGAGGCATGTATTGAAATCGCTAAGCGATATAATTCAAAGCAGTGTCACTTTATCAGCAGCACGTGATGAATGACGTCTAAGAATAATTTCGTCGAACACCTGATTGGTTTGGTATTGGGCTCGTTCGACATTGCAGCCGACAGTGCAGGTGGCTGCTGACTGCTGACTGACTAATTTACAAATCACCTTGCATCATAAATAACTACTCATTATTATTTCTAAATCAGTCAGCCAGTCACCGTTTACCCACAACGCAGCATGGATTTGATGCTCTCGATCACCTGATTGGTTTTGTGATCATTTGGGCTCGTTCGACATTGCAGCCGACAGTGCAGGTGGCTGCTGACTGTTCTAAATAAAGCTCAAAGCCTTGAGTAATGAATCTATTTTTGACACGAAAGAGCCAATGCTTCAGGAAGCTTTGTTTCCCCATCACTACTTTTCAGCATGTTTTCTGTGAATTAGACTATGGGAGTTTTGTAACTTTTTCCACCTTGGCTTTACTGCTAGTTGGGTTCTAACTTGTCTCCTGTAGTTGGTCTCGCTGACCATAACCGTGCTGGTTGGCTACACTGGTTAGGCTAATAGCTAGTTGGCTAAATAGCTAATGTTAGCTGGCTGGCTAAGATAACTGCATATAGCTCATGTTAGCTGGCTGGCTAAGATAACTGCACATAGCTCATGTTAGCTGGCTGGCTAAGATAACTGCACATAGCTCATGTTAGCTGGCTGGCTAAGATAACTGCACATAGCTCATGTTAGCTGGCTGGCTAAGATAACTGCATATAGCTCATGTTAGCTGGTGTAACAGTACAAGTTTATACCGTCCCCTCGCCCATACCCGGGCGCGAACCAGGGACCCTCTGCACACATCAACAACAGTCACCCACGAAGCATCGTTACCCATCGCTCCACAAAAGCTGCGGCCCTTGCAGAGCAAGGGGAACTACTACTTCAAGGTCTCAGAGCAAGTGACATCACTGATTGAAACGCTATTTAGCGCCCACGCTAACTAAGCTAGCCGTTTCACATCCGTTACACTCACCCCCCTTTTGACCTTCCTCCTTTTTCCGCAGCAACCAGTAATCCGGGTCACGGCACCAATGTAACAGTACAAGTTTATACCGTCCCCTCGCCCATACCCGGGCCCCTCTGCACACATCAACAACAGTCACCCACGAAGCATCGTTACCCATCGCTCCACAAAAGCCGCGGCCCTTGCAGAGCAAGGGGAACTACTACTTCAAGGTCTCAGAGCAAGTGACATCACTGATTGAAACGCTATTTAGCGCCCACGCTATAGCTCATGTTAGCTGGCTGGCTAAGATAACTGCATATAGCTAATGTTAGCTAGCTGGCCAAGTTAACTGCATATAGCTAATGTTAGCTGGCTGGCCAAGATAACTGCATATAGCTAACATTCTTTGATATTTGGTTAGATGGCGTTATGTATTTGCAAAACTATGGTTTACTTTAATTACTCAAGTCATGAGCGCAAATTATTGGTTTAATTTAAAGTTATACATTTTAAGTTATTTCTGTTGTAGTTTACATTATAGGGAATAGGCTGGTCCTGCATATTACTTCACACCTGACTTTGGCATTCTTCTGAATTCTGATTGGTTTAATGTAATAATTCCAAAAATAGAACTGTGAGGTGTTACTTTGCAATGGGAATGTTTTAATAATTTATTTGATAAATAATACAAAACATACACATACAAACAACAACATCATACAAACATCAACTACATCACACCTGCCCAGACCCACTAGAACACACCTCCATCTCCATTAACTACGTCACACCTGCCCAGATCCACTAGAATACACCTCCAACTCCATTAACTACATTACACCTGTCCAGACCCATTAGAACACACCTCCATCTCCATTAACTACATCACACCTGCCCAGACCCACTAGAACACATCTCCAGCGCCCGCATCAGCACCATTTTATTTCTCTCCATCGCCCACTCACTTTAAACTTTTAGATAATATAGCATTTTACCTTTATATTGCGTTAACAACAGATCATTGGTTGAGATAAAAAGTAATTTTACAATGTATAACTGTACTTCTGACAGCCAACTTTCTAACACCTCCCATAACTTTATAACGTCATAATAGTCCCAGAAGCATTTTTGAGACATTGTTAGTTTTACACTTAAGACATGACTCTGCCGTTGTGCTGTAGAATTTGTGAATTTTGTATCTTGTATAATAAGGGACTATCATTTGTCCCAACATCACAGGCCACAGACGTTGATGCAGTTAAAGACTTCCAAAAGTGTTTCCTCAGTTTGAGATCGACTGAGTTTTTTTTTTACACCTGCCAATGTAAATCCATTGAACGAGACAAGTTACCAGACAGGACATATTGCTAATGTTCTTCCCATTGATAACCTGAATGACAATTATCTTGTGGGCGGTGGTGGTGATGACGTCCTATTCGATGACGTCGTCCAAAGAAAGAAGATGCTCTGGATTGATCACTGGAGTCAGATGTGAAGGAGGAGGTTGATCATCAGAAGTCAGATGTGAAGGAGGAGGTTGATCATCAGGAGTCAGATGTGAAGGAGGAGATTGATCATCAGGAGTCAGATGTGAAGGAGGAGGTTGATCATCAGGAGTCAGATGAGAAGGAGGAGGTTGATCATCAGGAGTCAGATGTGAAGGAGGAGGTTGATCATCAGTGAACCTCTAGGATTGTGGCTTGGCTGGCGTTTCCACTTCCAGCTGGGTCATATATTTTGATACATTGAATGTTGATATTGTGAACCTATGTTATATATTTGTACCTCTTGTTTCATGAAGTGATGTCACAAAGTACTGCCCCTATATATTCAGTGCATTCGGAAGTTTTCAGACCCCTTCACTTTTTCTACATTTTGTTATTTTACAGCCTTATTCTAAAATGGATTAAATAATTCCCCCCCCCCCCCCTCCCCGCCCCATCAATCTACACACAATACCCAATAATGACATCACAATACCCCATAATGACAAAGCAAAACATTTCTAAGTGACCCCAAACTTTTGAACGGTAGTGTATGATGTATTGTATTGTATTGATGATGTATTGTTGTGGCAGGGTAGCCAAGTGGTTAGAGCATTGGGCTAGTAACCAAAGGTTGCAAGTTCAAATCCCCGAGCTGACAAGGTACAAATCTGTTGTTCTGCCTCTGAACAGTCAGTTCAGTTCACTGTTCCTAGGCTGTCATTGAAAATAAGATTTTGTTCTTAACTGACTTGCCTGGTGAAATAAATAAGAAATATATGTTAAAAAAAATTTCAACAATAAAAGGGAAATTCTATTATTTTATACTAATACAATTGAAAAAGATAATGACATTAAAATGTTTTATGAGATTGGAGAAAACATTGGGTGGGAACTTAGACCATTCCTCCACACAGAATATCTCCAGGTCTTTGTTTATTTAGTCTGCACTTATGGACAGCCCTGTTCAATTCAAACCACAGGTTTTCAAGGGAGTTCAAGTCTGAAGACTGAGATGGCCATTGAAAATGTTGATTTTGTGCCCAATTAACCATCTCTTTGTGGATGTTGATGTGTCCTGCTGGAAAATCCACTTATTGCCAAGTTTCAGCCTCCTAGCAGAGAGGTAACCAGGTTTTGGGCTAAAATATCCTGATAATGGGTAAAGTTTATTTATTTATTTCATACAGTAATTTTTGCTCATCTTTATCAAGGGTATCAATAACTAGGGGCTTATTTTGAAATATTTTTATTTGACTGACTGAATCAAAAATATAGATGTGGAGTTGATGTAGTTTGTTTTAAAATCTGATTAAAAATCGGAACTAATCAAACAACACGTGTTGCTCTACGTACGTATTGATATAATATTCTTATTTAATGGAGAGGAAAAAAAACGTTTATCTAAACTGCTTTATAATATAATTCAATGAAGAAAAAAAAAAAGTTTTCCCTCCTCAACTGCGTTTCCTCCCTCCAGACAGCAGATGGCGATATGTGTCTTTCAGGCGATGTTTCTACTGTGACGTATAATCTAGTGGACGGAACGCTTCTTCATCAACTGCAGACACCTCGGTAGCTCGCTAGACAACAAAGTCGGAACATTCAAGCTCTTTAGACAATTTACTGGTTTATTTGCCACTATGATTTAAACATACTTATGTGTAAACAACTAACTACCTCATGTAATTTAATATTTACGTTGTAAGTCAACTTGGCTGGCTGGTTAAGTTAGCACTAGTCTAGTCGCTAATGCTAACTAGCTGTTATCCCCGACCATGAGTTCACTAAGCTACTCTCCTCCTGCTAAAGAGGTCTGCTGGACGGAGAAGGAAGCTCTCGTGAAAGAGGAGGAGGAGGAGGAAGAAGAGGCTGTTACAATACAAAAACAAGTAGAGGGTGGGGCTGTTACTGTGAAAGAGGAGGAGGAAAACGTTTCAGTGAAAGACGAGGAGGACGCGTTCGGAGTGAAAGAGGAGGAGGATGTTACAGTAAAAGAAGAAGAGAAAGAGGAGGATGCAGGTTTTGGAGAGAAGGAGGTTACTGTGACAGTGAAAGAAGATGAAGACGTTTTTTAAATTAAGGACGAAGAGGGGGAGATTACTGTCACATTAGAGGAGGACGAAGAAGAGAAGACTGGAGAACTGATTAACACCAGTAAATACAGTGAGTACTATCTTATAAAACAGGGGCACAAACTCTGCAGTTGTTGAACTGTGTGATTTTTAAAAGGGTAATCTACTCTTGAATATGTTTTTGTATTGTATGAATTGTTCATGACGTCCCCCAGTGATTTTTAACTTTTCCTATTGAAAAGTGATATATAAATACAGTAAATTATAAACACACTAAAGGGAAACAAATAAATGTTTTTAGCAAAATAGTTTTTTTTTAGACAACTGGAAACTAGAAGGAGTGAGTGTCATAGTAAGGTATTCAAGGAGTTGGCTTGATGGGAAGTCGTGATGTCATCCAATAGGCTACTGATCTTCATGTGAAATTCATGATTCTTTTTAAAATCCTTCCTTTTATGTCAAGTTGGTTTTTGATCTAGAAAGCCATTTTCAAGTCTTACCAGAGACTTTCAATACGATTTAAGTCCAAACTGTAACTAGGCCACCCAGGAACATTCAATGTCATCTTGGTAAGCTCCTCCAGTGTAGATTTGGCCTTGTGGTTTAGGTGATTGTCATGTTAGTACATTTTTTGTGATTCAGATCTCTGAAATGCACTCTACCTACGTAACATTTAGTTTCCTTATATTACGCAGGGAAAACAGTATTCATGGGCACATAAATTATAAATCATTTGAGTTTGCAAAATCCAGTGGTTCTAACCAAGAGTCACCTTAACTTTATTGACAACACCCAAATCAATACTCTCATTAACGCGGTTCTTCAATAATTACACATCATTCTTAATTCTGTAGCTGTTAAGTTACATGTTCAACTATCATCAGCTGATCAGCTATGTTGTTGTTAGGTGAAGTTATGGGTCCTAAAGTAGGTCTATGTTGTTGTTAGGTGAAGTTATGGGTCCTACAGTAGGTCTATGTTAGAGGTCGACCGATTAATTGGAATGGCCGATTAATTAGGGCCGATTTCAAGTTTTCATAACAATCGGAAATCTGTATAAAAAAAAATACACCTTTGTTTAATCTTTATTTAACTAGGCTAGTCAGTTAAGAACACATTCTTGTTTTCAATGACGGCATAGGAACGGTGGGTTAACTGCCTCGTTCAGGGGCAGAACGACAGATTTTCACCTTGTCAGCTCGGGGGACCCAATCTTGCAACCTTACAGTTAACTCGTCCAACGCTATAACGACCTGCCTCTCTCTCGTTGCACTCCACAAGGAGACTGTCTGTTACGCGAATGCAGTAAGCCAAGGTAAGTTGCTACCTAGTTAAACTTATATTATAAAAAACAATCAATCCCTGGGGTGGCAGGGTAGCCTAGTGGTTAGAGCATTGGACAAGTAACGGAAGGTTGCAAGTTCAAATCCCCGAGCTGACAAGGTACAAATATGTCGTTCTGCTCATGAAACTTTAATAACTTTCTTCTAGCGCACATCACTAGAACACTCATCGATGTTACTACTAATGTGAAAACAAGACAAAATGTGACTATTGTTGCTAACTTGACTGTCTTAAGACAATTGTCAAATCATTTTCATTAAAGACTTCAGTCTGCAGTGGATTTCTGTTGTTGTGGGCCTTTAACCATCTGTTTGACTTTGTTGTTCGCACAGGAGAGAGACTGGACTATCGTGGATCCTCTGGGGAGCCTCAACAACATCATGATGCTGACAAGGCAGAGAATAGTCTCTCCACATCAAAACACCTCAAGAAACACAAGAGGAGACCCACAGGGAAGAAATCTCACCGCTGCTCTGGCTGTGGGAAGAGATTCACCTCCTCAACAGGCATTAAAATTCATCAGAGAATCCACACAGGAGAGAAATCTTATAGCTGTGATCTATGTGGGAAGAGTTTTACTACATCTAGCCATCTGACTGTACACCAGAGAACACACACAGGAGAGAAACCTTATAGATGTTGTCAATGCGAGAAGAGTTTTACTACATCTAGCCATCTGACTGTACACCAGAGAACACACACAGGAGAGAAATCTTATAGCTGTGCTCAATGCGGGAAGAGTTTTACTACATCTAGTCATCTGGCTGTACACCAGAGAACACACACAGGAGAGAAACCTTTTAACTGTAATCAGTGTGGGAAGAGATACTCTGATAAAAGAAATCTGATTACACATCAGAAAATACATTGTCAGAACAGAAATGACAAGATGATGCTATAATTTATTGCATCAGAATTGGGGGTTCTTAGAACTCTCATCTGTGTGTGTTTTAACATATTTAACAGGAGATTTAACACAAGACTTGTTGCACTTATCGCGTTGGCGACCCATTGGAATCCAAATGTAGCTGTTTTCTACAAATTGTCCTCTAACCATTGATGTACACATTATTCCCAGATTCCGTGTGGTTTTTGAGCTGTTAGTTTTGACAGGACGTGCAACCTCATCTCCCTCCTCTCAGCACAATTGATTTCAATTGCGTTCCTTTGTTTAGCGACCCCTACATTTAAATGCATCACTCCAAAATGTAGCTGACTGTCTTCTGCAGGTTGTCTAACCAGTGAGGTAAAATATATCTCCCATTTCCATGTGTTTTTTTTGTTGTTGTGTTCGTTTCAACAGCATGTAGAACTGATTTCCCCCCTAATCGATATTAGTGATGTATTGCTACTTGTCAAAACAACAGCGTTTTTGGTGCTTGTGCAGTTTATAAGGTCCACAAGTAATATGGTTATTGTGGCAGATGTTTGTGTGAATTGTACATTTTATGTTTAGGTTTTCAATATAATACAAACTGTTTCTGCATATTGGTTATTGATTTGGACACTTTAAAACTGTGTTTTGACATTGGGGCTATCCCACCTAGCAAAATATAATTGAATAGAATAATATGTTTCCTCTTGAAGTCAGACATGTCCTTGGTAAGGACAACTTGGTTGCTGATTGTCTCAAGGCAGTCAAAAATATTTGTGTTTTGACACATTTTTATTTTATTTTAACACGTTTTTCTGTATTGGAGATGAGTTTTGTTTGGACTCGTTCTAAGGGGACGAGAGTTCTAGAAGCTAGTGAGTTTTAGGAAGACGAGAGTTCTAGAAGCTAGTGAGTTTTAGGAAGACGAGAGTTCTAGAAGCTTGTGGGGGAAACATTTTTTTTTTCTTGTTTTTAATTGTTGACAGCCAGTAGACACCATGTTTATATTGTAGAAGGTGAAGCATTGTAGTTGATTATTATGTGAAATGGAAGTTGTTTGCTTTTGGTGGTAAGCAAAAAAAGAAACATCCTCTCACTATCAACTGCATTTATTTTCAGCAAACTTAACATGTGTAAATATTTATATGAACATAAGATTCAACAACTGATACAAACTGAACAAGATCCTCAGACATGTGACTAACAGAAATTGAATAATATGTCCCTGAACAAAGAGGGGGTCACAATCATAAGTAACTGTTAGTATCTGGTGTGGCCACCAGCTGCATTAAGTACTGCATTGGTTTGAAACCTTTGTTTTAAATCCTCCTCAAAGTTGGTGCCTGACGGATGTATAAAAACTGGTTTGTCATGAAACACAATTTTTTATTTATTTCAATTTATTTAATTTATATATTTGTATTTTATTTAACTAGGCAAGTCAGTTAAGAACAAAATCTTATTTACAATGACTGCATATCCCGGACGACGCTGAGCCAATTGTGCGCCACCCTATGGGACTCCCAATCACGGCCAGTTGTGACACCGCTTGGATTTGATCCAGGGTGTCTGTAGTGGCGCCTCAAGCACTGAGATGCAGTGTCCGCTGTGCCACCCGGGAGCCCCAAAATCATGTTCCAGTGCTGTCCCCAACTAAAATACATCTTGGTCAACCAAGAGTCATCTGTTCTATCATTCGCCCCATGTGTTTTTATAAAATCTATATGTACTGATGATGCTTTAAGCACACCGTTTGAATAAATAAATAAGACATAACCTGAATAGAGGGAGACGGTCATCAATATAACCTGACTAGGAGAGTCGGTCATCGACATAACCTGACTAAATAATTTCAGAGTTTGCTAAATCCAATGGTTTTTAACTGAGTGTCATCTTGCAATCCAAGATGGCGTAGCAGCAAGACGTGTTTGTTGTAAATGTTATGGTTTTTCCGTCTTTTGTATAAATTGCAAGATATTTCAATCTCTTTTTCAATTTTTTTATTAAATATACCTTCCAATCTTGTTAGGGTTGCGTAAATTCAAATCTGGTATCAGGATAAATATAACAATGAGTCACCGATTTTATACTATTTTTTATTAGCTAAGTAATAAATGGCAAATGCAACTTTCGTATATACGGGCTCACTGTAATACCACGCAGGGCAGAACAGAGAACTGACAAGATGTATGTAAACAGTATTCTTTATACTGTGATCGACATAGGCCAACAGACGGATTGGAACTATCCCAGTAGAGGCTGGGCGTGGTTTAAACTTGCCCAGCCTATTGCAGGCGCTCAGGCGGGTCCCCGCCTCTTGGCGCTTCTTGGAGTTCTCCCTCCGTCGATGTATAGATCCTTACTGTTCTGGTATCGCAGCCTAGTTAGAACATTTTCTCAGTTCCTGCTATTGTGTTGTTCAGTATTTTTACATCTCAGTTAAACCTCGTGATGACCACCCCTCCCTATCACAACTTTGTAAGATACAGCAAGTCACACCATGTGCTCAATATTGTTACATACAAACACAAGGACAATGCATCTGCTGGGCTGTTATCTACAGTTTTGAAACATGCAGGTTACTCAGTTCTTGTCACACACAAACAGGCAAGTAGCAAGCAGTTGTTTAATCTCATAATGATGCTCCAGTGCACAAATGCAGACACCTCACACAACCAACATCAGATAATATTTAATCATATATATCTAATGGCTATAATGTAAAATACAGGATCCAACAATCTCTAGTGGCTTCTTACGTTAAGCTGGAAAAACAGTTTTCGTGGGAACAGAAATACTAAATAATTGCGTAAGCTCTGGACCTTTGCACCGGACGCACCGGAGTGGCTATAGTGGCTAATGCCCTGACACTCAGTTGAAAACCATTGGATTTAGCAAACTCTGAAATGATTTATTTCTGTACCCACGAAACTGTTTTCCCAGCGTAGCATGAGGAGCCACTAAAAGATACATAGTTCGAGTGCATTTCAGAATACAAAAAACTGTCCAACCGCAAGATCCCGTATTTAAGTTGAATTTCATCATATGCTAGATTCGGGACAAGGGCGTCACTGACGTCTGGCAAAGGCGTCGGCAGACCAGTCGTGATGGATCGGTGGGGCTCCATGTCGACAAAGGGTCCAGGCCAATTGGTAAAATATGTATCATAGCTGGAGTAATTTTGTTTGCTAGCTGGGAGATGCACCTGGCTCGAGGCTAACTGGTGCTGGCGTAGTAATGACTACCTAATGGCTTCCCTGGTTCATATATTCCTGTTCACTGGACCCTATGATCACTTGGCTACATAGCTGATGCCTGCTGGACTGTTCATTAATCACAGTACTCCATTTTGTTTATTTTGTTTCTGTTGGCCCCAGCCTCGAACTCAGGCCCGTGTGTAGTTAACTGACCCTCTCTGCACTCCACCAACCTTGATGTCCTTGCCGTGTCTGAATCCTGGCTTTGGAAGGCCACTGAAAATTCAGAAATTTCCATCCCCATCGACAACATTTTCCGTCAAGATATAACTGCCAAAGGGGGAGGAGATGCAATCTACTGCAGAGATGGCCTGCAAAGTTCTGTCATACTTTCCAGGTCTAAACCCAAACAGTTCGAGCTTCTAATTTTAAAACGGAATCTCTCCAGAAATGTCTCTCACTGTTGCTGCCTGTTATAGACCTCCCTCAGCTCCCAGCTGTGCTCTGGACACCATATGTGAATTGATTTCCCCCCATCTATCTTGAGTTCTTTCTGTTGGGTGACCTAAACTGGGATATGCTCAACATCCCGGCCGTCCTACAATCCAAGCTAGATGCCCTCAATCTCGCTCAAATTATCAAGGAACCCACCAGGTACAATCCTAAATCCTTAAACATGGGCACCCTCATAGATATTATCCTGACCAACTTGCCCTCCAAATACACCTCTGCTGTTTTCAATCAGGATCTCAGCGATCATTGCCTGCATACGTTATGGGTCCGCGGTCAAACGACCACCCCTGTTTCAACAAGTGGACTAGGCTGTGGCCAATCAATTGTTTACGACGAAGATCAGCAAAGGTAAGTGAAGATTTATAATGCTATTTATGACTTTTGTTGACTCCACAATTTGGCGGGTAACTGTATGGCTTGCTTTTGTGGCTCTACGCTGTTCTCAGATTATTGAATATTGTGCTTTTGCCGTAAAGCTTTTTTGAAATCTGACACAGCGGTTGCATTAAGAACAAGTTTAACTTTAATTCTATGTAAAATATGTATCTTTCATGAAAGTTTATGATGAGTATTTCTGTCTTTTGATGTGGCTCTCTGCAATTTCTCCTGATGTTTTGGAGGCATTTTTGAACATGACGCCAATGTAAACTGATGTTTTTGGAATTAAATATGAACTTGATCGAACAAAACAAACATGTATTGTGTATCATTGAGTCCTGGGAGTGTCATCTGATGAAGATTGTCAAAGGTTAGTGATTCATTTATCTATATTTTTGCCTTTTGTGGCACCTCTCTTTGGTTGGAAAATGGCTGAGTGCTTTCTGCGACTAGTTGCTGACCTAACATAATGATATGTTCTGCTTTCGCCGAAAAGCCTTTTTGAAATCGGACACTGGTTGGATTAACGAGAAGTGTATCTTTAAAATGGTGTAAAAAACTTGTATGGTTGAGGAATTATAATTATGAGATTTCTGTTGTTTTGATTTTGGCGCCCTTCACTTTCACTGGCTGTTGGCGAGGTGGGACGCTTGCGTCCCGAACGATTCCAGAGAGGTGAACCTTTCTAGGGCAGGGAACCCCTCGACAACATTACGCTGAAAAGGCAGCGCGGGAAATTAAAAAATTATTTTGGGGAATATGTAACTTTCACACATTAACAAGTCCAATACAGCAAATGAATGTAAACATCTTGTTAATCTACCTGTCGTGTACGATTTAAAAAAAATGCTTTACAGCGAAAGCACAACATATGATTATTTTAGGTCATAGCCAAGTCAAAAAAACACAGCCATTTTTCCAGCCAAAGATAGGAGTCACAAAAAGCAGAAATATAGCTAAAATTAATCACTAACCTTTGATCTTCATCAGATGACACTCATAGAACATCATGTTACACAATACATGTTTGTTTTGTTCGATAATGTGCATATTTATATCCAAAAATCTGTGCAAAACGTGCAGTAATGATTTGATTCCAAAACATCCGGTGATTTATCCTCATTTATCCTCATAATAAACATTGATAAAAGATACAACTGTTATTCACAGAATTAAAGATGGACTTTTACTTAATGCAACCGCTGTGTCAGATTTCAAAAAAACTTTACGGAAAAAGTATAATCTGAGAACGACGCTCAGATCCCAAAACAGCCAGAGGAATATCCGCCATTTTGGAGTCAACAGAAGTTAGAAATTACACCGTAAATATTCCCTTACCTTTGATGATCTTCATCAGAAAAAACTCCCAGGAATCCCAGCTCGACAATAAATGACTGATTTGTTCCATAAATTTCCATAAAGTCCATAATTTATGTGCAAAAAGCCACTTGTTGTTAGCGTGTTCAGCACAGGAATCCATCTTCACTAGGCGCAGGCACTTCGTCCAGACAAAAACTCGAGAAGTTCCGTTACAGTCCTTTAGAAACATGTCAAACGATGTATGGAATCAATCTTTAGGATGTTTTTAACATAAAACATCAATAATGTTCAATTTTTTCTCAGGCTTGTGCCTGCCATGTGAGTTCTGTTATACTCAGACATCATTCAAACAGTTTTAGAAACTTCAGAGTGTTTTCTATCCAATACTAATAATAATATGCATATATTAGCATCTGGGACAGAGTAGGAGGCAGTTCACTCTGGGCACGCTATTCATCCAAAAGTGAAAATACTGCCCCCTATCCCAACAAGGTTAACAAACCTCCAAACGAGCTTCAATGCCATACAACACTCCTTCCGTGGCCTCCAACTGCTCTTAAACGCTAGTAAAACTAAATGTATGCTCTTCAACCGATCGCTGCCCGTACCCGTCCGTCCAGCATCACTGCTCTGTACGGTTCTGATTTAGAATATGTGGACAACTATAAATACCTAGGTGTCTGGCTAGACTGTAGACTCTCCTTCCAGACTAATATTAAGCATTTCCAATCCAAAATTAAATCTAGAATCGGCTTCCTATTTCGCATCAAAGCTACCTTCACTCATGCTGCCAAACATACCCTAGTAAAACTGACTATCCTACCGATCCTTGATTTCGACGATGTCATTTTCAAAATAGCCTCCAACACTCTACACAGCAAACTGGATGCAGTCTATCACAGTGACATCCGTTTTGTCACCAAAGCCCCATATACCACCCACCACTAGGACCTGTATGCTCTCGTCAGCTGGCCCTCGCTACGTATTCGTCCCCAAACCAACTGGCTCCGGGTCATCTATAAGTCTTTGCTAGGTTAAGCTGTATATAGATTTTTTTATTGTGTTATTGACTGTACTTTTGTTTAGCCCACGTGTAACTCTGTGTTGTTGTTTTTGTCGCACTGCTTTGCTTTATCTTGGCCAGGTCGCAGTTGTAAATGAGAACTTGTTCTTAGCTGGCCTACCTAGTTAAATAAAGGTGAAATATATATATATTTTTAAATCTTAGCTTTATTGACAACACTCATGAATACTGTAATTAATGTGGTTCTTCAATAATTACACATAATCCTTAATCCTGTAGCTGTTTAGTTACAGTCACATGTTAAACTATCATCAGAAGATCCAGGAAATCATTTTCTGAATGACAGTCAAATGACAAACATCACGACATGCAACAACAACCAAAGTGCTTCTTCATTCAAACGTACAAACCCTCATTGTCAGGCTGATGAAAAAGCCAAAGAGCAATTTACTGGTTTGTGTTTTTTAAGTACAAAGCAGTTGATTTGTGATGATGACACAAACATTATATTAAGCAGGACATTCAAACAAGCCTTACAATTATAATCCAAGGTAGTGTGAAATGCAGTCATTAGCAACCTGGAAATGGAGGTCACTCCCCTGAGTTTCCCCCATTCAGAATACATTGTGAACAGCTAAAATTTTTGCTCACCATTTTTGCTCCAGGCAGATATACTACATGCAATTTTAGCAAACCCAGAAAGGGGCCTAAATTGGAGACCAAAAGTCGTCTGGCACACTGCTTAGAGTTTCAACAACACGAATAACTTATTTCTAGTCTACAATCTTAGATGTTCCTACTAATGTGAAATCAAGACAAAATGTGACTTTTGTTGCTCATTTTAAGACATGTCAAATAATCATTACATTCATACAGACGTCAATTGTTGTAACACATGGCTACGCTGTTTGCATCACCTTTTACAGTGGATTTCTGCTGTTGTGGGCCTTTAATCATCTGTCTGACATTGTTGTTCACACGAGAGAGACACGACTATCGTGGATCCTCTGGGGAGCCTCAACAACCTCATTATGCTGAAGAAGCAGAGAAGAGTCTCTCCAGATCAGAACTCCTCAAGAAAAACCTGCAGAGACCCACAGGGAAGATAATTCACCGCTCTGACTGTGGGAAGAGATTCACCTCAACAGCAGGCATTAGAATTCATCAAAGAATCCACACAGTAGAGAAATCTTATTGCTGTACTCAATGTGGGAAGAGTTTTAAAACATCTAGCCATCTTATTGTACATCAGAGAATACACACAGGAGAGAAATCTTATAGCTGTGATCAATGTGGGAAGAGTTTTACTCACGTAAGCACCCTGATATCACACCGGAGAATACACACAGGAGCGAAACCATATAGCTGTGATGAATGTGGGAAGAGTTTTGCTAGGTCGAGCCATCTGACTCTTCACCAGAGAACACACACAGGAGAGAAATCTTATAGCTGTACTCAATGTGGGAAGAGTTTTACTCATTCAACCAGCCTGATATTACACCAGAGAACACACAGGAGAGAAATCCTTTAGCTGTACTCAATGTGGGAAGTGTTTTACTCAGATAAGCAGCCTGTTTTCACACCAGAGAGTACACACAGGAGAGAAATCCTTTAGCTGTACTCAATGTGGGAAGTTTTCTTATTTTTTTAATTTATTTTTTACATCTAGCCATCTGAAGATTTACCATAGAAGACACACAGGAGATAAGTCGTATAGCTGTACTGTATGTGGGAAGAGTTTTGTTCAATCTGGGGGACTGAAGGTACACCAGAGAACACACACAGGAGAGAAACCTTATAGCTGTGATCAATGTGACCAGAGATTGTCTGATTAAACATCAGAAAATACATGCATGAAGGAGTTTTTTTCATGATATCAAACCTTGTAGAATGAGGATTTTAATGTCACAATGTAGAACGTTTTAACATTGTAGGAGTATTTGGTTGCTGATTGTCTCAAGGGTGGGAAAGTCAAACAGTTTTGTGTTTTGCTTTTAGCCAGTGCGTCACTATTTATTTTGACTGCAAGTTTTTCCGTATTGGAGATGAGTTTTGTTTGGGCTCCTTCCAAGGGGATGAGAGTTCTAGAAGCTAGTGAGTTTTAGGATTCTATAGAATGAAAAAGAAAAGATACGATTGTATATTATTATTTAGAAATACATGTTTTTTCTTGTTTTTAATTGTTGACAGCCAGTAGAAACCATGTTTATATTGTAGGAGGTGAAGCATTGTAGTTGATTATAATGTGAAATGGAAGTTGTTTTCTGTTGGTGGTGCAAACTTTTCAAACAACAATATAGGATATATTTGTTGTCTTAAGGGGGAAAGTGTTACTGGCTTTGGTTTTTCCATTTATGTTTTGAGGTTGGATTTCAGCATGTATAGCTTGTTAGTACGTATATCTCGTTAGTACGTATAGCTTGTTAGCACGTATAGCTTGTTAGCACGTAGGGCGCACTGATTGGTGTCACCTCGTTTGTCAGTATGTGTTACACCAGTGATTTTGTTTGCCTCTTCTTCAGGCAGATTTAGTGGGTCTCATGGTGGGTGACTTTTATGTCCCAGTGGTTGTTACTAGTCAACTTTCAGTTGATACTGTGAGAGCAAAACTGTAACATTATGTTATAATACTTTTATTGCATCAAATGGTTGTTTTATGCAACAGAATAGAGGTTTCTTAGAACTATAGTGTCTGTGTGTTCTACCGAGGATGGGCCTCTGGGAGAAAACAATGACAGGAGATTTACAATGTCTTTTGGGTGATAAAACCTAAAGAGACCGCATTCCAGAGCATGAGTTAATGTTTCTGTTGTCTATGGTACCAGGGAGAGATGACCCCAGGGCCAGATCCTGGTCTCTACACCGAGTACTGTTTTTACAGCAGATACTGTCTGTTGAGAATTATAACTATCTTTCATACAAATCTTAACCTTGTGACCCATTCTATACATCTGTTGTTGGTCATGTAGGTTGAAAGGGGTGTATCTTGGCTGTAAAAGACCTTTGTACTTTTGTATCGTGGCTCTCAATGAATCATCTGGGGGTGATTTGTCCACCAACCAACATTATCATAGAGACTCAATTGATTCACTTTATGTGTGCGTTGTATTGACCTTCCCCCTTATTATTAAGTCAATAAAGATTTAGATTAAGAACAACTCATGTGATAAGTTTGTTTCCTCAATTGATATTAAAGAAATTAACAAACACATTTGGCGATGGGGATGTGAATCCTGATTTGGTGACCGCTCCTGACGACCTGGGTAAATGGTGCACGAGGGATCCCTTTAACATGGGATCTCAGGGAGACCACACTTGGGGAACGGAGCAGATGAACCCACCTTTGATCTGAGAGAGAGCGAGCCGAGTGGATACCACATCTCCAACCTAGTTTTTTTTAAAGATAGAAGTGAGCGAAACACTTAAGGTGAAGTTTTTTTTAAAGCCTCGTAGACTCTGAGTGTGTATTCCTGTGTGAGGGGGGCACCTTGGAGGCGTAAACAGGGCCGAGTCAGGAGGCTCTGAGTGAACTGGATGAAAACTATAATCTGTGTTTACTAGTTAAGACAATTTATGATATAGATAGTAAGGTGCACCTGTAATTGTTTTAAACCTGGACACCATTTTAGAATAGATCACAGAGATCTATAGTTCCTCACAGAGATCTATAGATCATCCTAGAGCTCTATAGGTCCTCACAGAGATCTATAGTTCCTCACAGAGATCTATAGGTCCTCACAGAGATCTGTAGGTCCTCACAGAGATCTATAGGTCCTCACAGAGATGTATAGTTCCTCACAGAGATCTGTAGGTCCTCACAGAGATCTATAGGTCCTCACAGAGATCTATAGTTCCTCACAGAGATCAATAGTCCCTCACAGAGATCTGTAGGTCCTCACAAAGATCTATAGCTCCTCACAGAGATCTATAGTTCTTCACAGAGATCTATAGGTCCTCACAGAGATCTGTAGGTCCTCACAGAGATATATAGTTCCTTGTATAGAAATATGCTTAATCAGATGATTGACATGTGGATAATAAGCTTTGATATAACGTTATCTTGGGGTTCCGTTACTTCACTGCCCATCAGAGTATCATGGAGTGGTATTGAGAGCGGAATAATATTTTAGAAAGCCACGGAAGGTCTATAGTTCCTGGGAGGCTTGATTTTGCCGTGGTTTCTGGGAGGTTAGAGAACCGTTGAATTCCGGTCATTGTCCGGGAAACAAACATGTTTTTTTGGTTCTGCTGGGAGTATGTTTGGAGAGCTGCTTCGTAGCTGCAGAGAGTCCTTGAAAAAGCTAATGGAATGGTTGTCGTGAGTACCTGAGAATTTCTTACGTTTTATATGGATTCTGTGAAAATATTATGAATTGGATGTGTGTGTAATACTGGGAATATAATTAGATACAATTAAAACAACCCATATGTAGACAAACGTAGGTTTTGAGTTGGTATCTTTAATGGATAATTTGATAAAGATGAGGTTTAAGCATTATTAAACAGTCTACAAAGTCTGGGCAGTTGTCTCGGAAACTGGTGGAAGTGTGTCCACTTTAGGGTTAGTTACCCTAAGGATGAAACTATAAAACGTTTATTGGATTTTCTCTGTCCGGGTACCACATTTGAAATAAAACTCCACTGAAGGCCTGAAAAGGGGGGCGGGGGGGTTCTTCCCAATATGAGAGGAGTTGCTATATTTATTGAATAAAGCTTTTTCCATAAAGTTAGAGTGAACCCCACCTTCTAAGAAGTTATTTGAAGAACCTTTTCGGGCTGTTTTTCATTGTCAAGAACACTACGGTTCTTAGGGGATCTGAGAACAACTTCAGTTGAACCCTTCATTTTTAGAGTGTAGACGGCTCTATTTACTCTCAGATTCAAAAATTATGATTAGCATCAACGATCATGTCAGCTGCTGCTATGAGGTGAGACGGTGAACTGATGTTGAACTGGGCACTCAGCTGCTGCTCCAATACAGTATAAGGTGAGACAGTGAACTGATGTTGGAACTAGGCAGTCAGTCATTCATTCTGTACTATGAGTCTATCAAATCAAATTTATTAGTCACATGCACCGAATACAACAGGTGTAGTAAAATGCTTACAGTGAATCCGTACAGTGAAATGCTGACTTACAAGCCCCTGACCAACAATGCAGTTTTAAAAAGTACAAATGAATAAAAGGAACCAGTAATTAAAGAGCAGAAGTTAAATAACAATAGCTAGACTATATACAGGGGGTACCGGTACAGAGTCAATGTGCGGGGGGCACCGGTGAGTTGAGGTAATTGAGGTAATATGTACATGTAGGTAGAGTTATTAAAGTGACAATGCATAGATGATAACAGGGTGTGTGTAGGGAGGGGGGGGGGCGCGCTTCCTCTGACACCGCCTGGTACAGAGGTCCTGGATGGCAGGAAGCTTGGCCCCAGTGATGTACTGGGCTGTACGCACTACCCTCTGTGGGGAACATCATGGAATATTGTACATCATATTAAATATATTACTCTATTGTTATCATATAGAAACATCATGGAATATTGTACACCATATTAAATATATTGCTCTTGTTATCATGTAGAAACATCATGGAATATTGTACATCATATTAGCATCAATATACATTATTGTTTCATTCAATTTCACATAATAAGGATATTTCATCTTTTCAAGTACAGAAGTCAGAACCCATCACCTGCTATGTAAAAGAGACAGAAGAATGCACAATGGTCAATGCTATCTGGGATCCTTGGGACATCCCTAACCTTAACCCCTAACCGTAATCATTTAACCGGTGTAGTTTCTCACCCCTTTTGGGAGTATGAAAGTGAATTTCCCCTCAGGCACACATTTGTTCTTTGTTATTACCCGAGCCACTGCCTGTTTAGTCCGCTATCATCCAGAAGGCGAGGTCAGTACAGGTGCATCAAAGCTGGGACCGAGAGACAGAAGCTGTTTTTCAATCTCAAGGCCACCACACTGTTGGCCACTTTAAGGAATGGAACACTAGTCACTTTAATAATGTTTATATATCTGGCATTACTCATCTCATTTGTACAGTTGAAGTCGGAAGTTTACATACATCTTAGCCAAATACATTCAAACTCAGTTTTTCACAGATCTTGACATTTAACCGTCAGTTAGGATCAACACTTTATTTTAAGAATGTGAAAAGTCAGAATAATAGTAGAGATAATTATTTATTTCAGCTTTTATTTCTTTCATCACATTCCCAGTGGGTCAGAAGTTTACATACACTCAATCGGCAAACTTAGGATATTTTCAAGTTCAGAAGTCAGAACCCATCACCTGCTATGTAAAAGAGACAGAAGAATGCACAATGGTCAATGCTATCTGGGACC
This sequence comes from Oncorhynchus clarkii lewisi, assembly GCF_045791955.1. Lineage (NCBI taxonomy): Eukaryota > Metazoa > Chordata > Actinopteri > Salmoniformes > Salmonidae > Oncorhynchus > Oncorhynchus clarkii. The sequence goes on along the minus strand of NC_092159.1, from coordinate 29,046,330 downwards.
CTAACCTTAACCATTTTAAATGTCAACTTCAATGGGCTAGGGACATCCCAAGGATGTATCTCTATCTCTTTACATTGCTTATGCATATTTGGTGGCCTGACTGTGTCCAGACTATGTCAACGGCCAATCCTGTTAGATCTGAACCTAATGGAGCTTGGTGTGATCAGATGACAGAAGTCACATTTATCAAATCAAATCAAATCAAATTTTATTTGTCACATACACATGGTTAGCAGATGTTAATGCGAGTGTAGCGAAATGCTTGTGCTTCTAGTTCCGACAATGCAGTAATAACCAACAAGTAATCTAACCTAACAATTCCAAAACTACTGTCTTGTACACAGTGTGAGGGGATAAAGAATATGTACATAAGGATATATGAATGAGTGATGGTACAGAGCAGCATAGGCAGATACAGTAGATTGTATCGAGTACAGTATATACATATGAGATGAGTATGTAAACAAAGTGGCATAGTTAAAGTGGCTAGTGATACATGTATTACATAAGGATACAGTCGATGATATAGAGTACAGTATATACGTATGCCTATGAGATGAATAATGTAGGGTAAGTAACATTATATAAGGTAGCATTGTTTAAAGTGGCTAGTGATATATTTACATCATTTCCCATCAATTCCCATTATTAAAGTGGCTGGAGTTGAGTCAGTGTCAGTGTGTTGGCAGCAGCCACTCAATGTTAGTGGTGGCTGTTTAACAGTCTGATAGCCTTGAGATAGAAGCTGTTTTTCAGTCTCTCGGTCCCAGCTTTGATGCACCTGTACTGACCTCGCCTTCTGGATGATAGCGGGGTGAACAGGCAGTGGCTCGGGTGGTTGATGTCCTTGATGATCTTTATGGCCTTCCTGTGACATCGGGTGGTGTAGGTGTCCTGGAGGGCAGGTAGTTTGCCCCCGGTGATGCGTTGTGCAGACCTCACTACCCTCTGGAGAGCCTTACGGTTGAGGGCGGAGCAGTTGCCGTACCAGGCGGTGATACAGCCCGCCAGGATGCTCTCGATTGTGCATCTGTAGAAGTTTGTGAGTGCTTTTGGTGACAAGCCGAATTTCTTCAGCCTCCTGAGGTTGAAGAGGCGCTGCTGCGCCTTCTTCACAATGCTGTCTGTGTGAGTGGACCAATTCAGTTTGTCTGTGATGTGTATGCCGAGGAACTTAAAACTTGCTACCCTCTCCACTACTGTTCCATCGATGTGGATAGGGGGGTGTTCCCTCTGCTGTTTCCTGAAGTCCACAATCATCTCCTTAGTTTTGTTGACGTTGAGTGTGAGGTTATTTTCCTGACACCACACTCCGAGGGCCCTCACCTCCTCCCTGTAGGCCGTCTCGTCGTTGTTGGTAATCAAGCCTACCACTGTTGTGTCGTCCGCAAACTTGATGATTGAGTTGGAGGCGTGCGTGGCCACGCAGTCGTGGGTGAACAGGGAGTACAGGAGAGGGCTCAGAACGCACCCTTGTGGGGCCCCAGTGTTGAGGATCAGCGGGGAGGAGATGTTGTTGCCTACCCTCACCACCTGGGGGCGGCCCGTCAGGAAGTCCAGTACCCAGTTGCACAGGGCGGGGTCGAGACCCAGGGTCTCGAGCTTGATGACGAGCTTGGAGGGTACTATGGTGTTGAATGCCGAGCTGTAGTCAATGAACAGCATTCTCACATAGGTATTCCTCTTGTCCAGATGGGTTAGGGCAGTGTGCAGTGTGGTTGAGATTGCATCGTCTGTGGACCTATTTGGGCGGTAAGCAAATTGGAGTGGGTCTAGGGTGTCAGGTAGGGTGGAGGTGATATGGTCCTTGACTAGTCTCTCAAAGCACTTCATGATGACGGAAGTGAGTGCTACGGGGCGGTAGTTGTTTAGCTCAGTTACCTTAGCTTTCTTGGGAACAGGAACAATGGTGGCCCTCTTGAAGCATGTGGGAACAGCAGACTGGTATAGGGATTGATTGAATATGTCCGTAAACACACCGGCCAGCTGGTCTGCGCATGCTCTGAGGGCGCGGCTGGGGATGCCGTCTGGGCCTGCAGCCTTGCGAGGGTTAACACGTTTAAATGTCTTACTCACCTCGGCTGCAGTGAAGGAGAGACCGCAAGTTTTCGTTGCAGGCCGTGTCAGTGGCACTGTATTGTCCTCAAAGCGGGCAAAAAAGTTATTTAGTCTGCCTGGGAGCAGGACATCCTGGTCCGTGACTGGGCTGGATTTCTTCCTGTAGTCCGTGATTGACTGTAGACCCTGCCACATGCCTCTTGTGTCTGAGCCGTTGAATTGAGATTCTACTTTGTCTCTGTACTGACGCTTAGCTTGTTTGATAGCCTTGCGGAGGGAATAGCTGCACTGTTTGTATTCGGTCATGTTACCAGACACCTTGCCCTGATTAAAAGCAGTGGTTCGCGCTTTCAGTTTCACACGAATGCTGCCATCAATCCACGGTTTCTGGTTAGGGAATGTTTTAATCGTTGCTATGGGAACGACATCTTCAACGCACGTTCTAATGAACTCTAGGTGCCAGGTGTAACTGAGGCTGTAGATGCTCCATATCCATTACTTTGAGTGTTATATATAATATGACTAAATGTGTTTCTGTATTGCAGGGGCAGTCAAGAAATGGAACAGCAAGGCCACAGAACATGACATAAGCAGAGCTGTGTGAGACCACCTCAAGCCCCTGGTAGAGCCGGGGGTGGTGTTTACCACTCCACCACGCCTTCAGCAGGCTGGAAAAGTGGGATGGATCCATTTGTGTTTCAGTTTTCAGTAGTTGAATCCTTTGACGTATTGTTGATTTCAACATTTTTAATTTTCAACAAATTAACTGGGTTGGTTGAAAAGTGATATTAAACTTACATACCATGCACTATATTGACATAGTGGGAGAGTAACTGAATTTATACTGTTTTTCATACTAAGATGGACCAAGATATGTTTTGCTTTTGCACATATTTGTTCATTGGTTTAGCACGAGTCTGTTGATTGGTCAGTCATTGGGTTAATTTGTTTTACTATATGTTCAAATCAAGCTTTATTTATACAGCACATTTCAGACATGGATGCAACACAATGGCTTCACAGGAAAAAACAATGAAAATAAACAAATATTTACCACAACAAACATAAGAGGATAAAAAACAGAAGATTAACAACTGAAAGACTAATGAACATTCTAAGAAAATGCCATTGATTAAAATATGAACAATTGGATGCAACATCCAACCCAAAATATCAGCTTGTTTTTACTACATTGTTTGTTGTTACGTTCCCCAGCAAGAAAACATGAATAGAAAAACCAAAGTCTGTAACACCTTCCCCCTTAATAAGGCTAGGCCTGCCGCTAGCGGGTCACCTGCCAACAACATCCGGTGAAATTGGAGGGCGTGCAATTCAAATAAATAATCATAATATTAAACATTTATGAACATACAAGTATCTTAAATTCTTGTTAACCTAACTGCATTGTCCGATTTACAATAGACATTACAGTGAAACCATGCGATTGTTTGAGGACGGCACAACATATTTTCCAACCAGCACAGGCTTCATAAAAATGACAAATAGCGATTAAATCAATCACTTATATTTGAAAATCTTCCTGTTTGCAATCCCAAGGGTCCCAGCTACGACATGAATGGTCGTTTTGTTAGATAAAATCCTTATATCCCAAAAAGTCAGTTCAGTTGGCGCCATCGATTTCAGTAATCCACTCATTCAACGTGCAGACAAAGGAGTCCAAAAAGCTACCGCTAAACTTTGTATAAACAAGTCAAACTACGTCTCTATTTAATTCTCAGGTATCCTAAAATCTAAATAAACTATAAAATGTGATATGGATAGAAGTATGTTCAATAGAAAAGTCAAATTAGCAAGCACGCTTCCTCTTCATCGTGCCTCAATAGACTGATATTGTGCCGGGACTCTTTGTACAAAAACTTCAAATTCTTGCTCGTTTTTGAAGAAACAAGCCTGAGACAATGAACAAAGACTGGTGACATCTAGTGGAAGCTATAGGAATTGCAATCTGGGAGCTGGAATTACATAGAACCCATAGCTTTCCATTATAAGAGCCTAGGAGCTCCAAAACCATTCCCGTTTGTTTTTCTTTGGATTTTCGCCTGTCATATCAATTGTGTTATAGTCTCATACATTATTTTGTGCCCAAAGTAAACCCTGAAGCCAGGATATGCATATAATTGGTACCATTAGAAAGAAAACACTTTTATAGAGGTTTGTAGAAATGCTAAAATAATGTAGAGGAATATAACGCAATAGATATGGTAGAACAAAATCCAAAGAAAAACCAACCAATTGTTTTTTTCCAGAGACCATCCTCTTAGAATTGCAAGAGAAAGGTCATATTGAAAATTAGCTCCCTGAATGCAATTCCTATGGCTTCCACCGGGTGTCAGGAGTCTATGTTCAAGGTTTCAGGCTTGTAACTTCAAAAACGAATAAGAAATATCAGTTTTAGTAGAGGGACACAGTCTTGGAAATTCATGTTTGCGCGCTATAAAGAAACCTGTTAAAATCGGTTTCCTATTGAACATACTTCTTTCCAAAATAAATATTATAGTTTGACTACATTTTAGGGTATCTGAGGAGTAAATAGAATCGCGTTTTGACTTGTTGAAACAAAGTTTAGGGGTAGATTTTAGGATTCCTCTCTCTGCATGTTGAACGAGTGGATTACTCAAATCGATGGCGCCAACTAAATAGACTTTTTGGGATATAAAGAAGATTTTATCTAACAAAACAACACTACATGTTATAGCTGGGACTCTTTGGATGACAAATCAGAGGAAGACTTTCAAAAAGTAAGTGAATATTTAATCGTTAATTGTGAATGCATGAAGCCTGTGCCGGTGGAAAAATATTTTGATGTGGGGCGCTATCCTCAAACAATCGCATGGCATGCTTTCGCTGTAATAGCTACTGTAAATCAGACAGTGCAGTTAGATTAACAAGAATTTAAGCTTGTTAAAATCCATAATATTTATGATGAATTATTCCAAAAGGAAGTTGTCCCTCTAGCCACTAGAGTCTAGCGGATCCATATTACCATGACTACCGGGACTCCTGTCTCTAAACTGATTATAGACTCAATTCATTATACTGCGTCCATGTGTATAACTAGCTGGACCCCTGTCCCTAAAACTGATTATAGATTTATTATACTGCGTTCATGTGTATAGGCTACAAGTACATTGAAATTAAATGGTCTTCTTTTAAACTTTCACTTTCAACTAAAACCAAACTTATATTGTAGATCGGGCATAGTCTTATTTTCAATAACATTTTGCTAGGTGGGATAGCCCCAATGTCACAGTCTTAACGTGTCCAAATCAATAGTCCAAATGCAAAAGCAGTTTGTGATAAATTGAAAACATAAAATGTACTATATACACAAACATCTGCCACAATAATCGTATTTAAAAAAACAACCAAGCACCTTATTAACTGCAGAAGAACCAAAAACGCTGTTGTTTTGACAAGTAGAAATAAATCACTGATATCGATTAGGGGGGAAATCAGGTTGTATGTGCTGTTGGAACTAACACAACTAAACAAAACACCTGGAAATGGGAGATATCTTTTACCTCACTGGTTAGAGGACAACCTGCAGAAGACAGTCAACTACATTTTGGAGTGATGCATTTAAATGTAGGGGTCGCTAAACAAAGGAACACAACACTTATTTGTCATCACTCATCAATATCATGTTGAAATCAATTGTGTGACAGGAGGGAGATGAGGTTTCACGTCCTGTTAAAACTAACAGCTCAAAACCCACACGACATCTGGGACTAATGTTAACATCACTGGTTAGAGGACAATTTGTAGAAAACAGCTGGCCACATTTTGAACTGTTGCATTTTGATTCAAGTGGGTCACCAACATGGTAAGTGTAACACAGCTCTTTTTGTGTTAGTCACTTTTTGTTAAATCACATAAAAACTACTCTTTCAATTCAGAGCCTGGATTTTTCCCAAGGCTAATATCCATATCATGTTGAAATCAATTGAATGGGGAAAACGTTTAGGGTTCTACATTGTGAAATTCCTTAAAATACTCCTACTACAATGTTAAAACATTGTGACATAAATTCACTGATATCACGAAATAACTCCTTCATGAATGTATTGTCTGATGTTTGATCAGAGATCTTTTATCAGAGTATCTCTTGTAACATTGATCAGAGAGCAAGATCGACCAAAACTCTTCCCACATTGACCACAGCTATAAGGTTTCAATCCTGTGTGTGTTCTCTTTTGTCAGAGAGCCAGATGTAGTACATCTCTTCCCACATTGTTCATAGCTGTAAGGATTCTCTCCTGTGTGTGGTCTCTGGTGTATTGTCAGCTGGCCAAATTGACCAAAACTCCTCCCAATTTGACCACAACTATAAGATTTCTCTCCTGTGTGTATTCTCTGGTGTAGAGTCAGAGAGCCAGATGTAGTAAAACTCTTACCACATTGACCACAGCTATAAGGTCTCTCTCCCGTGTGTATTCTCTGGTGTGATGTCAGCTGGCCAGATTGACCAAAACCCTTCCCACATTGACCACAGCTATAAGATTTCTCTCCTGTGTGTTTTCTCTGGTGTTGAGTCAGATGGAAAGATCAACCAAAATTCTTCCCACATTGACCACAACTGTAAAGATTCTCTCCTGTGTGTGTTCTCTGGTGTAATGTCAGCTGGCCAGATGTAGTACATCTCTTCCCACATTGACCACAGCTATACGGTCTCTCTCCTGTGTGTATTCTCTGGTGTAATGTCAGATGGCAAGATTGACCAAAACTCTTCCCACATTGACCACAGCTACAAGGTTTCTCTCCTGTGTGTATTCTCTGGTGTGATATCAGGCTGGTTGACTGAGTAAAACTCTTCCCACATTGAACACAGTTATAAGGTCTCTCTCCTGTGTGTGTTCTCTGATGAATTTTAATGCCTGATGAGGTGAATCTCTTCCCACAGTCAGAGCAGCAGTGAATTCTCTTCCCCATGGGTCTCTGCTGGTGTTTCTTGAGGTGTTCTGATCTGGAGAGACTCTTCTCTGCCTCTTCAGCATCATGAGGTTCTTGAGGCTCCCCAGAGGAGCCACTATAGTCCCGTATCTCTCCTGTGTGAACAACAACGTCAGACAGTTGATTAAAGGCCCACAACAGCGGAAATCCACTGTAAAATGTGATGCCAACAGCATAGCCATGATGTTGTACAACAATTGATGTATGTAATGAATGTTAAAATTATTTGACAATTGTCTTAAAATGAGCAACAAGTCATATTTTGTCTAAAATTTCACATTAGTAGTAACATTAAGATTGTAGACTAGAAATACGTTATTCATGTTGTTGAAACTCTAAGCAGTGTGGCAGAAGTCTTTAGGTCTCCAATACAGGCCCCTTTCTGTGTTGTTAAGATTGCGGAACGAGAGCAATTTGGTTGCAGAAACACCTCCCTGCTAATGAGGAAACCACTAGTTATGGATGTAGTATATATCTGGTGTCGTGGAAATTTCCTGTATTACCACATCATGAGAGAGCAAACCACACACAAGTCAGAGTTATCATAAAGTCCATATTTTAATAACATGAACTTCACCATAGCCCTCTACTGCTAACCTACAAAGCATTACATGGGTTTGCTCCTACCTATCTCTCTGATTTGGTCCTGCCGTACATACCTACACGTACGCTACGGTCACAAGACGCAGGCCTCCTAATTGTCCCTAGAATTTTTAAGCAAACAGCTGGAGGCAGGGCTTTCTCCTATAGAGCTCCATTTTTATGGAACGGTCTGCCTACCCATGTCAGAGACGCAAACTCGGTCTCAACCTTTAAGTCTCTACTGAAGACTCATCTCTTCAGTGGGTCATATGATTGAGTGTAGTCTGGCCCAGGAGTGGGAGGGTGAACGGAAAGGCTCTGGAGCAACGAACCGCCCTTGCTGTCTCTGCCTGGCCGGTTCCCCTCTTTCCACTGGGATTCTCTGCCTCTAACCCTATTACAGGGGCTGAGTCACTGGCTTTACTGGGGCTCTCTCATGCCGTCCCTGGAGGGGGTGCGTCACCTGAGTGGGTTGAGTCACTGATGTGGTCATCCTGTCTGGGTTGGCGCCCCCCCCCCCCCCCTTGGGTTGTGCCGTGGCGGAGGTCTTTGTGGGCTATACTCAGCCTTGTCTCAGAATGGTAAGTTGGTGGTTGAAGATATCCCTCTAGTGTTGTGGGGGCTGTGCTTTGGCAAAGTGGGTGGGGTTATATCCTTCCTGTTTGGCCCTGTCCGGGGGTGTCCTCGGATGGGGCCACAGTGTCTCCTGACCCCTCCTGTCTCAGCCTCCAGTATTTATGCTGCAGTAGTTTATGTGTCGGGGGGCTAGGGTCAGTTTGTTATATCTGGAGTACTTCTCCTGTCCTATTCGGTGTCCTGTGTGAATCTAAGTGTGCGTTCTCTAATTCTCTCCTTCTCTCTTTCTCTCTCTCGGAGGACCTGAGCCCTAGGACCATGCCCCAGGACTACCTGACATGATGACTCCTTGCTGTCCCCAGTCCACCTGGCTGTGCTGCTGCTCCAGTTTCAACTGTTCTGCCTTATTATTATTCGACCATGCTGGTCATTTATGAACATTTGAACATCTTGACCATGTTTTGTTATAATCTCCACCCGGCACAGCCAGAAGAGGACTGGCCACCCCACATAGCCTGGTTCCTCTCTAGGTTTCTTCCTAGGTTTTGGCCTTTCTAGGGAGTTTTTCCTAGCCACCGTGCTTCTACACCTGCATTGCTTGCTGTTTGGGGTTTTAGGCTGGGTTTCTGTACAGCACTTTGAGATATCAGCTGATGTACGAAGGGCTATATAAATACATTTGATTTGATTTTGATTTGACTCTCAGATCAATTCAGTGTCATAAATTGAATGAATTCTCTGAGAGTGCTTACAAAACAGTCCTTGGTATCATTTATAGCCAAGACACACCCATCAAAACTGAAAAATGAGTATCCCATAATTTATAGCATTAGCTATAAATTATCGTTCAGTTTGGTCTCCTAAACCAAAGCTCTTATCTCGTTCTTGGTACCACTTAGAACCAAAAACATTACCTCATCCAATGGCATACAGTGGGGCAAAAAAAGTATTCAGACAGCCACCAAAAGTTCTCCCACTTAAAAAGATGAGAGAGGCCTGTAATTTCCATCATAGGTACACTTCAACTATGACAGACAAAATGAGAAATAAAAAATCCAGAAAATCACATTGTAGGATTTTTAATGAATTTATTTGCAAATTATGGTGGAAAATAAGTATTTGGTCACATACAAACAGGCAAAATTTCTGGCTCTCACAGACCTGTAACTTCTTATTTAAGAGGCTCTTCTGTCCTCCACTTGTTACCTGTATTAACAGCACCTGTTTGAACTTGTTATCAGTATAAAATACACCTGTCCACAACCCCAAACAGTCACACTCCAAACTTCACTATGGCCAAGACCAAAGAGCTGTCAAAGGACACCAGAAACAAAATTCTAGACCTGCACCAGGCTGGGAAGACTGAATCTGAAATAGGTAAGCAGCTTGGTTTGAAGAAATCAACTGTGGGAGCAATTATTAGGAAATGGAAGACATACAAGACCACTGATAATCTCCCTCGATCTAGGGCTCCACGCAAGATCTCACCCCGTGGGGTCAAAATGATCACAAGAACTGTGAGCAAAAACCCGAGAACCACACAGGGGGACCTAGTGAACGACCTGCAGAGAGCTGGGACCAAAGTAACAACTGTTTGGGGTTTTAGGATGGGGTTCTGTACAGCACTTTGAGATATCAGCTGATGTAAGAAGGGGTATATAAATACATTTGATTTGAAATCTTCTTTGGTTTAGTAGTTTAATAGTACTCTTCCATTTCAGAGCCTGCAATTTTCACCTGGGGCTAATATCCATATCATGTTGAAATCAATTCATAAGGGGGAAAACGTTTAGGCTTCTACATTGTGAAATCATTAAAATACTCCTGCTACAATGTTAAAACATTCTAAATTGTGACATTCATTGAAATCATAAAACAACTCCATGTATGTATTTTCTAATATTTGATCAGAGATCTTTTATCAGGTTCTCTGGTCACAGCTATAAGATTTCTCTCCAGTGTGTGTTCTCTGGTGTACTGTCAGACCGCTAGATGTAGTAAAACTCCTCCCACATTGATCACAGCTATAAGATTTCTCTCCTGTGTGTGTTCTCTGGTGTACTGTCAGACTGCTAGATGTAGTAAAACTCTTCCCACATTGACCACAGCTTGAAGATTTCTCTCCTGTGTGTGTTCTCTGATTAATTTTAATGCCTGATGAGGTGAATCTCTTCCCACAGTCAGAGCAGCAGCGAGTTCTCTTCCCTGTGGATCTCTGCAGGTGTTTTGATCTGGAGAGGCTCTTCTCAGCCTCTTCAGCATCATGAGGTTGTTGAGGCTCCCCAGAGGATCCACAATAGTCCCGTCTCTCTCCTGTGTGAACAACAAAGTCAGATGATTAAAGGCCCACAACAGCGGAAAACCACTGTAAAAGAAAGGTGAGGCCAAGAGAGTAGCCATGATGTTGTACAACAATTGATGTCTGTAATGAATGTTACAATTATTTGGCAATTATCTTAAAATGAGCAAGAATAGTCATATTTGCCTTGTTTTCACATTAGTAGTAACATTGATGATTGTAGACTAACGAGCTAAAGTCCAACCTCAAAACTTAAATGGAAAAATCAAAGCCTGTAACACCTTCCCCCTTAAGACAACAAATCTATCCTATATTTTTGTTGGACAAGTTTGTTCACACCCAACAGAAAACTTCCATTTCACATAATCAACTACAATGCTTTTACAATATAAACATAGTGAAAAAACACGTATTTCTAAATAATATGAACAAAAAATACGTACAGTCAAAATAAATTGTGATCCCTGGCAAAGCACTGGCTAAACGCAGAACTTGCTGACTGCCCACCCTTGAGACAATCAGCAACCAATTCCTGCAATATCCATAGTAACTTTCCACCTAACTTCTCTCTCTCTTTTCAGGGTTCACTCGATAGGCATGTTGTTGGAACGGGCCCAGTCCCCAATGTCATGCATTTGGTTTGGCACATCTGAGAATGAATCCTGATATTCTAAAAGCAGGGCAACATTGTCAATATAATTGTACCCAAAAATGGTCAGCTGGTTGCAAAAATAATTATGATTACTAATTGTAAATATGAAAATCAAAACCAAATGTACACCCCTTTGTTAATTTGTATTGGCAATACTTCACTTAATATTGAGGCATGGAATAATAAAACGTATCTTTTGTCAGGCTGGATGTTTGAAATATGAGGTGATTTGAGTCATGATTCTTCAGTAGTGGAATAAAAACAATTAGCACTTGAATGTTGTCAAGAAATACTGGAGTGATGTCAGATTGTTAATAAAATTGATTATAGACCAATTTATTATACTGCTTTCATGTGTGTATATACACAAACATCTGCAACAATTATCATATTACATGTATTTTTTTAAACAAGCAGCTTTATCAACTTGTAGAAAACAGCTAGCTACATTTTGAAGTCCTGCATTTTGTGTAACACAGCTCTTTTTTTGTTATTCACTTTTTGTTAAATAATGTTCTTTCAATTCAGAGCCTGGATTTTCCCCTGAGGCTAATATCCATATCATGCTGCAATCAATTGAACAGGGCAAACGATAAGGTCATCATTAAAATACTCCTACTACAATGTTAAAACATTCTACATTGTAACATCATTAAAATATTCCTACTACAATGTTAAAACATTCTACGTTGTGACATTTCATTGATATCATGAAACAACTTCTTCATGTATGTATTTTCTGATGTTTGATCAGACATATTTTATCAGAGTATCTCTTGTCACATTGATCACAGCTATGCGGTTTCTCTCCTGTGTGTGTTCTCTGGTGTGAAGCCAGCTGGCTAGATGTAGTAAAACTCTTCCTACATTGATTACAAAAATAATTTTTTTCTCCTGTGTGTGTTCTCTGGTGTGAAGTCAGCTGGCTAGATGTTGGAAAACTCTTCCCACATTGATCACAGCTATAAGGCTTCTCTCCTGTGTGTGATCTCTGGTGTACAACCAGATGGCTTGATGTAGTAAAATTCTTCCCACATTGATCACAGATATATGGTTTCTCTCCGGTGTGAATTCTCATGTGTATTTTTAGTAAATCTGATCTTAAGAAACTATTCCTGCAGTTAGAGCAGCTATAAGGTTTCTCTCCTGTGTGAATTCTCATGTGTATTTTTAGGGTTTCTGATCTTACGAAACTCTTCCCGCAGTTAGAGCAGCTATAAGGTTTCTCCCCGGTGTGTGTTCTCTGGTGCATTTTAAGTTCTGATGAAGATTTGCAACCTTTCCCACAGTCAGAGCAGCAATGAGATTTCTTCCCTGTGGGTCTCTGCTGGTGTTTCTTGAGGTGTTTTGACGTGGAGAGACTCTGCTCTGCCTCGTCATCATCATGTTGTTGAGGCCCCCCAGAGGATCCAGGATAGTCACGTCTCTCTCCTGTGTGAGCAAAAAGTCAGACAGATGGTTTAAGGCCCACAACAGCAAAAGTAGGTCTATGTTGTTAGGTCCTACAGTAGGTCTATGGTATTGGTATAACTAGCGGTTTCCGCATCAGCATGGAGGAGTTTCCTACTATCAAGTCTCGGACCGTCAGGTGATAGAACTTGAAACAGTGTATCAACTAATGTAGACAGGCCATAAGCAGCCAAAGTGATTTATTTTTATCTGGATATTTTCTAGATGTTTTTATTTGTTGGCTTTATGTAGGCTATTTTTACATAGTTGGCAATGGCAATAAAAGTTATTTAGATTTGGATAATTTTTTCGATTTATATTGAATATAGATTAATCACAGATAATGAATATGAGATACAAAGACTATTATAATTACTATTATAAATTAAATGAAACTGTTCCAGTAAAATGTGAATATGAAAATCATAACTGGCAGCAGATCAGTAGAAATGGTCAGATAAATTGGCACTACAAATGGAAAAGGTTGCCGACTGCGGTTGTAGCCTATTACTGGACACTTCAGGAGCATAATGTCAGAATTTACGAAGGCCAGCAGCAGCGTGAGGAGAATGCTAAGGAAGAGTTTTTTTCTTATGGTTAGGCTATCTTGATCTCTGGTTCCCTCGAGTCATTTGTGCATCTCAATTATTTAATAAAACGGGGGATTCCTATGGTTGATGATGTAAAGAATATTTGCTGCTCTGTGGTGTGTAATGAGGAGCAACCAGACGCTGCACGCATTTATGAAATTGCTTATTCTAGTTACTAATGAGCATGCACCCATTAAGAAAATTACTGTAAAAACTGATAAATTCCAGTGGATTGATGAGGAGTTGAAAAATGGTATGGTTGAGAAGGATGAGGGAAAAATAACTGATTGGCAAACATCCTGCAAATTGAGAAAGCATGTGACTAAACTGAATAAAAAGAAGAAAAACGACACAATGAAACAAAGATAAATGATAATTTTGGGAAAAAAGACCAACTCTGCTTCATCATTAACTGACTCAGATGGCTCATTCATCAAAGCCCACTACTTTTATGATTTTTTCATTGGCAAGATTAGCAAACTTAGGCATGACATACCAGCAACAAATGCTGACACTACACATCCAAGTATATCTGACCAAATGAAAGACAAGCATTGTAATTTAGAATTCCGTAAAGTCAGTGTGGAAGAGGTGAAAAAAATATTGTTGTCTATCAACAATGTCAAGCCACCGGGGTCTGACAATCTAGATGGAAAATTACGGAGGATAATAGCGGACTATATTGCCACTCCTATTTTCCAGATCTTTAATTTAAGCCTAGTAGAGAGCGTGTGTCCTCAGGCCTGGAGGGAAGCTAAAGTCATTGGACATGCGCTACGCTCTGCATAGTTAGCTCCAGGTAAAATGTTGCACTTATTCAGACATTCTGTGACCAAAAACAAGCTACATATGGACAGTAGCAAAATTAACTGACTCTGGAAATGACAAAGCTTCTCGTAACCTTGCTGGAAATGGGACAAACGGACCCCTTCTGTGGTAACAGACTGGGACGATTTGTAGTCAAATCAAATTCCCAGGAACAGGGTTCAAATGAACCACAGAGACTGTGTGGTATAATAACATGGCCGTATCCAACCCTGCTTGTTCCCTCGACTCAACTACCAACCTCCAACAGGGCCCTTAACCTGTATCACTAGACACTTAATAGTGAGCTACAGGTAGGAATCAGCAATGAATCCCAATAATGAGCCACCTATGGGAGGAGTAACACTTTGCGGACAATCTCTCAACGTATTACTGCTACCCCGGGGCGATTGATATACCCCTTGAACACTGGCTCCGACCCTCGTCAGATGAGGCAGGGCTTGCAAACTATTACAGACAACAAAGAGAAGCACAGCCGATAGCTGCCCAGTGACACGAGCCTACAAGACAAGCTAAATTACTTCTATGCTCGCTTCGAGGAAAGTAACACTGAAACATGCATGACAGCATCAGCTTTTCTGGACGACTTTGTGATCACGCTCTCCGCTGCCGATGTGAGCAAGACCTTTAAAACAGGTTAACATTCACAAAGCCACAGGGCCAAACGGATTACCAGGACATGTACTCCAAGCATGCGCTGACCAACTGGCAAGGGTCTTCACTGACATTTTCATCCCCTGTCGGAGTCTGTAATACCAAGATGTTTCAAGCAGACCACCATAGTGTTCTTGGGCACAGGGACTAAGGTAACCTGCCTAAATGACTACCGACCCGTAGCATTCACGTCTAAGGCCATGAAGTGCTTTGAAAGGCTGGTCGTGGCTCACATCAACACCATTATCCCAGAAACCCTAGACCCACTCCAATTTGCATACCGCCCCAACAGATCCACAGATGATGCAATCTCTATCGCACTCCACACTGCCCTTTCCCACCTGGACAAAAGGAACACCCATGTGAGAATCCTATTCATCGACTACAGCTCAGCGTTCAACACCATAGTACCCTCAAAGCTCATCACTAAGCTGAGGACCCTGGGACTAAACACTGAGCACGCCCCCATTCTCATCGAAGGGGTTGTAGTGGAGCATTTGAAAGCTTCAAGTTCCTTGTTATCCACATCCTTGGTGTCCACATTATAGGCATAGTTAACTGGTGAACTGTTGAAATCATGGAACATAATGACGATTCTAATTCTAGATTTTGAATAGAATGTACAGCACCTTGAATATATTGTGGTTTGACTACCAATTAATAAACCAGGGAGGAATTACTGACAGAGTAGGAGCATGGTGGAGACATCTAAGAGAGGAAAATCAGGAAGGGAAATGACAGCAAGTAGTGCAGACGAAAGGGATAACAAGTTGGTGAAGGAACAGATGTGCTGGAATGAGAAGAATATAGATGGAATGACAACAATATAGATGCTACTTTGAAAACACAAACTCTCACAGCAAAGAGCGAGGGAGTCCAGGGAAGACTGGAGGAGCAATGGAGGAAGCATTGTGGAATTTCCTTGGCGTTAGTACAGTTGTTGAGACTGAGTGGACGATGGTGAAGAACAGTGGAGTGAAAAGGGCTAAAGTTGGTAATGAACAGCAGTTTAGGATCGGAGTGGGAATCATCAGCAAGGATGTTTTTGTGGGTGACCTGTTAATGGTCTCAAAGATGGTGAAGGATGAATTGGGTAAAGTGGAATCGGTTCGAGTGGCCAGGAGCGGTATGATACCGATTGTGTGTCAACAGCGCAAAAGGAGAAAGCTTTGTGTGGTTTAGGTTAACCTTTCTGGGGCAGGGGTTCCGCTAGCGGAACACCGACAACATTCCGCTGAAAAGGCAGCGTGTGAAATTCAGAAATATGTAACTTTCACACATTAACAAGTCCAATACAGCAAATGAAAGATAAACATCTTGTTAATCTACCCATCATGTCCGATTTAAAAAATGCTTTACAGCGAAAACACAACATATGATTATGTTAGATCACCACCAAGTTGGTTTTTGTCTCATCTAGGGTGTTTGTACTGTCTAGGGTTTTTTTTGTAGATTTATGGGGTTGGGTTCATTTTAGGTGTTTATATAAGTCTATGGTTGCCTGGATTGGTTCTCAATCAGAGGCAGGTGTTTATCATTGTTTCTGATTGGGAACCATATTTAGGCAGCCATGTTCTTTGGGTATTTTGTGGGTGATTGTTTCCTGTGTCAGTGTTTGTGCCACACGGGACTGTTTCGGGTTTTCACGTTTCTGTGTGTTCATAGTCACATGAAGCATGTTGTAATTGTGATGGGAATCACGTTCCCGAGTTCCCGGAGTGCCCTGTACGGATGAAGGCTGTCACAGTAGCTAGGATGATCAGGCCCATCCAGCAGGTGTCCTATGTGGAGGCAGTGAAAATAGCTGAAGGAGTTGAGAAGGTAGTTCATGTCCCACAGTCTGCAATGCAGTTGAAGGTTACCAACACACTAATAGTGAACAAGGTGGAATTTGTTGTGTTTATAGAGCAAGTGATAAATTGCATTAATAAATTATTAGTAACCTTAATCCAAAACTAGAATTTCCACATTAGCTTGGAGGAGTTTCTAGAACAAAATTGCATTTCCCTCACTGCAGCAGTCATAAATTGCATTAATAATTAACTAATAAAACATATAAAAAGCTAGACATCATTGTGAAGGCGGCAAATAGATATCTGGATCTCCAGGACTTCAGACAAAATGTTACAGGGAGTACTGAATGAAGACGTTCCCCCTCCCAGGTTCCTGAACCTGTGTAGGGATCTGAATAGTACCATTTTTGTTTGAAATTCAGGGTAGTGAAGTTGGTTTGTGTTTATTTTACGTAATTAGTATGATTTGTTAATCCCAATTTTTTTGCTTTTTGTTATTTTTTTACAACCCCGTACAGTAGGTGGCAGCAATACACCTGATGAGTGTAGTCTGATTATACACCTCTGAGAAGAAGACATGGTAACAACCAAAATGGTTGGTCAGTGTTTCCAGTTGACCCTAATTAGATGTTGCATTACATGTTGTTTGCTTACTTCACGTAGCCGGCTAGCTGGCCAACATATTCATACTTCGCTAACTCCTCTCTGATAAGATACCGCTGCACAAACATGCTTATCTAGGCCTACACCAGCACTGGTAGCAGGCAGCATTAGCTAGCTACATTTGCTCTGACTCTTAATACATTTAGCAAGCTAGCTAGCCCGCTAACTAGAGATTAGCATTAGCAGCTAACATTATTTTCAGCAACACCTTGCTAAGAAAAGACAATATTTCGCCTTTAATGTAATGGCATGAAAATAATTGCCAGAATATTATGATTTATGACTTTTCAACAGCTGTAACAATTTGACCCCCACAGGAAATTTACACTTGCAGTTATAGAAAGACCCATTTACTATATAACCATTGATTCTTGAAGAATATAACTTATAAATGCCTCAAATGTTTCAACTGTATTACCCCACCAGAAACCAAAACATAAGCTTGTATAACGCCACTGTTTGTAAACTAATACTATATGGCTGAGGAGTAGGGTCGATCCAAGAGTTCTGACCTCACAATGACAGTAAAGCACCCAAGCTAACTGGCTAACGTTGGATAGCTTGCTAGACACATGAGAGAGAACCTCACTCTTACCATTTTACTTTCCCTAGCAGCGCTGAATAGGCTGTTTTCATGTTATCCAGAGCGTTGGTGACTAACTGTGCTGCTGGCAACAATTTAATTTGAGCGTTTTTGCAGATGTTTACTGACACCTGGACATATTCAACGGGTGTTGAACGTTATTAAATTAATCAGTTATACTGCGCTCTAATCAAGTCAACAAACATTGGGTAGTTAGTTAGAATATAGTTAGTATACTGGCAAGTTTGATGTACAAGTAGCCAACTAACGTTAGGTAGCTAGTTAACATACCGACATACTGCTTTAAAGATATGCTATGCGTTTTGTAAGGATGGTGTAGCTAACATAACGTGTAACGTAACTTATTTACTTATTACATTGCTCAACATTTGTCATAATTATTTAAAGCAGTTAATTTGTATCGGCTCTCTTGTTGGACTTCGGCTGCATATTTTCCCCCAATTTCTTCAAATGTGAAACCGTTGAAGCCACAACCATTTCCTGAAGAATTGCATTATGGGCCCTAAAGTACTGCGTGTATACTTCGTATTTTGGCAAATTTAGTACGACATCCGGGAACTTTTGGCATACTAACTATATCATACTATGGCCAATAAGCAGACTATATATGTATGAGTATTCTAACACAGCTCAGGACTCTGGGCAGCCATTTTATTGCGGTTTAAAAACTAGGTTGCCCTAATTAACTAAGCCACAACAATCAATCTGCAGTTCAACCAATAACAAAGCTGTAATTCCACCACTGTGTTGGTAATAAGATGATGGATGGGGCTGGAGAAATGTAACTAGTCTCAAATTCATAGACAAACCTATTGATGCAAGGACTGAACATCCATGATAACAACATTATAGTTAACCATGTTGAGGCTATACCGTGTTGGGTTACATTGTTTCTAAACATTGGAGTAAAACAAGCTTATTTGGGGATCTGATGGGGTACAACAGTTGAACTAAGCTCATGAGGCATGTGTTATATTCTTCAAGAATCAATGGCTATAAATAAATAAAAGTAAAAATATGGATGTAGCAATTGCACATTTCCCCTTTAACACCACACATCAGTTCAACAATTGCAGTTTTTTTGCTTCTGTTTTAAGACAGTACTTACTAGTGTTAGTCAGGGAACGGTTTCTCAAAACCATATTATGGCTAAGTTCACCGTTTGAACTATTGGATGCCTTAAGATGCGTTTGGGAAACCGGGACCAGATATCCAGTTTCCTCCTCCTCTTCATTTTTCGATGTGACAGTCATCTCCCCCTCCTCTTCTTTCACTGAAACGTCGTATGCCTCCTCTTTCACTCTGAATGCGTCTTCCTCTTCTTTAACTGAAACATTTTCCTCTTCTTTAACTGAAACATCTTCCTCTTCTTTAACTGAAACATCTTCCTCTTCTTTAACTGAAACATCTTCCTCTTCTTTAACTGAAACATCTTCCTCTTCTTTAACTGAAACATCTTTCTCTTCTTTCACTGTAACAGCCTCGACCTCTACTTGTTTTTGTATTGTAACAGCCTCCTCTTCCTCCTCCTCTTTCACGAGAGCTTCTTTCTCCATCCAGCAGACCTTATCTTCTTCAACAGGAATTGGGTTAAGTTTGAGACTGGAGCTATGAGGCATGTACTGAAGTCGCTAAGCGGTATAATTCAAAGCAGTGTCACTTTATCAGCAGCACGTGATCAATGACGTCTGAAGAATCATTTCGTCGAACACCTGATTGGTTTGGTATTGGGCTCGTTCGACATTGCAGCCGACAGTGCAGGTGGCTGCTGACTGCTGACTGACTAATTTACAAATCAGCTTGCGTCATAAATACCTACTCGTTGTTATTTATAAATCTGTCAGCCATTCACAGTTTACCCACAATGCAGCATGGATTTGATGCTCTCGAACACGGCCAGTGGTTTAATAGATGACGTAAAGGCTACTTTGCGGGACTTCATCTATTATAATGTGTCTGTTCTAAATTCAGTGTCGCTCAAAGTCTTGAGTAATGAACCTATTTTTTTTTTTTACACAATTGGCTGGAAAGAGCCAATGCTTCAGGAAGCTTTGTTTCCCCATCACTACTTTTCAGCATGTTTTCTGTGAATTAGACTACGGGAGTTTTGTAACTTTTTCCAACTTGGCTTACTGTTAGTTGGATTCTAACTGGTCTTCGGTAGTTGGTCTCGCTGACCATAACCGTGCTGATTGGCTATGCTGGTTAGGCTAATAGGTAGTTGGCTAAATAGCTAACGTTAGCTGGCTGGCTAAGATAACTTCATAAAGCTAACGTTAGCTGGCTGGCTAAGCGTTAGCTGGCTGGCTAAGATAACAGCATATAGCTAATGTTAGCTGGCTGGCTAAGATAACAGCATATAGCTAATGTTAGCTGGCTGGCTAAGATAAGTGCATATAGCTAACATTTTTTGATATTTGGTTAGATGGCCTTATGTATTTACAAAACTGTGGTTTACTTTAATTACTCAAGTCATGAGTGGAAACGATTGGTTTAATATGAAGTTCTACATTTGAAGTTATTTATGTTGTAGTTGACATCGTAGGGAATAGGCTGGTCCTCCATTTTACATCACACCTGACTTTGGCATTCTTCTAAATTCTGATTGGTTTAATGTAATAATTCCAAAAATAGAACTGTGAGGTGTTACTTTGCATTGGAAATGTTTTAATATTTGATTTTATATTTTATAAACAATACAAAATATACACATACAAACAACATCATGGAAACATTAACTACATCACACCTGCCCAGACCCACTAGAACACACCTCCATCTCCATTAACTACATCTTTTTAGGCTGGGTTTCTGTACAGCACTTTGAGATATCAGCTGATGTACGAAGGGCTATATATATACATTTGATTTGATTTGGTGATGACGTCCTATTGGATGAGGTCATCCATCGGGATTCCCCCCAAAATGAAGATGCTCTGGATTGATGACTGGAGCCAGATGTGAAGGAGGAGGTTGATCATCAGGAGTCAGATGTGAAGGAGGAGGTTGATCATCAGGAGTCAGATGTGAAGGAGGAGGTTGATCATCAGGAGTCAGATGTGAAGGAGGAGGTTGATCATCAGGAGTCAGATGTGAAGGAGGAGGTTGATCATCAGGAGTCAGATGTGAAGGAGGAGGTTGATCATCAGGAGTCAGATGTGAAGGAGGAGGTTGATCATCAGTGAACCTCTAGGATTGTGGCTGGGCTGGAGTGTACTTGATATTGTGAATCTATGTTATATATTTGTACCTCCTGTTTCATGAAGTGATGTCACTAAGTACTGCCCCTATATATACAGCACATTTGGAAAGTATTCAGACCCCTTCACTTTTTCCACATTTTGTTACGTTACAGCCTTATCCTAAAATGGATTCAATAATTTTTTACCCTCATCAATCTACACAATACCCAATAATGACATCACATTGCCCCATAATGACATCACAATACCCCATAATGACAAAGATGTACATGTACAAACATGTAAATAAATGAAAAAATTTGATTTCCTTAAAAAAACAAGGACATTTTTAAGTGACCCCAAACTTTTGAATGGTAGTGTATGATGATGTATTGTTTCACCATGTAGGAGCAGTATAGACCTAGTCTGTTCATGATATACATCTACATGATGTATTGTTTCACCATGTAGGAGCAGTATGGACCTACAGTAGCTAGCTACTTATTTAGATTTAGTTTGACTTAATTAAACTGCTTTAAATGTGCTGTAGTAAACATTTTTTATTCTCAATAATCAATCAACACATTCCTGTCTTTTGTATGTCTCAATATAATAGGCGACGCTGCCAGCGTGACGTATAATCTAGTGGACGGTTCTTCAGAAACAGCTCGTCAACCACCTCGGTAGCTTGCTAGCCAACATAGCCGAAAGATTCAAGATATTTATATGCTTTCGATGTATTTATATGCTTTCGGTGTACACACTTCTGTCGTATCTACTTGTTAACCTATTTGATATTACGTAGTTTTTTATTAGTCAGCTATAGTAGCTGGCTGGTTAAGTTAGCACTAGCCTAGTCGCTAATGATAGCTAGCTAACATCCCCGACCATGAGCTCCCTAAACTACTCTCCTCCTGTTAAAGAAGAGGAGGATGGACGGAGAAAGAAGCTCAGGGGCTGAACATTGTCGTGAAAGAGGAGGAGGAAGAAGAGGATGTCACAGTAAAACAAGAAGTATAAGGTGAGGCTATTACAGTGAAAGAAGAAGAGAAAGACGTTTCAGTGGAAGAGGAGGAGGATGTTACAGTAAAAGAAGAGGAGGATGCAGTTTTTGGAGTGAAGAAGGAAGGGGAGATTACTGTCACATTGAAAGATGAAGAGGTGGAGATAGGAGATCTGATTAACACCAGTAAGTACCGCCTTAAATTCGTTTTTTAGTTTCGATATTCGGAGTTGGCTCGTCAATACCTCTTCAACGGAGGGCCCTGGGATGATGACTGATATGTCTAGAATCAGACGACGTAGAGAGCAAGCTACCTCTTGTTTTCTCGGTTCCGTTTCCAAAAAGTGACTTAACATATATATTTGAGAAAGGTCTATCTGCAGACTGGGGGGCACGGCATGTAGTGATTTTAATGTAGTGATGTTTTACTACAAACCGAGCCCCCCAATAGTGACATGTGAGAGTTGGGTTGGCTACACCAAAGATTATAGATATACTGACAAGATGTCTTTTCGCCCTAACAAGGGGAGTCGTTGTCCACAAAGCGGCACTGTGGGTTGTCTTTCTCCCGCCTATCCTGTCTTTGGATTGGTGGATACATATTATTGTAATCTATTGTTTATATTCTATGAGGGTTGTTGACATCAATCGCCTGTATTCAATGGAGAGAGATGCTAAGCTACTAGCATGAACATGCGTAGCGATCTGGAGACAACTCCTATAGTGTTTTTATCAAAGTTGTGGTATGTCATAACTTAAGCTTTACGAAACTTCTGTTAGATCAAGTAAACCTAACGTAGCAAATAAGCCATTCATTTGGTTGTTGACCAAATTCGACACTTTCCACATTGGGTTGATAATTGTTTCCACTTGGATACAACCTACTGTATCCTACTGGCATGACCTAGAGAGATGTAACCTACTGGCATGACCTATACAACCACTTGTATACAACCTACTGTAACCTACTGGCATGACCTAGAGAGATACAACCTACTGTAGCCTACTGGCATGTCCTAGAGAGATACAACCTATTGTAGCCTACTGGCATGACCTAAATAGTTACAACCTACTGTAACCTACTGGCATGACCTAGAGATAAAACCTACTGTAACCTACTGGCATGTCCTAGAGATACAACCTACATCCAGAACTATTGGTTTCCTCATTACCAGATATACTACATCCATAACTAGTGGTTTCCTCATTAGCAGGGAGGGGTTTCTACAACCAGATTGTTTGCGTTTGCATCGCCCTCGTGCCTCAATTTTATTAAACACAGAAAGGGACCTATATTGGAGACCAAAAGTCGTCTGGCACACTGCTTAGGATTTCAACAACATGAATAACTTATTTCAATTCTACAAGCTTAGATGTTAATACTAATGTGAAAACAAGACAAAATGACTGTTCTTGCTCATTTTAAGACAAATGTCAAATAATCATTACATTCATTACAGACGTCAATTGTTGTACAACATCATGACTACGCTGTTGGCATCACTTTTTACAGTGGATTTCCGCTGTTGTCGGCCTTTAACTATCTGTCTGACTTTGTTGTTCACACAGGAGAGTCGGGACTACCGTGGGTCCTCTGGGTAGCCTCAACAACATCATGATGCTGACAAGGCAGAGAAGAATCTCTCCACATCAGAACACCTTAATAAGAAACACCCGCAGAGATCCACAGGGAAGAAACCTCGCTGCTGCTCTGATGGTGGGAAGAGATTCACCTCAGCAAGCATTATAATTCATCAGAGAATCCACACAGTAGAGAAACCTTATAGCTGTACTCAATGTGGGAATAGTTTTTCTCATTAAACCAGCCTGACATCACACCAGAGAACACACACAGGAATGTTATCTTATATCTATCTGTAGCTGTGGTCAATGTGGGAAGAGTTTTACTCGGCTAAGCAGCCTGATATCACACCAGAAAACACACACAGGAGAGAAACCTTTTAGCTGTACTCAATGTGGGAAGAGTTTTACTCAGCTAAGCAGCCTGATATCACACAAGATAACACACTCAGGAGAGAAACCGTATAGCTGTAATGAATGTGGGAAGAGTTTTATTAACCTTAGCAGCCTGATGTCTCACCAGAGGACACACACAGGAAAGAAATCTTATAACTGTACTTAATGTGGGAAAAGTTTTGTTCAATCTGGCAATCTGACAGTACACCAGAGAACACACACAGGAGATAAATATTATATCTGTGATCAATGTGGGAAGAGTTATTTTTACAGCTGGCCATCTGACTGCACACCAGAGAACACACACAGGAGAGACATCTTATAGCTGTAATCAATGTGACAAGAGATACTCTGTCTGATCAAGCATCAGAAAATACATGAAAGAGTTGTTTCATGATATCAATGAATTAATGTCAATGTTGAATGTTAAGACTTTGTAGTAGGAGTATTTTAATAATGTCACAATGTAGAAGCCTAAACGTTTGCCCACTTATCTTTTGATTTCAACATGATATGGATATTAGCCTCAGAAAAAATCCAGGCTCTGAATTGAAAGAGTACTATTTATGTGATTTAACAAAAAGTGACAAACACAAAAAGAGCTGTGTTACACTTCCCGTGTTGGTGACCCACTTGAATCAAAATGCAACACTTCTAAATGTAGAGATCTGTTTTATACAAATTGTCCTCTAACCAGTGATGTACACATTATTCCCAGATTACGTGTGGTTTTTGAGCTGTTAGTTTCATCTATATGTGCAACCTCATCTCCCTCATCTTGCACAATTGATTTTAACACGATATCGATGAGTTATGACATAAGTGTTGTGTTCTTTGTTTAGCGACCCCTACATATAAATGCATCACTCCAAAATGTAGCTGACTGTCTTCTGCAGGTTGTCTTCTAACCAGTGTGCTAAAAGATATCTCCCATTTCTAAATGTTAGTTTCAACAGCAAATACAACCTAATCTCCCCCCTAATCAATATCAGTGAGTTATTGCTACTTGTCAAAACAACAGTGTTTTTGGTGCTTGTGTCCATGGAGAGGACAACTTGGTTTCTGATTGTCTCAAGGTTGGGCAGTCAAAAATATTTGTGTTTTGTGTTTAGCCTGTGTGTTCCATGGAACACAAATTATTTGGAATTTCTGTATTCGAGATGAGTTGTGTTTGGGCTCGTTCCAAGGGGACGAGAGTTCTAGAAGCTAGTGAGTTTCAGGAAGATGAGAGTTCTAGAAGCTAGTGGGTTTTAGGAAGATGAGAGTTCTAGAAGCTAGTGGGTTTTAGGAAGGGAAAAAATACACGTTTTTTTTCTTGTTTTTAATTGTTGATAGCCAGTAGACACCATGTTTATATTGGTGAAGGTGAAGCATTTTAGTTGATTATATTGTGAAATGGAAGTTGTTTTCTGTTGGTGGTGCGCATTCTTTTAAGGTGTTACAGTCTGGTTTTTCCATTTATGTTTTGAGGTTGGACTTTAGCGCGTATAGCTCGTTAGCGCGTATAGCTCGTTAGCATGTAGGACGCACTGATTGGTGTCACCTAGTTAGTCAGTATGTGTTACACCTGTGCTGGCTTGTCCATCTCGTTAGTGGGAAGGTGTTTCACCTGAGCTGGTCCAGGTTCTTTTTAAGAGTGTCTGGCCCAATGCTCCAGTTGTCTTGATAGATGTGGAGAGTCAACACCTTTAGGTGCTCCACCTTTTTGGTTGGCTTCCTGTCTAAGTTTGGTGTTGAAGCTTCTTTCTGAAGAGAGCTTTTTTTTTTTTTTGGAAGAAAAAAAATGAATACAAACAAGCAAACCTGGTCGGTTCCGGGGATTGGTATAGCAAATTCCGTAAGATTTTCATGGACTGAAAAGGAGATGGAACCTTGGGGCAGGGAAACTTTTGGAAGGACCATATTGATGGGATGCCTCAGGATAGAGGTGAAGGAAGTACTCTGCCTTCAAGGCAACCCAAATGAAAAGGGTTTTGATGTGACGTTTCACAAGCAAGAGAAACATGACGAAGTAATGAAGATGGCAAAGGAAGCGGAGAAAACGGGACCCCTGTGCCATTATGCGGTGACCAGCCTGGCGAAGAACAACTTCAGGGTGGTCACCGTAACCATGTACAATCCGCATGTGAAAGATGAAGAGGTGAGGGCCTTTCTGGGGAGGTACATGGACAATGTCTCCTCAGCGAGGTACCTCAGGGACTCCCTGGGTTTCTGGAATGGGAGGAGAGGTTTCCAGGCGTTACTCAGGGAGTCCCCGAAGAGTGTGGATGGCTACCTCCATCCTCCGGCGATGTTCTCCCTGGGGGCTGACAGGGGAACACTCTACTATGCACGTCAGCCCCCGTTCTGCAGGCGTTGTATGGCCTACGGCCATATCCTGGCCTCGTGCAGCGCCAAGAAATGTTGTTTTTGTGGGTCGGAAGAGCACGAGGCCAAGGAGTGTGACGAGCCCAAGGCTTGCCACGGGTGTGGCTCAAGAGCACACCTGTGGCGTGATTGCCCGGCTCGTCACAGGTCATACGCGTCTGCAGCTGGGGGGGGAGCGGGGGATGGGGGGAGGAAAGAAAGGACGCGTGCGGATTGCATGGATGGCACAGGGGAAAAGACGGCGCAGGAAGAAGATGGGAAGAAGGATGAGGTGGGAAGAAAGAGGCGAGGAGAAGAAAATAATGGAACAGAAGGAGAGAAGAAAAAGGGGACGGAAGAAGGTGGAGGAGCTGAGAAGAGGGAGAAGGGGACAGTGGTACGAGAAGGAGTGGAAGAGGGAACAGGGACAGTGACGGAGAAGGAGGGAGGAGTGGAGGTGGTAGGGGGGGGAGATGGGGGGGAAGGAGTGGGGGGACAGCCTGCCAGGCTTCCTCGAGGTCGAAATGAGGGATTTGGTGGAGGGGTTAGTGGGGATGGGACGTTGTGTCTCCCCGCTACCTCCTTCACCAAAGAAGAAAGGGATAAAGAGGGGGAGCTTGGCAGGAAGTGAGAGGGAGGGGGGTGTGGAGGGGGAGGGGGGGGTTAAGAGAGTGGCGGGGGGGGAGGGGAGGGTAATTTGTCCTCCCGGTTTGCCTCAGCCCCTTGCATTTTAGTGGATGACTCCAGTGAGGGGTCGGTGGGTTGTTTGCTAGAGGGATCCCAACTCCTGTTTGGGGAGATGGGGTCCCCTATATGCAGCCCCGAGGCAAACAGGGAGGGGGGGATGGTGGGTGGGGAGGGAGGACCCAACACACTGCCTGGATCATGGGTTGGGATGGAGGACGGGGGGGCGTCAGGAGAGGAGAGGACGTCCCCGCCGGTGGAGATGGACCAGGGGAGCATCGGGTGAGTCTCCTGGTTTTTCTTTGGGTTTTGGGGTTTTTATTTGTTGTAAATAATTAAATGAATAGTTCTGTTTCTTTTTTTAGTCTAAATGTTAGGGGGTTAAGGGATAATGTTAAAAGGAGGGCGGTTTTTTGTTATTTAGAGGGTGTGGGGTTTGATTTCTGTTTTTTACAGGAGGCTCACCTGAGGGATGGTGGGGATGTGTGTAGATTTAAGAGGGAGTGGGATAAGGGGGAATCTTTTTGGGGCATAGGAGGGGTGCACTCAACAGGAGTAGGGATTTTGTGTGGGCATAGAGAGGTTAAAATAGAGAACACTTTTGTAATAATGCAGGGTAGAGTTTTGGGGATAGATGTTAAGTTTAGAGAAGCTAGATATAGGTTAATTGGGGTGTATGGGCCACAGGTGGCGGCAGACAGGAGGGAGATGGTGGACTGTCTGGCGCCCCTGTGTGTTACAAACAGGCACTTGGTGATAGGAGGAGACTTTAATATAGATTTAGGGTTAGGCGGTGATAGCAGTGCAGGTGCCATCTCTGGGCTAATGGCTTGCCATGGTCTGGTTGATGGTGGCCTGCACACTACTCCGGCAATGGTCGGTCCTACATGGCGCAACTCCAGGGGGGTTGCGCGGAGGCTCGACTACATTTTTGTATCCAGGTCTTTGGGTCAGTTGTCTGGGCGGCTGTTGCCTGTTTTCTTCACGGATCACGACGGGGTGTTCCTGCAGGTGGGGTCGCCAGTCTGCCTCTTCGGTAGGGGGTACTGGAAGTTAGATCGGGATATACTGGAGGAGCAGGCTTTCGTTGACGCATTTTTTTGTTTCTTTCGGAGGCTTGACGGCCTCCGGTCCATGTGCGAGGGGGTGTTAGAGTGGTGGGATTTAGTCAAGGGGAGGATAAGGGCTTTTATAATAGGATATTGTAGAAGGAAAAAAAGGGAGGAAAGGAGGGAGGTGGATCGTATCCAAAGGTTAATTGAACTCGAGTACGAGGCAGGCAACCTCGGCGGGTCGATTGACTGGGAGAGATTCGCAGCCCTAAAGGCGCAGCTCAGGGAGCTGCAGGAGCAGAAGGCTCGAGCTTTCCTGGAGCGTGCGCATAGTGGCTTTCTAGAACATAATGAGACTTGTTCCGCTATGTTCTTTAAGTCGGTTAGGGCCAGACAGAGTAGGAAGGTAATGAAGGGAGTTAGGGAAGAAAATGGTAGTATAGTAAGTAAACCAGAGGAAATGGTCAGGGTGACAACTGATCATTTCCAAGGTTTATTTAAGGAAAGGGAAATAGATGTAGAGCAGGGAAACGTGTTTTTAGAACACTTGTCCCGGCGGTTGCCAGAGGACATTAGAGACGTGATGGAGGCCCAGATCTCACTAGAAGAGGTTGAGAGCGCTCTTAGGAGGATGGGAAAAGGGAAGGTGCCTGGGATGGATGGGCTGCCGGCTGAGTTTTACCTCAAGTTTTGGGGTATACTTGGACCAGTGGTTCTCGAAGTCTTGAAGGCCATCCTTGAGACGGGGGTCCCGGGGGGATCAATGGCTGTTGGTGTGCTGTCACTTCTTTATAAGAAGGGGGAAGCAACTGACCTTGGCAACTGGCGGCCATTGACCATGCTGTGCGTAGATTACAAGATTCTTGCAAAGGTTTTAGCAGACCGGTTGCGCACAGCCCTTCCCTACGTCGTCCACGAGGATCAGACGTGCGGGGTAGAGGGCCGCTCTATAAGATGGAACCTACAGTTGATCAGGGATTCCATCGCTTGGGTTGAAGATAGAGGGCTGCCTTTAATGGTAGCAGCGCTAGATCAGGCGAAAGCTTTTGATCGCGTGAATAGATCTTTTCTATTCAGGGTGTTAGGTAGATTAGGATTTGGGGAGAAGTTTATAGGATGGATCCGTACTTTATATGTCGGAGCGGGGTGTCGAGTTAGTGTAAATAGTCACTTAGGTGACGTTTTTGACCTCTCGTCTGGGGTCAGGCAGGGATGCCCACTCTCGGCTCTTCGTTCTGTACATGGAGCCTCTGGGGGCTGCCATTAGGGCAGACACAGGTGTGGAAGGCTTGTTGATCCCTGGAAGCGGTGGGCTGCGTGTTAAGATGACGCAGTACGCCGACGACACTTCCTTGTTGTTGTGCAAGGACTCGTGCCTGACAAGGTCCCTTGCCATCTTTGGGGATTTCATCCGAGCGTCGGGAGCGGTTCTGAACCATGCAAAGTCTTCCGTCAAGTTTTTCGGAAGATGGCGCGGTAGAACGGATGTGCCTGGGGGCTTATCTCTCTGTGAAGGGGCCCTGAGGATTCTCGGGGTTCATTTTGAGACCTCCGGCTCAGCGACGCTAAACTGGAACATGCGTATCGCAGTGGTACAGAGGAAGCTAGCAATGTGGAAGGCTAGGTATTTGTCTTTTATGGGCAAAGTCCTGGTCCTAAAGGTGGATGTGTTGCCGTCTCTTTTGTATGTGGCATACATCTACCCATTGCCGGCTTGTCTGAGGAGGCCTCTAGTAAGGCTTGTGTTTCAGTTTATGTGGAGTGGCAGGTGCGAGTGGGTCGCCAGGGCACGCATGATCTGTCCCATCGGGGAGGGAGGTAGGGGGGTACCACATTTCCCCCTCAAGCTGGACGCCATTTTTGTTTCTTTCTTGTTGACGGAGCTTGCTCGTCCGGTTATACACCCGTCCGGTTACCTCCTGCGGGTGTTCTTCTCGTATAAGGCGAGAAGCGTAATGGTGTGGTCTAACGCGGGTCCTCGGGCGGAACAGCTGCCGTGGCATTTTGGCCATGCGGCCAAGTGGCTGCGTGCGCACCCCGAGGTTGAAGTTGCCCGAGTAGGTTTAGACCACAGGCACCTGTACGAGGAGGTCAGGCAGGCAGGGAGTCCTGTGCCTGTAGCGGGCATCTCGTCAGTGGTCTGGGAGGGAGTGCAGGCGCGGGGCCTGGACAATAGGCTCAAGGACCTGAATTGGTTGGGCCTCCATAAGTGCTTGCCGGTACGTGCCATCTTGTACCGGTATAGTTTGGTGTAATCCCCCACCTGTCCAAGATCCTCTTGTGGCAGGGAGGAGACTGTGCGCCATGCCTTTTGGGACTGTGCCTTTGCCGGACTAGTCTGGGCTAGGGCACGGGTAATGCTAGGTGTGGTTAGGAGTGATTTTGTTTTGACATGGGCTAGGCTAGAGAGAGGCGTAGGGAGAGCAAAGGGAACGGATAGGGACAGGTTTCTGCTGTGGCTTCTCATGAGTGTCTTTAAAAAGGGACTGTGGGAAGCCAGGCAGAATTTAGTCAAGACAGGGAGAGATTGGGGGGTGGAAGGGATAGTGAGAAGGGTGGAAGGTGATTTGAGGGGGAAGATGAAGAGGGAGGAGAGGAAGTGGGGGAAGCATGCGGCACGGGAGAGGTGGAAAGGGGGTTTAGGGCTGGGAGTGTTAGAGTGAGTTTGGTAAGGGGATAGATTAGGGAAGGGGAGATAGGGAAAGGGTTAGGTATTGGTTAGGTATGACGGGGAGGGACGATGCTCCCCTGAGGTTTGTTTTTGTTTGATGTTTTTGTAAATACAATTAATTAAGAATGAATGAGAATTATGATTTTGTAATAGTATGAATGGTATTGATTGTAATAAATTATTTTAACCACCTTTTTGGTTTGCGTCCTGTCTTTAAGTTTGGTGTGTTTTCTTTTGTTTGCCTCTTCTTGGGCAGATTTAGTGGGTCTCGTGGTGGGTGTCTTTTAGGTCCCAGTTGTTGTTACTAGTCAACTTCCAGTGGACACCGCCATAATGTCTTTCAGAGCCACTCCTAAAAAAACAAGCTAATATTTTGGGTTGGATATTTTAACATTTTAATCAATGACATTTCCTTAGATGCTCATTAGTCTTTAAGTTATTGTTTTTGTACTAAATATGTTTATTTTCATTTCAGTTTGATTTGATTTGAACATATTGGGATAATTTGTTTTGCAATGACTGACCTATCAACAGACTCTTGGTCCATCTTAGTATGAACAACAGTATCAATCCCACTTTTCCAGCCTGCTGAAGGCGAGGCGGAGTAGTAAACACCACCCCCGGCTCTACCAGGGGCTTGAGGTGGTTTCCCACAGCTCTGATTATGTCATGTTCCTTTGCTGTTCCATTTCTTGACTGCCCCTGCAACACAGAAACACATTTAGTCATATTATATAAAACACTCAAAGTAATGGATATGGAGCATCTATGGCCTCAGTTACACCTGGCACCTAAATGTGACTTCTGTCATCTGATCACTCCAAGCTGGATTAGGTTCGGATCTACCAGGATGGGGTGAATGAGTGGAGAAAAGTACATTTAATATAAATGACCTTCATAATTTCAAAGAACAAATGTGTGTTCCTGAGATGAAATTAACTTTCATACAGCCAAAAGGGGTAAGAAATTACAACAATATCAGTGGACAATTTGGACTAATGTAAATAAACATTGATGATGGAACATTCCCTTTTGCTGACGTGATGAACCGCTAAGGGGGCATAAATATTTGTGTGACCTCTCACCTCTCTGGCTGAAGAAGTGTTCTTCCTAACCAGTCCCTCAACAGCTCTCTGACTGAGCTCCACCCTCACTGGGTCTTCAGAGGAGAGGAAGGCTGAGGAGGGATGGAAGGATGAATGGATCAGTCAGTGAATAACGTGTAGCGCTGCTGTTTATTCCCTCTGACAAAATCACTATTTTAGTAGTTCATTACAATAAATAAGGCTTTATACCAACTATCAATTACTTAGATAATGTATTTTCAGGTAGAGATACATCCTTGGGACGTCCCTAGCCCATTGAAGTTGACATTTAAAAGGGTTAAGGTAGGGGTTAAGGTAGGGTTTAGGATAGGGATTTCCCAAGGATCCCAGATAGCATTGACCATCGTGCATTCGTCTGTCTCTTTTACATAACAGGTGTAAAAGAAACAGACAAGGCAATGAATTATGGTCATTGTAGTGAATTACATTTTATGCGCTAAACTATGAGGAATATTGATTGGCCTGTTGGAAACTACAACTCACAGTTCAGTCTGGATCTGATTTATCAATGTTGTGAAGGAAAAATCTATGATAACCACTTTAAGTTTATGACTTCTAATGTGTTCAAGGATCTCTTTAAGGTCGAGATATTTGTGTGTATATTTGTGTGGGTGTGCAACCACACACCCTCTGGACAGACAGGCCAAAGGCACTTGGCCCAATTCAGAGAACCGTTGATTGACTTCAGAGGAACTGTGTCTAGAGTGATTTCCTGTTGTTCTGACACCTCACTAGAAGACTAGAATAACAAGCTGTTGCTACAGAACGAGACGACCAATTCACAGTTAGTCTGTGTCTCGTTCTCCACCCATGTACACATACAAAGATCACGTGTTTTCTATATGCACAAGATAGTTTGAATGTATAAGGCCTCTGAACTCCTTGTGTCATCGAGCTCTCGGCCTTCCACCTCAGAGTGTAGGGCTGACCAGCTACATTATTGCAATTCTTATCAAACAAAGGTTGATTGTTTGAAGAAATTACAAAGTCTCTCCTGATTGGTTAGAATTTCCACCACAATGTGCAGTAGGCTTTTTCAATTCCATCAATGACAGACTATATACATACTGTTGTTGATTTACTTCTGTGTTTTGAGTCGTTGTCCTGTTGCATCACCCAACTTCTGTTGAGCTTCAACTGGCGGACAGACAGACTAACATTCTCCTGCAAAATGTCTTGATTTACTTGGGAATTCATTTTTCCATCGCTGATAGCAAGCTGTCCTGGCCCTGAGGCAGCAAAGCAGCCCCAAACCATGATGCTCCCTCCACCATACTTTACAGTTGGGATGAGGTTTTGATGTTGGTGTGCTGTAACTTTTGTTCTCCACACATAGTGTTGTGTGTTCATACTGTATTGGAGCAGCAGCAGCTGACTGCCCAGTTCAACGTCAGTTCACCGTCTCACCTCATACTGTATTAGAGCAGCAGCAGCTGACTGCCCAGTTCAATGTCAGTTCACCGTCTAACCTCATACTGTATTGGAGCAGCAGCAGCTGACTTGATCGTTGATGCTAATCATCATGTTTTGAATCTGAGAGTAAATAGAGCAGACTACAACTCTAAAAATGAAGGGTTCAACTGGAGTTGTTCTCAGATCTCCTAAGAACCGTACGGTTCTTGGTCAATGAAAAACAGCCCCAAAAGGTTCTTCAAAGAACTTGTTAGAAGGTGGGTTCATCGAGGAACCTCCGTTGTTGCTGGACTTCTTCCGGGAACTTCGCAATTACAACTGAAAACGATGGTGACACGTTTGGATGCGACAACAAGTTAAAAAGGTTAAGTTGGGTTGATGTTTGGCTCTGAATATGTCTCGAAATAATTTATATAATAATAGAACATACTAATAATGAATAACGAAGACAATGATGGTTTTCTGTGAATATCTTCCATAACGTTACTATAGTTAATACCGTAAATATTTGAAAGCCGGGTTTGATCGTCGGCGTTGTGTGAGCTAAAGTACAGTACCGTTATCTAGCTAGATACCGTTATGTCCTAACTAGGCACAACTAGGTTTGGTTTATTTCCCTTAACTATATTCTTTCCCATATATTGAATATAATTTCCATAAAGCCAACATGGCTTTACACTCATTAATGTAAGTTTCCAATCTAGAGCAGTTCTCACTTTTGTGAGAATGAACTAGCTAACGCTAACTAACTAACTAACTAAGGTCGATGACCTATCCAGACGAGATGTTACAACGAACTGAATCGTCAATGGAGGTCTTCGTCTTTAAATAGCCTGCTGCTGCATGCAATACTATTAACTCACAGGGGGGCATAACGTTACGTGTACAATACTATCCCATTTTGGAAACGTTACATGTACAATACTATCCCATTTTGGAAACGTTACATGTACAATACTATCCCATTTTGGAAACGTTACATGTACAATACTATCCCATTTTGGAAACGTTACATGTACAATACTATCCCATTTTGGAAACCTTACATGGACAATACTATCCCATTTTGGAAACGTTACATGGACAATACTATCCCATTTTGGAAACGTTACATGTACGCCCCCTTGTGGAGGGAAATTAATATCTTAGATGGTAGCTGTAGATGGGATTCAAATGCGTAATGATATTAATACAGTGTCTAGACAACCTCTTTTGTATGAATGCCCTTCAGAATCCAAGCACAGTATTGCCACGCAGCAAAATGTTGCGTATAATCTTTCAAGTTAGCCTGATAAAATATTGAACAATTTGTGTTCAAAGATATCTTGAAATGTGATATTAGGCCTGTATGGCAGTACTGTTACTGTATGGCAGTACTGTATTGGCTAGTGCATTCTCCAATATGTTCTTCTATTTTACATTCAATTGTATGTCGATGCCATTTATCTTTCAATCTTCCATATTTATTTAGTATATATGTTTTAATACTTGTAAGACTATTCTTTGACATATTTTATCTTCCTTTGAAACTCTCTTATAGGACAGAACATGGACACAATGCAATTGGGATCAATAAAAATATATGGGGGGGGGATCACGTGACCCTTGAACGAGATGGCCGCATGAACTAAGAGCTCCGCACAAGTAGTTTCCAATTCCTAATCTTACCTCCACTCCAAGTTCAAACTCATTTAGCTTTAGTAAGAAAAAGTCATGGCGGCTACAAAAGGCAACAATACAGGTGACATTTTTACCCGGACTCGAGTATTAGCGACGGAAAAATCCTCCAAGAAGAAGCTAGCTTCAGAAAAAACTAGCGCCATTAGCCAGGAGCAAGAGAACCCGCTCCCCCCCGAGGCACAACGAATGCCAACCTCGCACTCTGTCGAAGACATCCTTTCTGAGTTGAAATCCCAACGTACAGAACTAAACACTAAATTGGATGCCATTAACTCTCAGCTCAGTGGGAAGGTGACAATCCCGGAAAACGCTTTGCCTGACATCAACAACAAGATTATCATAAACAAGAGGGAAACATGCCACTGATCCGCTACCTATAAGACAAACTTCCAGAGTGGCTCCACCTGTCCACCGACCGGCCCATAGAACTCGAGAGAGCTCACCGAGCACTGAGGCCCCCACCAGCAGCCAGACAACCACCGCGCCCAACCACCATACGTTTCCTGAGATTCACCGACAAGGAACGAGTCCTACAGGCGGCGAAAAACAACACCATCACAGTGGGAAACGCCAAACTAATAGATCCAACGGGATGTGTCGAGTTGTTTGGGAACTCGGCTGGGGTGTTCAGAGATTATTATTTTATGTACACCATTTATTTTCCTTTTATGTGAACGCAGCTGTAACTTACTATCCACTTTTACCCAGCGATGACTTGCACTAAAGTTCGATTACTGTTCGATGACGATGACTAGTACCTTAAATCTATTGACATGGAACTGCCATGGTCTAGGGCATGCAATAAAACGGAAAAAGATACTATGTGCTCTAAAAAAGGAAAAAGAAGACATAGCGCTATTACAAGAGACACACCTCTGGGATGCTGAACATGCCAAACTCCGCAGAGCTTGGGTGGGACAGGTGTATTTCTCATCTTTCAAATCAAACAGTAGAGGCACAGCCATACTTATACATAAAAAATGTTCCATTCATAATTGACAAAACATATCTGATCCGGAGGGGAGATTTATTTTGATAACTGGGTCACTATATGGTCAACCAATTACTATATTAAACATATATGCCCCTAACACAGATACTCCTGCCTTCATGTCAAAAATGATAACCCTGTTCAATGAGCATTGTGTCTCCTTTGGCATGGTGGCCGGAGATTTTAATTGTACCCTTAACCCAACCCTAGACAAATCATCTCAAGTCCCCACCACAAATCCTAGATCTGCAAAGATGTTGAACTCTCTTACTAAAGAGATGGGACTGATAGATATCTGGAGAGAGACTAATAGCTCATCTATGGACTATACATACTACTCTAATGTCCATAACACCTACTCCCGTATAGATTACATTTTTATCCCAAAGAGTTTCATAAATTCAGCCACATGTACAATCGGACCCATAGCACTTTCAGATCACGCCTTTGTCCACCTCCGCTTTGACCTCTGCAAAAACATCCCGAGATCAAAGAGCTGGAAATTCAACACCTCCATGCAATCAAACGAAGCGTTCCATACATTGGTAACTACATGGATAGACAACTACAAACAAGACAACAAAGATTCTCCTGTTTCTCCGGCCACAATGTGGGACGCTGCTAAAGCCACACTAAGAGGTCATCTAATCGCATATGCTTCCTCTAAGAAAAAAGCAATGGAAGCACACAGGCTAGATATTCAGAGGGAGCTGGAATGCTGTGAAATAATACATAAACAATCCCCAGACAGCACCTCCTGGAGTCATCTTAAAGCAGCCAAAGCTAAATTGAATTTGGACTACTAAACAGAAATACCATGAGTATAGCAATAGGCCCAGTAGATTGCTTGCTTACCAATTAAAAAAGGAGCAGTCAGAGCATACAATCATGGCTATCCGAACAGCAGAGGACGAGGTCACATACGACCCCAAAAATAGCAATTGAACTTTTCATGATTTTTGCTGCAAACTATACACCTCTGAGAGAGAACACACGGAGGCAGAACTCCACTCTTTCCTAGAGGGAATCTCGCTACCTAAACTATCAGAGACCGACCAAGAAGATCTCAACTCCCCCTTCACTCCTGAGGAGATCCTGGAGGCAATTACCTCCATGCCACCTAATAAGTCCCCAGGCCCAGATGGATTCCCCAGAGAGTTCTACAAAGCTTTTTGGCCCCAACTCCGCCCTATATCTTCATGCCAATTGCTGGAGGATTTTTTCAAAAACTGAGTTCTCCCAGACTCAATGCACACAGCCCGCATTACAGTGTTGCTAAAAAAGGACAAGGACCCCCTATCCTGCTCGTCCTTCCGGCCCATAAGCTTGTTGGATTTTGACTATAAAATAATTACCAAATTGCTCACCAAAAGACTAAACACTCTTCTTCCCAAAATAATAAAAGTGGACCAAACTGGATTTATTAGAGACAGATACTCTTCTGAGAACATTCGCCGTCTTTTTGATATTATCGATCAAGTAAACGCACAGAAGACCCCTGTCCTGCTGGCTTCACTGGATGCTGAGAAGGCGTTTGACAGGATGGAGTGGAGCTTTCTGTTTTCAGTCTTAGAAAAGTTCAATATGGGCCCAAATTTTATTAAATGGATCAAATCACTATACTCTCATCCAAATGCCATGGTGACTACTAATGGACTGAACTTTGACAGATTCCCTTTGGGACGGGGCACAAGATAAGGGTGCTCGCTGTCCCCCCTGCTCTACTTGTTGGGGGCGGAGCCTCTGGCAGAGCTGATAAGGAGCAATCCAAGTATTATGGGTGTTTCTGCAGGCGGCCTGCAGCACAAGATTTCGCTTTACGCGGATGATGTCTTGCTCTACATATCCAACCCTGAGAAATCCCTCCCTCTCATTTTAGACACAATTGCTCAGTATGGCAAGTTTTCAGGTTATAAGATCAATTTTAACAAATCCACTGTCTGCCCTCTCAATATTACACTCACCAGCTCTATGAAGACACTATGTCCTTTCCAATGGAAAACACAGGGGTTTCAATACCACGGGATCTTCATAACACCAGATCTGAATAGCCTTTTTAAGGAAAATTATCTTCCACTCCTGGATCGAATCAAGAACGATCTCCAAACCTGGATCTCCCTCCCAATTAGCTTAGTAGGAATAATTAATGTCATCCGTATGAACGTCCTCCCTAGACTGAACTACTTATTTCAGATGCTTCCATGCTATCTCCCAGTTTCCTTCTTCAAAACAACTAACCAAAGCATCACCAAATTTATATGGGTCAATAAAAAACCTAGGATCAAGTTGTCCACTCTATTGAAACCTGAATCTAAGGGTGGTCTTGCCCTTCCCTCCCTTCAATTGTACTACTGGTCTGCCCAAATCCGCAACATGCTAACATGGATCACAAACAGACGAGTCAACGTGGATTCAGATAGAAGCCCAATCCTGTGGTTCATTGCCCTTAAGCTCAATTATATTCATTAATAACTTTAGTGAAGTGGGCAACATAGCCAAAACCTTTGTGATTTACAGCACCCTACTACTGTGGAGGGACTGTAAGAAATACCTGGGCATTTCCTCCCAAATATGTTCTCACTCGCCTATAGTAGGCAACCCAGACTTGCCAAAAGCCCTGAGGGATGCCAACTTTAATCTTTGGCATACTCTAGGAATCAGGACCTTTTCAGACCTATTTCATCAGAAAACCACTACACTGAAATCCTTTCAAGAGCTCTGCAGTGAATTTGATGTGCCAAGATCCATAAAAAAAAAAAAATCTTCAAATTAGACATGTCATTTCCTCATTTACCTCCAAGAGGAGGTTTAGAACTCAGTTGAATGAAGTTGAAACCCTTCTTGTCACAGCACAATCCATTAAAGGCAAAATATCTTACATCTATAGACTCCTTTCTGAGAAAGGAGGCTCCTCCTTTACTCCTTTGAAAATAATCTGGGAAAATTACTTTGGTCTGACTGTCAGTGATGAGTTATGGGCGGAGGTTTGCGACAGGGTATACTGCTCCTCTACCAATGTAAAAATGAAAGAATCTAATTACAAATGTTTGTACAAATTATATTATACTCCTTTGAGACTCCATAGAATGAAAACAGATATGTCTCCTAACTGTAAAAGATGTACCTCTGAAAGTGGA
Organism: Oncorhynchus clarkii lewisi; assembly: GCF_045791955.1. Taxonomy (NCBI): domain Eukaryota; kingdom Metazoa; phylum Chordata; class Actinopteri; order Salmoniformes; family Salmonidae; genus Oncorhynchus; species Oncorhynchus clarkii. The sequence continues at coordinate 29,007,372 of NC_092159.1, read as the reverse complement.
ACCTATATGCATGTATTTTGGAGCTATAGAGAGATTGCCAGATTCTGTCAATCTATACATACTGCTGCACAGAAAATACTAGAGGTACAGTTTGATATGACCCCGTGTATCTATCTTCTTAATGCCCAGCAGGACTTTGTTCTTGATCCTGACAGAGAAAATTTGCTTATGACTATTACATACTTTGCTAAGAAATGTATTCTTCTATTGTGGGCCTCTAATTCCCCTCCTACATTTAAAATGTGGATTGACCAGATTGTTGACTTTCTCCCTCTTGAAAAGCTCACTTATGACTTCCACAATAGACAGCCCAAGTTTGATAGACTCTGGTCTCCACTACTCAACTATATTTCAAACTGGACAGAGTGAACGGGGTGACTAGGGAAATGTGCAGATACACGTTGTGTAAGGTACTGTAAAACCTAAAAACAAATTATTGGCCCATCGTCTCAGCGAATGCTAGAAATAGCTGATAAGAACCTTGATAGTGCTGCTGCAAGTGTTATGTTTTTTTTGTGTTTTTATTTTTGTTGTTTTTGAGTATGTGTATGTATGTATGTATGTATGGGTATGTATGTGTATGTATGTATGTATGTATGTATGTATGTATGTATGTATGTGTGTATGTGTGTGTGTGTGTATATACAGTGCCTTGCGAAAGTATTCGGCCACCTTGAACTTTGCGACCTTTTGCCACATTTCAGGCTCCAAACATAAAGATATAAAACTGTATTTTTTTGTGAAGAATCAACAACAAGTGGGACACAATCATGAAGTGGAACGACATTTATTGGATATTTCAAACTTTTTTAACAAATCAAAAACTGAAAAATTGGGTGTGCAAAATTATTCAGCCCCCTTAAGTTAATACTTTGTAGCGCCACCTTTTGCTGCGATTACAGCTGTAAGTCGCTTGGGGTATGTCTCTATCAGTTTTGCACATCGAGAGACTGAAATTTTTTCCCGTTCCTCCTTGCAAAACAGCTCGAGCTCAGTGAGGTTGGATGGAGAGCATTTGTGAACAGCAGTTTTCAGTTCTTTCCACAGATTCTCGATTGGATTCAGGTCTGGACTTTGACTTGGCCATTCTAACACCTGGATATGTTTATTTTTGAACCATTCCATTGTAGATTTTGCTTTATGTTTTGGATCATTGTCTTGTTGGAAGACAAATCTCCGTCCCAGTCTCAGGTCTTTTGCAGACTCCATCAGGTTTTCTTCCAGAATGGTCCTGTATTTGGCCCATCTTCCCATCAATTTTAACCATCTTCCCTGTCCCTGCTGAAGAAAAGCAGGCCCAAACCATGATGCTGCCACCACCATGTTTGACATGTTTGACAGGATGGTGTGTTCAGGGTGATGAGCTGTGTTGCTTTTACACCAAACATTACGTTTTGCATTGTTCCCAAAATGTTCAATTTTGGTTTCATCTGACCAGAGCACCTTCTTCCACATGTTTGGTGTGTCTCCCAGGTGGCTTGTGGCAAACTTTAAACGACACTTTTTATGGATATCTTTAAGAAATGGCTTTCTTCTTGCCACTCTTCCATAAAGGCCAGATTTGTGCAATATACGACTGATTGTTGTCCTATGGACAGAGTCTCCCACCTCAGCTGTAGATCTCTGCAGTTCATCCAGAGTGATCATGGGCCTCTTGGCTGCATCTCTGATCAGTCTTCTCCTTGTATGAGCTGAAAGTTTAGAGGGACGGCCAGGTCTTGGTAGATTTGCAGTGGTCTGATACTCCTTCCATTTCAATATTATCGCTTGCACAGTGCTCCTTGGGATGTTTAAAGCTTGGGAAATCTTTTTGTATCCAAATCCGGCTTTAAACTTGTTCACAACAGTATCTCGGACCTGCCTGGTGTGTTCCTTGTTCTTCATGATGCTCTCTGCGCTTTTAACGGACCTCTGAGACTATCACAGTGCAGGTGCATTTATACGGAGACTTGATTACACACAGGTGGATTGTATTTATCATCATTAGTCATTTAGGTCAACATTGGATCATTCAGAGATCCTCACTGAACTTCTGGGGAGAGTTTGCTGCACTGAAAGTAAAGGGGCTGAATAATTTTGCACGCCCAATTTTTCAGTTTTTTATTTGTTAAAAAAGTTTGAAATATCCAATAAATGTCGTTCCACTTCATGATTGTGTCCCACTTGTTGTTGATTCTTCACAAAAAAATACAGTTTTATATCTTTATGTTTGAAGCCTGAAATGTGGCAAAAGGTCGCAAAGTTCAAGGGGGCCGAATACTTTCGCAAGGCACTGTATCTCAGTCACGCAACTCTCATATCTCAGTCACGCAACTCTCATATCTCAGTCACACAATGCTATTTTCAGACATGCCTAATCAATTCATTGTTTTTCAACAATATTTTAACCTGCAGAAATATTTTCACATTTCTATCTCATGGTTAGTTCCTAGGATAATGCAACTCATACATTTACATATTTTAATACTTCTAAAATGGGGTTCAGGTTTAAAACAATTACAGGTGCACCTTACTAGCTCATACTAAATCATAAATGGTCATAACCGGTAAACAGTTCGCACAGATTCCGGATGTTTTCCCTGAGATCCCAAGTTTGAGCACCATTTATCAGGAACGAGTTTCACTCACCTCTTAATTTAAAAAAAATATACTTCTGAGGTGTGGTATCCACTCGGCTCGCTGCCTTTCAGATCAAAGGTGGGTCCATCTGCTCCGTTCCCTAAGTGTGGTCTCCCTGAGATTCCAAGTTAGAGGAATCCCTCGTGTACCATTTACCCAGGTCGTCGGGAGCGGTCAGCAAGTGAAAAATAACATCCCCATCGCCAAATGTGGTGGTTAACTTCTTTAATATCAAATGAGGAGAGAAACATATCACACAAGTCAGAGTTATGCCTAAATCTTTATTCACTTAATAAGGGAGCAGGTCAATACAACGTACACATATAAAGTGAATCAATTGAGTCTCAACGATAATGATGGCTGGTCGACCCACAGGACAAAAGTACAAAGGTCTTTTATAGCCAAGATACTCTCCTTTCAACCTACATGACGAACAACAGATGTATATAACGGGTCACAAGGATAAGATGTATGAAAGATACATACAATTCTCAGCAGACAGTATCTGCTGTAAAAACAGTACTTTGTGTAGAGACCAGGGTCTGGCCCTGGGGTCATCTCTCCCTGGTACCATATAGAACAGAAACATTAACTCATGCTCTGGAATGTGGTCTCTTTAGGTTTCATCACACAAAAGACACTGTAAATCTCCTGTCAGTGTTTTCTCTCAGAGGCCCATCCTCAGTAGAACACAGACACAATAGTTCTAAGAACCCTCTATTCTGTTGCATAAAACAACCATTTAATGCAATAAAAGTATTATAACATACTCTTGCAATTTCGCTCTCAGTGTCCACTGAAAGTTACCTAGTAACAACAACTGGGACCTAAAAGACACCCACCATGAGACCCACTAAATCTGCCCAAGAAGAGGAAAACCCCACAACAAACTTAAAAACAGGACACAAAACAAAACGATAGCGCAACTAATGTTGTTGACTCTCCACATCTATCAAGACAACTGGAGCACTGGGCCAGACACTCTTAAATCGAACTTGGACCAGCTCAGGTGAAACACCTTCACACTAACGAGATGGAAAAGCCAGCACAGGTGTAACACATACTGACTAACGAGGTGACACCAAACAGTGCGTCATACATGCTAACGAGCTATACGTGCTAAAGAGCTAGACGTGCTAAACTATATTTTCCCCCCACTAGTTTCTAGAACTCTCGTCTCCCTAAAACTCACTAGCTTCTAGAACTCTCGTCCCCTTGGAATGAGCCCAAACAAAACTCATCTCCAATACTGAAAAACATGCAGTCAAAATAAGATCCATGGCAACTCACTGGCTAAACACAAAACACAAAACTTTTGACTGCCAACTTTGAGACAATCAGAAACCAAGTTGTCCTTACCATGGACACAAGCACCAAAACGCTGTTGTTTTGACAAGTAGCAATAAACTACTGATATCGATTAGGAGGAAAATCAGGTTGTATGTGATGTTGAAACTAACACAACTAAAAAAACACATGGAAATGGGACATATCTTTTACCTCGACTGGTTAGAGGACAACCTGCAGAAGACAGTCAGCTACATTTTGGAGTGATGCATTTAAATGTAGGGGTCGCTAAACAAAGGAACGCAACACTTATTTGTCATCACTAATCAATATCATGTTGAAATCAATTGTGCCGAGAGGAGGGACATGAGGTTGCACGCCCTGTTAAAACTAACAGTTCAAAAACTACACGGAATCTGAGAATAATGTGTACATCCCTGATTAGAGGACAACTTGTAGAAAATAGCTAGCTAAATTTTGAAGTGTTGCATTTTGATTCAAGTGGGTCACCAACGTGGTAAGTGTAACACAGCTCTTTTTGTGTTAGTCACTTTTTGTTAAATCTCATAAATAGTACTCTTCCATTTCAGAGGCTGGATTTTCCCCTTGAGGCTAATATCCACATCATGCTGAAATCAATAGAACAGGGGGCAAACGTTTAGGCTTCTACATTGTGACATCATTAAAATACTCCTACTACAAAGTGTTAGCATTCTACATTGTGACATTATTTCATTGATATCATGAAACTCCATGTATTTTCTGATGTCTAATCAGATACCTTTTATCAGAGTATCTCTTCCCACATTGATTACAGCTATAAGGTTTCTCTCCTGTGTGTGTTCTCTGGTGTTTTGTTAGACAGCTAGATCTAGAAAAACTCTTCCCACATTGACTACAACTATAAGGTTTCTCTCTTGTGTTTGTTCTCTGGTGTATCGTTAGAGAGCTAGATGAAGAGAAACTCTTCACACATTTATTACAGCTATACGATTTCTCTCCTGTGTGTGTTGTCTGGTGTATAGTTAGATTGCTAGATGTAGTAAAACTCTTCCCACAGTGATCATAGTCTAAAGATTTCTCTCCTGTGTGAATTTGTTGATGCATTTTAAGGTCTGATGAAGAGATGAATCTCTTCCCACAGTCAGAGCAGCAGTGAGATTTCCCTCCAATGTGTATTCTCAGGTGTTCTTTTAGGGAATTTGGTATTGAGAAATATAACCCACTATCAGAGCAGCAGTTAGATTTCTTCCCAGTGGGTCTCTGCTGGTAATTCTGGAGGAATTCTGATCTGGAGAGACTCTTCTCTGCCTCGTCAGCATCATGAGGTTGTTGAGGATCCCCAGAGGATCCACAATAGTCACATCTCTCTCCTGTGTGAACGACAACGTCAGACAGATGGTTAAAGCCCCAAAACATCAGAAATCCATTGTTTATTTGAGGTAACAGGTGATGCCCAGAGCATACCCATGAAGTTGTACAACAATTGACATGTGTTAAATGATTTCACAATTAAGACAGTCAAGATAGCAACAATAGTTATATTTAGTCTTGTTTTCACATTAGTAGTAACTAGAAATAAGTTATTATAGTTGTTGAAATCCTAAGCAGTGTGCCAGACAACTATTGGTCTCCAATACAGGTCCCTTTCTGTGTTTGCTTAAATTGCGTCACGAGGTCAATGCACACACAATTTGATTAACTCCTCCATGCTAATGAGGAAACAGCTAGTTATGGATGTAGTATATCTGGTCATGAGGAAACCACTAGTTATGGATGTAGTATATCTGGTAATGAGGAAACCACTAGTTATGGATGTAGTATATCTGGTAATGAGGAAACCACTAGTTATGGATGTAGTATATCTGGTAATGAGGTAACCACTAGTTATGGATGTAGTATATCTGGTCATGAGGAAACCACTAGTTATGGATGTAGTATATCTGGTAATGAGGAAACCACTAGTTATGGATGTAGTATATCTGGTAATGAGGAAACCACTAGTTATGGATGTAGTACACTGCTCAAAAAAATAAAGGGAACACTAAAATAACACATCCTAGATCTGAGTGAATGAAATATTCTTATTAAATACTTTTTTCTTTACATAGTTGAATGTGCTGACAACAAAATCACACAAAAATGATCAATGGAAATCAAATTTATCAACCCATGGAGGTCTGGATTTGGAGTCACACTCAAAATTAAAGTGGAAAACCACACTACAGGCTGATCCAACTTTGATGTAATGTCCTTAAAACAAGTCAAAATGAGGCTCAGTAGTGTGTGTTGCCTCCACGTGCCTGTATGACCTCCCTACAACGCCTGGGCATGCTCCTGATGAGGTGGCGGATGGTCTCCTGAGGGATCTCCTCCCAGACCTGGATGTGCTGACAACAAAATCACACAAAAATGATCAATGGAAATCAAATTTATCAACCCATGGAGGTCTGGATTTGGAGTCACACTCAAAATTAAAGTGGAAAACCACACTACAGGCTGATCCAACTTTGATGTAATGTCCTTAAAACAAGTCAAAATGAGGCTCAGTAGTGTGTGTTGCCTCCACGTGCCTGTATGACCTCCCTACAACGCCTGGGCATGCTCCTGATGAGGTGGCGGATGGTCTCCTGAGGGATCTCCTCCCAGACCTGGACTAAAGCATCCGCCAACTCCTGGACAGTCTGTGGTGCAACCTGTGGTGCAACTCCTGGACAGTCTGTGGTGCAACAGTCTGTTGGTGGATGGAGCGAGACATGATGTCCCAGATGTGCTCAATTGGATTCAGGTCTGGGGAATGGGCGGGCCAGTCCATAGCATCAATGCCTTCCTCTTGCAGCAACTGCTGACACACTCCAGCCACATGAGGTCTAGCATTGTCTTGCATTTGGAGGAACCCAGGGCCAACCGCACCAGCATATGGTCTCACAAGGGGTCTGAGGATCTCATCTCGGTACCTAATGGCAGTCAGGCTATCTCTGGCGAGCACATGGCTGTGCGGCCCCCCAAAGAAATGCCACCCCACACCATGACTGACCCACCGCCAAACCGGTCATGCTGGAGGATGTTGCAGGCAGCAGAACGTTCACCACGGCGTCTCCAGACTGTCACGTCTGTCACATGTGCTCAGTGTGAACCTACTTTCATCTTTGAAGAGCACAGGGCCAGTGGCGAATTTGCCAATCTTGGTGTTCTCTGGCAAATGCCAAACATCCTGCATGGTGTTGGGCTGTAAGCACAACCCCCACCTGTGGACGTCGGGCCCTCATTACCACCCTCATGGAGTCTATTTCTGACCGTTTGAGCAGACACATGCACATTTGTGGCCTGCTGGAGGTCATTTTGCAGGGCTCTGGCAGTGCTCCTCCTGCTCCTCCTTGCACAAAGGCGGAGGTAGCGGTCCTGCTGCTGGGTTGTTGCCCTCCTACGGCCTCCTTCACGTCTCCTGATGTACTGGCCTGTCTCCTGGTAGTGCCTCCATGCTCTGGACACTACGCTGACAGACACAGCAAACCTTCTTGCCACAGCTCGCATTGATGTGCCATCCTGGATGAGATGCACTACCTGAGCCACTTGTGTGGGTTGTAGACTCCGTCTCATGCTACCACTAGAGTGAAAGCACCGCCAGCATTCAAAAGTGACCAAAACATCAGCCAGGAAGCATAGGAACTGAGAAGTGGTCTGTGGTCACCACCTGCAGAACCACTCCTTTATTGGGGGTGTCTTGCTAATTGCCTATAATTTCCACCTGTTGTCTATTCCATTTGCACAACAGCATGTGAAATGTATTGTCAATCAGTGTTGCTTCCTAAGTGGACAGTTTGATTTCACAGAAGTGTGATTGACTTGGAGTTACATTGTTTTGTTTAAGTGTTCCCTTTATTTTTTTGAGCAGTGTATATCTGCTAATGAGGAAACCGCAAAGATGTTATTTTCACAATGTATTCTGAATATTACAGTGCACTATCAGTGCAAGATCAGGAGTGCTACTCAAGGAAACTCACATTAAGCTCTGTGTCTATTCACTAATTCACCACCGTGGGGGAAAACTCAGGGGAGTTCTCATAGGCTGACAGCAAAAATAGCCTTCATTTACAGGTTGATTATGAGTGTATTTCACATTACTTTGGATTATAATTGTAAGGCTCGCTTGAATGTCCTGGTTAATATGTTTGTGTTACTGTCGCAAATCAACTGCTAAATACTTAAACACAACCAGTAAAATGCTCTTTGGCTAGCTTTAACATCAGCCATAACTTCACCTAACAATAACATAGACCTACTGTAGGACCCATAACTTCACCTAATGATAACATAGACCGACTGTAGGACCCATAACTTTTTGTTATCTGTTTTTGTCAGTATATCCATAATCTTTGGTGTAGCCAACCCAACTCTCACATGGCACTATTGGGGGGCTCGGTGTGTAGTAAATCATCACTACATGAAAATCCCAACAAGCCGTGCCCCCCAGTCTGCGGTCAGCAGATAGACCCTTCTCAAATATATATGTTAAGTCACTTTTTGGAAACGGAACAGAGAAAACAAGGGGTAGCTTGCTCTCTACGTCGTCTGATTCTAGACATATCAGTCATCATCACAGGGCCCTCCATCTAAGAGGTATTGACGAGCCTAAGTTAAAAAACTATTTAAGGCGGTTCTTACTGGTGTTAATCTGATCTCCTATCTCCACCTCTTCATCTTTCAATGTGACAGTAATCTCCGCTTCCAGCTTCACTCCAATAACTGCATCCTCCTCTTCTTTCACTGTAATAGCCTCACCCTCGACTTCTTGTTTTACAAAGTGAAAGCAGGTTTTTCGAAATTATCGGAAAATACAAATAAAAAACAGAATGACCTTCTTTACATAAGTTGCTATGAAAAATATTACAGACATATTCAATCTCTTTCTATCCCAGTCTACTGTCCCCACATGCTTCAAAATGTCCGCCATTGTTCCTGTACCCAATATATATTTTTATTTAACTTTTGTTTAACTAGGCAAGTCAGTTAAGAACAAATTCTTATTTACAATGACGGCCTACCCTGTCCAAACCCAGGCCAATTGTGCGCTTCCCAATCACGACCAGATGTGATTCAGCCTGGATTCGAACCAGGGACTGTAGTGACACCTCTTGCACTGAGATGTAGTGCCTTAGACCACCGTTTAATACACAGCGACTAATATAGACCAACAACAGTGTAAAGAGCGTGAATGTTGTAGTTGTGTTTGCTAGAAAGCTACCGAGGTGTCTGACTAGCTGTTGTTGTTGAAGGAGCGTCCCGTCCACTAGATTATACGTCACACTGGCAGCGTCGCCGGAACCTAAAAGACGCACATCGCCATTTGCTGACTGGAGTGGGCAACGCAGTTGAGGAACCAAACGTTTATTTTTCATTTATTTCATAAACGTTGATTATTATATTAAGTCGTTTAAAGAGAAGCATGTGTAGATTGATTCGTTTTTAATGAGTGAGAATTTAAAACAAACTTTACACCCACTACATATTTTTATTGAACCATACTTCTGACATGGATCATTTTGACCCCAGAGGCATATATTTTATCATTGCCAAAATGTGGTTTATTTAATTCTTCCAATTTTTCATGACTTTGTCAATCAACTTGTTCTTAATACATCTAAATATGGTTTAGTGTTACCTGTTCTAGTTCATGACATTGAGGAGGACAGAGCAGCTGTAACACAGTACCTGGTCTAGTTCATGACATTGAGGGGGAGAGAGCAGCTGTAACACAGTACCTGGTCTAGTTCACAACATTGAGGAGGACAGAGCAGCTGTAACACAGTACCTGGTCTAGATCATGACATTGAGGGGGAGAGGGCAGCTGTAACACAGTACCAGTGGTGTAAAGTACTTGAGTAAAAGTACTTTCAAGTACTATTGAAGTAGTATCTGTATTTATTATTTATTTTTGACAACTTTTACTTTTACTTCACTACATGTCTAAATGAAAATAATGTACTTTTTAATACATTTTCGTTGACACCCAAAAGTACTAGTTACATTTTGAATGCTTAGCAGGACAAAAAAATGGTCCAATTCAGCACTTATCAAGAGAACATCCCTGGTCGTCCCTACTGCCTCTGATCTGACGGACTCACTAAACACAAATGCTTCGTTTGTAAATGATGTTGAGTGATGGAGTGTGCCCCTGGCTATCCGTAAATAAAAAAAAGAAAATGGTGCCGTCTGGTTTGCTTAATATAAGGAATTTTAAATTATTCATACTTTTACTTTTGATACTTAAGTATATTTAAAACCAAATACTTGTAGACTTTTACTCAAGTGGTATTTTACTGGGTAACTTTCTGTTAAGGTATCTATACTTTTACTCAAGCATGACAATTTGTTACTTTCTCCACCACTGATCATGAGTCTATTCTGGTATCCTTCAACATGGTGAGCCTCATTATGAGTCTAATCTGCTCTCCTTCAACATGGTGAGGCTCAACATGAGTCCAATCTGGTCTCCTTCAACATGGGCAGCCTCATTATGAGTCTAATCTGCTCTCCTTCAACATGGTCAGCCTCATTATGAGTCTAATCTGGTCTGCTTCAACATGGCCAGCCTCATTATGAGTCTAATCTGGTCTCCTTCAACATGGTCAGCCTCATTATGAGCCTTGTTAATTGTCTGATGAAAAAGAAAATCCACACACTGATCAGTAGCAATCAGCCTTTTGTTTTCTTTCAAGTTATTAACTAATGATTAGCACACACAAGTTCTCAGATGTGTGAGCGCTTTACCTATTTCTAACAGTATCATTTCAAATGGAGAAAACAACTCAGCAACATGGAAACAATGTGGGAGGATTAGCAAATCCTGTTTCAGTATCGAAATTACAAACCACATGAACAAGTGCATTGGACACGTCTATGAAGCCAAAACTAATCCCATCATGTCTGCATTGGATACGTCTATGACGTCAATACTAATCCATCAAGTCTGCATTGGACACGTCTATGAGGTCAATACTAATCCATCATGACTGCATTGGACACGTCTATGACGTCAATACTAATCCATCATGTCTGCATTGGACATGTCTATGACGTCAATACTAATCCATCATGTCTGCATTGGACACGTCTATGAGGTCAATACTAATCCATCTTGTCTGCATTGGACACGTCTATGACGTCAATACTAATCCATCATGTCTGCATTGGACACGTCTATGAGGTCAATACTAATCCATCATGTCTGCATTGGACATGTCTATGGGCCAGCAGGTCGCCTAGTGGTTAGAGCATTGGGCCACAAACCAAAAGGTTGGTGGCTCGAATCCCGAGCTGACAAGGTAGAAATCTGTCGTTCTGCCCCTGAACAAGGCATTGTTCCCCGGTAGGCCACCATTGTAAATAAGAACTGGTTCTTAACTGTCTTTAAAGTTTAAATTAATAAAATATTTTTTAAACGTAGCAGAATTAAATAATGATTGTGCAATATCATCAGACTAAATTAGAGTAACAACCCAATAAAACAGACAAACAGGGAATGTTCAATGACCCCAAAAGACACTATAGTTCATTCTGTGAATCAGCCCTTTATTTCCTATCATAAAGAACACATGTGGAAATGGGCAGTGGGTTTAGACATCCATCTGACTCCAAAACAAGACATGATTGAATAGTTGAATAGTGTCTAATCCAAATAATCAGCACAATGGCAGATGTTAGTGCAGGGCTGGAACAGAAACCTGCACACCCAGTAGCTAGATCTCTAGCAGCAAGGTTGGCCATGTATTTTCTAGGTCTGTGAATCGTTGAACAGTATTGGTGTAGTCATACAACTTATTATAACAGTAAACCAACAGCATATTCAGAGCATTTAGAAAGTATTCAGACCCCTTGACTTTTTCCCAATTTTTTTTACATTACACCCTTATTCTAAAATGTATTAAATAATAGTGTGTTCCTCATTAATCTACACACAATACCCCATAATGGCAAAGCGAAACACAGAAATACCTTATTTACATAAGTATTCAGACCCTTTGCTATGAGACTCGAAATTGAGCTCAGGTGCATCTTATTTCCATTGATCATCCTTGAGATGTTTCTACAACTTGATTGGAGTCCACCTGCGGTAAATTAAATTGATTGGACATGATTTGGGCACACACCTGTCTATATAAGGTCCCACAGTTGACAGTGCATGTCAGAGCAAAAACTAAGCCACGAGGTCGAAGGAATTGTCCGTAGAGCTCCGAGACAGGATTCTGTAGAGGCACAGATCTGGGGAAGGGTACCAAAAAATGGGCCTTGGTCAGGGAGGTGACCAAGAACCCGCTGGTCACTCTGACAGAGCTCCAGAGTTTCTTTATGGAGATGGGAGAACCTTCCAGAAGGACAACCATCTATACAACACTCCGCCAATCAGGCCTTTATGATAGAGGCATATGACAGCACGCTTGGAGTTTGCCAAAAGGCACCTAGAGGACTCTGAGACCATGAGAAACAAGATTCATTGGTCTAATGAAACCAAGATTGAACTCTTTGGCCTGAATTCAAAGCATCACGTCTGGATAAAACCAGGCACCATCCCTACGGTGAAGCACGGTGGTGGCAGCATCATGCTGTGGGGATGTTTTTGAGTGGCAGGGACTGGAGACTAGTCAGGATTGAGGGAAAGATGAACAGAGCAAAGTACAAAGATGTTTCTACAGATGAAGCTCATATCCATAACAAACTGAAATCAATAGAATAGGGTTCTACATTATGACACCATTACAATACTCCTACTACAATGTTAAACATTCTATATTGTGACATTATTTCATTGATGTCATGAAACAACTCCTTCATGTGTGAATTTTCTGATGTTTAATCAGAGATCTTTTACAAGAGTATCTCTTCCCACATTGATCACAGCTGTAAGATTTCTCTCTTGTGTGTGTTCTCTGGTGTGCAGTCAGATGGCTAGATGAAACAAAACTCTTCCCACATTGAACACAGCTGAAAGGTTTCTCTCCTGTGTGTATTCTATGGTGTATCTTCAGATAATTCCATGTAGTGAAACTCTTCCCACATTGATCACAGCTATGAGGTTTCTCTCCTGTGTGTGTTTTCTGGTGTGATACCATGTTGCTTGACTGAGTAAAACTCTTCCCACATTGATCACAGCTATGAGGTTTCTCTCCTGTGTGTGTTCTCTGGTGTATAGTTAGATAGCTGGATGTAGTAAAACTCTTCCCACATTGAATACAGCCATGAGGTCTCTCTCCTGTGTGTGTTCTTTGGTGTCTAGTCCGACTGCTAGACATAGTAAAACTCTTCCCACATTGAGCACAACTATAAGGTTTCTCTCCTGTGTGTGTTCTCTGGTGTACAGTCAGAACTCTACATGAAGCAAAGGTCTTCCCACATTGAGCACAGCTATAAGACTTCTCTCCTGTGTGTGTTCTCTGGTGTGCTGTCAGGCCACCAGATGAAACAAAACTCTTCCCACATTGGTAACAACTATAAGATTTCTCTCCTGTGTGTGTTCTCTGGTGTGCTGTCAGGCCACCAGATGAAACAAAACTCTTCCCACATTGGTAACAACTATAAGATTTCTCTCCTGTGTGTGTTCTCTGGTGTGATATCAGGCTGATTACCAGAGTAAAACTCTTCCCACATTGATCACAGCTATAAGGTTTCTCTCTTGTGTGTGTTCTCTGGTGTGATATCAGGCGGGTTGACAGAGTAAAACTCTTCCCACAGTAAGAGCAGCAGTAAGGTTTCTCTCCCGTGTGATTTCTCAGGTGTATTTTAAGTTCTGATGAAGATTTTAAACATTTCCCACAATCAGAACAGCAGTGAGATCTCTTCCTTGTGGATCTCCGCAGGTGTTTTTTGAGGTGTTCTGATGTGGAGAGACTCTTCTCTGCCCTGTCAGCATCATGATGTTGTTGAGCCTCCCCAGAGGATCCACAGTAGTCAATTCTCTCTCCTGTGTGAACAACAAAGAAAGACAGATGGTTAGAGGCCCACAACAACAGAAATCCACTGTAAAAGGCGATGCCAACAGCGTAGCCATGATGTTGTACAAACAATGACATCTGTAATGAATGTTAAAATTATTTGACATTTGTCTTAAGACAGTCAAGTATGCAACAATAGTCATATTTTGTCTTGTTTTCACATTAGTGAAACGATTGTAGGCTAGAAATACGTTTTAAAGTTGTTGAAATTCAAAGCAGTGTGCCAGACGACTTTTGGTCTCCAATATAGGCCCCTTTCTGAAGGTCTATGTTATTGTTATGTGAAGTTATGGGTCCTATGTTATTGTTATGGGTCCTACAGTAGGTCTATGGCAAGACTTGAAAATTGATTTCTAGATCAACAACCAAATTGACAGAACATGAAGGATTTTAAAAAGAATAATGAATATTCACATGAAGATCAGTCGTCTATTGGATGACATCACGACTTCCCATCAAGCCGACTCCTTGAATGCCTTACTGTGACATCACTCACTCCTTCTAGTTTCCAGTTGTCTAAAAAAAAAACACTATTTTGCTCAAAACATTTATTTGTTTCCCTTTAGTGTGTTTATACTTTAATGTATTTATATATCACTTTTCAACAGGAAAAGTTGTTTTAAATCACTGGAGGACGTCATGAACAATTCCGACAGTACAAAAACATATTTAAGTGTAGAACGCCCTTTTAAAAATTGCACATTAGCACTCTTTCCTCTGGTCTAAAAAAATATCCCAATGCCCCAGGGCAGTATTTGGGGTCACTGCCCTCTGTAGCCCTCTGTCTGTCTTTCGGATGGGACGTTAAATGGGTGTCCTGACTCTCTGAGGTCTCTAAAGATTCCATGGCACTTATTGTAAGAGTAGGGGTGTTAACCCCGGTGTCCTGGCTAAATTCCCAATCTGGCCCTCAAACCATCACAGTCACCTAATAATCCCCAGTTTACAATTTACTCATCTCTCCCCTGCAACTATTCCCCAGGTCGCTGCTGCAAATGAGAACATGTTCTCAGTCAACTTATCTGGTAAAATAAAGGATAAATAAAAACTATATTTACTGGTGTTAATCAGATCTCCAGTCCTCTCTTCTTCGTCCTCCTCTAATGTGACAGTAATCTCCCCCTCTTCATCCTTCATTCCAAAAACTTCATCTTCTTTCACTTCATCCTCCACTCCAAAAACCGAATCTTCCTCCCCTTCTTTCACAATAACATCCTCCTCCTCTTTCACTCTGAAGGCGTCTTTCTCTTCTTCTTTCACGGTAACAGCCTCACCCTCTACTTGTTTTTGTATTGTAATAGCCTCTTCTTCCTCCTCCTCTTTCACGAGAGCTTCTTCCTCCGTCCAGCAGACCTCCTCTTCTTCAGCAGGAGAGTAGCTTAGTGAACTCATGGTCGGAGATGTTAGCTAGTTAGCATTAGCGACTAGACTAGTGCTAACTTAACCAGCCAGCAAGTTGACTTACAACGTAAATATTAAACTAAATGGGGTAGCTAGTTGTTTCCACAATCATAGTGGCAAATAAACCACGAAATTGTCTAAAGAACTTGAATGTTCCGACTTTGTTGTCCAGCGAGCTACCGAGGTGGCTGCAGTTGTTGAAGAAGCGTTCCGTCCACTAGATTATACCTCACACTAGAAACATCGCCTGATAGACACATATCGCCATCTGCTGTCTGGAGGGAGTAAACGCAGTTGAGGAGGGAAAACTTATTTTTTTTATCTTCAATTAATTATAATATTATAAATCAGTTTAGGGAAAGAAAAAAATTTATCTCCATTAAAAAATAATAATATATCAACACGCACAAAGAGCAACAATATTTTTTACGAGAATTTAAAACCGACTCTTACATCTACTCCACATGTGTATTTCTGATTTAGTCAAATAACTAGATATCAAAGTAAGCACCTAGTTATTTATACCCTTGATAAAGATGAGCAAAAATGACTGTATAAAATAAATAAACTTTACTTTACCCACTACCAGGATATTTTAGCCCAAAACCTGGTTACCTCTCTGCTAGGAGGCTGAAACTTGGCCACAAGTTGATCTTCCAGCAAGACACATCAACACCCACGAAGAAACGGTTAATTGGGCACAAAATCAACATTTTCAACGGCCATCTCAGTCTTCGGACTTCAACTCCATTGAAAACCTGTGGTTTGAATTGAACAAGACAGTCCATAAGAACAGACAAAATAAATCAAGGACCTGGAAAGATTCTGTATGGAGGAATGGTCTAAGATCCCACCCAATGTGTTCTCTAATCTCATAAAACATTTCAGTGTCGTTATCTTCACAAGGGGAGGGTGCTAGAGTATTTAAAACATGGGTGGCAATAATTCAGACCCCTACCTTTTGAGAATTACATGTTAAACTAAATCTCTTTCTCTGAGCAATTGTACAGTGCCTTGCGAAAGTATTCGGCCCCCTTGAACTTTGCGACCTTTTGCCACATTTCAGGCTTCAAACATAAAGATATAAAACTGTATTTTTTTGTGAAGAATCAACAACAAGTGGGACACAATCATGAAGTGGAACGACATTTATTGGATATTTCAAACTTTTTTAACAATTCAAAAACTGAAAAATTGGGCGTGCAAAATTATTCAGCCCCTTTACTCTCAGTGCAGCAAACTCTCTCCAGAAGTTCAGTGAGGATCTCTGAATGATCCAATGTTGACCTAAATGACTAATGATGATAAATAAATCAAATCAAATCAAATTTTATTTGTCACATACACATGGTTAGCAGATGTTAATGCGAGTGTAGCGAAATGCTTGTGCTTCTAGTTCCGACAATGCAGTAATAACAAGTAATCTAACTAACAATTCCAAAACTGCTGTCTTGTACACAGTGTAAGGGGATAAAGAATATGTACATAAGGATATATGAATGAGTGATGGTACAGAGCAGCATAGGCAAGATACAGTAGATGGTATCGAGTACAGTATGTACAAATGAGATGAGTATGTAAACAAAGTGGCATAGTTTAAAGTGGCTAGTGATACATGTATTACATAAGGATACAGTCGATGATATAGAGTACAGTATATACGTTTGCATATGAGATGAATAATGTAGGGTAAGTAACATTATATAAGGTGGCATTGTTTAAAGTGGCTAGTGATATATTTACATCATTTCCCATCAATTCCCATTATTAAAGTGGCTGGAGTTGAGTCAGTGTCAGTGTGTTGGCAGCATCCACTCAGTGTTAGTGGTGGCTGTTTAACAGTCTGATGGCCTTGAGATAGAAGCTGTTTTTCAGTCTCTCGGTCCCAGCTTTGATGCACCTGTACTGACCTCGCCTTCTGGATGATAGCGGGGTGAACAGGCAGTGGCTCGGGTGGTTGATGTCCTTGATGATCTTTATGGCCTTCCTGTGACATCGGGTGGTGTAGGTGTCCTGGAGGGCAGGTAGTTTGCCCCCGGTGATGCGTTGTGCAGACCTCACTACCCTCTGGAGAGCCTTACGGTTGAGGGCGGTGCAGTTGCCATACCAGGCGGTGATACAGCCCGCCAGGATGTTCTCGATTGTGCATCTGTAGAAGTTTGTGAGTGCTTTTGGTGACAAGCCGAATTTCTTCAGCCTCCTGAGGTTGAAGAGGCGCTGCTGCGCCTTCTTCACGATGCTGTCTGTGTGAGTGGACCAATTCAGTTTGTCTGTGATGTGTATGCCGAGGAACTTAAAACTTGCTACCCTCTCCACTACTGTTCCATCGATGTGGATAGGGGGGTGTTCCCTCTGCTGTTTCTTGAAGTCCACAATCATCTCGTTAGTTTTGTTGACGTTGAGTGTGAGGTTATTTTCCTGACACCACACTCCGAGGGCCCTCACCTCCTCCCTGTAGGCCGTCTCGTCGTTGTTGGTAATCAAGCCTACCACTGTTGTGTCGTCCGCAAACTTGATGATTGAGTTGGAGGCGTGCGTGGCCACGCAGTCGTGGGTGAACAGGGAGTACAGGAGAGGGCTCAGAACGCACCCTTGTGGGGCCCCAGTGTTGAGGATCAGCGGGGAGGAGATGTTGTTGCCTACCCTCACCACCTGGGGGCGGCCCGTCAGGAAGTCCAGTACCCAGTTGCACAGGGCGGGGTCGAGACCCAGGGTCTCGAGCTTGATGACGAGCTTGGAGGGTACTATGGTGTTGAATGCCGAGCTGTAGTCGATGAACAGCATTCTCACATAGGTATTCCTCTTGTCCAGATGGGTTAGGGCAGTGTGCAGTGTGGTTGAGATTGCATCGTCTGTGGACCTATTTGGGAGGTAAGCAAATTGGAGTGGGTCTAGGGTGTCAGGTAGGGTGGAGGTGATATGGTCCTTGACTAGTCTCTCAAAGCACTTCATGATGACGGATGTGAGTGCTACGGGGCGGTAGTCGTTTAGCTCAGTTACCTTAGCTTTCTTGGGAACAGGAACAATGGTGGCCCTCTTGAAGCATGTGGGAACAGCAGACTGGTATAGGGATTGATTGAATATGTCCGTAAACACACCGGCCAGCTGGTCTGCGCATGCTCTGAGGGCGCGGCTGGGGATGCCGTCTGGGCCTGCAGCCTTGCGAGGGTTAACACGTTTAAATGTCTTACTCACCTCGGCTGCAGTGAAGGAGAGACCGCATGTTTCGTTGCAGGCCGTGTCAGTGGCACTGTATTGTCCTCAAAGCGGGCAAAAAAGTTATTTAGTCTGCCTGGGAGCAAGACATCCTGGTCCGTGACTGGGCTGGATTTCTTCCTGTAGTCCGTGATTGACTGTAGACCCTGCCACATGCCTCTTGTGTTTGAGCCGTTGAATTGAGATTCTACTTTGTCTCTGTACTGGCGCTTAGCTTGTTTGATAGCCTTGCGGAGGGAATAGCTGCACTGTTTGTATTCGGTCATGTTACCAGACACCTTGCCCTGATTAAAAGCAGTGGTTCGCGCTTTCAGTTTCACACGAATGCTGCCATCAATCCACGGTTTCTGGTTAGGGAATGTTTTAATCGTTGCTATGGGAACGACATATTCAACGCACGTTCTAATGAACTCGCACACCGAATCAGCGTATTCGTCAATGTTGTTATCTGACGCAATACGAAACATCTCCCAGTCCACGTGATGGAAGCAGTCTTGGAGTGTGGAGTCAGCTTGGTCGGACCAGCGTTGGACAGACCTCAGCGTGGGAGCCTCTTGTTTTAGTTTCTGTCTGTAGGCAGGGATCAACAAAATGGAGTCGTGGTCAGCTTTTCCGAAAGGGGGGCGGGGCAGGGCCTTATATGCGTCGCGGAAGTTAGAGTAACAATGATCCAAGGTCTTTCCACCCCTGGTTGCGCAATCGATATGCTGATAAAATTTGGGGAGTCTTGTTTTCAGATTAGCCTTGTTAAAATCCCCAGCTACAATGAATGCAGCCTCCGGATAAATCGTTTCCAGTTTGCAGAGAGTTAAATAAAGTTTGTTCAGAGCCATCGATGTGTCTGCTTGGGGGGGGATATATACGGCTGTGATTATAATCGAAGAGAATTCTCTTGGTAGATAATGCGGTCTACATTTGATTGTGAGGAATTCTAAATCAGGTGAACAGAAGGATTTGAGTTCCTGTATGTTTCTTTCATCACACCATGTCACGTTGGCCATGAGGCATACGCCCCCGCCCCTCTTCTTACCAGAAAGATGTTTGTTTCTGTCAGCGCGATGCGTGGAGAAACCCGTTGGCTGCACCGCTTCGGATAGAGTCTCTCCAGTGAGCCATGTTTCAGTGAAGCAAAGGACGTTACAGTCTCTGATGTCCCTCTGGAATGCTACCCTTGCTCGGATTTCATCAACCTTGTTGTCAAGAGACTGGACATTGGCAAGAAGAATGCTAGGGAGTGGTGCACGGTGTGCCCGTCTCCGGAGTCTGACCAGAAGACCGCCTCGTTTCCCTCTCTTTCGGAGTCGTTTTTTTGGGTAGCTGCATAGGATCCACTCCGTTGTCCTGTTTGTAAGGCAGAACACAGGGTCCGCGTCGCGAAAAACATATTCTTGGTCGTACTGATGGTGAGTTGACGCTGATCTTATATTCAGTAGTTCTTCTCGACTGTATGTAATGAAACCTAAGATGACCTGGGGTACTAATGTAAGAAATAACACGTAAAAAAACAAAAAACTGCATAGTTTCCCAGGAACGCGAAGCGAGGCGGCCATATCTGTCGGCGCCGGAATCCGACAATCCACCTGTGTGTAATCGAGTCTCCGTATAAATGCACCTGCACTGTGATAGTCTCAGAGGTCCGTTAAAAGCGCAGAGAGCATCATGAAGAACAAGGAACACACCAGGCAGGTCCGAGATACTGTTGTGAAGAAGTTTAAAGCTGGATTTGGATACAAAAAGCTTTAAACATCCCAAGGAGCACTGTGCAAGCGATAATATTGAAATGGAAGGAGTATCAGACCACTGCAAATCTACCAAGACCTGGCCGTCCCTCTAAACTTTTAGCTCATAAAAGGAGAAGACTGATCAGAGATGCAGCCAAGAGGCCCATGATCACTCTGGATGAACTGCAGAGATCTACAGCTGAGGTGGGAGACTCTGTCCATAGGACAACAATCAGTCGTATATTGCACAAATCTGGCCTTTATGGAAGAGTGGCAAGAAGAAAGCCATTTCTTAAAGATATCCATAAAAAGTGTTGTTTAAAGTTTGCCACAAGCCACCTGGGAGACACACCAAACATGTGGAAGAAAGTGCTCTGGTCAGATGAAACCAAAATGTAACTTTTTGGCAACAATGCAAAACGTTATGTTTGGCGTAAAAGCAACACAGCGCATCACCCTGAACACACCATTCCCACTGTCAAACATGGTGGTGGCAGCATCATGGTTTGGGCCTGCTTTTCTTCAGCAGGGACAGGGAAGATGGTTAAAATTGATGGGAAGATGGATGGAGCCAAATACAGGACCATTCTGGAAGAAAACCTGATGGAGTCTGCAAAAGACCTGAGACTGGGACGGAGAGTTGTCTTCCAACAAGACAATGATCCAAAACATAAAGCAAAATCTACAATGGAATGGTTCAAAAATAAACATATCCAGGTGTTAGAATGGCCAAGTCAAAGTCCAGACCTGAATCCAATCGAGAATCTGTGGAAAGAACTGAAAACTGCTGTTCACAAATGCTCTCCATCCAACCTCACTGAGCTCGAGCTGTTTTGCAAGGAGGAATGGGATAAAATTTCAGTCTCTCGATGTGCAAAACTGATAGAGACATACCCCAAGCGACTTACAGCTGTAATCGCAGCAAAAGGTGGCGCTACAAAGTATTAACTTAAGGGGGCTGAATAATTTTGCACGCCCAATTTTTCAGTTTTTGATTTGTTAAAAAAGTTTGAAATATCCAATAAATGTCGTTCCACTTCATGATTGTGTCCCACTTGTTGTTGATTCTTCACAAAAAATACAGTTTTATATCTTTATGTTTGAAGCCTGAAATGTGGCAAAAGGTCGCAAAGTTCAAGGGGGCCGAATACTTTCGCAAGGCACTGTATCAGTATAAAACAATATAATTTCCCTTTATTTGTTGGTGTAACAATACATCATGTAGATGTATATAATTAACAGACTAGGTCTATACAGCTCCTACATGGTGTAACAATACATCATGTAGATGTATATAATGAACAGACTAGGTCTATACTGCTCCTACATGGTGTAACAATACATCATGTAGATGTATATAATGAACAGACTAGGTCTATACTGCTCCTACATGGTGTAACAATACATCATGTAGATGTATATAACGAACAGAATCGGTTTCTATCCTATTCTACTGTATCTTAGTCTATGCATTACTCATCTCTTATGTATATTGTATTCTATTCTACTGTATGCCACTGTTGGGGGAAATTATTGTTGAAATTATTAATAATGTATACATTTCAATTAGAACCATTTATTCTAATACTATTATGTATGGGCTCTTGGTTAAGCTGTTACTGAAAATGTAAGCAAAACTAATGAATTGTCTGTACCTCGCGGGAAGTTTAAGGGAGAGGGAGGGGGTATCTTTTCTGACAGATAAGAATGGTCCTTGATGTACCATTTGTGGAGAAGAAGATATCTTTTAGACAGATTGGAATGTCTGGGTTATGAGGGGAGTAGAAGACATCTCTGGACCTGAAAACACTGGGCTGTTGTGGGAATCGGAGAGAGTGTGGGAAACTGATGATGTCATTTTCAGTTTATAACCTGTGGAAATATGTGTATGTGGTTAGTACTCTCTTGCAATAAACGCTGTTACCTGACTTTTAAGACTGGCCTCAATCTATTTCATGCATAATTAATGAATTTACAACTCATTAATGAAATAGAGAGAGTGCGAATTTGATTTTGGCTATAAAACATATAGGAATTTAGAATTCCTCTAACAGCCACTCTGACATCGCTCCTCAATATATTTATATATTCTTATTCCATTACTAAGATTTGTGTGTATTAGGTATTTGTTGTGAAATTGTTAAATATCACTGCACTGTTGGAGCTAGGAACACAAGCATTTAGTTAGATATTACTGCACTGTTGGAGCTAGGAACACAAGCATTTCACCACACCATTTGATTTATGAAGGTCACTTGTGTAAAATGTACTTTTCCCCACTCATCTTTTGACATTGCATTTTGCATATTCAGTGGCCTGGCTACTTCCAGACTATGTCAAAGACCCATCCTGGTCGATCTGAACCTAATGCAGCTTGGAGTGATCGGATGACAGAAGTCACATTTAGGTGCCAGGTTTAACTGAGGCCATAGATGCTCCATATCCATTACTTTGAGTGTTCTATATAATATGACTAAATGTGTTTCTGTGTTGCAGGGGCAGTCAAGAATTGGAACATGACAGAAGCAGAGCTGTGGGAGACCACCTCAAGCCCCTGGTAGAGCCAGGGGTTGTGTTGACCACTCCACCACTCCTTCAGCGGGCTGGAAAAGTGGGATTGATACTGTTTTTCATATTATGATGGACCAAGAGTCTGTTGATTGGTCAGTCACTGGGATAATTTGTTTTGCAATATGTTCAAATCAAATCAAGCTTTATTTATACAGCACATTTCAGACATGGATGCAACAAAATGGCTTCACAGGAAAAAACTATTAAAATAAACAGAAATATTTAGCACACAAACATAAGAGGATAAAAAAACAATAACTTAAAGACTAATGAGCATCCTAAGGAAATACCATTGATTAAAGTGTTAAAATATCCAACCCAAAATATAAGCTTCTTTTGTTTGGATGGGCTCTGAAAGACACTATAGAGGTATCCAATGAAAGTTTACTAGTAACAACAACTGGGACCTAAAAGACACCCACCATGAGACCCACTAAATCTGCCCAAGAAGAGGAAAACAAAAGAAAAACACACCAAACTTAAAGACAGGAAGCAAACCAAAAAGGTGGTGGTTAAAATAATTTATTACAATCAATACCATTCATACTATTACAAAATCATAATTCTCATTCATTCTTAATTAATTGTATTTACAAAAACATCAAACAAAAACAAACCTCAGGGGAGCATCGTCCCTCCCCGTCATACCTAACCAATACCTAACCCTTTCCCTATCTCCCCTTCCCTAATCTATCCCCTTACCAAACTCACTCTAACACTCCCAGCCCTAAACCCCCTTTCCACCTCTCCCGTGCCGCATGCTTCCCCCACTTCCTCTCCTCCCTCTTCATCTTCCCCCTCAAATCACCTTCCATCCTTCTCACTATCCCTTCCACCCCCCAATCTCTCCCTGTCTTGACTAAATTCTGCCTGGCTTCCCACAGTCCCTTTTTAAAGACACTCATGAGAAGCCACAGCAGAAACCTGTCCCTATCCGTTCCCTTTGCTCTCCCTACGCCTCTCTCTAGCCTAGCCCATGTCAAAACAAAATCACTCCTAACCACACCTAACATTACCCGTGCCCTAGCCCAGACTAGTCCGGCAAAGGCACAGTCCCAGAAGGCATGGCGCACAGTCTCCTCCCTGCCACAAGAGGATCTTGGACAGGTGGGGGATTGCACCAAACTATACCGGTACAAGATGGCACGTACCGGCAAGCACTTATGGAGGCCCAACCAATTCAGGTCCTTGAGCCTGTTGTCCAGGCCCCGCGCCTGCACTCCCTCCCAGACCACTGACGAGATGCCCGCTACAGGCGCAGGACTCCCTGCCTGCCTGACCTCCTCGTACAGGTGCCTGTGGTCTAAACCTACTCGGGCAACTTCAACCTCGGGGTGCGCACGCAGCTACTTGGCCAGCTACTTGGCCGCATGGCCAAAATGCCACGGCAGCTGTTCCGCCCGAGGACCCGCGTTAGACCACACCATTACGCTTCTCGCCTTATACGAGAAGAACACCCGCAGGAGGTAACCGGACGGGTGTATAACCGGACGAGCAAGCTCCGTCAACAAGAAAGAAACAAAAATGGCGTCCAGCTTGAGGGGGAAATGTGGTACCCCCCTACCTCCCTCCCCGATGGGACAGATCATGCGTGCCCTGGCGACCCACTCGCACCTGCCACTCCACATAAACTGAAACACAAGCCTCACTAGAGGCCTCCTCAGACAAGCCGGCAATGGGTAGATGTATGCCACATACAAAAGAGACGGCAACACATCCACCTTTAGGACCAGGACTTTGCCCATAAAAGACAAATACCTAGCCTTCCACATTGCTAGCTTCCTCTGTACCACTGCGATACGCATGTTCCAGTTTAGCGTCGCTGAGCCGGAGGTCTCAAAATGAACCCCGAGAATCCTCAGGGCCCCTTCACAGAGAGATAACCCCCCAGGCACATCCGTTCTACCGCGCCATCTTCCGAAAAACTTGACGGAAGACTTTGCATGGTTCAGAACTGCTCCCGACGCTCGGGTGAAATCCCCAAAGATGGCAAGGGACCTTGTCAGGCACGAGTCCTTGCACAACAGCAAGGAAGTGTCGTCGGCGTACTGCGTCATCTTAACACGCAGCCCACCGCTTCCAGGGATCAACAAGCCTTCCACCCCTGTGTCTGCCCTAATGGCAGCCCCCAGAGGCTCCATGTACAGAACGAAGAGGAGAGCCGAGAGTGGGCATCCCTGCCTGACCCCAGACGAGAGGTCAAAAACGTCACCTAAGTGACTATTTACACTAACTCGACACCCCGCTCCGACATATAAAGTACGAATCCATCCTATAAACTTCTCCCCAAATCCTAATCTACCTAACACCCTGAATAGAAAAGATCTATTCACGCGATCAAAAGCTTTCGCCTGATCTAGCGCTGCTACCATTAAAGGCAGCCCTCTATCTTCAACCCAAGCGATGGAATCCCTGATCAACTGTAGGTTCCATCTTATAGAGCGGCCCTCTACCCCGCACGTCTGATCCTCGTGGACGACGTAGGGAAGGGCTGTGCGCAACCGGTCTGCTAAAACCTTTGCAAGAATCTTGTAATCTACGCACAGCATGGTCAATGGCCGCCAGTTGCCAAGGTCAGTTGCTTCCCCCTTCTTATAAAGAAGTGACAGCACACCAACAGCCATTGATCCCCCCGGGACCCCCGTCTCAAGGATGGCCTTCAAGACTTCGAGAACCACTGGTCCAAGTATACCCCAAAACTTGAGGTAAAACTCAGCCGGCAGCCCATCCATCCCAGGCACCTTCCCTTTTCCCATCCTCCTAAGAGCGCTCTCAACCTCTTCTAGTGAGATCTGGGCCTCCATCACGTCTCTAATGTCCTCTGGCAACCGCCGGGACAAGTGTTCTAAAAACACGTTTCCCTGCTCTACATCTATTTCCCTTTCCTTAAATAAACCTTGGAAATGATCAGTTGTCACCCTGACCATTTCCTCTGGTTTACTTACTATACTACCATTTTCTTCCCTAACTCCCTTCATTACCTTCCTACTCTGTCTGGCCCTAACCGACTTAAAGAACATAGCGGAACAAGTCTCATTATGTTCTAGAAAGCCACTATGCGCACGCTCCAGGAAAGCTCGAGCCTTCTGCTCCTGCAGCTCCCTGAGCTGCGCCTTTAGGGCTGCGAATCTCTCCCAGTCAATCGACCCGCCGAGGTTGCCTGCCTCGTACTCGAGTTCAATTAACCTTTGGATACGATCCACCTCCCTCCTTTCCTCCCTTTTTTTCCTTCTACAATATCCTATTATAAAAGCCCTTATCCTCCCCTTGACTAAATCCCACCACTCTAACACCCCCTCGCACATGGACCGGAGGCCGTCAAGCCTCCGAAAGAAACAAAAAAATTTGTCAACGAAAGCCTGCTCCTCCAGTATATCCCGATCTAACTTCCAGTACCCCCTACCGAAGAGGCAGACTGGCGACCCCACCTGCAGGAACACCCCGTCGTGATCTGTGAAGAAAACAGGCAACAGTCGCCCAGACAACTGACCCAAAGACCTGGATACAAAAATGTAGTCGAGCCTCCGCGCAACCCCCCTGGAGTTGCGCCATGTAGGACCGACCATTGCCGGAGTAGTGTGCAGGCCACCATCAACCAGACCATGGCAAGCCATTAGCCCAGAGATGGCACCTGCACTGCTATCACCGCCTAACCCTAAATCTATATTAAAGTCTCCTCCTATCACCAAGTGCCTGTTTGTAACACACAGGGGCGCCAGACAGTCCACCATCTCCCTCCTGTCTGCCGCCACCTGTGGCCCATACACCCCAATTAACCTATATCTAGCTTCTCTAAACTTAACATCTATCCCCAAAACTCTACCCTGCATTATTACAAAAGTGTTCTCTATTTTAACCTCTCTATGCCCACACAAAATCCCTACTCCTGTTGAGTGCACCCCTCCTATGCCCCAAAAAGATTCCCCCTTATCCCACTCCCTCTTAAATCTACACACATCCCCACCATCCCTCAGGTGAGCCTCCTGTAAAAAACAGAAATCAAACCCCACACCCTCTAAATAACAAAAAACCGCCCTCCTTTTAACATTATCCCTTAAGCCCCTAACATTTAGACTAAAAAAAGAAACAGAACTATTCATTTAAATATTTACAACAAATAAAAACCCCAAAACCCAAAGAAAAACCAGGAGACTCACCCGATGCTCCCCTGGTCCATCTCCACCGGCGGGGACGTCCTCTCCTCTCCTGACGCCCCCCCGTCCTCCATCCCAACCCATGATCCAGGCAGTGTGTTGGGTCCTCCCTCCCCACCCACCATCCCCCCCTCCCTGTTTGCCTCGGGGCTGCATATAGGGGACCCCATCTCCCCAAACAGGAGTTGGGATCCCTCTAGCAAACAACCCACCGACCCCTCACTGGAGTCATCCACTAAAATGCAAGGGGCTGAGGCAAACCGGGAGGACAAATTACCCTCCCCTCCCCCCCCCGCCACTCTCTTAACCCCCCCCTCCCCCTCCACACCCCCCTCCCTCTCACTTCCTGCCAAGCTCCCCCTCTTTATCCCTTTCTTCTTTGGTGAAGGAGGTAGCGGGGAGACACAACGTCCCATCCCCACTAACCCCTCCACCAAATCCCTCATTTCGACCTCGAGGAAGCCCGGCAGGCTGTCCCCCCACTCCTTCCCCCCATCTCCCCCCCCTACCACCCCCTCCCCTCCCACCTCCCCTCCTCCCTCCTTCTCCGTCACTGTCCCCGTTCCCTCTTCCACTCCTTCTCGTACGACTGTCCCCTTCTCCCTCTTCTCAGCTCCTCCACCTTCTTCCGTCCCCTTTTTCTTCTCTCCTTCTGTTCCATTCTTTTCTTCTCCTCGCCTCTTTCTTCCCACCTCATCCTTCTTCCCATCTTCTTCCTGCGCCGTCTTTTCCCCTGTGCCATCCATGCAATCCGCACGCGTCCTTTCTTTCCTCCCCCCATCCCCCGCTCCCCCCCCAGCTGCAGACGCGTATGACCTGTGACGAGCCGGGCAATCACGCCACAGGTGTGCTCTTGAGCCACACCCGTGGCAAGCCTTGGGCTCGTCACATTCCTTGGCCTCGTGCTCTTCCGACCCACAAAATCGACACCTCTTGGCACTGCACGAGGCCAGGATATGGCCGTAGGCCATACAACGCCTGCAGAACGGGGGCTGACGGGCATAGTAGAGTGTTCCCCTGTCAGCCCCCAGGGAGAACATCGCCGGAGGATGGAGGTAGCCATCCACACTCTTCGGGGACTCCCTGAGTAACGCCTGGAACCCTCTTCTCCCGTTCCAGAAACCCAGGGAGTCCCTGAGGTACCTCGCTGAGGAGACATTGTCCATGTACCTCCCCAGAAAGGCCCTCACCTCTTCATCTTTCACGTGCGGATTGTACATGGTTACGGTGACCACCCTGAAGTTGTTCTTCGCCAGGCTGGTCACCGCATAATGGCACAGGGGTCCCGTTTTCTCCGCTTCCTTTGCCATCTTCATTACTTCGTCGTGTTTTTCTTCTTTGTGAAACGTCACATCGAAAGCCTTCTCATTCGGGTTCCCTTGAAGGCAGAGCACTTCCTTCACCTCTATCCTGAGGCATCCCATCAAAATAGTCCTTCCAAATGTCTCTCTACTCCACGGCTCCATCTCATTTTCAGTCCAGGCAAATCGTAAGGTATTTGCCATACCAATCCCCGGAACCGATCTTGTTTGCTTGTATTGATTCATTTTAAAAAATAAGCTCTCTTCAGAAAGAAGCTTCAACTTGGAATGAAAACATATTTTAATCAAAACGGTGGAGCAACTAAAGGTGTTGACTCTCCACATCTATCAAGACAACTGGAGCACTGGGCCAGACACTCTTAAATAGAACCTGGACCAGCTCAGTGAAACACCTTCCCACTAACGAGATGGACAAGCCTGCACAGGTGTAACACATACTGACTAATGAGGTGACACCAATCTGTGCGTCCTACGTGCTAACGAGCTATACGTGCTAAAGTCCAACCTCAAAACATAAATGGAAAAACCAAAGCCTGTAACACCTTCCCCCTTAAGACAACAAATATATCCTATATTTCTGTTGGACAAGTTTGCTCACCACCAGAAAACAACTTCCATTTTACATTATAATCAACTACAATACTTCACCTACTCCAATATAAACATGGTGTCTGGCTGTCAACAATTAAAAACAAGAAAAACACATATTTCTAAATAATAATATACAATCGTATCTTTTCTCATTTTTCTTTCTATAGAATCCTAAAACTCACTAGCTTCTAGAACTCTCGTCTTCCTAAAACACACTAGCTTCTAGAACTCTGGTCCCCTTGGAATGAGCCAAAACAAAACTCATCTCCAAAACGGAAAAACATGCAGTCAAAATAAATTGTGATCCATGGCAACTCACTGGCTAAACGCAAACATTTTTGACTGCCTACCCTTGAGACGATCAGCAACCAAGTTGTCCTTAACACTCCTGCAATATCCGTAGTAACTTTCCACCTCACTGTGGAGCTTCTCTTTTCAGGGTTCACTCGATAGGCATGTTGTTGGATCGGGGCCATGTCCCCAATGTCATGCATTTGGGTTGGCACATCTGAGGATGAATCCTGATATTCTAAAAGCAGGGCAACATTGTCAATATAATTGTACCCAAAAATGGTCAGCTGGTTGCATAAATAATTATTACTAAATGTTACAAACTGTAAATATGAAAATCAAAACCAAATGTTCACCCCTTTGTTAATGTGTTGGCAATATAAAAAAATAATTTATATTTTGTCAGGCTGAAGGTTTGAAATATGAGTAGGTGATTTGAGTCATGCTTCTTCAGTAGTGGAATAAAGACAATTAGCATTTGAATGTTGTCAAGAAATACTGGAGTGATGTCAGATTGTTAATACAATTTATTACAGACCAATTTATTATACTGCTTTCATGTGTGTATATACACAAACATCTGAAACAATTATCATATTACATTTATTTTTTTAACAAGCAGCTTTTTCAACTTGTAGAAAACAGCTAGCTACATTTTGAAGACCTGCATTTTGATTCAAGTGGGTCACCAAAGCAGTAAATGTAACTAACACAGCTCTTTTTTTTTTTTTTGTTAGTCACTTTTTGTTAAATAATACTTTTTCAATTCAGAGCCTGGATTTTCCCCTGAGGCTAATATCCATATCATGCTGCAATCAATTAAACAGGGCAAATGGTAAGGTAGAACATCATTAAAATACTCCTACTACAATGTTAAAACATTCTACATTGTGACATCATTTCATCAATATCATGAAACAACTCCTTATGTATTTTCTGATGTTTAATCAGAGATCTTTTATCAGAGTATCTCATGTCACATTGATTACAGCTAAAAGGTTTATCTCCTGTGTGTGTTCTCTGGTGTCGAATCAGAGTGCTAGATGTAGGAAAACTCTTCCCACATCGATCACAGCTATAAGGCTTCTCTCCTGTGTGTGTTCTCTGGTGTCGAATCAGAGTGCTAGATGTAGGAAAACTCTTCCCACATTGATCACAGCTATAAGGTTTCTCTCCAGTGTGAATTATCATGTGTATTATTAGTGAATCTGATCTTAAGAAACTCTTCCTGCAGTTAGAGCAGCTATAAGATTTCTCTCCAGTGTGAATTCTCATGTGTATTTTTAGTGAATGTGATCTTAAGAAACTCTTCCCGCAGTCAGAGCAGCAGTATGGTTTCTCTCCTGTGGGTCTCTGCTGATGTTTCTTGGGGTGTTTTGATGTGGAGACTCTTCTCTGCCTCTTCAGCATCACGAGGTTGTTGAGGCCCCCCAGAGGATCCACGATAGTCACGTCTCTCTCCTGTGTGAACAAAAAGTCAGACAGATGGTTTAAGGCCCACAACAGCATAAATCCACTGTAAAAAGTTTATGCCAACAGCCTAGCCATGATGTTGTACAAACAATGCCATCTGTAATGAATGTTAATTATTTGACATTTGTCTTAAGACAGTCAAGTGAACAACAGTCACATTGTCTTGTTTTCACATTAGTAGTAAGATCGACGATTGTATGCTAGAAATACATTTTTAAAGTTGATGAAATCCTAAGCAGTGTGCCAAACAACTTTTGGTCTCCAATATAGGCACCTTTCTGTAGGTCTATGTTGTTGTTGTTGTTAGGTGACGTTATGGGTCCTACAGTGGGTCTGTTGTTGTTGTTAGGTGACGTTATGGGTCCTACAGTGGGTCTGTTGTCGTTAGGTGAAGTTATGGGTCCTACAGTGGGTCTATGGTATTGGTATAACTAGAGATTTCTGCATTAGCATGGAGGAGTTTCTGCAACCAAATTGCATTTTAGCAAACAGAGGGCAGAGAGTGATGCAGAGAGCGATGCACCTATTTGGGGATGTCTGATAGTATTTACGCACCACCACTATATGTGGAGCTTCTCAAAATATTTTTCCCCAACCTCAAACAGCAAGTAAACAAAGTCTTACAAATACTTTGAGGAACTATTGATTTTAGTAAAATATTTCCAGCTCTCACTCTTGATAACCACTCGACATGAAAGGGAAAAATGTAATGCTCTGATCCAGTGGAAATGTCATACAATACCTGATTACCTCTTAACCCTTTCACGAATAGCCTACAGCTGTGTCTGTCCCAAACTCACTGGCGCGGGAAACTGAGAGCCCAGAATATTTTATATCAAGTTTCAGACTGACCCAGGTGATTAAACTTGAAACATTATATCCACTATGTAGACAGGCCATGCTCAGCCAATGTGATTTATTTTTATCTGGATATTTTCTATCCGTTTTTATTTGTTGGCTTTATGTATGCAATTTTACATAGTTGGCAATGGCAATAAAAGTTTAGATTTGCATAATTTTCATTTCTATTTATATACAGTGGGGCAAAAAAGTATTTAGTCTGCCACCAATTGTGCAAGTTCTCCCACTTAAAAAGATGAGGCCTGTAATTTTCATCATAGGTACACTTCAACTATGACAGACAAAATGAGAATATTTTTTTCCCAGAAAATCACATTGTAGGATTTAATGAATTTATTTACAAATTATGGTGGAAAATAAGTATTTGGTCACCTACAAACAAGCAAGATTTCTGGCTCTCACAGACCTGTAACTTCTTCTTTAAGAGGCTCCTCTGTCCTCCACTCGTTACCTGTATTAATGGCACCTGTTTGAACTTGTTATCAGTATAAAAGACACCTGTCCACAACCTCAAACAGTCACACTCCAAACTCCACTATGGCCAAGACCAAAGAGCTGTCAAAGAACATCAGAAACAAAATTGTAGACCTGCACCAGGCTGGGAAGATTGAATCTGCAATAGGTAAGGAGCTTGGTTTGAAGAAATCAACTGTGGGAGCAATTATTAGGAAATGGAAGACATACAAGACCACTGATAATCTCCCTCGATCTGGGGCTCCAAGCAAGATCTCACCCCGTGGGGTCAAAATGATCACAAGAACGGTGAGCAAAAATCCCAGAACCACACGGGGGGACCTAGTGAATAACCTGCAGAGAGCTGGGACCAAAGTAACAAAGCCTACCATCAGTAACACACTACGCCGCCAGGGACTCAAATCATGCAGTGCCAGACGTGTCCCCCTGCTTAAGCCAGTACATGTCCAGGCCCGTCTGAAGTTTGCTAGAGAGCATTTCGATGATCCAGAAGAAGCTTGGGAGAATGTCATATGGTCAGATGAAACCAAAATATAACTTTTTGGTAAAAACGCAACTCGTCGTGTTTGGAGGACAAAGAATGCTGAGTTGCATCCAAAGAACACCATACCTACTGTGAAGCATGGGGGTGGATTTTGAGTGAAAACCTCCTTCCATCAGCAAGGGCATTTAAGATGGAACGTGGCTGGGTCTTTCAGCATGACAATGATCCACAACACACCGCCCGGGCAACGAAGGAGTGGCTTCGTAAGAAGCATTTCATGGTCCTGGAGTGGCCTAGCCAGTCTCCAGATCTCAACTCCATAGAAAATCTTTGGAAAGTCCGTGTTGCCTAGCAACAGACCCAAAACATCACTGCTCTAGAGGAGATCTGCATGGAGGAATGGGCCAAAATACCAGCAACAGTGTGTGAAAACCTTGTGAAGACTTACAGAAAACGTTTGACCTCTGTCATTGCCATTAAAGGGTATATAACAAAGTATTGAGATAAACTTTTGTTATTTAACAAACACTTATTTTCCACCATAATTTGCAAATGCATTCATTAAAAATCCTACAATGTGATTTTCTGGATTTCTTTTCTCATTTTGTCTGTCATAGTTGAAGTGTACCTATGATGAAAATTACAGGCCTCTCTCATCATTAAGTGGAAGAACTTGCACAATTGGTGGCTGACTAAATACTTTTTTGCCCCACTGTAGAATGTAGATTAATCACAGACAATGATTTGGAGATAGTTTAATTTATAATCGTTCCAGTAAAATGTGAATATGAAAATCATCACTGGCACCAGTTGAGTAGAAATGGTCAGATAAATTTGCACTCCAAAAAAAGGTTGCTGACTGCTGTTGTAGTCTATTACTGAAAACTTCAGGACCATAACATCAGAATTTACGAAGGCCAGCAGCAGCGGGAGGAGGAAGAGTTTTTTTTCTTATGGTTAGGCTATCTTGATCTCTGGCTCCCTCGAGTCATTTGTGTGTCTCAATTATTTAATAAAACATGTGATTCCTATGTTGATGATGTAAAGAACATTTGCTGCTCTGTGGTGTGTAATGAGGAGCAACCAGACACTGCACGCATTGATGAAATTACTTATTCCAGTTACTAATAAGCATGCACCCATTAAGAAAATGACTGTAGAAACTAAAATCTCCTTGGATTGATGAGGAATTGAAAAATGTTATGGTCGAGAGGGATGAGGGAAAAGGAATGGCAAGTAAGTCTGGCTGTAAAACCGATTGTCAAATATCCTGCAAATTGAGAAATCATGTGACAAACTGAAGGAAAACAAGAAAAACAATGAAACAAAGATAAATGACAAAGAATAATAGTAAAAAGCTTTTTAGAACCTTACATACAATTTCGGGATTTTTTTTTTTTACTGAATCAGATGGCTCATTCATCACAAAGCCCACTACTTTTATAATTTTTTCATTGGCAAGATAAGCAAACGTATGCATGACATACCAGCAACAAACGCTGACACTACACATCCAAGTATATCTGACCAAATTATGAAAGACAATCATTGTAATTTAGAATTCCGTAAAGTCAGTGTGGAATGGGTGAAAATATTATTGTTGTCTATCAACAATGACAAGCCACCGGGGTCTGACAATCTAGATGGAAAATTACTGTGGATAATAGCAGACTATATTGCCACTCCTATTTTCTGTATCTTTAATTTAAGCCTAGTAGAGAGCGTGTGTCCTCAGGCCTGGAGGGAAGCTAAAGTCATTCGACATGCGCTATGCTCTGCATAGTTAGCTCCAGGTAAAATGTTGCACTTATTCAGCCATTCTGTGACCAAAAACAAGCTACATATGGACAGTACCAAAATAAACTGACTCTGGAAATGACAAAGCGCCTCGTAACCTAGCTGGAAATGGGACAAACGGAAACCTTCTGTGGAAACAGACTGGGACGATTTCTAATCGAATCTAATTCCCAGGAACGTGGTTCATATGAACCACAGAGACTGTGTGGGATAATAACATGGCCATGTCCAACCCTGCTTGTTCCCTCGAATACGCTACCAACCACCAATCTCCAACAGGGCCCTTTACCTGTATCAATAGACACTTCATAGTGAGTTACAGGTAGGAATCAGCAATGAATCCCAATAATGAGCCACCTATGGGAGGGGTAACAAATCTTTGTGGACAAATCTCAACGTATTACTGCTACCCTGGGGAGATTGCTATACACCTTGAACATCGGCTCCAACCCTCGTCGGATGTGGCAGGCTTGACACAGACTACAAAGGGAAGCACAGCCGATAGCTGCCCAGTGGCACGAGCCTACAAGATGAGCTAAATACCTTTATGCTCGCTCGAGGAAAGTAACACTGAAACATGCATGAGAGCGTCAGCTGTTTTGGACGACTTTGTGATCACACTCTCCGCAGCCGATGTGATTAAGACCTTTAAACAGGTTTATATTCACAAGACCGCATGGCCAGACGGATTACCAGGACGTGCACTCCAAGCATGCGCTGACCAACTGGCAAGGGTCTTCACTGACATTGTCATCCCCTGTCGGAGTCTGTAATACCAAGATGTTTCAAGCATACCACCATAGTGTTCTTGGTCACAGGGACTAAGGTAACCTGCCTAAATGACTACCGACCCATAGCACTCACATCTGTAGCCATGAAGTGCTTTGTAAGGCTGGTCATGGCTCACATCAACACCATTATCCCAGAAACCCTAGACCCACTCCAATTTGCATACCGCCCCAACAGATGATGCAATCTCTATTGCACTCCACACTGCCCTTTCCCACCTGGACAAAAGGAACACCCATGTGAGAATGCTATTCATCGACTACAGCTCAGCGTTCAACACCATAGTACACTCAAAGCTCATCACTAAGCTAAGGACCCTGGGACTAAACACTGAGCAAACCCCCATTCTCATCGAAGGGGTTGAAGTGGAGCAGGTTGAGAGCTTCAAGTTCCTTGGTAACCACATCCTTGGTGTCCACATTATAGGCTTAGTTAACTGGTGAAATCATGGAAACATAATGATGATTCTAATTCTAGATTTGTAATAGAATGTGCAGCACTTTTAATATATCGTTGTTTGACTACCAATTAATAAATCAGGGAGAAATTAAAGTAAAAAAAGGCTATTCTTTTAGTACAATTCACAAACACAGTAAGGCAGTTTGATTATGCTTACTATATAACTAAAACTCTGTTTTCAGAGTAGGAGCGTGGTGGAGACATCCAAGAGAGGAAAATCAGGAAGGGAAATGACAGCAAGTAGTGCAGACGAAAGGGTTAACAAGTTGGTGAAGCAACAGGAATGAGAACAATATAGACGGAATGAGAACAATATAGATGCTACTTTGAGAACACAAACTCTCACATCTTTCACAGCACAGAGCGAGGGAGTCCAGGGGATGACTGGAGGAGCAATGGAGGAAGCATTGTGGGATTCTCTTGGCGTGAGTACAGTTGTTGAGACTGAGTGGATGATGGTGAAGAACAGTGGAGTGAAAAGGGCTAAAGTTGGTAATGAACAGCAGTTTAGGGTCGGAGTGGGAATCATCAGCAAGGATGTTTTTGTGGGTGACCTGTTAACGGTCTCAAAGATGGTGAAGGATGAATTGGGTAAAGTGGAATCGGTTTGAGTGTCCAGGAGAGGTATGATAATGATTGCGTGTCAACAGCAAAAAAGGAGAAAGCTTTGTGTGGTTTAGGTTAAACATTTCAGGTAGACGCACGTGGATTAAAATGACTGATAGACGGAAGGTCTTACTGCGGTTTGGTGAAGTGGTTCTCCCATCTTATGTAAAACCTGGGTAAGTGAGATATACAGGAGCCGCTGCAGTGTTACAATTGTAAAAAAGTTTGGACATGTGGCAAGTGTTTGTTGAAGGAATAAATATGTCGTAGTCAGATGAAGCATGTTGTAATTGTGATGGGAATCACGTTCCCGAGTTCCCGGAGTGCCCTGTACGGATGAAGGATGTCACAGTAGCTAGGATGATCAGGCCCATCCAGCAGTTGTCCTAAGTGAAGGCAGTGAAAATAGCTGAAGGAGTTGAGAGGAGAAGGTAGTTCATGTCCCACAGTCTGCAGTGAAGCCATGCAGGAGAAGGATCCCAACAGACAAATAGTGAAAGAGGTGGACATTGTTGTGTTTATAGAGCAAGTGATAAATTGCATTAATAAATTACTAGTAACCTTCGTCCAAAACTAGGAGTTTCCGCATTAGCTTGGAGAAGTTTCAACAACAAAATTGCATTTGCATTGCCCTCACTGCCGCAGTGATAAATTGCATTAATAATAAACTAAGTAAACATCTAAGAAGCTAGACATCATTGTGAAGGCGGCAAATAGATTTCTGGATCTCCAGGACTTCAGACGAAATGTTACAGGGAGTACTGAATGAAGACGTTCCCCCCTCCCAGGTTCCTGAACCTGTGTAGGGATCTGAATAGTGCCATTTTTTTTTTAAATTCAGGGTACTGGAGTGAATTTGGTTCGTGTTTATTTTTTATTTTACGTAATTAGTATGATTTGTTAATTGCAAT
Organism: Oncorhynchus clarkii lewisi; assembly: GCF_045791955.1. Lineage (NCBI taxonomy): Eukaryota > Metazoa > Chordata > Actinopteri > Salmoniformes > Salmonidae > Oncorhynchus > Oncorhynchus clarkii. The sequence continues at coordinate 28,970,356 of NC_092159.1, read as the reverse complement.
TTATTTTGCGTTTTGGTTATTTTTTACAACCCCGTACAGTAGGTGGCAGCAATACACCTGATGAGTGTAGTCTGACAATAAACCTCAGCGAAGAAGACATGGTAGGAACCAAAGTGTTGTCAGTGTTTCCAGTTGACCCTAATTAGATGTTACATTACATGTTGTTATCTTACTTCATGTAGCCTGCTAGCTAGCCAACATATTCATACTTTGCTTACTCTGTGATCACTTGGCTGCATAGCTGATGCCTGCTGGACTGTCCATTAATCACGGTACTCCATTCTGTTTATTTATGTATTACCCCACCAGAAACCAAAACATGAGCTCATATAACGCCACTGTTTGTAAACTAATACTATATGGCTGAGGAGTAGGGTCGATCCAAGCGTTCTGACCTCACAATGACAGTAAAGCACCCAAGCTAAATGGCTAACGTTGGATAGCTTGCTAGACACAAATCAGGAAAAACCTCACTCACCATTTTACTTTCCCCAGCAGAGCTGGTTAGGCTGTTTTCCTGTTATCCAGAGCGTTGGTGACTATCTGTGCTGCTGGCAACAATTTAATTTGAGTTTTTTTTGCAGATGTTTACTGACACCTGGACATATTCAACGGGTGTTGAACGTTATTAAATTCATCAGTTATTGTGCTCTCTAATCAAGTCAATAAACATTGAGTAGTTAGTTAGAATATAGTTACTAAACTGGCAAGTTTGGTGTATAAGAAGCCAACTAACGTTAGGTAGCTAGTTTACATACCGATACGTACTGCTATGCGTTAAGTAAGGAGTGTAGCTAACAAAGTGTAACGTAACTTATTTGAGAAGTCATTACTTTATTACATTGCTCAACATTTGTCATAATTATTTAAAGCAGTTCATTTGTACCCGCTCTCGTTGGACTTCGGCTGAATATTTTCCTCCATTTTCTTCAAATCTGAAAACAATGTGAAGCCACGCCCATTTCCGGAAGAATTGCATTATGGGCCATAAAGTACTGCCTGTATATGTCATATTTTGGAGAATTTAGTACGACATCCGGGAACTTTTGGCATACTAACTACATCATAATATAATAAGCAAACTATATACTCAATTAACATTAGTATGAGTATTCTAACACAGCTCAGGTCTCTGGGCAGCCATTTTGTTTGTTTAAAAACTAGGTTGCCCCTTTAAAAAAGCCACACAATCAATCAACCAATCTGCAGTTCAAACAATAACAAAGCTGTAATTCCACCACTGTTTTGGTAATAAGATGGATGGGGCTGAAGAAAAGTAACTACCCTCAAATTCATAGACAGACCTATGGATGCAAGGACTGACCATCCATGATATCAACATTAGTTTTAACCATGTTGAGGCTATACAGTGTTGGTTTACATTGTTTCTAAACATTGGAGTAAAAAAAGCTTATTTGGGGTTCTGATGGGGTAAACAGTTGAACTAAGTTCATGAGGCATGCGTTATATTATTCAAGAATCAATGCCAATAAATGAATAACTTAAAAGTCTAAATATATAGATGTAGCCATTGCAAATTTCCCCTTTAACACCACACATAAGTTCAACAACCGCAGAGTTTGTGCTTCTGTTTTTAAGACAGTACTTACTAGTGTTAATCAGGGCACGTTCATCGTTAGAACCATCGACCGCCTTAAAATGCGTTTGGGAAACCGGCCCCAGATATCCAGTTTCCTCCTCTTCTTCATTGTTCGATGTGACAGTCACCTCCCCCTCCTCTTCTTCTTATTCTTCTTCTTTCACTGAAACGTCGTCGTCCTCCTCTTTAACTGAGACCTCTTTCTCTTCTTCTTTCACGGTAACAGCCTCAACCTCTACTTGTTTTTGTATTGTAACAGCCTCCTCTTCTTCTTCTTCTTCTTCTTCCTCCTCCTCCTCCTCTTTCACGAGAGCTTCTTTCTCCATCCAGCAGCCCTCCTCTTCTTCAGCAGGAACGGGGTTAAGTTTGAGACTGGAGCTATGAGGCATGTCCTGAAGTCGCTAAGCGGTATAATTCAAAGCAGTGTCACTTTATCAGCAGCACGTGATCAACGACGTCTGAATAATAATTTCGTCGAACACCTGATTGGTTTGGTATTGGGCTCGTTCGACATTGCAGCCGACAGTGCAGGTGGCTGCTGACTGCTGACTGACTAATTTACAAATCACCTTGCATCATAAATAACTACTCATTATTATTTATAAATCAGTCAGCCAGTCACCGTTTACCCACAACGCAGCATGGATTTGATGCTCTCGAACAGGCCATTGGTTTAATATATGACAAAAAGGCTATGCTGCTGCGGTGTGGGACTTCATCTATAAAAATGTGTCTGTTCTAAATTCTGTGTTGCTCAAAGCCTTGAGTAATGAACCTATTTTTGACACAATTGGCTGGAAAGAGTCAATGTTTTCCGGCATGTTTTCTGTGAATTAGACTACGGGAGTTTTGTAACTTTTTCCACCTTGGCTTTCTGTTAGGTGGGTTCTACCTGGTCTCCGGTAGTTGGTCTCGCTGACCATAACCGTGCTGGTTGGCCACTAAATTACTAAAGTTAGCTGGCTGGCTAAGATAACTGCATATAGCTAACATTCTTTGATTTTTGGTTAGATGGCGTTATGTGTTTCCAAAACTGGTTTACTTTAATCACTCAAGTCATGAGTTCAAATGATTGGTTTAATTTAAAGTTCTACATTCAAAGTTATTTCTGTTGTAGTTTACATCATCGGTAATAGGCTGGTCCTCCATATTACTTCACACCCGACTTTGGCATTCTTCTAAATTCTGATCGGTTTTATGTAATAGCTCCAAAAATAGAACTATGAGGTGTTACTTTGCATTGGAATTTTGTATTTATTTTATTTGATATTTTATAAACAATACAAAACATACACATACAAACATTAACTACATCACACCTGCCCAGATAGACTAGAACACACCTCCATCTCCATTTACATCACACCTGCCCAGACCCACTAGAACACACCTCCATCTCCATTAAGTCCATGGAGAATAAGAGCACTCCCTCCCAGCTACCCACTGCTCTGAGGCTAGGAAACACTGTTACAACTGACAAATCCACTATCATTTTTCTACGGCTGGCCATGCTTTCCACCTAGCTACCCCTACCCGGTCAACTGCCCGGCACCCTCCACAGCAACCTGCCCAAGCCCCCACCATTTCTCCTTCACCCATATCCAGATAGCTGATGTTCTGAAAGAGCTGCAAAATCTGGACCCCTACAAATCAGACGGGCTTGACAATCGGGACCCTCTCTTTCTAAAATTATCTGCCGAAATTGTTGCAACCCCTATTACTAGCCTGTTCAACCTCTCTTTTGTATCGTCTGAGATTCCCAAAGATTGGAAAGCTGCCGCGGTCATCCCCCTCTTCAAAGGGGGAGACACTCTAGACCCAAACTGCTACAGACCTATATCTATCCTACCCTGCATCTCTAAGGTCTTCGAAAGCCAAGTTAACAAACAGATTACTGACCATTTTGAATCACATCGTACCTTCTCCGCTATGCAATCTGGTTTCCGAGCTGGTCATGGGTGCACCTCAGCCACGCTCAAGGTCCTTAACGATATCATAACCGCCATCGATAAGATACATTACTGTGCAGCTGTATTCATCGACCTGGCCAAGGCTTTCGACTCTGTCAATCACCACATTCTTATTGGCAGACTCAACAGCCTTGGTTTCTCAAATGATTGCCTCGCCTGGTTCACCAACTACTTCTCTGATAGAGTTTAGTGTGTCAAATCGGAAGGCCTGTTGTCCGGACCTCTGGCAGTCTCTATGGGTGTGCCACAGGGTTTAATTCTCGGGTCGACTCTCTTCTCTGTATACATCAATGATGTCGCTCTTGCTGCCTGTGACTCTCTGATCCACCTCTACGCAGACGACACCATTCTGTATACTTCTGGCCCTTCTTTGGACACTGTGTTAACTAACCTCCAGATGAGCTTCAATTCCATACAACTCTCCTTCCGTGGCCTCCTACTGCTCTTAAACGCAAATAAAACTAAATGCATGCTATTCAACCCATCATTGCCCGCACCTGTCCGCCCATCCAGCATCACTACTCTGGATGGCTCTGACTTAGAAACGTGGATAACTACAAATACAGTGCCTTGCGAAAGTATTCGGCCCCCTTGAACTTTGCGACCTTTTGCCACATTTCAGGCTTCAAACATGAAGATATAAAACTGTATTTTTTTGTGAAGAATCAACAACAAGTGGGACACAATCATGAAGTGGAACAACATTTATTGGATATTTCAAACTTTTTTAACAAATCAAAAATTGAAAAATTGGGCGTGCAAAATTATTCAGCCCCCTTAAGTTAATACTTTGTAGCGCCACTTTTTGCTGCGATTACAGCTGTAAGTCGCTTGGGGTATGTCTCTATCAGTTTTGCACATTGAGAGACTGACATTTTTTCCCATTCCTCTTTGCAAAACAGCTCGAGCTCAGTGAGGTTGGATGGAGAGCATTTGTGAACAGCAGTTTTCAGTTATTTCCACAGATTCTCGATTGGATTCAGGTCTGGACTTTGACTTGGCCATTCTAACACCTGGATATGTTTATTTTTGAACCATTCCATTGTAGATTTTGCTTTATGTTTTGGATCATTGTCTTGTTGGAAGACAAATCTCCGTCCCAGTCTCAGGTCTTTTGCAGACTCCATCAGGTTTTCTTCCAGAATGGTCCTGTATTTGGCTCCATCCATCTTCCCATCAATTTTAACCATCTTCCCTGTCCCTGCTGAAGAAAAGCAGGCCCAAACGATGATGCTGCCACCACCATGTTTGACAGTGGGGATGGTGTGTTCATGGTGATGAGCTGTGTTGCTTTTACGCCAAACATAACGTTTTGCATTGTTGCCAAAAAGTTCAATTTTGGTTTCATCTGACCAGAGCACCTTCTTTCACATGTTTGGTGTGTCTCCCAGGTGGCTTGTGGCAAACTTTAAACGCCACTTTTTATGGATATCTTTAAGAAATGGCTTTCTTCTTGCCACTCTTCCATAAAGGCCAGATTTGTGCAATATACGACTGATTGTTGTCCTATGGACAGAGTCTCCCACCTCAGCTGTAGATCTCTGCAGTTCCTCCAGAGTGATCATGGACCTCTTGGCTGCATCTCTGATCAGTCTCCTTGTATGAGCTGAAAGTTTAGAGGGACGGCCAGGTCTTGGTAGATTTGCAGTGGTCTGATACTCCTTCCATTTCAATATTATCGCTTGCACAGTGCTCCTTGGGATGTTTAAAGCTTGGGAAATCTTTTTGTATCCAAATCCGGCTTTAAACTTGTTCACAACAGTATCTCGGACCTGCCTGGTGTGTTCCTTGTTCTTCATGATGCTCTCTGCGCTTTTAACGGACCTCTGAGACTATCACAGTGCAGGTGCATTTATACGGAGACTTGATTACACACAGGTGGATTGTATTTATCATCATTAGTCATTTAGGTCAACATTGGATCATTCAGAGATCCTCACTGAACTTCTGGAGAGAGTTTGCTGCACTGAAAGTAAAGGGGCTGAATAATTTTGCACGCCCAATTTTTCAGTTTTTGATTTGTTAAAAAAGTTTGAAATATCCAATAAATGTCGTTCCACTTCATGATTGTGTCCCACTTGTTGTTGATTCTTCACAAAAAAATACAGTTTTATATCTTTATGTTTGAAGCCTGAAATGTGGCAAAAGGTCACAAAGTTCAAGGGGGCCGAATACTTTCGCAAGGCACTGTACCTAGGTGTCTGGCTAGACTGTAAACTCTCCTTCCAGACTCACATTAAGCATCTCCAATCAAAAATGTAATCTAGAATCGGCTTCCTATTTCGCAACAAAGCTTCCTTCACTCATGCTACCAAACTTACCCTTGTAAAACTGACCATCCTACCGATCCTTGACTTCGGCGATGTCATCTATAAAATAGCCTCCAACACTCTACTCAGCAAACTGGATGTAGTCTATCACAGTGCCATCCGTTTTGCCACCAAAGCCCCACACAACTACTCACCACTGCGACCTGTACGCTCTCGTTGGTTGGCCCTCGCTTCATACTTCTCGCCACACCCACTGGCTACAGGTTATCTACAAGTCTCTGCTAGGTAAAGCCCCGCCCTATCTCAGCTCGCTGGTCACCCCCAAAGCCAATTCCTCTTTTGGTCGCCTTTCCTTCCAGTTCTCTGCTGCCAACTTCAAAAATCACCGAAGCTGGAGATTCCCATCTCCCTCACTAGCTTTAAGAACCAGCTGTCAGAGCAGCTCACAGATCACTGCACCTGTTCATATCCCATCTGTATACAGCCCATCTATCGACCTCATCCCCATACTGTGTTTATTTATTTTGCTCCTTTTGCACCACAGTATCTCTACTTGCACATCCATATTTTGCACATCTACCATTCCAGTGATTAATTGCCATATTGTAATTACTTCGCCACCATGACCTATTTATTGCCTTAACTCCCTTATTTGACCTAATTTGCACTAACTGTATATAGACTTTGTTTTCTTTTTTTCTGCTGTATTATTGACTGTATGTTTTGTTCATTCCATGTGTAACTCTGTGTTGTTGTATGTGTCGAACTGCTATGCTTTATCTTGGCCAGGTCGCAGTTGCAAATGACAACTTGTTCTCAACTAGCTTACCTGGTTAAATAAAGGTGAAATAAAAACATTAAAAAACTACATCACACCTGCCCAGACCCACTAGAACACAGCCCATCTCCATTAACTACATCACACCTGCCCAGACCCACTAGAACACACCTCCATCTCCATTAACTACATCACACCTGCCCAGACCCACTAGAACACAGCCCCATCTCCATTAACTACATCACACCTGCCCAGACCCACTGGAACACAGCCACATCTCCAGCGCCCGCATCAGCACCATTTTATTTCTCTCCGTTGCACACTCACTTTCAACTTTTAGATAATAAAGCATTTTACCATTCTATTGAATTAACAACAGAGGATTGGTTGATTTCCAGGTTTTAACTATAATATTTAAGATGACTGATTAGAAAAGTATCATCCAACCATCGGGTATCTCATTGCATTCTCATATGCCATGTCTTGAAATATGCAGACAGACGGATTAAAAGTAAGTTTACATTATATATGTACTTCTGACAGCCAACTTTCTAACTCCTCCCATAACTTTATGACATCATAACATTCCCAGAAGGCATGGATTATTGAGTCATTGTTAGTTTTACACTTAAGACATAACTGTCGTTGTGCTGTAGAATTTGTGAATTTGACATGTCAGTTGGAATAATTATAGATTTTTGGAGGGACCCTTGTCACTACAACCAATCAGTGAGCAGTTTCCCTTCCCCCATATCTCAGGCAGTTCTGTTACTCACAACACTTCCCCTGCTTTCCTCAACAATGGAAAAGCCCACTGAGCTAAAGCCTTGCCATTTTTTTACAATTAGGAAATAATATTTCATGTTTTACTCGTACCTCAGCCAGCATTGTGAATGGTTAGGAAATAATGTCATGTTTTTCTCGTACCTCAGCCAGCATTGTGAATGGTTAGGAAATAATGTCATGTTTTTCTCGTACCTCAGCCAGCATTGTGAATTGTGAGGAAATAATATGCCATGTTTTACTCCTACCTCAGCCAGCATTGTGAATGGTTAAGAAATAATATGCCATGTTTTACTCGTACCTCAGCCAGCATTGTGAATGGTGTCTGAGGCAGTGACATACTAGACCATGGCAGTAAATCTAATACTTAGGTGTTTTTAGTTACGCATGAAAGGTCTGTGGTGGTTCTGTGGTTATAAGTTACTGACCTTGGAATACATTTCTGGCCATGCTGGCAGGGTCTGAATCAAACCTAATGTCCACCTGGTACACTGTCAGGGTCTGAATCAACCCCAATGTCCACCTGGCACACTGACAGGGTCTGAATGGAGTGGAGGAGAGGGCTTTGGACCTCATCTCAGTGAGTTTAGGTTGGGGAAATATTGTCATTTCGAGCATTTATTTGCAGAAAATGACAATTTTTAAACAACACAATACTAATGTTTTAACTTGGGAGTTTAGGTGAGTTTAGGTTGGGGAAACCGTGGAGGAGAGGGCTTTATACCTCATCTCAGTGAGTTTAGATTGGGGAAACCGTGGAGAGGGCTTTGGACCTCATCTCAGTGAGTTTAGGTTGGGGAAACCACGGAAGAGAGGGATTTGGACCTAGTTCATGACATTAAGGAGGAGAGAGCAGATGTAACACAGTACCTGGTCTAGTTCATGACATTGAGGAGAGAGCAGCTGTAACACAGTACCTGGTGTAGTTCATGGCATTGAGGGGGAGAGAGCAGCTGTAACACAGTACCAGTGGTGTAAAGTACTTGAGTAAAAGTACCTTCAAGTACTATTGAAGTAGTTGTTTTGTGGTATCTGTATTTATTATTTATTTTTGACAACTTTTACTTATACTTCACTACATTCCTAAAATAAAATAATGGACTTTTTAATCCATACATTTTTCCTGATACCCAAAAGTACTCGTTATGTTATGAATGCTAAGCAGGACAGGAAAAGGGTCCAATTCAGCACTAATCAAGATAACATCCCTGGTCATCCCTACTGCCTCTGATCTGGAGGACTCACTAAACAGAGAACATCCCTGGTCGTCCCTACTGCCTCTGATCTGGAGGACTCACTAAACAGAGAACATCCCTGGTTGTCCCTACTGCCTCTGATCTGGAGGACTCACTAAACAGAGAACATCCCTGGTCGTCCCTACTGCCTCTGATCTGGAGGACTCACTAAACAGAGAACATCCCTGGTCGTCCCTACTGCCTCTGATCTGGTGGACTCACTAAACAGATAACATCCCTGGTCATCCCTACTGCCTCTGATCTGGAGGACTCACTAAACAGAGGACATCCCTGGTCGTCCCTACTGCCTCTGATCTGGAGGACTCACTAAACAGAGAACATCCCTGGTCGTCCCTACTGCCTCTGATCTGGTGGACTCACTAAACAGATAACATCCCTGGTCATCCCTACTGCCTCTGATCTGGAGGACTCACTAAACAGAGGACATCCCTGGTCGTCCCTACTGCCTCTGGTCTGACAGACTCACTAAACACAAAGTATTCGTTTGTAAATGATGTGAGTGTAGGAGTGTGGCCCTGGCTATCCGTAAATAGTAAAAAACAAGAAAATGGTTCTGTCTGGTTTACTTATTAGTATAAGGAACTTGAAATGATTCATACTTTTACTTTTGACACTTAAATATATTTAAAACCAAATACTTTTACTCAAGTAGTATTTTACTGGGTAACTTTCTATGAAGGTATCTATACTTTTACTCAAATATGACAATTGGGTACTCCACCACTGATCATGAATCTATTCTGATCATTATGAGTCTAATCTGGTCTCCTTCAACATGGTGAGCCTCATTATTAGTCTAATCTGGTCTCCTTTGACATGGTCAGCCTCATTATGAGTCTAATCTGGTCTCCTTCAACATGGTGAGCCTCATTATTAGTCTAATATGGTCTCCTTCAACATGGTCAGCCTCATTATGAGTCTAATCTGGTCTCCTTCAACATGGTCAGCCTCATTATGAGTCTAATCTGGTCTCCTTCAACATGGTTAAATAAAATAATTTTAAAATGTAGCAGAATTAAATAACCACAACATTAATTCTGTGGGAACGAGATGGACTCAGTTCACAGACTGTCAGCCAGACAGTGATTGTGCAATATCATCAGACTAAATTAGAGTAACAACCAGATAAAACATCTATTGGAAATAATGTGGGAGGATTAGCAAACCACATGTACAAGTGCATTGGACACAGCTATGAGGTCAATACTAATCCCATCATGTCTGCATTGGACACGCCTATGGGCCAGCAGGTAGCCTAGTGGTTAGAGCATTGGCCCAGAAACCAAAAGGTTGGTGGATCGAATCCCGAGCTGACAAGGTAACAATCTGTCGTTCTGCCCCTGAACAAGGCAGTTAACCCACTGTTCCCCGGTAGGCCATCATTGTAAATAAGAATTGGTTCTTAACTGTCTTGCCTAGTTAAATAGAGTTTAAATTAATAAAATATTTTTTAAACGTAGCAGAATTAAATAATGATTGTGCAATATCATCAGACTAAATTAGAGTAACAACCCAATAAAACAGACAAACAGGGAATGTTCAATGACCCCAAAAGACACTATAGTTCATTCTGTGAATCAGCCCTTTATTTCCTATCATAAAGAACACCTGTGGAAATGGGCAGTGGGTTTAGACATCCATCCCCAAAACAAGACATGATTGAATAGTTGAATAGTGTCTAATCCAAATAATCAACACAATAGCAGGTGTTAGTGCAGGGTTGGAACAGAAACCTGCACACCCAGTAGCTAGATCTCTAGCAGCAAGGTTGGACATGTATTTTCTAGGTCTGTGAATCGTTGAACAGTATTGGTGTAGTCATACAACTTATTCTAACAGTAAACCAAAAGCATATTCAGAGCATTAAGAAAGTATTCAGACCCCTTGACTTTTTACACATTTTGGTACGTTACAGCATTATTCTAAAATGTATTAAATAATATTGTGTTCCTCATTAATCTACACACCATACCCCATTATGACATAATACCCCACAATAACATCACAATACCCCATAATGACATAATACCCCATAATGACAAAACAGAAATACCTTATTTACATAAGTATTCAAACCCTTTGCTATGAGACTCGAAATTGAGCTCAGGTGCATCTTGTTTCCATTGATCATCCTTGAGATGTTTCTACAACTTGATTGGAGTCCACCAGCGGTAAATTCAATTGATTGGACATGATTTGGGCACACACCTGTCTATATAAGGTCCCACAGTTGACAGTGCATGTCAGGACAAAAACCAAGCCACGAGGTCAAAGGAATTGTCCGTAGAGCTCCGAGACAGGATTCTGTAGAGGCACAGATCTGGGGACCAAAAAATGGAAACCAAAGGGTACCAAAAAATGTCTGCAGTATTGAAGGTCCCCAAGAACACAGTGGCCTCCATCATTCTTAAATGGAAGAGGTTAGGAACCACCAAGACTCTTCAAACAGATCAGTCAGGGGAGAAGGGCCTTGTTCAAGGATGTGACCAAGAACTCGCTGGTCACAATGACAGAGCTCCAGAGTTCCTCTGTGGAGATGGGAGAACCTTCCAGAAGGACAACCATCTATATAGCACTCCACCAATCAGGCCTTTATGATCAAGTGGCCATGGGGAAGCCACTCCTCAGTAAAAGGCACATGACAGCCTGCTTGGTGTTTGCCAAAAGGCACGTAAAGGACTGACCTTGAGAAATAACATTCTCTGGCCTGATGAAACCAAAATGTAACTCTTTGGCCTGAATGCCAAGTGTCACGTCTGGAGGAAACCAGACACCATCCCTACGGTGAAGCACGGTGGAGGCAGCATCATGCTGTGGGGATGTTTTTCAGTGGCAGGGACTGGCAGACTCGTCAAGATCAAGGGAAAGATGAATGGAAAGTAAAAAGATTTTCCCACTGATATCCATATCATGCCGAAACCAATTGATAAGGGGGCAAACATTTAGGGTTCTACATTGTGACATCATTAAAATACTCCTACTACAATGTTAAAACATTCTACATTGTGACATTATTTCATTGATATCATGAAACAACTCCTTCATGAATGTATTTTCTGATGTTTGATCAGAGATCTTTTATCAGAGTATCTCTTGTCACATTGATCACAGCTATAAGGTTTCGCTCCTGTGTGTGTTCTCTGGTGTACCGTCAGATCACTAGATGTAGTAAAAATCTTCCCACATTGGTCACAGCTATAAGGTTTCTCTCCTGTGTGTGTTCTCTGGTGTGATATCAGGGTGCTTAACTGAGTAAAACTCTTCCCACATTGATTACAACTATGAGGCTTCTCTCCTGTGTGTATTCTCTGGTGTGATACCAGGGTGCTTGACTGAGTAAAACTCTTCCCACATTGATTACAACTGTAAGGCTTCTCTCCTGTGTGTGTTCTCTGGTGTCGAATCAGATGGCTTGATGTAGTAAAACTCTTCCCACATTGATTACAGCTATAATATTTCTCTCCTGTGTGTTTTCTCTGGTGTGATAACAGGTTGCTTGACTGACTAAAACTCTTCCCACATTGAGTACAGCTATAAGGTTTCTCTCCAGTGTGAATTCTCATGTGTACTTTTAGTGAATCTGATCTTAAGTAACTCTTCCCACATTGATTACAGCTATAAGGCTTCTCTCCTGTGTGTGTTCTCTGGTGTATTTTAAGTTCTGATGAAGAGTTGCAACCTTTCCGACAGTCAGAGCAGCAATTAGATTTCTTCCCTGTGGGTCTCTGCTGGTGTTTCTTGAGGTGTTCTGATCTGGAGAGACTCTTCTCTGCCCTGTCAGCATCCTGAGGATGTTGGGGCCCCCCAGAGGATCCACGATAGTCACATCTCTCTCCTGTGTGAACGACAATGTCAGACAGATGGTTAAAGGCCCAAAACAGCAGAAATCCATTGTAAAAGGTGATGCCAACAGCGTTGCCATGATGTTGTACAAACAATGACATCTGTAATGAATGTTAAAATTATTTGACATTTGTCTTAAGACAGTCAAGTAAGCAACAAAAGTTATATTTTGTCTTGTTTTCACATAGTAGTAACATCAATGATTGTAGGCTTGAAATACGTTTTTAAAGTTGTTGAAATCCAAAGCAGTGTGCCAGACGACTTTTGGTCTCCAATATAGGCCCCTTTCTGAAGGTCTATGTTATTGTTATGTGAAGTTATGGGTCCTACAGTGGGTCTATGTTATTGTTATGGGTCCTACAGTAGGTCTATGGCAAGACTTGAAAATGGATTTCTAGATCAACAACCAACTTGACAGAACATGAAGGATTTTATAAAGAATAATGAATATTCACATGAAGATCAGTCGCCTATTGGATGACATCACGACTTCCCATCAAGCCAACTCCTTGAAGGCCTTACTATGACATCGCTCACTCCTTCTAGTTTGCAGTTGTCTAAAAAAAACACTATTTTGCTCAAAACATTTATTTGTTTCCCTTTTATGTGTTTATACTTTAATGTATTTATATATCACTTTTCAACAGGAAAAGTTTCTTTTAAATCACTGGAGGACGTCATGAACAATTCCGACAGTACAAAAACATATTTAAGTGTAGTTAGTTCAACAACTGCAGAGTTTGTGTCCCTGTTTTATAAGACAGTACTCACTGTATTTACTGGTGTTAATCAGATCAATGTCCCTGTTTTATAAGATAGTACTCACTATCTGTCAGCAGCATACCACTGCTGGCTTGCTTCTGAAGCTAAGCAGGGTTGGTCCTGGTCAGTTCCTGGATGGGAGGCCAGATGCTGCTGGAAGTGGTGTTGGAGGGCCAGTAGGAGGCACTCTTTCCTCTGGTCTAAAAAATGATCCCAATGCCCCAGGGCAGTGATTGGGGACACTGCCCTGTGTAGGGTGCCGTCTTTCAGATGGGACGTTAAACGGGTGTCCTGACTCTCTGAGGTCATTAAAGATCCCATGGCACTTATATTGTAAGAGTAGGGGTGTTAACCCCGGTGTCCTGGCTAAATTCCCAATCTGGCCCTCAAACCATCACGGTCACCTAATAATCCCCAGTTCACAATTGGCTCATTCATTCCTCTCCCCTGTAACTATTCCCCGGGTCCTTGCTGCAAATGAGAACGTGTTCTCAGTCAACTTACCTGGTAAAATAAAGGATAAATAAAAACTATATTTACTGGTTACTGATTAACACCAGTAAATATAGTTTTTATTTATCCTTTATTTTACCAGGTAATGTCCCTGTTTTACAAGATAGTACTCACTGTCTTTACTGGTGTTAATCAGTTCTCCAGTCCTCTCTTCTTCATCCTCCTCTAATGTGACAGTAATCTCCCCCTCTTCATCCTTCATTCCAAAAACCTCTTTATCTTCTTTCACTTCATCCTCCTCTCCAAAACCCGAATATTCCTCCTCTTCTTTCACAGTAACATCTTCCTCCGCTTTCACTCTGAAGGCGTCTTTCTCTTCTTCTTTCATGGTAACAGCCCCACCCTCTACTTGTTTTTGTATTGTAATAGCCTCCTCTTCCTCCTCCTCTTTCACGTGAGCTTCTTTCTCCGTCCAGCAGACCTCCTCTTCTTCAGCAGGAGAGTAGCTTAGTGAACTCATGGTCGGAGATGTTAGCTAGTTAGCATTAGCGACTAGACTAGTGCTAACTTAACCAGCCAGCAAGTTGACTTACAACGTAAATATTAAATTCAATGGGATAGCTAGTTGTTTTCGCATAAGTATGTTTAAATCATAGTGGCAAACAAACCAGGAAATTGTATAAAGAACTTGAATGAACCGACTTCGTTGTCTAGCGAGCTACCGAGGTGGCTGCAGTTGGTGAAGAAGCGTTCCGTCCACTAGATTATACGTCACAGTAGAAACATCGCCTGAAAGACACATATCGCCATCTGCTGTCTGGAGGGAGGAAACGCAGTTGAGGAGGGAAAACTTTTTATTTTCTTCATTGAATTATAATATTATAAAGCAGTTTAGGGAAACGTTTTATCCTCTCCATTAAATAAGAATATTATATCAACACGTACAAAGAGCAACAAGTGTTGTTTGATTAGTTCAGATTTTTTTTATGAGAATTTAAAACAAACTCTACATCTACTCCACATCTGTATTTCAGATTCAGTAAAATAACTAGATATCGAAATAAGCACCTACTTATTGATACCCTTGAAAAAGATGAGCAAAAATGTATGTATAAAATAAATAAATAAACTTTACCCACTACCAGGATATTTTAGCCCAAAACCTGGCACCCTCTCTGCTAGGAGACTGAAAGTAGGGCCATAAGTGGCTCTTCCAGCAAGACACATCAACATCCATGAAGAATTGGTTAATTGGGCACAAATTCAACATTTTCAACGGCCATCTCTGTCTTCGGACTTCAACTCCATTGAAAACCTGTGGTTTGAATTGAACTGGGCAGTCCATAAGCGCAGACAAAATAAATCAAGGACCTGGAGAGATTCTGTATGGAGGAATGGTCTAAAATCCCACCCAATGTGTTCTCTAATCTCATAAAACATTTCAGTGTTGTTATCCTCCCAAGGCGAAGGTGCTGGAGTATTGAAAACATGTTTTTTATTTTTTATTTTTTACATACAATATATCTCAGTATTTGAAATCTTTTTTTTAGTCATTTGTCTCATCTTTATCAAAGGTGTCAACAATTTGTCCCCCACTGTACCTCCATACTGCTGCTACATGGTGTAACAATACATCATGTAGATGTATATAATGAACAGACTAGGTCTATACTGCTCCTACATGGTGTAACAATTCATCGTGTACAGTGGGGCAAAAAAGTATTTAGTCAGCCACCAATTGTGCAAGTTCTCCCACTTAAAAAGATGAGAGAGGCCTGTAATTTTCACCATAGGTACACTTTTTCATTGTTTGTTTTTGAATTTTACCCCATTTTCTCCCCAATTTCATGGTATCTAATTGTTTTAGTAGCTACTATCTTGTCGTATCGCTACAACTCCCGTACGGGCTCGGGAGAGACGAAGGTTGAAAGTCATGCGTCCTCCGATACACAACCCAACCAAGCCGCACTGCTTCTTAACACAGCGCGCATCCAACCCGGAAGCCAACCACACCAATGTGTCGGAGGAAACACCGTGTACCTGGCAACCTTGGTTAGCGCGCACTGCGCCCGACCCGCCACAGGAGTCGCTGGTGCGCGATGAACAAGGACATCCCTACCGGCCAAACCCTCCCTAACCCAGGCGATACTAGGCCAATTGTGCGTCGCCCCACAGACCTCCCTGTCACAGCCGGAAACGACAGAGCCTGGGCGCGAACCCAGAGCGAACCCAGAGTCTCTGATGACCCTTAACCACTGCGCCACCCGGGAGAACTGGTACACTTCAACAATGACAGACAAAATTACCAAAAAAAATCGAGAAAATCACATTGTAGGATTTTTTATGAATTTATTTGCAAATTATGGTGGAAAAATAAGTATTTGGTCAGCTACAAACAAGCAAGATTTCTGGCTCTCACAGACCTGTAACTTCTTCTTTAAGAGGCTCCTCTGTCCTCCACTCGTTACCTGTATTAATGGCACCTGTTTGAACTTGTTATCAGTATAAAAGACACCTGTCCACAACCTCAAACAGTCACACTTCAAACTCCACTATGGCCAAGACCAAAGAGGTGTCAAAGGACACCAGAAACAAAATTGTAGACCTGCACCAGGCTGGGAAGATTGAATCTGCAATAGGTAAGCAGCTTGGTTTGAAGAAATCAACTGTGGGAGCAATTATTAGGAAATGGAAGACATACAAGACCACTGATAATCTCCCTCGATCTGGGGCTCTACGCAAGATCTCATCCCGTGGGGTTAAAATGATCACAAGAACGGTGAGCAAAAATCACAGAACCACGCGGGGGGACCTAGCGAATAACCTGCAGAGAGCTGGGACCAAAGTAACAAAGCCCACCATCAGTAACACACTACGCCGCCAGGGACTCAAATCCTGCAGTGCCAGATGTGTCCCCCTGCTTAAGCCAGTACATGTCCAGGCCCGTCTGAAGTTTGCTAGAGAGCATTTGGATGATCCAGAAGAAGATTGGGAGAATGCCATATGGTCAGATGAAACCAAAATATAACTTTGTGGTAAAAACTCAACTCGTCGTGTTTGGAGGACAAAGAATGCTGAGTTGCATCCAAAGAACACCATACCTACTGTGAAGGATGGGGGTGGAAACATCATGCTTTGGGGCTGTTTTTCCGCAAAGGGACCAGGACGACTGATCCGTGTAAAGGAAAAAATGAATGGGGCCATGTATCGTGAGATTTTGAGTGGGCATTGAAGATGAAACTTTGCTGGGTCTTTCAGCATGACAATGATCCCAAACACACCGACCGGGCAACGAAGGAGTGGCTTCGTTTGAAGCATTTCAAGGTCCTGGAGTGACTTAGCCAGTCTCCAGATCTCAACCCCATATAAAATCTTTGGAGGGAGTTGAAAGTCCGTGTTGCCCAGCAACAGCCCCAAAACATCACTGCTCTAGAGGAGATCTGCATGGAGGAATGGGCCAAAATACCAGCAACAGTGTGTGAAAACCTTGTGAAGAATTACAGAAAACGTTTGACCTCTGTCATTGCCAACAAAGTGTATATAACAAATTATTGAGATAAACTTTTGTTATTGACCAAATACTTATTTTCCATCATAATTTGCAAAGAAATTCATTAGAAATCCTACAATGTGATTTTCTGGATTTTTTCCCTAATTTTGTCTGTCATAGTTGAAGTGTACCTATGATGAAAATTACAGACCTCTCATCTTTTTAAGTGGGAGAACTTGCACAATTGGTGGCTGACTAAATACTTTTTTGCCCCACTGTAGCAGGTGAAAAATAAACACAGACAAGACAGCATTGTAGTTAATTACGTTTTATGCGCTGAACTATGAAGAATATTGGCCTGTTGGAAACTACAACAATCTACTACATCACAGTTCAGGCTGGGTCTGATTTATCTCTAGAGAAACTACAACTCCCTACTACATCACAGTTCAGGCTGGGTCTGATTTATCTCTGTGCAATGTTGTGAGGGAAAATCTATGTTAACCTCTTTAAGTTGATATGACTTCTAATGTGTTGAAGGATCTCTTTAAGGTTGAGAAGTTTATGTGTATTTTTGTGTGGGTGTGCAACCACACACCCTCTCGACAGACAGGCCAAAGGCACTTGGCCCAATTCGGGGAACCATTGATCTACTTCAGAGGAACTGTGTCTAGAGTGATTTCCTGTTGTTTTGACACCTCACTGGAAAACTAGAATAACTATCTGTTGCTACAGAACGAGACGACCAATTCACAGTTAGTCTGTGTCTCGTTCTCCACACACGGACACATACCAAGATCACGTGTTTTCTATATTGTTAAGGGAATTTTTATCAATAATGACTAATTATGTATACATTTCAATCAGGACTGACTAATCAGAATACTATTATGTTACTGTATATGTACTAATCAGAATACTAATATGTGACTGTATATGTATGAATTTTCTTTTTAATCTTAGTACTAAATATAATGTGTGCAAATATAATCAAGAATTAGAACAATGATTGTCTGTACCATGGTAGAAATTAATGAACTCATAGCCAGACTGGCTAGAAGGCTTATCTACACCAGCTGTCCTAAACTCAAGTCATATATCATCTTAATAGGGAGAGACGATGTGAGAACCATACAGCCTTTGTATTAGAGCGGAGATGACACGGGTTGGTACTGAAACTAATGACGTCATTTTCAGTTTATAACCTGTGGTAAAATGTGTAAGGAGCAGTACTCTCGTGAATAAAAGCTGCTGTTTGACTTTAAGACTGGGCTCTGTCCATTTTTATAAAATAAGGGTCATACAAATCCTTATGAATTGACAGAGTGTTTAATTTTAATTGGGTGTTAAAACATAGAGGAATTAAATTCCTGCAACATATATGCACAAGATAGTTTGACTATATAAGGCTTCTGAGCTCCTTGTGTCATCGAGCTCTCTGCCTTCCACCTCAGAGTGTAGGGCTGACCAGCTACATTATTACAAATCTTATCAAATAAAGGTTGATTGTTTGTAGAGATGACATAGTCTCTCCTGAATGGTTAGAATTTCCACCACAATGTGCAGTAGGCATTTTCAATACCAACAATGATAGACTCGTACAGAATGAATGACTGCCCAGTTCAACAGCAGTTCACCGTCTCACCTCATACTGAATTGGAGCAGCAGCAGCTGACTTGATCGTTGATGCTAATCAGCATGTTTTGAATATGAGAGTAAATTGATTCGACTACAACTATTAAAATGTAGGGTTCAACTGGAGTTGTTCTCAGATCCCCTAAGAACCGTAGGGTTCTTGGTCTATGAAAAACAGCCCCAAAAGGTTCTTCAAAGAACTTGTTAGAAGGTGGGTTCATCGAGGAGCCTCCATTGTTGCTGGACTTCTTCCGGGAACTTCGCAATTACAACTGAAAACGATGGTGACAAGTTTGGATGCGACAACAAGTTAAAGAGGTTAAGTACTACTTCCGGCGCCGACAGTGATGGCCGCCTCGCTTCGCGTTCCTAGGAAACTATGCAGTTTTTTGTTTTTTTACGTGTTATTTCTTACATTAGTACCCCAGGTCATCTTAGGTTTCATCACATACAGTCGAGAAGAACTACTGAATATAAGATCAGCGTCAACTCACCATCAGTACGACCAAGAATACGCTTTTCGCGACGCGGATCCTGTGCTCTGCCTTACAAACAGGACAACGGAGTGGATCCCATGCAGTGACCCAAAAAAACGACTCCGAAAAAGAGGGAAACGAGGCGGTCTTCTGGTCAGACTCCGGAGACGGGCACACCGTGCACCATTCCCTAGCATTCTTCTTGCCAATGTCCAGTCTCTTGACAACAAGGTTGATGAAATCCGAGCAAGGGTAGCATTCCAGAGGGACATCAGAGACTGTAACGTTCTTTGCTTCACGGAAACGTGGCTTACTGGAGAGACGCTATCCGAAGCGGTGCAGCCAACAGGTTTCTCCACGCATCGCGCAGACAGGAAAAAACATCTTTCTGGTAAAAAGAGGGGCGGGGGCGTATGCCTTATGACTAACGTGACATGGTGTCATGTAAGAAACATACAGGAACTCAAATCCTTCTGTTCACCTGATTTAGAATTCCTCACAATCAAATGTAGACCGCATTATCTACCAAGAGAATTCTCTTCGATTATAATCACAGCCGTATATATCCCCCCCCAAGCAGACACATCGTTGGCTCTGAATGAACTTTATTTGACTCTTTGCAAACTGGAAACCATTTATCCGGAGGCTGCATTCATTGTAGCTGGGGATTTTAACAAGGCTAATCTGAAAACAAGACTCCCCAAATTTTATCAGCATATCGATTGCGCAACCAGGGGTGGAAAGACCTTGGATCATTGTTACTCTAACTTCCGCGACGCATATAAGGCCCTGCCCCGCCCCCCTTTCGGAAAAGCTGACCACGACTCCATTTTGTTGATCCCTGCCTACAGACAGAAACTAAAACAAGAGGCTCCCACGCTGAGGTCTGTCCAACGCTGGTCCGACCAAGCTGACTCCACACTCCAAGACTGCTTCCATCACGTGGACTGGGACATGTTTCGTATTGCGTCAGACAACAACATTGACGAATACGCTGATTCGGTGTGCGAGTTCATTAGAACGTGCGTTGAAGATGTCGTTCCCATAGCAACGATTAAAACATTCCCTAACCAGAAACCGTGGATTGATGGCAGCATTCGTGTGAAACTGAAAGCGCGAACCACTGCTTTTAATCAGGGCAAGGTGTCTGGTAACATGACCGAATACAAACAGTGCAGCTATTCCCTCCGCAAGGCTATCAAACAAGCTAAGCGTCAGTACAGAGACAAAGTAGAATCTCAATTCAACGGCTCAGACACAAGAGGCATGTGGCAGGGTCTACAGTCAATCACGGACTACAGGAAGAAATCCAGCCCAGTCACGGACCAGGATGTCCTGCTCCCAGGCAGACTAAATAACTTTTTTGCCCGCTTTGAGGACAATACAGTGCCACTGACACAGCCTGCAACGAAAACTTGCGGTCTCACCTTCACTGCAGCCGAGGTGAGTAAGACATTTAAACGTGTTAACCCTCGCAAGGCTGCAGGCCCAGACGGCATCCCCAGCCGCGCCCTCAGAGCATGCGCAGACCAGCTGGCCGGTGTGTTTACGGACATATTCAATCAATCCCTATACCAGTCTGCTGTTCCCACATGCTTCAAGAGGGCCACCATTGTTCCTGTTCCCAAGAAAGCTAAGGTAACTGAGCTAAACGACTACCGCCCCGTAGCACTCACTTCCGTCATCATGAAGTGCTTTGAGAGACTAGTCAAGGACCATATCACCTCCACCCTACCTGACACCCTAGACCCACTCCAATTTGCTTACCGCCCAAATAGGTCCACAGACGATGCAATCTCAATCACACTGCACACTGCCCTAACCCATCTGGACAAGAGGAATACCTATGTGAGAATGCTGTTCATTGACTACAGCTCGGCATTCAACACCATAGTACCCGCCAAGCTCGTCATCAAGCTCGAGACCCTGGGTCTCGACCCCGCCCTGTGCAACTGGGTACTGGACTTCCTGACGGGCCGCCCCCAAGTGGTGAGGGTAGGCAACAACATCTCCTCCCCGCTGATCCTCAACACTGGGGCCCCACAAGGGTGCGTTCTGAGCCCTCTCCTGTACTCCCTGTTCACCCACGACTGCGTGGCCACGCACGCCTCCAACTCAATCATCAAGTTTGCGGACGACACAACAGTGGTAGGCTTGATTACCAACAACGACGAGACGGCCTACAGGGAGGAGGTGAGGGCCCTCGGAGTGTGGTGTCAGGAAAATAACCTCACACTCAACGTCAACAAAACTAAGGAGATGATTGTGGACTTCAGGAAACAGCAGAGGGAACACCCCCCTATCCACATCGATGGAACAGTAGTGGAGAGGGTAGCAAGTTTTAAGTTCCTCGGCATACACATGACAGACAAACTGAATTGGTCCACTCACACAGACAGCATTGTGAAGAAGGCGCAGCAGCGCCTCTTCAACCTCAGGAGGCTGAAGAAATTCGGCTTGTCACCAAAAGCACTCACAAACTTCTACAGATGCACAATCGAGAGCATCCTGGAGGGCTGTATCACCGCCTGGTACGGCAACTGCTCCGCCCTCAACCGTAAGGCTCTCCAGAGGGTAGTGAGGTCTGCACAACGCATCACCGGGGGCAAACTACCTGCCCTCCAGGACACCTACACCACCCGATGTCACAGGAAGGCCATAAAGATCATCAAGGACATCAACCACCCGAGCCACTGCCTGTTCAACCCGCTATCATCCAGAAGGCGAGGTCAGTACAGGTGCATCAAAGCTGGGACCGAGAGACTGAAAAACAGCTTCTATCTCAAGGCCATCAGACTGTTAAACAGCCACCACTAACATTGAGTGGCTGCTGCCAACACACTGACACTGACTCAACTCCAGCCACTTTAATAATGGGAATTGATGGGAAATTATGTAAATATATCACTAGCCACTTTAAACAATGCTACCTTATATAATGTTACTTACCCTACATTATTCATCTCATATGCATACGTATATACTGTACTCTATATCATCGACTGTATCCTTATGTAATACATGTATCACTAGCCACTTTAACTATGCCACTTTGTTTACATACTCATCTCATATGTATATACTGTACTCGATACCATCTACTGTATCTGCCTATGCTGCTCTGTACCATCACTCATTCATATATCCTTATGTACATATTATTTATCCCCTCACACTGTGTACAAGACAGTAGTTTTGGAATTGTTAGTTAGATTACTTGTTGGTTATTACTGCATTGTCGGAACTAGAAGCACAAGCATTTCGCTACACTCGCATTAACATCTGCTAACCATGTGTATGTGACAAATAAAATTTGATTTGATTTGATTTGATTTGAAGTTGGGTTGATGTTTGGCTCTGAATATGTCTCGAAATAATTTATATAATAATAATATAACATACTAATAATGAATAGCGAAGAGAATGACGGTTTTCTGTGAATATCTTCCATAACGTTACTATAGTTAATTACCATAAATATTAGAAAGCCGGGTTTGACCGTCGGCGTTGTATGAGCTACAGTACAGTACCGTTATCTAGCTGGATAACGTTATGTCCTAACTAGGCACAACTAGGTTTGGATTATTTCCCTCAACTATATTCGTTCCCATATAATGTATATCGTTTCCATAAAGCCAACATGGCTTTACACTCATTAACGTAAGTTTCCAATCTAGAGCAGTTCTCACTTTTGTGATAAGGAACTAGCAAACGTTAACTAACTAACTAAGAAAGGACGGTGACCTGTCCTGACGAGATGTTACAACGAACTGAATCGTCAATGGAGGTCTTCCTCTTTATATAGCCTGCTACAGCATGCAATACTATTAACTCACAAGGGGGCATAACGTTAGATGTACTACGTTTACATGGACAATACTGTCCCATTTTGGAAACGTTACATGTACAATACTATCCCATTTTGGAAGCGTTACATGGACAATACTATCCCATTTTGGAAACGTTACATGTACAATACTATCCTTTTTTGGAAACATTACATGGACAATACTATCCCATTTTGGAAACGTTACATGGACAATACTATCCCATTTTGGAAACGTTACATGGACAATACTATCCCATTTTGGAAACATTACATGGACAATACTATCCCATTTTGGAAACGTTACATATACAATACTATCCCATTTTGGAAACGTTACATATACAATACTATCCCATTTTGGAAACGTTACATGTCCGAGTTAATTATCTTTTCAGATCTTCTCAGAAGTTAATCAAGTCCATGCAATGGATATAGACAAAATTAGATTTCAAGGACTAGCAGAGGACGAGAGGCAGGGGTGAGGACATCATCCTGCTATTTTGACAGTCCCTGAAGGACAATACAGAAGAGGTATTTGCTCTTATTCCTTCCCTTTCTCTAATGTATTTGGTAATAAAATTAGCAAGTGTAGTAAGATCCATGCTTTACTAGGACTGGAGACCACAGCGGCAATTCTGCTCTTGCCCTACCTATTCAAAGAGGACCCGAGTGGCCTTTATGTCCGTGACAAGGTATGCTTATGCACCAATCATCTGTTTCTTCATAAACATAAGTGTGCATGCTTATATAAAACTACAGCTGAACATTTGTTATGTTCTTTCTTAATTGTATGTGTATTAATCTTTTCTTACT
Organism: Oncorhynchus clarkii lewisi; assembly: GCF_045791955.1. Lineage (NCBI taxonomy): Eukaryota > Metazoa > Chordata > Actinopteri > Salmoniformes > Salmonidae > Oncorhynchus > Oncorhynchus clarkii. The sequence continues at coordinate 28,946,398 of NC_092159.1, read as the reverse complement.
TTTGTTGACACAGATTTCACCGCTCTTCACTCCTTTACTGCACATCAGCGGAAATCCATTTCACCATGAGAGTGAAATCCCGCTGGCCTTTGATGGGGAGAACATCCACGTCCCCGAGGACATCCCCATAGGACTTGGGGCTCTGCTAGGGCTGGATTTTTTATTTCCCCTTAAATTTCCCAAAAATGTCAGAAAAACACTTATGTTGTTAAGTTTCTGTGTTCTGGGGATAAGAGAAGTTGGGTGAAGTTACCAGGGCCGGTCATAAAGATGGCAAACTTCCTAACATAACTAAGTGGATACGATATACACACTAAAGCTGAAAAATCTGTATTTAGCATCAAGTCTACAATATTGTTAGTTTACCCATGATACATTAAAAATGAATGTTGTTTTTATTGTACATCATTATTTTAGATTTTTTTAAATGTCATGAAATGCACTTTACAAAGTAATTGTATTATTTATTATGGTCTGACATGTCTGCAGAAATGTTGCAATTTTGTAATGTGTTTTGTTTGGTAAATTGTTTTGTAAATATTAATTCACATTTGTGGTGCCAGAAATAAACAATTCATTATTTTAGTCAATATTGTCAATATTATTATTATATGTTTTTATAATGGAGGGAGGGTGGACAGGGAGTAAAAAAATGAACCCCAAAAGGTTCTTTGAGGAACCATGATAAGGGGTTCTTCAAATAATTTATAGTGGTTCCCACGAAAGTATTTTCTCAACTGCGATACCAACTCCAGTCAGCCACTGTGACGTATAATCTAGTGGACGGGACGCTCCTTCAACATCGACAGTTAGTCAGACACTTTGGTTCACTCTAACTTGATGGATAAAAGGTTTATTCAATAAATCTAACAACTCCTCTCATACTGGGAAGACCCCCACAGGCCTTAAGAGCAGTTTTATTTCAAATGTAGTACCCGGACGGAGAAAATCCAATAAGAGTTTTATAGTTTCATCCTTAGGGTTACTTACCCTAAAGTGGACACACTCCCATCAGTTTCTGAGACAACTGCCCAGACTTTGTAGGCTGTTGAATAATGCTTAAACCTCATCTTTATCAAATTATCCATTAAAGATACCAATTTAACACCTACATTTGTCTACATATGGGTTGCTTAAATTGTATCTAATTATATTCCCAGTTTTACTTTATCAAATCTCTAGTAATCATTAAACACACATACAATTCATCATGTTTTCATATATTCACAGAATCCATATAAAATGTAAGAAATTCTTAGGTACTCACGAAAACCATTCAATTAGCTTTTTCAAGGACTCTCCATAGCGAAGAAGCAGCTCTCCAAACATACTCCCAGCAGAACATTTTTTTTACTTTTGTTTCCCAGACAATGACCATGGGATCGTCAACGGTTCTCTAACCTCCCAGAGACCACTGGAAAATCAAGCCTCCCAGGAACGATAGACCTTCCGCTGCTTTCTAAAATATCATCCCGCTTATTATCCAAATTTCAATAATCTGAGTAAGCATATTTCTATATGTTACTATCAAACGTCAGATTAAGACTCATTTCCACATTCACACAACTCTCAGTCACACAATGCTATTCCCAAACATATCTAATCAATTAGTTTTTCAACAATATTTGAACCTGCAGGAATATTTTCACATTTCTATCTCATGGTTAGTTCCTAGGATAATGCAACTCATACATTTACATCTTTCAATAATTCCAAAATGGGGTCCAGGTTTTAAAAAATTACAGGTGCACCTTATCTTATACTATATCATAAATGGTCTTAGCTAGTAAACACAGATTCTAGTTTTCATCCAGTTCACAGATAGCTGCCTCGGCCCTGTTTACACCTCCAAGGTGCCCCCCTCACTCAGGAATACACACTCAGAGCCTACGAGGATTTTCTAAAACCTCCACTTTACGTGTTTCGCTCGTCTTTCTTTCTTTTCTTTTTTAACTACGTTTGAGATGTGGTATCCACTCGGCTCGCTGCGCCTCTCAGATCAAAGGTGGGACCATCTGCTCCGTTCCCAAAGTGTGGTCTCCCCGAGATCCCATGTTTGAGGGATCCCTCGTGCACGATTTACCTGGGTCGTCAGGAGCGGTCACCAAGTGAAGATTAACATCCCCATCGCCAAATGTGGTTAATTTCTTTAATATCAAAGGAGACAAACTTATCACACAGAGTTAAATTTAAATATTTATTCACTTATTAATAAGGGAGCAGGTCAATACAACACACAAATATAAAGTGAATCAATTGAGTGCTCTACGATAATGATGGTTGGTGGACAAATCACCCCCAGATGATTCGTTGAGAGCCACGATACAAAAGTACAAAGGTCTGTTACAGCCAAGATACACCCCTTTCAACCTACATGACGACTAACAGATGTATAGAACGGGTCACAAGGTTAAGATTTGTATGAAAGATAGTTATAATTCTCAACAGACAGTATCTGCTGTAAAAACAGTACTCGGTGTAGAGACCAGGGTCTGGCCCTGAGGTCATCTCTCCCTGGTATCATATAGAACAGGAACATTAACTCATGCTCTGGAATGCGGCCTATTTAGGTTTTATCACCCAAAAGACATTGTAAATCTCCTGTCAGTGTTATCTCCCAGAGGCCCATCCTCAGTAGAACACACAGACACAATAGTTATAAGAACCCTCTATTCTGTTGCATATAACAACCATTTGATACAATAAAAGTACTATAACATAATGTTGACGTTTTGCTCTCAGTGTCCACTGAAAGTTGACTAGTAACAACAACTGGGACCTAAAAGACACCCACCATGAGACCCACTAAATCTGCCCAAGAAAAGGGAAACAAAATAAAAACCCACACCAAACTTAAAAACAGGAAGTAAACCAAAAAGTTGGATCGACTAAAGGTGTTGACTCTCCACATCTATCAAGACAACTGGAGCACTGGGCCAGACACTCTTAAATAGAACCTGGACCAGCTCAGGTGAAACACCTTCCCACTTATGAGATGGACAAGCCAGCACAGGTGTAACACATACTGACTAACGAGGTGACACCAATCAGTGCACCCTACGTGCTAACGAGCTATACCTACTAACGAGCTATACCTGCTAACGAGCTATACCTGCTAACGAGCTATACCTGCTAACGAGCTATACCTGCTAACGAGCTATACCTGCTAACGAGCTATACCTGCTAAAGTCCAACCTCAAAACATAAACGAAAAGACCAAAGCCTGTAACACCTTGCCCCTGTAGACAACAAATATATCCTATATTTTTGTTGGACATGTTTGCTCACCCCCAACAGAAAGCAACTTTTCACATAATCAACTACATTGCTTCTACAATATAAACATGGTGTCTACTGGCTGTCAACAATTAAAAACACAAAAAAAACACATTTCTAAATAATAATAATATACAATAGTATCATTTTTCTTTCAATAGAATCCTAAAACCCACTAGCTTCTAGAACTCTCGTCCCCTTGGAACGAGACCAAACAAAACTCATCTCCAATACGGAAAAACGTGCATTTAAAATAAATTGTGATCCATGGCAACGCACTGGCTAAACGCAAAACATGTTGACTGCCCACCCTTGAGACAATCAGCAACCAACTCCTGCAATATCCGTAGTAACTTTCCACCTTACTTCTCGCTCTCTTTTCAGGGTTCACTCGATAGGCATGTTGTTGGATCGGGCCCAGTCCCCAATGTCATGCATTTGGGTTAGCACATCTGAGAATGAATCCTGATATTCTAAAAGCAGGGCAACATTGTCAATATAATTGTACCCAAATATGGTCAGCTGGTTGCATAAATAATTATGATTACTAAATGTTACATAAATTGTAAATATGAAAATCAAAACCAAATGTACACCACTTTGTTAATATGTATTGGCAATACTTCACTTAATGGTGAGGCATGGAATAATAAAACATGTATATTTTGTCAGGCTGAATGTTTGAAATATGAGTAGGTGATTTGAGTCATGCTTCTTCAGTAGTGGAATAAAGACAATTAGCATTTGAATGTTGTCAAGAAATACTGGAGTAATGTCAGATTGTTAATATTGATTATAGACCAACTTATTATACTGCTTTCATGTGTGTATATACACAAACATCTGCAACAATTATCATATTACATGTATTTTTTAAACAAGCAGCTTTTTCAACTTGTAGAAAACAGCTAGCTACATTTTGAAGTGCTGCATTTTGATTAAAGTGGGTCACCAATGCAGTAAGTGTAACACAGCTCTTTTTTTGTTACTAACTTTTTGTTAAATTATACTCTTTCAATTCAGAGCCTGGATTTTCCCCTGAGGCTAATATCCATATCATGCTGCAATCAATTGAACAGGGCAAACGATAAGGTAGAACATCATTAAAATACTCCTACTACAATGTTAAAACATTCTTCATTGTGACATCATGAAAATAATCCTACTACAATGTTAAAAGATTCTACATTGTGACCTCATTAAAATACTCCTACTACAATGTTAAAACATTCTACATTGTGACATTATTTCATTGATATCAAGAAACAACTACTTCATGTATGTATTTTCTAATGTTTGATCAGAGATCTTGTATCAGAGAATCTCGTCACATTTATCACAGCTATGAGGTTTCTTTCCTGTGTGTGTTCTCTGGTGTGAAGTCATCTGGCTAGATGTAGGAAAACTCTTCCCACATTGATCACAGCTATAAGGCTTCTCTCCTGTGTGTGTTCTCTGGTGTTGAGTCAGATGGCTAGCTTGAACAAAACTCCTCCCACATTGATCACAGCTATAAGATTTCTCTCCTGTGTGTGTTCTCTGGTGTATTTTAAGTTCTGATGAAGATTTGCAACCTTTCCCACAGTCAGAGCAGCAATGAGATATCTTCCCTGTGGGTCTCTGCTGGTGTTTCTTGGGGTGTTTTGATGTGGAGAGACTCTTCTCTGCCCCGTCAGCATCATGAGGTTGTTGAGGCCCGCCAGAGGATCCACGATAGTCACGTCTCTCTCCTGTGTGAACAAAAAGTCTGACAGGTGGTTTAAGGCCCACAACAGCAAAAATACACTGTAAAAAGGTGATGCCAACAGCGTAGCCATTATGTTGTACAAACAATGATGTCTGTAATGAATGTTAATTATTTGACATTTGTCTTAAGACAGTCAAGTGAACAACAAGTCATATTTTGTCTTGTTTTCACATTAGTAGTAACATCGACGATTGTAAGCAAGAAATACGTTTTTAAAGTTGTTGAAATCCTAAGCAGTGTGCCAGAAAACTTTTGGTCTCCAATATAGGCACCTTTCTGTAGGTCTATGTTGTTGTTAGGTGAAGTTATGGGTCCTACAGTAGGTCTATGGTATTGGTATAACTAGCGGTTTCTGCATTAGCATGGAGGAGTTTCTGCAACCAAATTGTGTTTTAGCGAGCAGAGGGCAGAGAGTGATGCAGAGCGCGATGCACCCATTTGGGGATGTCCGATAATATTTACGCACCACCACTATTGATTTATGGAGCTTCTCGAAGTAATGTTTTCACCTCAAACAGCAAGTCAACAAAGTCTTACAAATACTTTGATTAGAGTAAAATATTTCCAGCTCTCACTCTTGATAACCACTCGACATGAAAGGGAAAAATGTAATGCTCTGATCCAGTGGAAATGTCATACAATACCTGATTACTTCTTATCCCTTTCACAAATAGCCTACAGCTGTGTCTGTCCCAAACTCACTGGTGCGGGAAACTGAGAGCCCAGACTATTTTATACAATGTTGCTATCACGTTTCAGACAGACCTAGGTGATAGTTGATACACTGTTTAAAGTTCTATGTAGACAGGCCATGCACAGCCAATGTGATTTATTTTTATCTGGATATTTTCTAGATGTTTTTATTTGTTGGCTTTATGTAGGCTATTTTTTACATAGTTGGCAATGGCAATAAACATTATTTATATTTATATAATTTTCATTTATATTTATATAGAATGTAGATTAATCACAGACAATGATTTTGAGATACGATTATAAATTAAATTAAACTGTTCCAGTAAAATGTGAATATGAAAATCATAACTGGCACCAGATCAGTAGAAATGGTTAGATACATTTGCACTACCAATGGAAAAGGTTGCTGACTGCTGTTGTAGTCTATTACTGAAAACTTCAGGAGCATAACATCAGAATTTACAAAGGCCAGCAGCAGCGGGAGGAGGAAGAGTTTTTTCCTTATGGTTAGGCTATCTTGATCTCTGGTTCCCTCGAGTCATTTGTGTGTCTCAATTATTTAATAAAACATGTGATTCCTATGTTGATGATGTAAAGAACATTTGCTGCTCTGTGGTGTGTAATGAGGAGCAACCAGACACTGCACGCATTTCTGAAATTGCTTATTCCAGTTACTAATAAGCATGCACCCATTAAGAAAATGACTGTAAAAGCTGTTAAAAATGATATGGTTGAGAAGGATGAGGCAAAAGGAATGGCAAATAAGTCTGGCTGTACAACCGATTGGCAAACGTCCTGCAAATTGAGAAATCATGTGACAAACTGAATAAAAATAAAAAGACACAATGAAACAAAGATAAAGGACATAAAGAATGATAGTAAAAAGCTTTTGAGAACCTTACATACAATGTTGGGAAAAAATTAACTGAATCAGATGACTCATTCATCACAAAGCCCACTACTTTTAGGATTTTTTCATTGGCAAGATTAGCAAACGTAGGCATGTCATACCAGCAACAAACGCTGACAAACACATCCAAGTATATCTGACCAAATTATGAAAGACAAGCATTGTAATTTAGAATTCCGTAAAGTCAGTGTGGAAGAGGTGAAAAAATTACTGTTGTCTATCAACAATGACAAGCCACCGGGGTCTCACAATCTAGATGGAAACTTACTGAGGATAATAGCGGAGTATATTGCCACTCCTATTTTCCGTATCTTTAATTTAAGCCTACTAGAGAGCGTGTGTCCTCAGGCCTGGAGGGAAGCTAAAGTCATTCGACATGCGCTATGCTCTGCATAGTTAGCTCCAGGTAAAATGTTGCACTTATTCAGCCATTCAGTGACCAAAAACAAGCTACATATGGACAGTACCAAAATAAACTGACTCTGGAAATGACAAAGCGCCTCGTAACCTTGCTGGAAATGGGACAAACGGACCCCTTCTGTGGTAACAGACTGGGACGATTTCTAATCAAATCTAATTACCAGGAACGGTGGTTAATTTGAACCACAGAGACTGTGTGGGATAATAACATGGCCTTGTTCCCTCGACTCAGCTACCAACCACCAATCTCTAAAAGGGCCCTTAACCTGTATCACTAGACACTTTATAGTGAGCTACAGGTAGGAATCAGCAATGAATCCCAAGATTGAGCCACCTATGGGAGGGGTATCTATTTGCTGCTCTGTGGTGTGTAATGAGGAGCAACCAGACACTGCACGCATTTCTGAAATTGCTTATTCCAGTTACTAATAAGCATGCACCCATTAAGAAAATGACTGTAAAAGCTGTTAAAAATGATATGGTTGAGAAGGATGAGGCAAAAGGAATGGCAAATAAGTCTGGCTGTACAACTGATTGGCAAACGTCCTGCAAATTGAGAAATCATGTGACAAACTGAATAAAAATAAAAAGACACAATGAAACAAAGATAAAGGACATAAAGAATGATAGTAAAAAGCTTTTGAGAACCTTACATACAATGTTGGGAAAAAATTAACTGAATCAGATGGCTCATTCATCACAAAGCCCACTACTTTTAAGATTTTTTCATTGGCAAGATTAGCAAACGTAGGCATGTCATACCAGCAACAAACGCTGACAAACACATCCAAGTATATCTGACCAAATTATGAAAGACAAGCATTGTAATTTAGAATTCCGTAAAGTCAGTGTGGAAGAGGTGAAAAAATTACTGTTGTCTATCAACAATGACAAGCCACCGGGGTCTCACAATCTAGATGGAAACTTACTGAGGATAATAGCGGAGTATATTGCCACTCCTATTTTCCGTATCTTTAATTTAAGCCTACTAGAGAGCGTGTGTCCTCAGGCCTGGAGGGAAGCTAAAGTCATTCGACATGCGCTATGCTCTGCATAGTTAGCTCCAGGTAAAATGTTGCACTTATTCAGCCATTCAGTGACCAAAAACAAGCTACATATGGACAGTACCAAAATAAACTGACTCTGGAAATGACAAAGCGCCTCGTAACCTTGCTGGAAATGGGACAAACGGACCCCTTCTGTGGTAACAGACTGGGACGATTTCTAATCAAATCTAATTACCAGGAACGGTGGTTAATTTGAACCACAGAGACCGTGTGGGATAATAACATGGCCTTGTTCCCTCGACTCAGCTACCAACCACCAATCTCTAAAAGGGCCCTTAACCTGTATCACTAGACACTTTATAGTGAGCTACAGGTAGGAATCAGCAATGAATCCCAAGATTGAGCCACCTATGGGAGGGGTATCCCTTTGTGGACAAATCTCAAAGTATTACTGCTACCCTGGGGAGATTGCTTTACCCCTTGAACATCGGCTCCAACCCTCTTTGGTTGTGGCAGGCTTGCCACATCAGACTACAAAGGGAAGCACAGCCGATAGCTGCCCAGTGACACAAGCCTACAAGACAAGCTGAATAACTTCAAAGCTCGCGTCGAGGTAAGTAACACTGAAACATGCATGAGAGCATCAGCTGTTTCAGACAACTTTGTGATCACGCTCTCCGCAGCCAATGTGAGTAAGACCTTTAAACAGGTTAACATTCACAAGGCCACAGGGCCAGACGGATTACCAGGATGTGTACTCCAAGCATGCGCTGACCAACTGGCAAGGGTCTTCACTGACATTTTCATCCCCTGTCTGAGTCTGTAATACCAACATGTTGCAAGCAGACCACCATAGTGTTCTTGGGCACAAGGACTATTGCAACCTGCCTAAATGACGACCGACTCATAGCACGCACGTCTGTAGCCATGAAGTGCTTGAAAGGCTGGTTATGGCTCACATCAACACCATTATCCTAGAAACCCTAGACCCACTCCAATTTGCATACCGCCCCAACAGATCCACAGATGATGCAATCTCTATTGCACTCCACACTGCCCTTTCCCACCTGGACAAAAGGAACACCTATGTGAGAATGCTGTTCATCGACTTCAGCTCAGCTCAACAGTGTTGGTTTACATTGTTTCTAAACATTGGAGTAAAAAAAAAGCTTATTTGGGGTTCTGATGGGGTAAACAGTTGAACTAAGCTCATAAGGCATGCATTATATTCTTCAAGAATCAATGCCTATAAATAATTTAAAAGTCAAAATATGGATGTAGCAATTGCACATTTCCCCTTTAACACCACACATCAGTTCAAACACCGCAGAGTTTGTGCTTCTGTTTTTAAGACAGTACTTGCTATTGTTAATCACGGGCCGTGCATCGTTAGAACCATCGGATGCCTTAATACCAAACCGGGCCCAGATATCCAGTTTCCGCCTCTTCTTCATTGTTCGATGAGACAGTCACCTCCCCCTCCTCTTCTTTTACTGAAACGTCGTCGTCCTCCTGTTTCACTCTGAACGAGTCTTCCTCTTCTTTAACTGAGACGTCTTTCTCGTCTTCTTTCACGGTAACAGCCTCAACCTCTACTTGTTCTGTATTGTAACAGCCTCCTCTTCCTCCTCCTCTTTCACAAAAGCTTCTTTCTCCATCCAGCAGACCTCCTCTTCTTCAGCAGGAACGCGGTTAAGTTTGAGACTGGAGCTATGAGGCATATACTGAAGTCGCTAAGTATAATTCAAAGCAGTGTCACTTATCAGCAGCAGGTGATCAATGACGTCTGAAGAATCAATTCGTCGAACACCTGATTGGTTTGGTATTGGGCTCGTTCGACATTGCAGCCGACAGTGCAGGTGACTGCTGACTGACTAATTTACAAATCACCTTGCATCATAAATAACTACTCATTATTATTTATAAATCAGTCAGCCAGTCACCGTTTACCCACAACGCAGCATGGATTTGATGCTCTCGAACACGGCCAGTGGTTTAATATATGACATAATGGCTACACTGGTATGGCGTGTGACGTCATCTATAAAAATGTGGCTGTTCTAAATTCTGTGTTGCTCAAATTCTTGAATAATGAACCTTTTTTTTGACACAATTGGCTGGAAAGCGTCAATTCTTCAGGAAGCTTTGTTTCCCCATCACTACTTTTCAGCATGTTTTCTGTGTATTAGACTACGGGAGTTTTGTAACATTTTCTACCTTGGCTTACTTTTATTTGGGTTCTAACTGGTCTCCAGTAGTTGGTCTCACTGACCATAACCGTGCTGATTGGCTATGCTGGTTAGGCTAATAGCTAGTTGGCTAGATAGCTAATATTAGCAGGCTGGCTAACATAACTGCGTACAGCTAATGTTAGCAGGCCGGCTAAGATAACAGTATTTCTGTTATTTGATGTGGCTCTCTCCAATTTCTCCGGATATTTTGTAGGTATTTCTGAACATGGCGCCAATGTAAACTGAGATTTTTGGAAATGAATATGCACATTATCGAACAAAACATACATTTATTGTGTAACATGACGTCCTATGAGTGTCATCTGATGAAGATCATCAAAGGTTAGTGATTAATTTTATGTCACAAGTCCGACCGAGGGTGTTTCCCTTTCCCGGGCGGGTGGCGCTCGGCGGTCGCCGTCACCGGCCTATTAGCTGCCACTGATTGTTTTTCCTCCCCCTCCTTGTATGTTGAGTGGTAGCACCTGTGGATGTTTAATTAGTTTGTCTTTATTAGACAGCCGGCCCGCCTGGTTGTTGTGCGGGATTATTTTCTATGTAACCTTCGGCTCTGTGGTATAGGCACGTGTTAGTGCCCGGTCGGGATTGTTTCCCATTGTACATTTTGATTCCCTGTGTTTTGGGAACGTAACTTTTTGTGAGCACCCTGTGGTGCGTTGGTGCGATTAAAAGACGCGCAGCATTGAACTCTCTGTCTCCTGCATTTGACTCCACACCCACGACACCCGGAGCATTACATTTTATCTCTATTTCTGCTTTTTGTGACTCCTATCTTTGGCTGGGAAAATGGCTGCGTGTTATTTGGACTTGGCGGTGATCTAACATAATCATAAGCATTTTAAAAATTGGACACAATAGGTAGATTAACAAGATGTTTATCTTTCATTTGCTGTATTGGACTTGTTAATGTGTGAAAGTTAGATATTTCTAAAAAATATTTTTGAATATCCTGCTCTGCCTTTTCAACAGAATGTTGTCGAGGGGTTCCGCTAGCGGAACGTGTCCTAGAAAGGTTAATTTGAAGTTCTACATTTGAAGTTATTTCTGTTGTACTTTACATCATAGGGAATAGGCTGGTCCTCCATATTACTTCACACCTGACTTTGTCATTCTTCTGAATTCTGATTGGTTTTATGTAATAACTTCAAAAATAGAACAGTTAGGTGTAACTTTGCAATGGGACTTAAAACGTTTTTGGGGAAAAATATTTTATTTGATATTTTATAAACTTTACCATAACTTAACCATTTTATTACCCTCTGTCACTCACTTTAAATGTTTAGATAATAAAGCATTTGACCTTTCCACTGCGTTAAAACCAGTTGCTCCTATCTGAGACGCAGATGTCTCAACTAGGCACCTGGAAATGCAAATGCGCTACGCTAAATGCTAAATGTACTCGTTAAAACTCAAACGTTCATTAAAACACACATACAGGGTATTGAATTAAAGCTACACTCGTTGTGAATCTAGCCAACAAGTCAGATTTGTAAAATGCTTTTCGGCGAAAGCATGAGAAGCTATTATCTGATAGCATGCAACACCCCAAAATGCCTGAAAGCGACGTAAACAAAATAATTAGCGTAGCCGGCACTACACAAATAGCAGAAATAAAATATAAAACATTCATTACCTTTGACGAGCTTCTTTCTTGGCACTCCTATATGCCCCATAAACATCACTATTGGGTCTTTTTTTTAAATTAAATCGGTCCATATATACCCAAAATAGCCATCTATGGAAACTGTGTAATTCAGAAAAAAACATTGTTTCAAAACGCTGCGTCATTTTTTTAAATTAAAAAAGTTGACGATAAACTTTCACAAAACACTTCGAAATACTTTTGTAATCCAACTTTAGGTATTAGTAAATGTTTATAATCTAAATGTACTCGTTAAAACTCAAACGCTCATTAAAACACACATACAGGGTATTGAATTAAAGCTACACTCGTTGTGAATCTAGCCAACAAGTCAGATTTGTAAAATGCTTTTCGGCGAAAGCATGAGAAGCTATTATCTGATAGCATGCAACACCCCAAAATGCCTGAAAGCGACGTAAACAAAATAATTAGCGTAGCCGGCACTACACAAATAGCAGAAATAAAATATAAAACATTCATTACCTTTGACGAGCTTCTTTCTTGGCACTCCTATATGCCCCATAAACATCACTATTGGGTCTTTTTTTTAAATTAAATCGGTCCATATATACCCAAAATAGCCATCTATGGAAACTGTGTAATTCAGAAAAAAACATTGTTTCAAAACGCTGCGTCATTTTTTTAAATTAAAAAAGTTGACGATAAACTTTCACAAAACACTTCGAAATACTTTTGTAATCCAACTTTAGGTATTAGTAAATGTTTATAATCTAAATGTACTCGTTAAAACTCAAACGCTCATTAAAACACACATACAGGGTATTGAATTAAAGCTACACTCGTTGTGAATCTAGCCAACAAGTCAGATTTGTAAAATGCTTTTCGGCGAAAGCATGAGAAGCTATTATCTGATAGCATGCAACACCCCAAAATGCCTGAAAGCGACGTAAACAAAATAATTAGCGTAGCCGGCACTACACAAATAGCAGAAATAAAATATAAAACATTCATTACCTTTGACGAGCTTCTTTCTTGGCACTCCTATATGCCCCATAAACATCACTATTGGGTCTTTTTTTTATTAAATCGGTCCATATATACCCAAAATAGCCATCTATGGAAACAGTGTAATTCAGAAAAAAACATTGTTTCAAAACGCTGCGTCATTTTTTTAAATTAAAAAAGTTGACGATAAACTTTCACAAAACACTTCGAAATACTTTTGTAATCCAACTTTAGGTATTAGTAAACGTAGATAATCTATCAAAATGATCACGGGGCGATGTGTATTCAATAGCTCCACGTCTTGAAATCATGGTCGGAAATCTCTCCTCCAAAACATCCTGTCGGAGACCGGAAGAAATGGAATCCCTTTCCTTTGTTTTACCAAGAAATAACTCTCAGGAAAATGACGACAATGGCGACATCGTGTGGAAGCTGTAGGAATTGCATCCTTGCATCCTTTTATTTAATTTGGTGTCCTTTAAACAATACATGCAAGTGGCGCATTAATATTATTTTCAGCTTTCAGTGACCAGTTTTTCTTGCGCTTTTCAATGAAACACACACTCTGTTATAGTCACAGCCGTGATTTAACCAGTTTTAGAAACTTCAGTGTGTTTTCTATCCACACATACTAATCATATGCATATACTATATTCCTGGCATGAGTAGCAGGACGCTGAAATGTTGCGCGATTTTTAACAGAATGTTCGAAAAAGGAGGGGGTAGACTGAAGAGGTTTTAACAATGGAGAATTGGTTGATTTCCAGTTGAAGTATTTAAGATGCTTGAGGACAAAAGTATTGTCCAACCATCAGGCAACTTGTTTCATGCACATCAAATGTGAGGGTGAATTTCAGATGTTCCCTGCTTGTATTGATGAAGGAGTGGAATCGATGAAGTTCCTATGCTGTCCCCTGGAATAGAAGGAACACGTCATCAATGAAGACTTTTTCAGAGCCTGATGGGGTGCTAGAATGGATTGTTAGGGCTGACAATCACATTCTTCTCAAACAACCCCACATACAGATTGGCATAATTAGATTCAATTTTTTAAACTACAATGACCATAACGACTTGCGTGCCTACTTGTCTTGTCTGTGTTTCTTTTACACCTGCTACGTAAAAGAGACAGAAGAATGCACAATGGTCAATGCTATCCCTACCCTAAACCCTAACCTTAACCCCTAACCTTAACCCTTTTAAATGACCAACTTCAATGGGCTAGGGATGTCCCAAGGATGTATCTCTACCTGAAAATACATGATCTAAGTGATTGATAGTTGGTATTCAGCAGTCATAAAGCCTTATTTACTTTAATTAACTACTAAAATAGTGATTTTGTCAGACAGCAGCTCTGCACTTTATTGACTGACTGATCTATTCATCCTTCCATCCCTCCTCAGCCTTCCTGTTCTCTGAAGACCCAGTGAGGGTGGAGCTCAGTCAGAGAGCTGTTGAGGGACTGGTTAGGAAGAACACTTCTACAGCCAGAGAGGTGAGAGGTCACACATTCTACATCCAGAGAGGTCACACATGGTTTAGATGGAAAATATTTATGTCCCATTAGCAGTTCATAATGTAAGCAAAAGGGAATATGTTCCATCATCTATGTTTATTTACATTAGTGCAAATTGTCCACTGATATTGGTTCAATTTATCACCTCTTTTGGCTGTGTGAAAATTAATTTCCCCTCAGACACAAACATCTGTTTTTTGATATTATGAAGGTCATATGTAAAAATGTACTTTTACCCGAGTCATTCACCCCATGTCTTTACATTGCTGATGCATATTCAGTGGCCTGACTGCATCAAGACTATGTCAAAGGCCCATCCTGGTAGCTCTGAACCTAATGCAGCTTGGAGTGATCAGATGGCAGAAGTCACATTCAGGTGCCCGGTGTAAATGAGGCCATAGATGCTCCATATCCATTACTTTGAATGTTTTATATAATATGACAAAATGTGTTTATTTCTGTTGCAGGGGCAGTCAAGAAATGGAATGGCAAGGCCACAGGACATGAGACATGAGCAGAGCTGTGGGAGACCACCTCAAGCCCCTGGTAGAGCCTGGGGTGGTGTTTACCACTCCACCACACCTTCAGCAGGCTTGAAAAGTGGAATTGATACTATTTTTCATAAGAGGGACCAAGAGTCTGTTGATTGGTCGGTCATTGTGTTCATTTGTTGAAATCAAATCTAGCTTTATTTGTACAGCATATTTCAGACATGAATGCAACACAGTGGCTTCACGGGAAAAAACAAATAAAAAAATGAAAATAAACAAATATTTAGTACACAACAAACAGAAGACTAACAACTGCAAGACTAATGAGCACCATAAGGAAATGCAATTGATTAAAATATTAATTGGATGCAAAAACCAACCAATTGTTTTTTAGGAGGGGCTGAAAGTCACTATGGGGGTGTCCACTGAAAGTTGACTAGTAACAACAACGGGGACCTAAAAGACACCCACCATGAGACCCACCAAATCTGCCCAAGAAAAGGCAAACAAAAGAAAAAACCATCACCAAACTTAAAGACAGGAAGCAAACCAAAAAGGTGGTTAAAATAATTTATTACAATCAATACCATTCATACTATTACAAAATCATAATTCTCATTCATTCTTAATTAATTGTATTTACAAAAACATCAAACAAAAACAAACCTCAGGGGAGCATCGTCCCTCCCCGTCATACCTAACCAATACCTAACCCTTTCCCTATCTCCCCTTCCCTAATCTATCCCCTTACCAAACTCACTCTAACACTCCCAGCCCTAAACCCCCTTTCCACCTCTCCCGTGCCGCATGCTTCCCCCACTTCCTCTCCTCCCTCTTCATCTTCCCCCTCAAATCACCTTCCACCCTTCTCACTATCCCTTCCACCCCCCAATCTCTCCCTGTCTTGACTAAATTCTGCCTGGCTTCCCACAGTCCCTTTTTAAAGAGACTCATGAGAAGCCAGAGCAGAAACCTGTCCCTATCCGTTCCCTTTGCTCTCCCTACGCCTCTCTCTAGCCTAGCCCATGTCAAAACAAAATCACTCCTAACCACACCTAGCATTACCCGTGCCCTAGCCCAGACTAGTCCGGCAAAGGCACAGTCCCAAAAGGCATGGTGCACAGTCTCCTCCCTGCCACAAGAGGATCTTGGACAGGTGGGGGATTGCACCAAACTATACCGGTACAAGATGGCACGTACCGGCAAGCACTTATGGAGGCCCAACCAATTCAGGTCCTTGAGCCTGTTGTCCAGGCCTAGCGCCTGCACTCCCTCCCAAACCACTGACGAGATGCCCGCTACAGGCGCAGGACTCCCTGCCTGCCTGACCTCCTCGTACAGGTGCCTGTGGTCTAAACCTACTCGGGCAACTTCAACCTCGGGGTGCGCACGCAGCCACTTGGCCGCATGGCCAAAATGCCACGGCAGCTGTTCCGCCCGAGGACCCGCGTTAGACCACACCATTACGCTTCTCGCCTTATACGAGAAGAACACCCGCAGGAGGTAACCGGACGGGTGTATAACCGGACGAGCAAGCTCCGTCAACAAGAAAGAAACAAAAATGGCGTCCAGCTTGAGGGGGAAATGTGGTACCCCCCTACCTCCCTCCCCGATGGGACAGATCATGCGTGCCCTGGCGACCCACTCGCACCTGCCACTCCACATAAACTGAAACACAAGCCTCACTAGAGGCCTCCTCAGACAAGCCGGCAATGGGTAGATGTATGCCACATACAAAAGAGACGGCAACACATCCACCTTTAGGACCAGGACTTTGCCCATAAAAGACAAATACCTAGCCTTCCACATTGCTAGCTTCCTCTGTACCACTGCGATACGCATGTTCCAGTTTAGCGTCGCTGAGCCGGAGGTCTCAAAATGAACCCCGAGAATCCTCAGGGCCCCTTCACAGAGAGATAACCCCCCAGGCACATCCGTTCTACCGCGCCATCTTCCGAAAAACTTGACGGAAGACTTTGCATGGTTCAGAACTGCTCCCGACGCTCGGGTGAAATCCCCAAAGATGGCAAGGGACCTTGCCAGGCACGAGTCCTTGCACCACAGCAAGGAAGTGTCGTCGGCGTACTGCGTCATCTTAACACGCAGCCCACCGCTTCCAGGGATCAACAAGCCTTCCACCCCTGTGTCTGCCCTAATGGCAGCCCCCAGAGGCTCCATGTACAGAACGAAGAGGAGAGCCGAGAGTGGGCATCCCTGCCTGACCCCAGACGAGAGGTCAAAAACGTCACCTAAGTGACTATTTACACTAACTCGACACCCCGCTCCGACATATAAAGTACGGATCCATCCTATAAACTTCTCCCCAAATCCTAATCTACCTAACACCCTGAATAGAAAAGATCTATTCACGCGATCAAAAGCTTTCGCCTGATCTAGCGCTGCTACCATTAAAGGCAGCCCTCTATCTTCAACCCAAGCGATGGAATCCCTGATCAACTGTAGGTTCCATCTTATAGAGCGGCCCTCTACCCCGCACGTCTGATCCTCGTGGACGACGTAGGGAAGGGCTGTGCGCAACCGGTCTGCTAAAACCTTTGCAAGAATCTTGTAATCTACGCACAGCATGGTCAATGGCCGCCAGTTGCCAAGGTCAGTTGCTTCCCCCTTCTTATAAAGAAGTGACAGCACACCAACAGCCATTGATCCCCCCGGGACCCCCGTCTCAAGGATGGCCTTCAAGACTTCGAGAACCACTGGTCCAAGTATACCCCAAAACTTGAGGTAAAACTCAGCCGGCAGCCCATCCATCCCAGGCACCTTCCCTTTTCCCATCCTCCTAAGAGCGCTCTCAACCTCTTCTAGTGAGATCTGGGCCTCCATCACGTCTCTAATGTCCTCTGGCAACCGCCGGGACAAGTGTTCTAAAAACACGTTTCCCTGCTCTACATCTATTTCCCTTTCCTTAAATAAACCTTGGAAATTATCAGTTGTCACCCTGACCATTTCCTCTGGTTTACTTACTATACTACCATTTTCTTCCCTAACTCCCTTCATTACCTTCCTACTCTGTCTGGCCCTAACCGACTTAAAGAACATAGCGGAACAAGTCTCATTATGTTCTAGAAAGCCACTATGCGCACGCTCCAGGAAAGCTCGAGCCTTCTGCTCCTGCAGCTCCCTGAGCTGCGCCTTTAGGGCTGCGAATCTCTCCCAGTCAATCGACCCGCCGAGGTTGCCTGCCTCGTACTCGAGTTCAATTAACCTTTGGATACGATCCACCTCCCTCCTTTCCTCCCTTTTTTTCCTTCTACAATATCCTATTATAAAAGCCCTTATCCTCCCCTTGACTAAATCCCACCACTCTAACACCCCCTCGCACATGGACCGGAGGCCGTCAAGCCTCCGAAAGAAACAAAAAAATGCGTCAACGAAAGCCTGCTCCTCCAGTATATCCCAATCTAACTTCCAGTACCCCCTACCGAAGAGGCAGACTGGCGACCCCACCTGCAGGAACACCCCGTCGTGATCCGTGAAGAAAACAGGCAACAGCCGCCCAGACAACTGACCCAAAGACCTGGATACAAAAATGTAGTCGAGCCTCCGCGCAACCCCCCTGGAGTTGAGCCATGTAGGACCGACCATTGCCGGAGTAGTGTGCAGGCCACCATCAACCAGACCATGGCAAGCCATTAGCCCAGAGATGGCACCTGCACTGCTATCACCGCCTAACCCTAAATCTATATTAAAGTCTCCTCCTATCACCAAGTGCCTGTTTGTAACACACAGGGGCGCCAGACAGTCCACCATCTCCCTCCTGTCTGCCGCCACCTGTGGCCCATACACCCCAATTAACCTATATCTAGCTTCTCTAAACTTAACATCTATCCCCAAAACTCTACCCTGCATTATTACAAAAGTGTTCTCTATTTTAACCTCTCTATGCCCACACAAAATCCCTACTCCTGTTGAGTGCACCCCTCCTATGCCCCAAAAAGATTCCCCCTTATCCCACTCCCTCTTAAATCTACACACATCCCCACCATCCCTCAGGTGAACCTCCTGTAAAAAACAGAAATCAAACCCCACACCCTCTAAATAACAAAAAACCGCCCTCCTTTTAACATTATCCCTTAACCCCCTAACATTTAGACTAAAAAAAGAAACAGAACTATTCATTTAATTATTTACAACAAATAAAAACCCCAAAACCCAAAGAAAAACCAGGAGACTCACCCGATGCTCCCCTGGTCCATCTCCACCGGCGGGGACGTCCTCTCCTCTCCTGACGCCCCCCCGTCCTCCATCCCAACCCATGATCCAGGCAGTGTGTTGGGTCCTCCCTCCCCACCCACCATCCCCCCCTCCCTGTTTGCCTCCGGGCTGCATATAGGGGACCCCATCTCCCCAAACAGGAGTTGGGATCCCTCTAGCAAACAACCCACCGACCCCTCACTGGAGTCATCCACTAAAATTCAAGGGGCTGAGGCAAACCGGGAGGACAAATTACCCTCCCCTCCCCCCCCCGCCACTCTCTTAACCCCCCCCTCCCCCTCCACACCCCCCTCCCTCTCACTTCCTGCCAAGCTCCCCCTCTTTATCCCTTTCTTCTTTGGTGAAGGAGGTAGCGGGGAGACACAACGTCCCATCCCCACTAACCCCTCCACCAAATCCCTCATTTCGACCTCGAGGAAGCCTGGCAGGCTGTCCCCCCACTCCTTCCCCCCATCTCCCCCCCCTACCACCCCCTCCCCTCCCACCTCCACTCCTCCGTCACTGTCCCCGTTCCCTCTTCCACTCCTTCTCGTACCACTGTCCCCTTCTCCCTCTTCTCAGCTCCTCCACCTTCTTCCGTCCCCTTTTTCTTCTCTCCTTCTGTTCCATTCTTTTCTTCTCCTCGCCTCTTTCTTCCCACCTCATCCTTCTTCCCATCTTCTTCCTGCGCCGTCTTTTCCCCTGTGCCATCCATGCAATCCGCACGCGTCCATTCTTTCCTCCCCCCATCCCCCGCTCCCCCCCCAGCTGCAGACGCGTATGACCTGTGACGAGCCGTGCAATTACGCCACAGGTGTGCTCTTGAGCCACACCCGTGGCAAGCCTTGGGCTCGTCACACTCCTTGGCCTCGTGCTCTTCCGACCCACAAAAACGACATTTCTTGGCGCTGCACGAGGCCAGGATATGGCCGTAGGCCATACAACGCCTGCAGAACGGGGGCTGACGTGCATAGTAGAGTGTTCCCCTGTCAGCCCCCAGGGAGAACATCGCCGGAGGATGGAGGTAGCCATCCACACTCTTCGGGGACTCCCTGAGTAACGCCTGGAAACCTCTCCTCCCGTTCCAGAAACCCATGGAGTCCCTGAGGTACCTCGCTGAGGAGACATTGTCCCTGTACCTCCCCAGAAAGGCCCTCACCTCTTCATCTTTCACATGCGGATTGTACATGGTTACGGTGACCACCCTGAAGTTGTTCTTCGCCAGGCTGGTCACCGCATAATGGCACAGGGGTCCCGTTTTCTCCGCTTCCTTTGCCATCTTCATTACTTCGTCATGTTTTTCTTCTTTGTGAAACGTCACATCGAAAGCCTTCTCATTCGGGTTCCCTTGAAGGCAGAGCACTTCCTTCACCTCTATCCTGAGGCATCCCATCAAAATGGTCCTTCCAAATGTCTCTCTACTCCACTGCTCCATCTCCTTTTCAGTCCAGGCAAATCGTAAGGTATTTGCCATACCAATCCCCGGAACCGATCTTGTTTGCTTGTATTGATTCATTTCAAAAAATAAGCTCTCTTCAGAAAGAAGCTTCAACCTGAAATGAAAACATATTTAAACCAAAAGTGTGGCGCAACTAAAGGTGTTGACTCTCCACATCTATCAAGACAACTGGAGCACTGGGCCAGACGCTCTTAAATAGAACCTGGACCAGCTCAGGTGACACACCTTCCCACTAATGAGACGGACAAGCCAGCACAGGTGTAACACATACTGACAAACGAGGTGACACCAATCAGTGCACCAAAGACACATTTCAGTTGAATGCATTCAGTTGTACAATTGACTAGGTATCCCCCTTTCCTTCATGCTAACCTCCAACCTCAAAACATAAATGGAAAAACACCTTCCCCTTTAGACAACAAATCTATCCTATATTTTTGTTGGACAAGTTTGCGCACCACCAACAGAAAACAACTTCCATTTCACATTATAATCAACTACAATGCTTCACCTTCTACAATATTAACATGGTGTCTACTGGCTGTCAACATTTAAAAACAAGATTAACACATTTCTAAATAATACATTTTGGGGAAAAAATCCATGAGCTTCCAGAACTCACTTCTTCCTAAAACTCACTAGCTTCTAGAACTCTCTTCTTCCTAAAACTCACTAGCTTCGAGAGCTGTGGTCTTCCTAAAATTCACCAGCTTCTAGAACTCTTGTCCCCTTGGAACGAGACCAAACAAAACTCATCTCCAATACAGAAAAACGGGCATTCAAAATAAATTGTGATCCATGGCAACGCACTGCCTAAACGCACAACACAAATCTTTCTAACTGCCCACCCTTGAGACAATCTGCACCCAAGTTGTCCTTACCAAAGACATGTCTGATTTCAAGAGGAAACTCCTGCAATATCTGTAGTAACTTTCCACCTCACTGCGGAGCTTCTCTCTCTTTTCAGGGTTCACTAGATAGGCATGTTGTCGGATCGGGGCCCAGTCCCCAATGTTATGCTATAGTACATTTGGTTTGGCACATCTGAGAATGAAGCCTGATATTCTAAAAGCAGGGCAACAATGTCAATATAATTGTACCCAAAAATGGTCAGTTGGTTGCATAAATAATTAGTACTAAATATTACATGAATTGTAAATATGAAATATCAAAACCAAATGTACACCCCTTTGTTAATATGTATTGTGAATAAATCACTTAATGGTGAGGCATGGAATAATAAAACATGTATATTTTGTCAGGCTGAATGTTTGAAATATGAGGTGATTTGAATCATGCTTCTTCAGTAGTGGAATAAAGACAATTAGCACTTCAATGTTGTCAAGAAATACTGGAGTGATGTTACATTGTTAATAAAATTGATTATAGACCAATTTATTACACTGCAAGTATGTTGAAATGAAGTTGTGTTGAGAAGACATCTTTTCAATTACATTTGGCTAAATGTGAATAAAAACGTGTCAAAACACAAATATTTTTGACTGCCTTGAGACAATCAGCAACCAAGTTGTCCTTACCAAGGACATGTCTGACTTCAAGAGGAAACATATTATTCTATTCAATTATATTTTGCTAGGTGGGATAGCCCCAATGTCAAAACACAGTTTTAACGTGTCCAAATCAATAACCAATATGTAGAAACAGTTTGGGATAAATTGAAAACCTAAACAAGTGTTGCATTTTGATTCAAGTGGGACTTTTTTTGTTAGTCACTTTTTGTTAAATCATATAAATAGTACTCCTTCATTTCAGAGCCGGGATTTTCCCCTTGAGGCTAATATCCATATCATGCTGAAATCAAGTGAACAGGGGGCAAATGTTTAGGGTTCTACATTGTGACATTATTAAAATACTCCTACTACAATGTTAAAACATTCTACATTGTGACATCATTAAAATACACCTACTACAATGTTAAAACATTCTACATTGTGACATTATTTAATTGATATCATGAAACAACTCCATGTATTTTCTGATGTTTAATCAGAGATCTTTTATCAGAGTATCTCTTCCCACATTGATCACAGCCACAAGGTTTCTCTCCTGTGTGTGTCCGCTGGTGTACTATCAGGCTGCTTAGCTGAGTAAAACTCTTCCCACATTGATCACAGCCGTAAGGTTTCTCTCCAGTGTGTATTCTGTGGTGTATAGTTAGATAACTAGATGTAGTAAAACTCTTCCCACACTGATCACAGCTAAAAGGTTTCTCTCCTGTGTGTCCCCGCTGGTGTACTATCAGGTTGCATCGCTGAGTAAAACTCTTCCCACATTGATCACAGCCGTAAGGTTTCTCTCCTGTGTGAATTCTTTGATGTATTTTAAGGTCTGATGAAGAGTTCAATCTTTTCCCACAGTCAGAGCAGCAGATAGATTTCTTCCGTGTGTGTCTCCGCTGGTGTTTCTTGAGGAGATCTGATGTGGAGAGACTTGTCTTTGCCTCGTCAGCGTCATGATGTTGTTTAGGCTCCCCAGAGGATCCACGATTGTCCCGTCTCTCTCCTGTGTGAACGACAAAGTCAGACAGATGGTTAAAGGCCCACAACAGCAGAAATCCACTGTTTATTTGAGGTAAAAGGTGATACCCAGAGTGTACCCATGAAGTTGTACAACAATTGACGTCTTTTAAATTTGACAATTAAAACAGTCAAGTTAGCAACAAGTAATTTTGTCTTGTTTTCACATAAGTAGTAACATTGATGATTGTAGGCTAGAAATAAGTTATTCAAGTTGTTGAAATCCTAAGCAGTGTGCCAGACAACTTTTGGTCTCCAATATAGGCCCTTTCATTCATTGTGTGCAAAAGGCATGAGGAGGTAGGCAATAAATAGGCCATAGGAGTGAATAATTACAATTTAGCAGATTAACACTGGAGTGATAAATCATCAGATGAGCATGTGCAAGTAGAGATACTGGTGTGCAAAAGAGCAGAAAAGTATATAATTAAAAACAGTATGGGGATGAGGTAGGTAGACTGGGTGGGCTATTTACAGGTGGACTATGTACAGCTGTAGCGATCAGTTAGCTGCTCAGATAGCAGATGTTTAAAGTTGGTGAGGGGGATAAAAGTCTCCAACTTCAGCAATTTTTGCAATTCGTTCCAGTCACAGGCAGCAGAGAACTGGAAGGAAAGGCGGCCAAATGAGATGTTGGCTTTTGGGATGATCGGAGCTTTACCTAGCGTGGACTTATAGATGACCTGGAGCCAGTGGGTCTGGCGACGAATATGTAGCGAGGGCCAGCCGACTAGAGCATACAGGTCGCAGTGGTGGGTGGTATAAGGTGTTTTAGTAACAAAACGGATGGCACTATGATAAACTGCATCTAGTTTGCTGAGTAGAGTATTGGAAGCTATTTTGTAGATGACATCGCCGAAGTCGAGGGTCGGTAGGATAATCAGTTTTACTAGGGTAAGTTTGGCGGCGTGAGTGGAGGCTTTGTTGCGAAATAGAAAGCCGATTCATGATTTGATTTTGGATTGGAGATATTTAATATGAGTCTGGAAGGAGAGTTTACAGTCTTGCCAGACACCTAGGTACTTATAGATGTCCACATATTCTAGGTCGGAACTGTCCAGGGTTGTGATGCTAGTCGGGCGGGCGGGTGCAGGCAGCGAACGGTTGAAAAGCATGCATTTGGTTTTATTAGCGTTTAAGCGCAGTTGGAGGCCACGGAAGGATTGTTGTATGGCATTGAAGCTTGTTTGGAGGTTAGATAGCACAGTGTCCAAGGAAAGGCCAGATGTATACAGAATGGTGTCGTCAGCGTAGAGGTGGATCAGGAAATTGCCCGCAGCAAGAACAACATCATTGATATATACAGAGAAAAGAGTCGGCCCGAGAATTGAACCCTGGCACCCCCATAAAGACTTCCAGAGGACCGGACAACATGCTCTCCGATTTGACACACTGAACTCTGTCTGCAAAGTAGTTGGTGAACCAGGCAAGGCAGTCATCAGAAAAAGCGAGGCTACTGAGTCTGCCGATAAGAATATGGTGATTGACAGAGTCGAAAGCCTTGGCCAGGTCGATGA
Organism: Oncorhynchus clarkii lewisi; assembly: GCF_045791955.1. Classification (NCBI taxonomy): domain Eukaryota; kingdom Metazoa; phylum Chordata; class Actinopteri; order Salmoniformes; family Salmonidae; genus Oncorhynchus; species Oncorhynchus clarkii. Next base: position 28,921,750 of record NC_092159.1, on the reverse strand, counting down.
AGACGGCTGCACAGTACTGTCTTTTATCGATGGCGGTTATGATATCATTTAGTACCTTGAGCGTGGCTGAGGTGCACCCGTGACCATCTCGGAAACCAGATTGCACAGCAGAGAAGGTACGGTGGGATTCGAGATGGTCAGTGATCTGTTTATTAACTTGGCTTTCGAAGACCTTAGATAGGCAGGGCAGGATGGATATAGGTCTGTAACAGTTTGGGTCCAGGGTGTCTCCCCCTTTGAAGAGGGGGATGACCGCGGCAGCTTTCCAATCCTTGAGGTTCTCAGACGACATGAAAGAGAGGTTGAACAGACTGGTAGTAGGGGTTGCGACAATGGCGGCAGATAGTTTAAGAAATAGAGGGTCTAGATTGTAAAGCCCTGCTGATTTGTATGGGTCCGGGTTCTACAGGTCTTTCAGAACATCTGCTATCTGGATTTGGGTAAAGGAGAAGCTGGCGACGCTTGGGCGAGTAGTTGCGGGGGGGGCGGAGCTGTTGGCCGAGGTTGGAGTAGCCAGGTGGAAGGCATGGCCAGCCGTTGAGAAATGCTTGTTGAAGTTTTCGATTATCATGGATTTATTGGTGGTGACCATGTTACCTAGCCTCAGTGCAGTGGGCAGCTGGGAGGGGGGGCTCTTGTTCTCCATGGACTTTACAGTGTCCCAGAACTTTTTACAGTGTCCCAGAACGTGTATTGGTTCCTGACTTCCCTGAACAGTTGAATATCGCGGGGACTATTTGATGCTATTGCAGTCCGCCACAGGATGTTTTTGTGCTGGTCGAGGGCAGTCAGTTCTGGAGTGAACCAAGAGCTATATCTGTTCTTAGTTCTGCATTTTTTGAACGGGGCATGCTTATCTAAGATGGTGAGGAAGTTACTTTTAAAGAATGACCAGGCATCCTCAACTGACGGGATGAGGTCAATATCCTTCCAGGATACCCGGGCCAGGTCAATTAGAAAGGCCTGCTCGCAGAAGTGTTTTAGGACGAGTTTGACAGTGATGAGGGGTGGTCTTTTGATTTGGAGGGCAAGTTGGTCAGGATAATGTCTACGAGGGTGCCCACGTTTACAGATTTAGGGTTGTACCTGGTGGGTTCCTTGATGATTTGTGTGAGATTGAGGGCATCTAGCTTAGATTGTAGGACTGCCGGGGTGTTAAGCATATCCCAGTTTAGGTCACCTAACAGAAAAAACTCTGAAGCTAGATGGTGTCGAGGGCACAGCTGGGAGCTGAGGGGGGTCGGTAGCAGGCGGCAACAGTGAGAGACTTATTTCTGGAGAGATTCATTTTTAAAATTAGAAGTTCAAACTGTTTGGGTAATGGACCTGGAAAGTAGGACATTATTTTGCAGGCTAACTCCTCCCCCTTTGGCAGTTCTATCTTGACGGAAAATGTTATAGTTGGGTATGGAAATTAAATAATTTTTGGTGGCCATCCTAAGCCAGGATTCAGACACGGCAAGGACATCAAGGTTGGTGGAGTGTGCTAAAGCAGCGAGTAAAACAAACTTAGGGAGGAGGCTTCTGATGTTGACATGCATGAAACCAAGGCTTTTTCGATCACAGAAGTCAACAAATGGGGGTGCCTGGGGACATGCAGGGCCTGGGTTTACCTCCACATCACCCGAGGAACAGAGGATGTGGGTGCGGCTAAAGGCTATCAAAACTGGTCACCTAGAGCGTTGGTGACAAAGAATAAGAGGAGCAGATTTCTGGGCGTGGTAGAATAAATTCAGGGCATAATGGGCAGACAGGGGTACGGTGGGGTGCGGGTACAGCGGAGGTAAGCCCAGGCACCGGGTGATGATAAGAGAGATTGTATCTCTGGACATGCTGGTTATAATGGGTGTGGTCACCGCATGTGTGGGAGGTGGGACAAAAGAGGTGTCAGAGGTATGAAGAGTGGAACTAGGGGCTCCATTGTAAACTAAAACAATGATAACTAACCTGAACAACAGTATACAAGGCATATGGACATTTGAGAGAGACATACAGCAAGGCATAAAGTAATCGCAGGTGTTGATTGGGAGAGTTAGCTAAGACGACAGGTGAGACAACCACAGCTAATCAGTTAACACAACAACAGCAGGTAAAATGCCGATGACTAGGCAAAGAGGGTCGGATTAACTACACCTAGAGCTTGAGTTCGCGGCTGGGGCCGAAAAAAAATCTAATTAAAATAAACAGAATGGAGTACCATGATTAATGGACAGTGCAGCAGGTATCAGCTATGTAGCCAAGTGATCATAGTGTCCAGGAGGCAGCAGTAGATGGAACAGGGAAGCCGCGGAGGAGTCGCCACTACGCTAGCACGCGGGCGACACGTATATCTGTCGTATATCTGCATGGGCCAAAAATGGTGAGCGAAGATTTTAGTTTTCACAATCTATTCTGAATATTACAGCGCAATATCAGTGCAAGATTGGGAGTGCTACCCAAGGAAACTCACATTAAGTTCTGTGTCACTATTTACTAATTCCCCACTGTGGGGGAAAACTCAGGGGGTTCTCATTGGCTGACTGCAAAAATAGCCTCCCTTTTCAGGTTGCTTATGAGTGCATTTCACATCACTTCGGATTATAATTGTAAGGCTCGCTTGAATGTCCTGGTTAATATGTTTGTGTTATTATCGCAAATCAACTGCTTTATACTTAAAAAACACTTCAACCAGTAAAATGCTCTTTAACATCAGCCTGACAATGAGGGTTTAAAAAATTGGCCCAAAACTTCACCAAAAAATAACATAGACCCACTGTAGGACCCATAACTTCACCTAATAACAACATATACCCACTGTAGGACCCATAACTTCACCCAACACTAACAGAACTGCTGTAGGACCCATAACTTCACCTAACAACAACATAGACCTACTGTAGGACTCATAACTTCACTAACAATAACATAGACCTAGGACTTTAAATAATGTAACATTTCAGGTGAAACATGGAATCTAAAATGTATTTGTCATGACATTTCATAACCTGATCACCAGATAATTTTGTGAATAATCCCACACACATTATGAGCTAAGTATCTCTGTGCGCAAACAGACTAACGAGACCCGACTGTAAATCAAGCAGACAATAACACATTATAAACATAAATTTGTTAGGGATGTTGGATCCAATGTGGAGCACGGCATAACTGTCTTTACCAGAGTAATGAATGAAGAAGCACTTTGGTTGTTGTTGCATGTCGTGATGTCTGTCACGTGACTGTCATTCAGAAAATGATTTTCTGGATCAGCTGATGATAGTTGAACATGTGACTGTAACTAAACAGCTTCTGTATTAAGAATGTGTAATTATTGAAGAACCACATTAATGACAGTATCCATTTGGGTGTTGTCAATAAAGTTAAAGTGACTCTCGGTGAGAACCATTGGATTTAGCAAACTCTGAAATGATTTAGGATTTCTGTGCCCATGAAAACGGTTTTCCCAGCGTAATATAAGGAGCCACTAAATGTTACGTAGTTAGAGAGCATTTCAGAGATCTGAATACAAAAAACTGTCCTAACAGGACAATAACCTAAACCACAAGGCCAAATCTACACTGGAGGAGATTACTAAAATGACATGAGTGGACTAGTTACAGTTTGGACTTAAATCGTCTTGAAAGTCTATAGCAAGAGACTTGAAAATGGCTTTCTAGCAATGATCAACATCCAACTTGACAGAACAGAAGGATTTAAAAAAAGAATAATGAATTTCACATGAAGATAGGTTGCCTATTGGATGACATCACGACTTCCTATCAAAGCCAACTCCTTGAATGCCTTAGTATGACATCACTCACTCCTTCTAGTTTGCAGTTGTTGAATTTTTTATTTTATTTTGCTCAAAACATGTATTTGTTTCCCTTTTATGTGTTTATACTTTAATGTATTTATATATCACTTTTCAACAGGAAAAGTTTTTTTTAAATCCCTGGAGGACGCCATGAACAATTCTGACAATACAAAAACATATTCAAGTGTAGAACACCCTTTTAAAATCACACATTAGTTTAACAATTGCAGAGTTTGTGCCCCTGTTTTATAAGATAGTACTCACTGTATTTACTGGTGTTAATCAGACCAATGTCCCTGTTTTATAAGATAGTACTCACTGTATTTACTGGTGTTAATCAGTTCTCCAGTCTTCTCTTCTTCATCCTCCTCTAATATGACAGTAATCTCCCCCTCTTCATCCTTCATTCCAAAAACGTCTTCATCTTCTTTCACTTCATCCTCCACTCCAAAAACTGCATTTTCCTCCTTATCTTTTACAGTAACATCCTCCTCCTCTTTCACTCTGAAGGCGTTTTCCTCTTCTTTCACTGAAACGTCTTTCTCTTCTTCTTTCACTGTAACAGCCTCACCCTCTACTTGTTTTTGTATTGTAACATCTTTCTCTTCCACCTCCTCTTTGACGAGAGCTTCGTTCTCCGTCCAGCAGACCACCTCTTCTTCAGCAGGAGGAGAGTAGCTTAGTGAGCTCATGGTCAGAGATAATAGATAGTTAGCATTAGCGACTAGACTAGTCCTAACTTAACCAGCCAGCTAGCTGACTTACAACGTAAATATGAAATTAAATGGGGTAGCTAGCTGTTTCCCCATAACTATGTTTAAATCATAGTGGTAATTAAACCACGAAATTGTCTAAAGAGCTTGAATGTTCCGACTTTGTTGTCCAGCGAGCTACCGAGGTGTCTGCAGTTGTTGAAGAAGCGTTCCGTCCACTAGATTATACGTCACAGTAGAAACATCGCCTGAAAGACACATATCGCCATCTGCTGTTTGGAGGGAGGAAACGCAGTTGAGGAAGGAAAACTATTTTTATTTTCTTCATTGAATTATAATATTATAAAGCAGTTTAGGGAAAAGTTTTTTTCCTCGCCATTAAATAATAATATTATATCAACACGTACAAAGAGCAACAAGTGTTGTTTGATTAGGTCAGATTTTTTTTAATGAAAATTCAAAACAAACTACATCTACTCCACATCTGTATTCCTGATTCAGTCAAATAACTAGATATCAAAATAAGCCCCTAGTTATGGATACCCTTGATAAAGATGAGCAAAAATGACTGTATATAAAAAATAAATACATTTTACCCACTACCAGGATATTTTAGTCCAAAACCTGGTTTAACTCTCTGCTAGGAGGCTGAAACTTGGCCATAAGTGGATCTTCCTTCTTTATAGATCAGTATTTTAATTCTTTATTTTATAGAGTCGTTTATCTCATCTTTATCAAGGGTGTCAACAATTTTGTCCCCCACTGACCTCCATACTGCTGCTACATAGCGTAACAATACATCATGTAGATGTATATAATGAACAGACTAGGTCTATACTGCTCCTACATGGTGTAACAATACATAATGTAGATGTATATAATGAACAGACTAGGTCTATACTGCTCCTACATGGTGTAACAATACATAATGTAGATGTATATAATGAACAGACTAGGTCTATACTGCTCCTACATTGTGTAACAATACATAATTGTTAAGGGATTTTATATATATAATGACTAATTATGTATACATTTCAATCAGGATGTACTAATCAGAATACTATTATGTTACTGTATATGTACTAATCAGAATACTATTATGTTACTGTATATGTATGAATTTTCTTTCTTGATCCCAGTACTGAATATAATGTGTGTGAATGTGGTCAAGAGTTAGTCATTGTTCTGTCTGTTTCTTGGTACAAATGAATCAGACTGGCTAGAATGCTTATCTACACGAGAAAACCTTGACTCGTAAATTATATTAAATTGGTAGGGAGACAGATGTGGGAAGGCTTGAGATACAGCCTTTGTACTGGAACGGAGATGGCACGGGTTGGGGCTGGAACTAAGGACGTCATTTTCAGTTTATAACCTGTGGTAAAACTGTATCGTATTCAGTACCCTCGTGAATAAACTCTGCTGATTGACTTTGAGACTGGGCTCTGTCTATTATTATAGAATAAGGGTCTTACAAGTCCTTATGAATGGACAGAGTGTTTACATTTAATTGGGTATTAAAACAGAGCAATTTAATTCCTTTAACAAATTGGTCCTTCGAAGCCGGGATCTAAAAATCCGTCCCTGCCATCTGGAGGTCGTACGCCGAATAAATCGTGCACGAACGGGTCTGGTCCTGTTAAGTTAAAGACTTGGCCTCTGAATTGAGGTTTTAAAAAAAAACAGGCCGGTATTCACCCCAGAAGACAGGGACGGTGACAGATCCAAACGAACAGTGCTTTTCCCATTCGGCAGCAGGTCAGTAGCCTTTATTCTCGAATTTGGGAGGGATTATTTAGGATATTTCTTGATTAAATGTTATAAAGGAGTTTGGATTTGATCAATAATAGGTGCTTGAATATTCTGAACAAATACAATGGGTTTTTACCTTGGGTTTTAACCAAAATCGAAAGGAAGGAAACAGGTCTGAAATTGACCTGTGGTAAGGTGCACTACCATGAATAAACTAGAGCTTAATAAATCCTCGTTTTGCAAGCCAGAAGGTTATTAAGGAAAGATATAGTACGCATTGGAGAATTAGGACGCTTGTTCCGTACAAATAAGATAGCCATTAATTCAAAAAACATACCTAAATAAAGTTTGAACCTGAGTAGTCTATCTGTATATGGGAAGTAGTCTGACTATCAAGAAGTAGTAGATAGATATATATAAAACAGGTGAGGATAAGTTAGGCTTGGTGAGAAGGCAGGGGAATTCTAGGCGAACAGAATAATTGAACCTGTACAATGCTGAAAGAAATTAATATCTAAAGGAGAGGTTAACTTAGTCTAGAGTAGTGAGATATGAGATATTAACGTTGAAAGTCAAGGAGAATATCCTACGGGTGAAATGTAATGTCCTATCAAAAGTAATCTATAGACGTGGTTCACAGGAAGGAAAATACATACTGATAATCTTTAAAGAGACACACACATAGTCAGACAGAAAAGGAATAAAGTAATTAAGTAACGGTAAATTGCAAATTCATAGAAATACACGCACATAGAATTTAAAATTAAATATAGAAAGGCATAGATAAGTGATTAAATACCATGGCTGCTAGTAACGGTAAGGATTAAGAATGGGTGGAAATTCCTCAAAGAAAGTGTCGGAACTAACGGGAGATTACCGTTATAGGAGAACAAAGAGAATGGAAGGGAGGCATCCAAAATCTGACTCAGACAAAGAACCTGAATAGAAGCTGATATTACTAATATAGTCAGGAAGGGTTTTAAATTAGGATGATTTTCTGGGAATTCTCTGTGTCAAAGTTCTGCTACTACAGACAATTATAATAATATAATTATTGGCGGGGAAACAGAATCATTTTAATAGCGGGACACCAAGGTACGTATTTCAGCTTTGAAACCGATAGACTAAAATTGATTTTAGATCTATCTGACAATAAAAAAAAAAAAAAAAAATAAAAAAAAAAAAAAAAAAATCTATTTGCATGTTTTGCCTGAAAAATACGGTCGCCAGTGTTTGTATAAAATATGAACTGAAACGTTAATATGTGTTTTAGATTGAATTGAAAAAAGAAGTCATTAAAAATAATGGCGAGACAATTGATGTAATACGCTATTTTGCCCAAAATGATCTGGTGGAATAATGTATTGAGATGGGAGTCGTATTTAAATAAATGTATCATAGAAGAGAAAGTCACCTAAAGTTAAATGTAGGGAATAACGGAGAGATACGATACAATTTCGTGCTATCCGGATGTTATAGCTCTTTATGAATGGACTGACATACGATAAATTTAGCACAGAAAATGGTATGTTTAAATGTTAGGGTATAGAAAGTTGAGAAGTTTGGTTGGTTTTACTTTGTTGATTAGAATTTAAAGCTGAACTCAATCTGAATAGGGAATATATATTTTACAGAGGCAGGCAGATTTGCGGCGTCGTTTTACGTTGAACAACATCGTTCCTCAAATTTAAACAGAAAATTGGTTGTGGCATTGAGGGAAAATGCGTGCATTATAGCTTAGAGTTACTTTTCAAAAGTGGCTAAAAGTTCCAAATACATTTTTTTTTTAAAGGAGAAATATCGGAATTGCAACGAAATTGCTAGGCATTCAATGGGGCTATATAGTGCAACGCTTTGGACTATAAAATAGGTAAGAATAGTTTAATCGTAAAAAGTTGTGATTGTTTTCCAGAGTAAAAGTTTGGGTTAAGGGGATTTCCCTGTTACCAGAGACAAGATATCTTAAAGGGGTACACTCACATATGGATTATTAGGAGTTTTAATTAGACAAGTGAATATCGTATTGGGAATAGAGTCGTAATTAAAATGTTAAGTCAAAGACGAGACAGTTACTTAAATCAAAATGAATTCTAAATAATAACGAAGAGACAATTACGATTTATGCCCATCGAATTTTTTTTATAAAATTAGCAAATTTAGAGATATTGGTTGGTGTTGTAAATTATAATTCAAGATTTGAACAGATGTGATAAATTAGGTTTGGTTTATCGAACAACAATTATTTACAATTCATTGAAAGTCGTTACGGATTGGGTCGAAGTTGAGCGCTTGTTGATGACATCACTCGCAAGGCACTTTTGTCGCCACGGAAATTATGTTGTGACTAGGGGTAACGGAGGAAATTGTTTGTCTTTTAGAAGGAAAATGCGTGCATTATTGTTTTGAGTCACTTTTCTGAAGTTCAGGAAAGATGCTAAAAACGAGCAGCTGATTCGCTGGGTGGGCATCATAGATTTGTGTTGTTTATTTGGACTGTATTGGGCTATGAGAAAGGGAGACTGGATGTCTGAATCGTAAAACATCGTGATAATGGATTCTGATGGTTATTGATTCCGGGTTTGATTGTTTATGTAACACCAGTGAATTTGAGCACTGTTTCCATTGTGTGGAACCATGTTAGGGTATTTAAAGTTGAAAAGCAACCTCTATAGAAAAACATAATTAGCTAGGTTGAATTTGGTTATTTTAGCTTTTCCCCTGATACATAGACATCTGTAACAGGGGCAGGCAGATGATTTGTTTTATTGAGATGTAAACGTGAGTCTGAGTAATTTTGTCATCTGAAGCATTATAGTAGTGAGTTTTTTGTATAGTTTTTTTTTTTTGCTGATAAAAGTGGTTTGTTTATTTGGTTACTGGTTATGGTCAATTTTAGGGTTTGATTTAACTTAGTTAAACATTGTATTCTGGTGTGTTTAAGTAGGATTCCTTATTCCGGGACAGATGGAAGTTATCTAAAATATGTAAGTTGAAGGAGCCATGGGAGAATGCGACTGCATTTTATTAAAATCTGGGATTAAATGACGGATTTCTTACACTGAGAAATGTACGACATTTGCGGCAGAGGGAAAAAGTAATACAATTAACCTGATAACATTATTATCCAATGTATCTAAGGGTAGCATGTTCATTTAAGTAAACATATACATAGACAATGTTTAAAACTTATGATTAATGATTTGAGTCAAAGGGGAATTATCATTAAGTTTAGTTTATAGATCACTTTTGAGTTTCTGAATCGAAGTAGCATAGTGAATGCTAGTTAGGCGTGTTGTGTTCTTTTGGGAAAATTGAGGTTTATGTTTCTCACTTTTAGAAGTTTCCTGGGGTTATAATTTTGGGGAGAGTGGGGGACATAGCGGCCATAAACGACCAAATTGAAAAAGGCCTGGAAGTTTTGATTATCCATTAAGGTTTGCAAATATATACACATAAAACATTTGTTAGGACTATTTGTTTTAGTGCAAAGGTATTTTAAAGAGGCACGCTCACATATGGAACTTTATGAGTTTATTTTATGAGTTTTATTTTAAGGATAAAGTGTTCTTTAATATGTCTAAGGTAGTATGGAACATGACTATAAAAGGGTGGTATGACCTTTTGACCTTATCGTGGTTATCTTTTGGGGTCTGATCAGCCCCGGGGGAGAGCCATTTGTATAATGAATTGTGGTCAGTTGGGTTACTAATTTTAAGGTAAATTCATTATAATGGAGTTTTAGTTAGGGGTTTAGAATTATTGTTTGAATCACTGAAGAGAAAGTGTTTCAGGATTCTGATTTACAATATTAGCTGTGAAGTTTTTGAATTGGCTATTATGGATTTGATATTACAACAGAAAATAATTATATTTATCATTGAGAATAAATAGGGGTGATCAATTACTGTAGATAAGGTATTCCACACTATGCAACATATATTAAATTCATGTTATTGTCAGATAGAATACTGAGGATCCCTGAAGGAAAGAGCTTGTAAGTGTAGGAAGGATTTTATATGGTTAGCATTTGTTTAGGCTCTGTTTAACTATTAGGTTTTTTAAATATTATTAAATTTAACAGGAATATAGGACATCTGTGGTGATTTAGGATTATTGTAAGGATTAAGATAGATTGATTAAGGAAATGTAAGGACTTTAGAGATTGCCACTTATAGACATGTTTGTCTAAAATCAATGATTTTAGATAGTCAAACAGTGAGACGCTTAGTGGCATTTTGAGAGATAGGAGAGAAAGGAATTACTGTTTAAATCGGTAAATATATATTTAAGAACATAAAAATAGCACAGATACTTCTTAAACTAAATAAGACATTTGACAGAGAATTGATACAGGATTGAGATGAATGGATAACCAAGGGAGAATTGGACTTACATGATAATGTCAGAAAATAAGGATAATTTACTAATCCTACCTAAGTCATTATTTAGGGTATATAAGGTTGTTACCTGGGCAGAGCCAGGTATCAAAAGGGGGGTGGGTAAGTTAGTGGCCTATTGGATAAGAAACTAATAATCAAACAAACAAAAAAAGCTAACAAATAGGCATAGAAGTTAAAGATATAATCAGATAAAACATATGAGAAACTGTTTGTTAACCAAGCCTGTATGTCCAGGATTTTATGCATTACAGGTGAACTACAGGTGAAGTCACTCAATCCAGTCCCAGAGGCTTGTTGGGGGGACCATACCAAGGACTCCTGGTGACAGCTAGCTGAAAGAGCTACCCGGATACATATCGCACGGCGGGAGGGTAAGACACATTGGCACTGTCGAACAATAAACAGTGTTCGAGAGGAGAACTGGAATGAACAGAATTCCGGGGGCCATCTCTCGAATGAAGTAATCCTCCCTGTCCTATCACCCCTGTTTTTGTTCATAGAAGTGAAGGTGTGTCTGGCTCTTGCTAGTGATGTGTTCTCGGGGAGAGGGTGGGGCTTCACATGGAAGCTGTTCGTCTGAGCTGTTTTATCGTGGGTGCCATATTCCTGATAGAGCACGTCCTACTTGAGTATGCGGAGAGTGGTAATTTGACCCATGGTTTAGACGATGAGGATTTTGTTCCAAAAACAAGCATAAGAGATCCCTAGATCTGGGTAGACAGGAAGTTAGAGTAGAGGTTGGGAAGGATTTCTCAATGGGGTTTTATGTAGACCAAATGGGGTCTCTAACTACACATCAATCTCCTCTTCACATCGGACTCCTGATGATCAACCTCCTCCTTCACATCTGACTCCAGTGATCAACCTCCTCCTTCACATCTGACTCCTGATGATCAACCTCCTCCTTCACATCTGACTCCTGATGATCAACCTCCTCCTTCACATCTGACTCCTGATGATCAACCTCCTCCTTCACATCTGACTCCTGATGATCAACCTCCTCCTTCACATCTGACTCCAGTGATCAATCCATAGCGTCTTCTTTTTTGGGGAATCCCGATGGACGACGTCATCGAATAGGACGTCATCACCACCACAAGTTAATAGTCATTCAGGTTATCAATGGGAAGAACATTAGCAATATGTCCTGTCTGGTAACTTGTCTCATTTAATGGATTTAAATTGGCAGGTGCACAGGGAGAAACCCCATTAAAACACGTTTGGAAGTCTAACTGTGGCCTGTGATGTTGGGATAAATGATAGTCCCTTATTATACAAGAGACCAAATTCACAAATTCTACATGTCTTAAGTGTAAAACTAACAATGACTCAATAATCCTTCTGGGAATGTTATGACATCATAAAGATATGGGAGGAGTTAGAATGTTGGCTGTCAGAAGTACAGTTATACAATGTAAAATGACGTTTAATCTGTCTGTCTGTATATTTCAAAACATGGCATATGAGGATGCAGTGAGATACCCGATGGTTGGATGATACTTTTCTAATCAGTCATCTTAAATGTTATACTTAAAACCTGGAAATCAACCAATCCTCTGTTGTTAATTCAATAGAATGGTAAAATGCTTTATTATCTAAAAGTTGAAAGTGAGTGTGCAATGAAGATTTATTTCCAAAGCTGCAATGATGGGACACACACAGTATGGATGTAATGATCAGTAGTGACGGGATATAAATAGCACTCCCACAGAAATTCTACATAAATCTGCCCTATAATATACTAACAAAAAAACAGTTGAAATGTCTATCAAAGTTGTGATCGTATAGTGGATTTAACAATTCCTACTAATTCCTAATTTACTATAATAAAAATAAATACATTATTTCCATGTGTCTCATATTCACTACATCAGAATAAACTGTCATCCATTTTAGTATCAAAAATTATCAAATTAACCTGAAAGATTATGCAATGTAAAAGTATAAAAAATGTATAATGCACATAAACTAACAGAACCGGGCTAATAAACTGTCTGGTGTTCATGAGTTTATAAAACATATACTTTATACATTTGTCATAAATTACCTGCATTGATGAGACACATTGTGGATGAATGATCAGTAGTCAACAGGGTAAAAATAGCAAACCTAAAGAAGATGCATTTTCCAGTTTGCTACCAACTTGAAAGAGGGAACTTTAGCATAAAACCTACATGGAAAACAGATTCGGCAAAAAACATATAGAGGCTTATTTGACGCCAAACCAACAACAGTAGTTACTAAAACATAAATAGCTAATGTATTATTACTTTATAAACTACACACACTGAAAACAAACAAAACTTCTGAAACACAGCCCACACAATCAAACTGTCGCGCCACCCAAGAGCTCCTCCCCAAAGAGCTAAATGAGCTCTCTTTATTTCCTCCTGCCTTACTGCTCATGCGCTCTTAAATTGGCAGTGCACGGTGAAGGCTCCATGCAGATTTCGCAACAAGTTATTGATTTGGACACGTTAAAACTGTGTTTTGACATTGGGGCTATCCCACCTAGCAAAATGTCATTGAAAAGAAGACTATGCCCGACATCCAATATTTGTTCGGTTCTAGTTAAAAATATGTATTTTCTGAAAATTTTTAAAATGACTTTAAAGCAATGTACTGTTAGTAGCCGAGTGGTTAGAGCGTTGGGCCAGTAACCGAAAGGTTGCTGGATCAAATCCCTGAGCTGACAAGGTAAAAATGTTGTTATGAACACGGCAGTTAACCCACTGTTCCTAGGCTGTGTCATTGTAGATAATAATTTGTTCTTAACGGACTTGCCTAGTTAAATAGAGCTGAAATAAAAAGTCGACTAGAGTTCTCAAAGCTATTGAGTTTTCGGATTCAATAAAGAAAAATGTGAAACAAATTATACTATTGTATATTATTATTTAGAAGTATGTGTTTTTTCTTGTTTTTAATTGTTGACAGCCAGTAGACACCATGTTTATATTGGTGAAGGTTGTTTTCTGTTGGTGAGCAAACTTGTCCAACAAAAATATAGGATATATTTGTTGTCTAAAGGGGAAGGTGTTACAGGCTTTGGTTTTTCCATTTATGTTTTGAGGTTGGACTTTAGCACGTAGGAAAGGGGGATACCTAGTCAGTTGTACAACTGAATGCATTCAACTGAAATGTGTCTTCAGTGCATATATATATAAATAATGATGTACAATAAAACAACATACATTAAAAATGAAACATAGGTAAACTAACAATATTGTAGACTTGATACTGAATACAGATTTTTCAGCTTTAGTGTGTATATCATATTCACTTAGTTGTGTTAGGAAGTTTTTCATCTTTATGACCGGCCCTGGTAACTTCACCCAACTTCTCTTATCCCCAGAACACAGTAACTTAACAACATAAGTGTTTTTCTGAAATTTAAGGGAAATTTAAGGGAAAACAATTAATTCAGCCCTAGCAGAGCGCCAAGTCCCATGGTGATGTCCTCGAAGGCGTGGATGTTCTCCCCATCAAAGGCCAGCGGGATTTCACTCTCATGGTGAAATGGATTTCCATCGATGTGCAGTGAAGGAGTGAAGAGCGGTGAAATCAGTGTCAACAAAAGTAAGAAAAGATTAATAAACATACAATTATTAACAAAGAACATAAATGTTCAGCTGTAGTTTTATATAAGCATGCACACCTATGTTTATGAAGAAACAGATGATTGGTGCACAGGCATACCTTGTCACGGACATAAAGGCCACTCGGGTCCTCATTGAAGAAGTAAGGCAAGAGCTGTATCGCTGCTGTGGTCTCCAGTCCTAGTAAAATAAAGCAATGATCTTACTACACTTGCTGATTTTATTACAAAATACATTAGAGAAAGGGAAGGAATAAGAGCAAATCCCTCCCGTCTGTCCAGAGCCGCTAGAGCCTCCCGTCTGTCCAGAGCCGCTAGAGTCTGCCGTCTGTCCAGAGCCGCTAGAGTCTCCCGTCTGTCCAGAGCCGCTACAGTCTCCCGCCTGTCATGAGCCGCCAGAGTCTCCCATATGTCATGAGCCACCAGAGCCGCCAGTCAGCATGGAGCCGCCAGAGCCGCCAGTCAGCCAGTATCCTCCAGAGCCGCCAGTCAGCCAGGATCTTCCAGAGCCGCCAGTCAGCCAGGATATTCCAGAGCCGCCAGTCAGCCAGGATCTTCCAGAGCCGCCAGTCAGCCAGGATTTTCCAGAGCCGCCAGTCAGCCAGGATCCGCCAGAGCCGCCAGTCAGCCAGGATCCGCCAGAGCCGCCAGTCAGCCAGGATCAGCCAGTGAGCCGTGAACCTGCCTGAGCTACCTCTTAGTCCTGAGCTACCCCTCGGTCCAGAGCTTCCTCAGTAATGAGGCACCCCTCAGTCCAGGTGGGCCCTTTGTTAGGGCTACTAGGCCAAGGTCGGCGGCGAGGGTCGCCACTCAAAGGACGCTAAAAAAGCAGACTAAGACTATGGTGGAGTGGGGTCCACGTCCCGCGCCAGAGCCACCACTGTGGACAGATGCTCACCCAAACCCTCCCCTATGGGTTTAGGTGTGCGGCCTTAGTTATCTTTGTTTTCTTTATTATTTTGGTTAGGCCAGGGTGTGATATGGGTGATTTATGTGTTTTGTCTGTCTAGAGTTTTTTGTAGATTTATGGGGTTGTGTTCAGTTTAGGTGTCTAGGTAAGTCTATGGTTGCCTGGATTGGTTCTCAATCAGAGGCAGGTGTTTATTGTTGTCTCTGATTGGGAACCATATTTAGGCAGCCATATTCTTTGGGTATTTTGTGGGTGATTGTTTCCTGTCTTTGTGTTTTATGCACCAGTTAGGACTTTTTCGGTTTTCACGTTTATTATTTTGTATTCTGTTCATGTTTAGTTCTCTTATTAAAAAAAACATGAACTATAACCACGCTGCGTTTTGGTCCGCCTCTCCTTCCCAGGAAGAAAATCGTGACACACCTTCAGCTGTGGGGTCTTTGTAATGCAGATTTGATAGTTAGATTTTCAATAATGAATGGTTAGCTGTTATGTGACAATTAGGTCAAAAACTATATTTTATTTTTTGGTGTAGATGGCCAAGGAAGTTGCACAGAACTTCCCCAACATCCCAAATTGATATGGAACCTTCAAAAACACATGGAGCAACTGCAGAAATAAATGGCTGAGGATATACTAAAAATGTCTGGTATGTAATGACATTTAATTCAAAGTAATGTGGGACAGCCATATGTTCAGTTCATGCCTATGAGTTCAGAGTTTAAAAAAAGCCTGCATGTGTGCCACTGATGAAGAACCTGGATGTGGCCCAAAGACTGACTGGGTTAGTAACTTTACTTAACATGTTTATAATCTTTTGACAACAGTGACGGCATATAAGACAATTTATGATATAACACAATGGATGGCTAATTCGTCATTCTGCATTGATATTTGATATTATATATAACTTGTTACACTTTGTTTTGTTTTGATTGAATGTTTTCCATGCCAACTGAGGTTCCATGTGCTGTGCCTCGGAATGAAGACAAAGGAGTTCAACAAAGTAAAGAACACAATCTGGAAGTGCAGTCTTTGTTGTTGAAAATGTCTGCTCTACCCCATCCACACTGAAGAGGCTCTGACATGTACATCAACCAGGGATAAAGAGAAAGTTAACACTGACATGTACATCAACCAGGGATAAAGAGAAAGTTAACACTGACATGTACATCAACCAGGGATAAAGAGAAAGTTAACACTGACATGTACATCAACCAGGGATAAAGATAACGTTAACACTGACATGTACATCAACCAGGGATAAAGATAACGTTAACACTGACATGTACATCAACCAGGGATAAAGAGAAAGTTAACACTGACATGTACATCAACCAGGGATAAAGATAACGTTAACACTGACATGTACATCAACCAGGGATAAAGATAACGTTAACACTGACATGTACATCAACCAGGGATAAAGATAACGTTAACACTGACATGTACATCAACCAGGGATAAAGAGAAAGTTAACATGGTGAAACGTTTCATACTTATTTGAAGTTAAGTGTCGGTTGACATGTTGGAAAAGATTAAAGGTCTACAATTTCTGTTAAATTTGTCAATGTTACATTTTTAATCATTGATTTTCTGGCCACCATTACTGTGGTTACATGTTCAGTATATGTATTGACCAGCAAACCCACTGCAGCCTACCTCACCAGCTAACTCTCCATCCCTGTTCAGTATTTGTATTGACCAGCAAACCCACTGCAGCCTACCTCACTAGCTCACTCTCCATCCCTGCTTTGGACAATTAATAGTATGACTCTCGTACTTTGCTATTTTATTTTATGGTTGATATTAACGATAAAAGGAGATATTATCTGTCTCTCTCCTACAGGGAAAATAAGTACTTAGAACTACCAATTTTTGCAGATAAACATTCAAGAAAAGGGTAAACACAACACTGGACTGAACCCCATAACTGTCCAACTAATATTAATGTGCAACAATATAGAAGAGACATGACTAGAGGTTATGCAATATGGGTGTATGCTGCATGCTTCTTAGGTGTGTAATTGACATGACCAAGGAGCTATTGCAAATTTGAAACTGTGAAAAATGTACGTTACACCTTGTGATTTTACACTACACAAACAAGAGGGTGCAATATGGAAGTAGTCAGCAGACAATAGGTCACACGACCAAGGAGCTATTGAATTTTTTATTTAAAAAATAAATAATGTAAAACCATGTGAGATGAAAATGGACAAACTAAAGGGTGTGCAATATAGAAGGGTAGTCAGTGGACATTCTGAACCTTGTTTGAAGTCAGTAGATCACATGACCAAGGAACTATTGAAATTTGAATGTAAAAAAAGTTTGTACTTCGTAACTAATTCAACTAGGAATACAAAATGTTGCTCACATTTCCACATGTTTATTAGCTTTGGAAAGCGAATTAATGTCCAAATCGTGAAAATAAGAACTGTGCAATGTTGTGCGCAATATTTCCAACATCATGACACTTATTTGGAGTCTGTGGCTCAAGTGGTTTGAACGATATTTAGGTTTGAAAGCGCTAATATCTGTTGAATATCCAACTTGAAACTGTCTTTTGCTCGGTAGTTACACTGGCATACAAACTCGGTAGCATAGAGTTGATAATCCATATGACGCTGGAAATAGTGCATTCTGGGTAGTTTAGAAGATTTCCCGAAATAAGTTAATAAATATGTAATAACGCAAAAACATAACTGTTTGTACTTATAGGTAACCATAAAGTGACTACAACTAGCTTACTAAGTATTTAACCACACTGTATTGTTACACTGGTGAGTAAAAACTTCCTACACTTTAACTTACATTTTACTCAACTACGTTACCCCCTCCAGTCAGCAGAGGGCGGTCTGGGAATTTAAGGCGACGCTGTTGGTGTGACGTATAATCTAGTGGACGGAACACTTCTTTCAGCAGCAGCAACAGTTGGTCAGACACCTCGGTAGCTTGCTAGACGAAATAGACGAACCAATAAAGCTCTTTAGACGCTTTCGTGTTTATTAGCCACTGTATTTTAAACTCACTACTGTCGTCTACTTAGTTATCCGATTTAATTTCACATTTACGGTGTTGTTATTAGTCAGCTAGCGGTCTGGTTAAGTTAGCATTAGCCTAGCTGGCTAACATCTCCGACCATGAGTTCACTAAGCTACTCTCCTCCTGATAAAGAAGAGGTGGTCTGCTGGATGGAGAAAGAATCTCTGGTGAAAGAGGAGGAGGAAGTTACAATACAAAAACAAGTAGAGGGTGAGGCTGTTACGGTGAAAGAAGAAGAGAAAGACGTTTCAGTGAAAGAAGAGGAAGACGCGTTCAGAGTGAAAGAGGAGGAGGATGTTACAGTAAAAGAAGAGGAGAATGCAGTTTTTGGAGTGAAAGAGGAGGAGGGGGAGGTGACTGTCACATCCAAAAAGGAGGAGGAAGAAGACGAGGAAACTGGATATCTGGGCCCGGTTTCCCAAACGCATCTTCAGGCGTCCAATGGTTCTAACAATGAATTTAGCCGTAAGATGGTTTTGAGAAACCGGGGCCTGATTAACACTAGTAAGTACTGTCTTAAATACAAAGGCACAAACTCTACAGTTGTTGAACTGATGGGTGGTGTTAAAGGGGAAATCTGCAATGCTACATCCATTTTTATTTTATTTTTAACTTTTACATTATTTATTTATAGTCGTTGATTCTTGAAGAATATAACACATGTCTCATGAGCTTAGTTCAACTGTTGTACTCCTTCAGAACCTCTAATAATACAAAGACTGCCCATCCATGAGGTGAAAATTATAGTTTAATTTCGAGGCTATATAGTATATTCTAGATTTCATCCACGATGTCATAATGATAGTTTAACCAGGTTTATAGGCTATATAGTATATTCTAGAATTCATCCATGAGGTCATAATGATAGTTTAACCAGGTTTCTAGGATATATAGTATATTCTAGAATTCATCCATGATGTCATAATGATAGTTTAACCAGGTTTCTTGGCTATATAGTATATTCTCGAATTCATCCATGATGTCATAATGATAGTTTAACCAGGTTTCTCGGCTATATAGTATATTCTAGAATGACCAGTGTAGATTTCCTGTGGAGGTCAAATTGTTAGAGCTGTTGATAAGTCATTGTATAATATTCAGCCAGTTTATTTTCATGCCATTACATCAATATAGTCTAACCAGAAGAGAAAAGACTCTAACCGAACCACCTCCTCCTGGTGGCCTTTGTAAATTCTGAAGTTGTTGGTAATAGGCTACACAAGTAGTCGGCAACCTACATTTGGAGTGCAAATATATCTTACCATTTCTACTGATCTGGTGCCAGTTATGATTTTCATATGCACATTTTCGTGGAACAGTTTAATTTAATTTATAATAGTATCTCAAAATCATTGTCTGTGATTAATCTACATTCTATCTAAATCTAAATTAAAATGATAAGTAACTTTTATTGCCATTGCCAACTATGTAAACAAATAGTCTACATAAAGCCAACAAATAAATATACTATAAATCACATGGCCTGTCTACAATGAACTTGAAACATTGTATGAAATATTCTGGGCTCTCAGTTTCCCGCGCCAGTGAGTTTGGGACAGACACAGTTGTCGGCTATTTGTGAAAGGGATAAGAAGTAATCAGGTATTTTATGACATTTCCCCTGGATCAGAGCATTATATTTTTCCCTTTCGTGCCGAGTGGTTATCGAAAGGGCGAGAGCTGGAAATATTTTTCAAATACTTTGAGGAACTATTCTCATTTGCAATTGATTTTGATTAGACTTTGTTTAGACTGTAAACTCTCCTTCCAGACTCATATCAAACATCTCCAATCTAAAATCAAATCTAGAGTCGGCTTTCTATTCCGCAACAAAGCCTCCTTCACTCACGCCGCCAAACTTACCCTAGTAAAACTGACTATCCTACCGATCCTCGACTTCAGCGATGTCATCTACAAAATAGCTTCCAATACTCTACTCAGCAAACTGGATGCAGTTTATCACAGTGCCATCCGTTTTGTTACTAAAGCACCTTATACCACCCACCACTGCGACCTGTATGCTCTAGTCGGCTGGCCCTCGCTACATATTCGTCGCCAGACCCACTGGCTCCAGGTCATCTACAAGTCCATGCTAGGTAAAGCTCCGCCTTATCTCAGTTCACTGGTCACGATGGCAACACCCACCCGTAGCACGCGCTCCAGCAGGTGTATCTCACTGATCATCCCTAAAGCCAACATCTCATTTGGCCACCTTTCGTTCCAGTTCCAGCCGCCTGTGACTGGAACGAATTGCAAAAATCGCTGAAGTTTGAGACTTTTATCTCTCTCACCAACTTTAAACATCTGCTATCTGAGCAGCTAACCGATCGCTGCAGCTGTACATAGTCTATCGGTAAATAGCCCACCCAATTTACCTACCTCATCCCCATACTGTTTATATTTATTTACTTTTCTGCTCTTTTGCACACCAATATACTGTACATGACCATCTGATCATTTATCACTCCAGTGTTAATCTGCAAAATTGTAATTATTCGCCTACCTCCTCATGCCTTTTGCACACACTATATATAGACTCTTTTTTTTATTTTTTTCTACTGTGTTATTGACTTGTTAATTGTTTACTCCATGTGTAACTGTGTTGTCTGTTCACACTGCTATGCTTTATCTTGGCCAGGTCGCAGTTGTAAATGAGAACTTGTTCTCAACTAGCCTACCTGGTTAAATAAAGGTGAAATAAAATAAAAAATACTTTGTTTACTTGCTGTTTGAGGTGAAAATAAATTTGCTTTGAGAAGCTCCTCAGCTCATTAGTGGTGGTGCGTTAAGACAATCAGAAATACTATCAGACATCCCAAAATGGGCACATTTATAGGCCTACATTTGCACGCAGGCCAGGTAGACTAGTTGTGTGTGCATCGCCCTCATGCTGAGCAAATACAGAAAGGGGCCTTTTTTGGAGACCAAAGGTCGTCTGCCACACTGCTTAGGTTTTGACTGTCTTAAGACAATTGTAAAATAATTTAACAGACGTCAATTGTTGTACAACTTCATGGGGATGCTCTGGGCATCACCTTTTACCTCAAATAAACAGTAGAGTTCTGGTGTTGTGGGCCTTTAACCATCTGTCTGACCTTGTTGTTCACACAGGAGAAAGATGTGACTATCGTGGATCCTATGGGGAGCCTCAACAACATCATGAGGAAGAGAAAAGTCTCTCCAGATTAGAACTCCTCAAGAAAAACCAGCAGAGACCCACCGGGAAGAAATTTAACTTTGGGAAAGGTTGCAAATCTTCATCAGAACTTAAATTACACCAGCGAGTACACTCAGGAGAGAAATCTCACTGCTGCTCTGACTATGGTAAAAGATTCAACTCTTCAGTAAAACTTAAAATACATCAAAGATTACACACAAGAGACAAACCATATGGCTGTGCTCAGTGTGGGAAGAGTTTTGCAAAATCTAGCCATCTGACACTACACCAGAGAACACACACAGGAGAGAAACCGTATAGCTGTGATGAATGTGGGAAGAGTTTTACTTCATCTAGCTATCTCATTATACACCGGAGAACACACACAGGAGAGAAACCTTGTGGCTGTGATCAATGTGGGAAGAGTTTTTCTTCATCTAGCTATCTCATTGTACACAAGAGAACACACACAGGAGAGAAACCTTATAGCTGTGATCAATGTGGGAAGAGTTTTACTTCATCTGGCCAGCTGACTTTACACCAGAGAACACACACAGGAGAGAAATTGTATAGCTGTGATCAATGTGGGAAGAGTTTTACTAGATCTGACCATCTGACTTTACACCAGAGAATACACACAGGAGAGAAATCTTATAGCTGTGATCAATGTGGGAAGAGTTTTACTAGATCTGACCATCTGACTTTACACCAGAGAATACACACAGGAGAGAAATCCTATAGCTGTGATCAATGTGGGAAGAGTTTTACTAGATCTGACCATCTGACTTTACACCAGAGAATACACACAGGAGAGAAACCTTTTAGCTGTGAACAATGTGGAAAGAGTTTTACGACATCTAGCTATCTGACTATACACCAGCGGATACACACAGGAGAGAAACCTTATAGCTGTAATCAATGTTGGAAGAAGTACTCTGATAAAAGATCTCTGATTAAACATCAGAAACTACATGAAGGAGTTGTTTCATGATATCAATGAAATGTCACAATGTGGAATGTTTTAACATTGTTGGATTATTTTAATAATGTCACAATGTAGAACCCTAAACGTTTTCCCCCGGTTCTATTAATTTCAACATTAAATGGATATTAGCCTCAGGGGAAAAATCTAGGCTCTGAATTGAAAGAGTACTATTTATGAGATTTAACAAACAGTGACAAAAAAAGAGTTGTGTTACACTTACCACGTTGGCCACCCACTTGAATCAACATGTAGCCAGCTGTTTTCTACAAGTTGTCCTCTAACCAGTGATGTACACATTATTCCCAGATTCCGTGTGGTTTTTGCTGCGTTAGTTTCAACAGGACGTGCAACCTCATCTCCCTCCTTTCGCACAATTGATTTCAACATTATATCGATGAGTGATGACAAATAAGTTTTGCGTTCCTTTGTTTAGCGACCCCTAAATTTAAATGCATCACTCCAAAATGTAGCTGACTGTCTTCTGAAGGTTGTCCTCTAACCAGTGAGGTGAAATATATCTCCCATTTCCATTAGTTTTTTTAGTTGTGTTCGTTTCAACATCACGTACAACCTGATTCCCCCCTAATTGATATCAGCGTTTCTGGTGCTTGTGCAGTTTATTTCAGGTGCTTGTTTAAGAAAAATTCAAGTAATATGATTATTGTGGCAGATGTTTGTGTATATATAGGCGTTCAATATATCACAAACTGTTTCTGCATATTGGTTATTGATAATGGAATTTATATGTTTAAGGTAATGACTAAAGGATTCCACCCTGAAACGTATAACTGTGTAAAGAATTAGAATTAAGACTGTAATTCTCTAATGTGTGTGCGTAGGACAAGTTAAGACTTTACTATTTAGAAATTCAAGTGAGACATTCAAGGAAATTAGGAACTGTTAACAGACAGCTTGTGACAGACAACTTGTGACCACTGTAAAACTGATAACAGGAAGGAGGTCTCCCCACCCAGGGAGGGGAGAAACCGTTAGGCATGCAGTAGATTATGTAACATGTTTCAGGATATGATAAGCAATGTATGTGTTGGAGAATACTTGTAAACAGCATTGACAGTGTTTGAGAAGAGTAGGGGTATTTATATGACCAAATGTGAGGTATAAAAGGCTATGTGCTTGTATGATTTTCGGAGCTCTCTGAATAAAGAACTTACCTGTTGCAGAAATTCTGGGACTTTGTCCAATTCTTCTATGAAGGGGCCGTACAACCCCCAGCAGTCTGACTGGGGAATTGGTCAAAGTAGATCGTGAGTTTTGGGTTCATATCATTGGAACTAGACATTCTTGTGACAGTTATTGATTTGGAAACTTGGGGAGGGGGGGGGGGGTGAGAAGAAAAAAACAATTAATTGGAAAGACATTGAAAAGAAGGCTATGCCCAACGTCCAATAAGCGTTCGGTTGTAGTTGAATGTGAAAGTTGAAAATGTTTTTTTTTTTCAATGACTTTAAAACAACTTAATTTCAAGGTACTTGCAGCCTATACACATGGACGCAGTATGATAAATTAGTTTATAATCAATTTATTAACAATCCTACATCACTCCAGCATTTCTTGACTACACTCAAGTGTTAATTGTCTTTATTCCACTACTGAAGAAGCATGACTCAAATCACCTCATATTTCAAACATTCGTTTTATTATTCCATGCCTCACCCTTAAGTTAATTATTGCCAATACATATATACATACATATATACATATTCATATTTATAATTAATGTAACATTTAGTATTCATAATTATTTATGCAACCAACTGACAATTTTTGGGTACAATTATATTGACATTGTGGGATCATTCTCAGATGTGCCAACCAAAATGTACTAGAGCATGATATTGGAGACTGGGCCCCGATCCTTCAACATGCCTATCGAGTGAACCCTGAGAAGAGAGAGAGAAGCTCTGCAGTGAGGTATAGAGTTACTACGGATATTGCAGGGGTTTCCTTTTGAACTCAGACATGTCCGTGGTAAGGACAAATTGGTTGCTGATTGTTTCAAGGGTGGGCAGTGCATTTCCATGGATCACAATTTATTTTCACACATTTTTCTGTATTGGAGATGAGTTTTGATTGGACTCGTTCTAAGGGGACAAGAGTTCTAGAAGCTAGTGAGTTTTAGAAGACGAGAGTTCTAGAAGCTAGTATGTTTTTAGGAAGACGGGAGTTCTAGAAGCTAGTGTGTTTTTAGGAAGACGGGAGTTCTAGAAGCTTGTGGGGAAAAATGTTTTTTTCTTGTTTTTAATTGTTGACAGCCAGTCGACACCATGTTTATATTTTAGAAGGTGAAGCATTGTAGTTGATTATTATGTGAAATGGAAGTTGTTTTCTTTTGGTGGTAAGCAAACTTGTCCAACAAAATTATAGGACATAAACTCAGCAAAAAAAGAAACATCCTCTCACTATCAACTGCATTTATTTTCAGCAAACTTAACATGTGTAAACATTTGTATGAACATAAGATTCAACAACTGATACAAACTGAACAAGATCCTCAGACATGTGACTAACAGAAATTGAATAATATGTCCATGAACAAAGAGGGGGTCAAAATCAAAAGTAACAGTCAGTATCTGGTGTGGCCACCAGCTGCATTAAGTACTGCAGTGCATCTCCTCCTCATGGATTGCACCAGATTTGCCAGTTCTTGCTGTGAGATGTTACCCCACTCTTCCACCAAGGCAACTGCAAATTCCCATACATTTCTGGGGGGAATGGGGAATGGCCCTAGCCCTCACCCGCCAATCCAACAGGTCCCAGACGTTCTCAATGGGATTGAGATCCGGACCCTTCGCTGGCCATGGCAGAACACTGACATTCCTGTCTTGCAGGAAATCATGCACAGAACGAGCAGTATGGCTGGTGGCATTGTCATGTTAGGATGACTGGCAGAGATGCTAGGAAAAGCCATATCTCAGACTAGCCAATAAAGAGAAAAGTTTAAGATGGGCAAAGTAACAGACACTGGACAGAGGAACTCTGCCTAGAAGGCCAGCATCCCGGAGTCTCCTCTTCACTGTTGACGTTGAGACTGGTGTTTTGTGGGTACTATTTCATGAACGCTACCAGTTGAGGACTTGTCTGTTTCTCAAAAAAAGTTAACGGGTCTGAATACTCTCCAAAATATATGACCAAGCTGGAAGTGGAAACGCCAGCCCAGCCACAATCCTAGATGTTCACTGATGATCAACCTCCTCCTTCACATCTGACTCCTGATGATCAACCTCCTCCTTCACATCTGACTCCAGTGATCAATCCAGAGCGTCTTCTTTCTTGGGGGAATCCCGATGCACGACGTCATCCAATAGGCCGTCATCACCACCACCGCCCACAAGTTAATTGACATTCAGTTTAGCAATGGGAAGAGCATTACCAATACGTCCTGTCTGGTAACTTGTCTCATTTAATGGATTTACATTGGCAGGTGCACAGGAAGAATCCCCATGAATTAAAACGCAGTTGATCTTAAACTGTGAAACACTTATGGAAGTCTTTATCAAAGTCCGTTGCCTGTGATGTTGAGACAAAATTCAGAAATTATTCAGCACAACGGCAGAGTCATGTCTGAAGTGTAAAACTACCAATGACTCAATAATCCTTCTGGGAATGTTATGACGTCATAAAGTTATGGGCGGAGTTAGAAAGTTGGCTGTCAGAAGTACAGTTATACAATGTAAAATGACTTTTAATCCATCTGTCTGCATATTTCAAGACATGGAATATGCGGGTGTGGTGAGATACCCAATGGTTGGATGATACTTTTCTCATCAATCATCTTAAATATTAAAAACTGGAAATCAACCAATCTTAACTCAATGGAAAGTTCAAATTCTTTATTATCTTAAAATGTAAAGTTCTGGGCGATGGAGAGAAATAAAATGGTGCAGTTTGAGGCCACGTTGTGGATAGTGATGCAGGAGCTGGAGATGGGGGTGTGTCAGTGGCAACCTGTCATTCAGGGCAGAGACCCAGATTTTTTGACCCAAGAAATTAAATATATATATATATATATATATAAATATATAAACATGTGGGGGGGCTTGCCTGTTTTGCATGTTATTTTGGCATTAATAAGTGTTGCACATCAGTTGCAAACAATGTAAAAAAAAATATATACATATATATTATATATACCATTGAGTTAATAAATTTGCATACACACATGGTATCTTTTTAGTTTTCATGAGTAAGGCAGCTCCAAATTGCAGGTGTTTCAGCTTAGCTCAGTGCTTTCTGTGGTGGTGGGGCAAGCCAGCAAAAAATAGGAGCACTGCGCTGTAATTGGCACAGTGTTCTGTCACTCATGGGGACACTGTCGTGGTGAAGTTTATGTCCTTAGTAAAGGTAGACATCCAAAATGTCAGGCCTTTGCATCCTGCCATAGAGTTAATATTACAAGTGGCCTTCCAAGAAGGCTCAAGGTCATTGGCCACAGATAAAATTACGTCAAATCACGTTATATGTACGGAAGCTTTGATTGGACTGATCATGCCAACATCTTACTGTTGTGTTGTGCTGTGTCTTGCAGGCATGCATCTAAAAAAATATTGAGGAGGCCCCACCTAGATTGACATGCTAAAATCGCCACTGGGGTGTATTCCAGTGGGTTTGGGCAGATGTGATGTAGTTAATGGAGATGGAGGTGTGTTCTAGTGGGTCTGGGCAGGTGTGATGTAGTTAATGGAGATGGAGGTGTGTTCTAGTGGGTCTGGGCAGGTGTGATGTAGTTAATGGAGATGGAGGTGTGTTCTAGTGGGTCTGGGCAGGTGTGATGTAGATAATGGAGATGGAGGTGTGTTCTAGTGGGTCTGGGCAGGTGTGATGTAGTTAATGGAGATGGAGGTGTGTTCTAGTGGGTCTGGGCAGGTGTGATGTCGGCGTTTGTATGTTTTGTATTGTTTATAAAAGATCAACATTTATTTTTAAAGTCCCAATTCAAAGTTAACCTAATTGTTCTATTTTTGGAGTTGTTACATAAAACCAATCAGAATTCATTAGAATGATAAAGTCAGGTGTGATGTCATATGGAGGACCAGCCTATTCCCTATGATGTAAACTACAACAGAAATAACTTCAAACGTTTTACTTCAAATTTAACCAATCGTTTGCAATCATGACTTGAGTGATTAAAGTAAACCAATGTTTTGGAAATACACAATGCCATCTAACCAACTAATCAAAGAATGGTAGCTATACAGTATGCAGTTATCTTAGCCAGCCAGCTAACGTTAGCTATTTAGCCAAATAGCAATTAGCCTAACCAGTGTAGCCAACCAGCACGGAGACCATTTAGAACCAAACTAACAAAACCTAAACGTGTTTGCAGATCAAAAGATCAGAGACATACAGAATGTATGATCAGAAGTCATTGATCACATGCTGCTGATAAAGTGATACAGGCAGCACACTGCTTTGAAGTTTACTGTTTAGCGATTTGGACGCATGCCTCGTAGCTCCGGTATATAACGTAACATCCATACCGAAAAGTTGACAAAACAAAAAGGAGCAACCATGTTAATTTCCTCTGTTGTTTTGTGCCCACGGCAAGAAGGTACCAGAGCCTACCCTGCTATCGGGTTCCCACTAGATAACACAACCACACAGTTCATGAAAAGCATGAGGTGAAGCTTGAGCTAGATATCGACCTAGTGTGACCATCCTGGTCTCTCAAATCAGTGAGTCAACACAGAAAGGAGCAATGAATGGATAGTTCATTTATTTCCAAAGCTGAAATGATGGGACACACACAGTATGGATGAATGATCAGTAGTGACGGGATATAAATAGCACTCCCACAGCAATTCTCCATTAATCTGCCCTATAATATACTAACAAAAAACAATTGAAATGTCTATCAAAGTCATTGTGATCGTATAGTGGATTTAACAATTCCTACTAATTCCTACTTTACTATAATACAATGATTACATTGTTTCCATGTGTCTCATCTTCACTACATCAGAATAGACTGTCATCCATTTTAGTATCAAAATATATCAAATTAACCTGAAAATTACTCATCTGGTGGTGAAGAAGTATAATACACCTAAAATAACAAAACCGGGTAAATAAACTGGCTGGTGTTCATGAGTTTATAAAACATGTACTTTATACATTTGTCATAAATTACCTGCATTGATGAGACACACAGTGTGGATGAATGATCAGTAGTCGACAGGGTAAAAATAGCACTCCTAAAGAAGATGCATTTTCCAGTTAGATACCAACTTGAAAGAGGGAACTTTAGCATAAAACCCACATGGAAAACTGAGATTCGGCAAGAAACATATAATGAGAGGCTTATTTGACGCCAAACCAACAACAGTAGTTACTAAAACATAAATAGCTAATGTATTATTTAAAAGGTGGATTTTATGATGTAATGTCAACTTTATATATTTCTATACCGGGACTTTTCCATTTTGAACTCACCCACAGCAATTCTCCATAAATCTGCTGTGGATTACCCAGAATCCCGAAATAAATGAATACATATGTGATAACACAAAAACATAACTGGTTGTGCGTATAGGTAACCAGATCTTCAATACAACTCAGTTATTACGTCTTTAACCACACTGTGTTCTTACACTGGTGAGTAAAAACTCATGCTTCCTACACTAACTTTTTGTCTGAACATTATAATATATATTTACGTCACACCAGCGTCATTGTCTTAAAGTCGCACATCTCCATCACAGTCAGAGGTTCAGACAACTGCGTTACCCACTCCAGTCAGCAGATGGCGGTTTGGGAATTTAAGGCGATGCTGCTGGTGTGACCTAAAATCTAGTGGACTGAACGCTTCTTTCAGCGGCAGCAACACTTAGTCAGACACCTCGGTGCTTGCTAGACAAAATAGCCGAACCAATAAAGCTCTTTAGACGCTTTAGTGTATATTACCCACTGTGTTTTAAACCCTCGTATGTCGTCTAGTTAATAATCCTATTTCGTGTTATATTTACGGTGTTGTTGTTATTATTCAGCTGCCGGGCTGGTTAAGTTAGCATTAGCCTAGCTAGCTAACATCTCCGACCATGAGTTCACTAAGTTACTCTCTTCCTGCTAAAGAAGAGGCGGTCTGCTGGACTGAGAAAGAAGTTCTCGTCAAAGAGGAGGAGGAAGAGAAGGATGTTACAATACAAAAACAAGTAGAGGGTGGGGCTGTTACAGGGAAAGAAGAAGAGAAAGACGTTACAGTGAAAGAAGAGGCGTTCAGAGTGAAAGAGGAGGAGGATGTTACAGTAAAAGATGAGGAGGATTCAATTGTTGAAGTGGAAGAGGAGGGGGAGATTACGGACTCATCGGAAGAGGAAGAAGAGGAGGAAACTGGATATCTGGGCCCGATTTCCCAAACGCAATTTAAGGCATCCAGTGGTTCTAAATATGAACTTAGCCATAAGATGGTTTTGAGAAACCGGGCCGTGATTACCACTGGTAAGTACTGTCTTATATACAGAGGTACAAACTCTGCAGTTGTTGAACTGATGTTTGGTGTTAAAGGGGAAATCTGCAATTGCTACATCCATATTTTGACTTTTAAATTATTTATTTATAGCCATTGATTATTGAAGAATATAATACATGCCTAATGAGCTTAGTTCAACTGTTATACCCCATCAGAACCCAAAATAAGCTTTTTTTTACTCCAATGTTTAGAAAAAATGTAAATCAACAGCCTCAACATGGTTAAAACTATAATGTTGATATCTTGGATGGTCAGTCCTTGCATCCATAGATCTGTCTATGAATTTGAGAGTAGTTACATTTCTCCAGGCCCACCATCATCTAATTACCAAAACACTTGTGGAATGACTGCTTTGTTATTGTTTCAACTGCAGATTGGTTGATTGATGTGTGGCTTTTTAAAAGGGAACCTAGTATTTAAACAGCAACAAAATGGCTGTTTGGAAAACAGCTGAGGGATGGGGGCTGTAGAAATATAACCACTCTCAAATTCATAGAGAAAGCTATTGTAGCAACCGTAAACCAACACCTAGCTACCTCGTCAAGTTCAGACATCTTGGCATAACAGTTATAAGGTGTTGACTTGACAGTCGCTGGAACCAGGTTTGAGTTCAGCTCAGGGCTACCCCCAGAATTCACTACACTATGAATATAAGGACTGGCCATGCATGAGGTCATAATGATAGTTTAACCCGGTTTCTAGGCTATATAGTATATTCTAGAATTCATCCATGATGTCATAATGATAGTTTAACCAGGTTTATAGGCTATATAGTATATTCTAGAATATCCAGTGAAGATTTAATGTGGAGGCAAATTATTATAGCTGTTGATAAGTCATTGTATAATATTCAGCCAATTTTTTTTCATGCCCTTACATTAAAGGCAAGACATACCTAGATTCAATTACATTCATGAATTGGTTTGAAACCTTTGTTTTAAACCCTTCTCAAAGTTGGTGCCTTGACGGATTTGTAAAAAATGGTTTATCTTGAAACACAGTTTTTTATTTAATTTAAATGTAACCTTTATTTAACTAGGCAAGTCAGTTAAGAACAAATTCTTATTTACAATGACTGCCCACTCCGGACGATGCTGGGCCAATTGTGCGCCGCCCTATGGGACTCCCAATCACGGCCGGTTGTGATCCAGCCTGGATTTGATCCAGGGTGTCTGTAGTGACACCTCAAGCACTGAGATGCAGTGTCCTCTGCGCCACTCGGGAGCCCCAAAATCATGTTCTAGTGCTGTCCCCAACTAAAATACATCTTGGTCAACCAAGAGTCATCTGTTTCTACCAATCACCCCATGTGTTTTTATAAAATCAAATATACATACTGAACTTGTCTGATGCTTTAAGCATTCTGTTTGATCAAATAATTAAGACACACAAATGACTCGAAGTCATAACTAGAGGGAGCCGGTCGTCAACATAACCCGACCAGAGGGAGCCGCTCGTCAACACAACCTGACCAGAGGGAGCCGCTCGTCAACACAACCTGACCAGAGGGAGCCGCTCGTCAACACAACCTGACCAGAGGGAGCCGCTCGTCAACACAACCTGACCAGAGGGAGCCGCTCGTCAACACAACCTGACCAGAGGGAGCCGCTCGTCAACACAACCTGACCAGAGGGAGCCGTTCGTCAACACAACCTGACCAGAGGGAGCCGCTCGTCAACACAACCTGACCAGAGGGAGCCGCTCGTCAACACAACCTGACCAGAGGGAGCCGTTCGTCAACACAACCTGACCAGAGGGAGCCGCTCGTCAACACAACCTGACCAGAGGGAGCCGCTCGTCAACACAACCTGACCAGAGGGAGCCGCTCGTCAACACAACCTGACCAGAGGGAGCCGCTCGTCAACACAACCTGACCAGAGGGAGCCGTTCGTCAACACAACCTGACCAGAGGGAGCCGCTCGTCAACACAACCTGACCAGAGGGAGCCGCTCGTCAACACAACCTGACCAGAGGGAGCCGCTCGTCAACACAACCTGACCAGAGGGAGCCGTTCGTCAACACAACCTGACCAGAGGGAGCCGCTCGTCAACACAACCTGACCAGAGGGAGTCCCCCCTCCGCTGCTGGACTTCGTAAATTCTGCCGTTCTGCTCCTGAAGTTTGCAGTAATAGACTAATAGACTACAGATAGATAGACTAATAGACTAGTAATAGACTACACCAGCAGTCTGCAACCTTTTCCAGTTGGAGTGCCAATTTATCTGACCATTTCTGCTAATCTGTGTGCCAGTTATGATTTTCATATGCACATTTTCATGGAACAGTTTCATTTAATTTATAATAGTATCTCAAAATCATTGTCTGTGATTAATCTACATTCTATCTAAATGAAAATTATACAAATCTAAAAGTAACTTTTATTGCCATTGCCAACTATGTAAAAATAGCCAACATAAAGCCAACAAAGAAAAACAGCTAGAAAATATCCAGATAAAAACAAATCACATTGGATGCGCATGGCCTGTCTACATAGTTGATACACTGTTTAAAGTTCTATCACCTAGGTCGGTCTGAAACTTGATATAAAATATTCTGGGCTCTCAGTTTCCCGCGCCAGTGAGTTTGGGACAGATACAGCTGTCTGCTATTTGTGAAAGGGATAAGAAGCAATCAGGTATTTTATGACATTTTCACTGGATCAGAGGATTACATTTTTCCCTTTCATGTCGAGTGGTTATCAAGAGTGAGATCTGGAAATATTGTACAAATACTTTGAGGAACTATTGTTATTCGCCAATTGATTTTTGTACGACTTTGTTCATACTATCAGACATCCCCAAATAGGTGCATCGCTCTCTGCATCGCTCTATGCCCTCTGTTTGCTAAAACGCAATTTGGTTGCAGAAACTCCTCAATGCTAATGTGGAAATCCCTAGTTATACCAATAACATAGACTTACTGTAGGACCCATAACGTCACCTAACAACAACATAGACTTACTGTAGGACCCATAACGTCACCTAACAACAACATAGACTTACTGTAGGACCCATAACGTCACCTAACAACAACATAGACTTACTGTAGGACCCATAACGTCACCTAACAACAACATAGACTTACTGTAGGACCCATAACGTCACCTAACAACAACATAGACTTACTGTAGGACCCATAACGTCACCTAACAACAACATAGACTTACTGTAGGACCCATAACGTCACCTAACAACAACAATAGACTTACTGTAGGACCCATAACGTCACCTAACAACAACAATAGACTTACTGTAGGACCCATAACGTCACCTAACAACAACATAGACTTACTGTAGGACCCATAACGTCACCTAACAACAACATAGACTTACTGTAGGACCCATAACGTCACCTAACAACAACATAGACTTACTGTAGGACCCATAACGTCACCTAACAACAACAATAGACTTACTGTAGGACCCATAACGTCACCTAACAACAACAACAGACTTACTGTAGGACCCATAACGTCACCTAACAACAACAACAGACTTACTGTAGGACCCATAACGTCACCTAACAACAACAACAGACTTACTGTAGGACCCATAACGTCACCTAACAACAACAACAGACTTACTGTAGGACCCATAACGTCACCTAACAACAACAACAGACTTACTGTAGGACCCATAACGTCACCTAACAACAACAACAGACTTACTGTAGGACCCATAACGTCACCTAACAACAACAACAGACTTACTGTAGGACCCATAACGTCACCTAACAACAACAACAGACTTACTGTAGGACCCATAACGTCACCTAACAACAACAACAGACTTACTGTAGGACCCATAACGTCACCTAACAACAACAACAGACTTACTGTAGGACCCATAACGTCACCTAACAACAACAACAGACTTACTGTAGGACCCATAACGTCACCTAACAACAACAACAGACTTACTGTAGGACCCATAACGTCACCTAACAACAACAACAGACTTACTGTAGGACCCATAACGTCACCTAACAACAACAACAGACTTACTGTAGGACCCATAACGTCACCTAACAACAACAACAGACTTACTGTAGGACCCATAACGTCACCTAACAACAACATATTTCTAGAACAAGACAATATGACTATTGTTGTTCACTTGACTGTCTTAAGACAAGTGTCAAATATTGAACATTCATTACAAACGTCATTGTTTGTACAACGACTACGCTGTTGGCATCACATTTTTACAGTATATTTTTGCTGTTGTGGGCCTTAAACCATCTGTCCGACTTTTTGTTCACACAGGAGAGAGACATGACTATCGTGGATCCTCCAGGGGACTTCAACAACCTCATGATGCTGACGAGGCAGAGAAGAGTCTCTCCACATTGAAACACCTCAAGAAACACCAGCAAAGACCCACAGGGAAGAAATCTCACTTCTGCTCTGACTGTGGGAAGAGTTACTCAAGATCAGATTCACTTAAACTACATAAGAGAATACACACAGGAGAGAAACCTTATAGCTGTGATCAATGTGGGAAGAGTTTTACTACATCTAGCTCTCTGACTTCACACCAGAGAACACACACAGGAGAGAAGCCTTATAGCTGTGATCAATGTGGGATGAGTTTTACTACATCAAGCCATCTGATTCGACACGAGAGAACACACACAGGAGAGAAACCTTATAGCTGTGATCAATGTGGGAGGAGTTTTACTACATCAAGTCATCTGATTCGACACCAGAGAACACACACAGGAGAGAAGCCTTATAGCTGTGATCAATGTGGGAAGAGTTTTACGACATCTAGCTCTCTGACTATACACCAGAGAACACACACTGGAGAGACATCTTATAGCTGTGATCAATGTGGGATGAGTTTTACTACATCAAGCCATCTGATTCAACACCAGAGAACACACACAGGAGAGAAACCTTATAGCTGTGATCAATGTGGGAAGAGTTTTACTTCATCTAGCTATCTGACTATACACCAGAGAAGACACACAGGAGAGAAATCTTATAGCTGTGATCAATGTGGGATGAGATACTCTGATAAAAGATCTCTGATCAAACATCAGAAAATACATTCATGAAGGAGTTGTTTCATGATATCAATGAAATAATGTCACAATGTAGAATTTATTAACATTGTAGTAGGAGTATTTAATGATGTTACAATGTAGAATGTTTTAACATTGTAGTAGGAGTATTTTAATGATGTCACAATGTAGAATGTTTTAACATTGTAGTAGGAGTATTTTAATGATGTCACAATGTAGAATGTTTTAACTTCTTATGGTATAGGGGACGCTTGCATCCCACTTGAAAAAAAACAGGGAAAATGCAGTGCGGCAAATTCAAATGATATCAAATCAAACGTTCATTAAATCACACATGTAAGATACTCAATTAAAGCTACACTCGTTGTGAATCCAGCCAACGTGTCAGATTTTAAAAAGCTTTTCGGCGAAAGCATTAAGAAGCTATTATCTGATTATAGCACTATGTCAATAAAGAGGGTAGTATATTTCAAACCTGCAGGCACTACACAAAACGCTGAAATAAAATATAAAACATGCATTACCTTTGACTTCTTTTGTTGGCAATCCAATATGTCCCATAAACATCACAATTGGTCCTTTTTTTTCGATTCATTCCGTCCATATATACCCCAAATGTCCATTTATAAAGCGCGTTTGATCCAGAAAAAAACAGCTTACAAAAACAACGTCACTACAAAACATTTCAAAAGTTGCCTATAAACTGCCAAAATATTTCAAACTACTTTTGTAATACAACTTTAGGTATTTTTAATCGTTAATAATCGATCAAATTGTAGACGGGGCAATCTGTATTCAATACAGCAAGTAAACAAACCATGCTCCTTTTTACGTCTTGCGCAACTCTCAATAGGGTAACCTTGTTCCAGGATGTGCTTCTTCTTCTTTGCACAAATGAATAACCTCAACCAAATTCCAAAGACTGGTGACATCCAGTGGAAGTGGTAGGAACTGTAAAATGGTTCCTATCAAATATCCCTTGGCAAAGACAACAGAGGGAACGGTCAGAGGCAAAAAAACAAGTGAAAATGCTGCCCCCTATACCCATTGTAGTAGGAGTATTTTAATGATGTCACAGTGTAGAATGTTTTAACATTGTAGTAGAAGTATTTTAATGATGTTCTACCTTATCGTTTGCCCTGTTCAATTGATTGCAGAATGATATGGATATTAGCCTCAGGGGAAAATCTAGGCTCTGAATTGAAAGAGTATTATTTAACAAAAAGTGACTAACAAAAAAACAGCTGTGTTACACTTACTGCGTTGGTGACCCACTTTAATCAAAATGCAGAACTTCAAAATGTAGCTAGCTGTTTTCTACAAGTTGAAAAAGCTGCTTGTTTAAAAAAAGACATGTAATATGATAATTGTTGCAGATGTTTGTGTGTATACACACATGAAAGCAGTATAATAAATTGGACTATAAATAATTTTATTAACAATCTGACATTTCTCCAGTATTTCTTTACAACATTCAAGTGCTAATTGTCTTTATTCCACTACTGAAGAAGCATGTCTCAAATCACCTCATATTTCAAACATTCAGCCTGACAAAATACATGTTTTATTATTCCATGCCTCACCATTAAGTGAAGTATTGCCAATACATATTAACAAAGGGGTGTACATTTGGTTTTGATTTCCATATTTACAATTTGTAAAATAACATTTGAAAAATATTTTTAAAAGTTTTCTGTTGGTTGTGAGCAAACTTGTCCAACAGAAATATAGGATATATTTTTCTTAAGGGCGAAGGTGTTACAGGCTTTGGTTTTTCCATTTATGTTTTGAGGTTGAACTTTATCACGTATAGCTTGTTAGCACGTAGGACGCACTGATTGGTGTCACCTCCTTAGTCAGTATGTGTTACACCTGTGCTGGCTTTTCCATCTCGTTAGTGGGAAGGTGTTTCACCTGAGCTGGTCCAGGTTCTATTTAAGAGTGTCTGGCCCAGTGCTCCAGTTGTCTTGATAGATGTGGAGAGTCAACACCTTTAGTTGCTCCACCTTTTTGGTTGGCTTCCTGTCTAAGTTTGGTGTTGAAGGTAGGGGGTAGGGGGGTACCACATTTCCCCCTCAAGCTGGACGCCATTTTTGTTTCTTTCTTGTTGACGGAGCTTGCTCGTCCGGTTATACACCCGTCCGGTTACCTCCTGCGGGTGTTCTTCTCGTATAAGGCGAGAAGCGTAATGGTGTGGTCTAACGCGGGTCCTCGGGCGGAACAGCTGCCGTGGCATTTTGGCCATGCGGCCAAGTGGCTGCGTGCGCACCCCGAGGTTGAAGTTGCCCGAGTAGGTTTAGACCACAGGCACCTGTACGAGGAGGTCAGGCAGGCAGGAAGTCCTGCGCCTGTAGCGGGCATCTCGTCAGTGGTCTGGGAGGGAGTGCAGGCGCGGGGCCTGGACAATAGGCTCAAGGACCTGAATTGGTTGGGCCTCCATAAGTGCTTGCCGGTACGTGCCATCTTGTACCGGTATAGTTTGGTGCAATCCCCCACCTGTCCAAGATCCTCTTGTGGCAGGGAGGAGACTGTGCGCCATGCCTTTTGGGACTGTGCCTTTGCCGGACTAGTCTGGGCTAGGGCACGGGTAATGCTAGGTGTGGTTAGGAGTGATTTTGTTTTGACATGGGCTAGGCTAGAGAGAGGCGTAGGGAGAGCAAAGGGAACGGATAGGGACAGGTTTCTGCTCTGGCTTCTCATGAGTCTCTTTAAAAAGGGACTGTGGGAAGCCAGGCAGAATTTAGTCAAGACAGGGAGAGATTGGGGGGTGGAAGGGATAGTGAGAAGGGTGGAAGGTGATTTGAGGGGGAAGATGAAGAGGGAGGAGAGGAAGTGGGGGAAGCATGCGGCACGGGAGAGGTGGAAAGGGGGTTTAGGGCTGGGAGTGTTAGAGTGAGTTTGGTAAGGGGATAGATTAGGGAAGGGGAGATAGGGAAAGGGTTAGGTATTGGTTAGGTATGACGGGGAGGGACGATGCTCCCCTGAGGTTTGTTTTTGTTTGATGTTTTTGTAAATACAATTAATTAAGAATGAATGAGAATTATGATTTTGTAATAGTATGAATGGTATTGATTGTAATAAATTATTTTAACCACCTTTTTGGTTGGCTTCCTGTCTAAGTTTGGTGTTGAAGCTTCTTTCTGAAGAGAGCTTTTTTTTTTTTGAAGAAAAATGAATACAAACAAGCAAACCTGGTCGGTTCCGGGGATTGGTATAGCAAATACCGTAAGATTTTCATGGACTGAAAAGGAGATGGAACCTTGGGGCAGGGAAACTTTTGGAAGGACCATATTGATGGGATGCCTCAGGATAGAGGTGAAGGAAGTACTCTGCCTTCAAGGCAACCCAAATGAAAAGGGTTTTGATGTGACGTTTCACAAGCAAGAGAAACATGACGAAGTAATGAAGATGGCAAAGGAAGCGGAGAAAACGGGACCCCTGTGCCATTATGCGGTGACCAGCCTGGCGAAGAACAACTTCAGGGTGGTCACCGTAACCATGTACAATCCGCATGTGAAAGATGAAGAGGTGAGGGCCTTTCTGGGGAGGTACATGGACAATGTCTCCTCAGCGAGGTACCTCAGGGACTCCCTGGGTTTCTGGAACGGGAGGAGAGGTTTCCAGGCGTTACTCAGGGAGTCCCCGAAGAGTGTGGATGGCTACCTCCATCCTCTGGCGATGTTCTCCCTGGGGGCTGACAGGGGAACACTCTACTATGCACGTCAGCCCCCGTTCTGCACGCGTTGTATGGCCTACGGCCATATCCTGGCCTCGTGCAGCGCCAAGAAATGTCGTTTTTGTGGGTCGGAAGAGCACGAGGCCAAGGAGTGTGACGAGCCCAAGGCTTGCCACGGGTGTGGCTCAAGAGCACACCTGTGGCGTGATTGCCCGGCTCGTCACAGGTCATACGCGTCTGCAGCTGGGGGGGAGCGGGGGATGGGGGGAGGAAAGAAAGGACGCGTGCGGATTGCATGGATGGCACAGGGGAAAAGACGGCGCAGGAAGAAGATGGGAAGAAGGATGAGGTGGGAAGAAAGAGGCGAGGAGAAGAAAAGAATGGAACAGAAGGAGAGAAGAAAAAGGGGACGGAAGAAGGTGGGGTAGCTGAGAAGAGGGAGAAGGGGACAGTGGTACGAGAAGGAGTGGAAGAGGGAACGGGGACAGTGACGGAGAAGGAGGGAGGAGTGGATGTGGGAGGGGAGGGGGTGGGAGGGGGGGAGATGGGGGGAAGGAGTGGGGGGACAGCCTGCCAGGCTTCCTCGAGGTCGAAATGAGGGATTTGGTGGAGGGGTTAGTGGGGATGGGACGTTGTGTCTCCCCGCTACCTCCTTCACCAAAGAAGAAAGGGATAAAGAGGGGGAGCTTGGCAGGAAGTGAGAGGGAGGGGGGTGTGGAGGGGGAGGGGGGGGGTTAAGAGAGTGGCGGGGGGGGGGGGGGGGGGAGGGTAATTTGTCCTCCCGGTTTGCCTCAGCCCCTTGCATTTTAGTGGATGACTCCAGTGAGGGGTCGGTGGGTTGTTTGCTAGAGGGATCCCAACTCCTGTTTGGGGAGATGGGGTCCCCTATATGCAGCCCCGAGGCAAACAGGGAGGGGGGGATGGTGGGTGGGGAGGGAGGACCCAACACACTGCCTGGATCATGGGTTGGGATGGAGGACGGGGGGGCGTCAGCAGAGGAGAGGACGTCCCCGCCGGTGGAGATGGACCAGGGGAGCATCGGGTGAGTCTCCTGGTTTTTCTTTGGGTTTTGGGGTTTTTATTTGTTGTAAATATTTAAATGAATAGTTCTGTTTCTTTTTTTAGTCTAAATGTTAGGGGGTTAAGGGATAATGTTAAAAGGAGGGCGGTTTTTTGTTATTTAGAGGGTGTGGGGTTTGATTTCTGTTTTTTACAGGAGGCTCACCTGAGGGATGGTGGGGATGTGTGTAGATTTAAGAGGGAGTGGGATAAGGGGGAATCTTTTTGGGGCATAGGAGGGGTGCACTCAACAGGAGTAGGGATTTTGTGTGGGCATAGAGAGGTTAAAATAGAGAACACTTTTGTAATAATGCAGGGTAGAGTTTTGGGGATAGATGTTAAGTTTAGAGAAGCTAGATATAGGTTAATTGGGGTGTATGGGCCACAGGTGGCGGCAGACAGGAGGGAGATGGTGGACTGTCTGGCGCCCCTGTGTGTTACAAACAGGCACTTGGTGATAGGAGGAGACTTTAATATAGATTTAGGGTTAGGCGGTGATAGCAGTGCAGGTGCCATCTCTGGGCTAATGGCTTGCCATGGTCTGGTTGATGGTGGCCTGCACACTACTCCGGCAATGGTCGGTCCTACATGGCTCAACTCCAGGGGGGTTGCGCGGAGGCTCGACTACATTTTTGTATCCAGGTCTTTGGGTCAGTTGTCTGGGCGGCTGTTGCCTGTTTTCTTCACGGATCACGACGGGGTGTTCCTGCAGGTGGGGTCGCCAGTCTGCCTCTTCGGTAGGGGGTACTGGAAGTTAGATTGGGATATACTGGAGGAGCAGGCTTTCGTTGACGCATTTTTTTGTTTCTTTCGGAGGCTTGACGGCCTCCGGTCCATGTGCGAGGGGGTGTTAGAGTGGTGGGATTTAGTCAAGGGGAGGATAAGGGCTTTTATAATAGGATATTGTAGAAGGAAAAAAAGGGAGGAAAGGAGGGAGGTGGATCGTATCCAAAGGTTAATTGAACTCGAGTACGAGGCAGGCAACCTCGGCGGGTCGATTGACTGGGAGAGATTCGCAGCCCTAAAGGCGCAGCTCAGGGAGCTGCAGGAGCAGAAGGCTCGAGCTTTCCTGGAGCGTGCGCATAGTGGCTTTCTAGAACATAATGAGACTTGTTCCGCTATGTTCTTTAAGTCGGTTAGGGCCAGACAGAGTAGGAAGGTAATGAAGGGAGTTAGGGAAGAAAATGGTAGTATAGTAAGTAAACCAGAGGAAATGGTCAGAGTGACAACTGATCATTTCCAAGGTTTATTTAAGGAAAGGGAAATAGATGTAGAGCAGGGAAACGTGTTTTTAGAACACTTGTCCCGGCGGTTGCCAGAGGACATTAGAGACGTGATGGAGGCCCAGATCTCACTAGAAGATGTTGAGAGCGCTCTTAGGAGGATGGGAAAAGGGAAGGTGCCTGGGATGGATGGGCTGCCGGCTGAGTTTTACCTCAAGTTTTGGGGTATACTTGGACCAGTGGTTCTCGAAGTCTTGAAGGCCATCCTTGAGACGGGGGTCCCGGGGGGATCAATGGCTGTTGGTGTGCTGTCACTTCTTTATAAGAAGGGGGAAGCAACTGACCTTGGCAACTGGCGGCCATTGACCATGCTGTGCGTAGATTACAAGATTCTTGCAAAGGTTTTAGCAGACCGGTTGCGCACAGCCCTTCCCTACGTCGTCCACGAGGATCAGACGTGCGGGGTAGAGGGCCGCTCTATAAGATGGAACCTACAGTTGATCAGGGATTCCATCGCTTGGGTTGAAGATAGAGGGCTGCCTTTAATGGTAGCAGCGCTAGATCAGGCGAAAGCTTTTGATCGCGTGAATAGATCTTTTCTATTCAGGGTGTTAGGTAGATTAGGATTTGGGGAGAAGTTTATAGGATGGATCCGTACTTTATATGTCGGAGCGGGGTGTCGAGTTAGTGTAAATAATCACTTAGGTGACGTTTTTGACCTCTCGTCTGGGGTCAGGCAGGGATGCCCACTCTCGGCTCTCCTCTTCGTTCTGTACATGGAGCCTCTGGGGGCTGCCATTAGGGCAGACACAGGGGTGGAAGGCTTGTTGATCCCTGGAAGCGGTGGG
Organism: Oncorhynchus clarkii lewisi; assembly: GCF_045791955.1. Lineage (NCBI taxonomy): Eukaryota > Metazoa > Chordata > Actinopteri > Salmoniformes > Salmonidae > Oncorhynchus > Oncorhynchus clarkii. Next base: position 28,880,080 of record NC_092159.1, on the reverse strand, counting down.
CTGCGTGTTAAGATGGCGCAGTACGCCGACGACACTTCCTTGCTGTTGTGCAAGGACTCGTGCCTGACAAGGTCCCTTGCCATCTTTGGGGATTTCACCCGAGCGTCGGGAGCAGTTCTGAACCATGCAAAGTCTTCCGTCAAGTTTTTCGGAAGATGGCGCGGTAGAACGGATGTGCCTGGGGGGTTATCTCTCTGTGAAGGGGCCCTGAGGATTCTCGGGGTTCATTTTGAGACCTCCGGCTCAGCGACGCTAAACTGGAACATGCGTATCGCAGTGGTACAGAGGAAGCTAGCAATGTGGAAGGCTAGGTATTTGTCTTTTATGGGCAAAGTCCTGGTCCTAAAGGTGGATGTGTTGCCGTCTCTTTTGTATGTGGCATACATCTATCCATTGCCGGCTTGTCTGAGGAGGCCTCTAGTGAGGCTTGTGTTTCAGTTTATGTGGAGTGGCAGGTGCGAGTGGGTCGCCAGGGCACGCATGATCTGTCCCATCGGGGAGGGAGGTAGGGGGGTACCACATTTCCCCCTCAAGTTGGACGCCATTTTTGTTTCTTTCTTGTTGACGGAGCTTGCTCGTCCGGTTATACACCCGTCCGGTTACCTCCTGCGGGTGTTCTTCTCGTATAAGGCGAGAAGCGTAATGGTGTGGTCTAACGCGGGTCCTCGGGCGGAACAGCTGCCGTGGCATTTTGGCCATGCGGCCAAGTGGCTGCGTGCGCACCCCGAGGTTGAAGTTGCCCGAGTAGGTTTAGACCACAGGCACCTGTACGAGGAGGTCAGGCAGGCAGGGAGTCCTGCGCCTGTAGCGGGCATCTCGTCAGTGGTCTGGGAGGGAGTGCAGGCGCGGGGCCTGGACAATAGGCTCAAGGACCTGAATTGGTTGGGCCTCCATAAGTTCCATCTTGTACCGGTATAGTTTGGTGCAATCCCCCACCTGTCCAAGATCCTCTTGTGGCAGGGAGGAGACTGTGCGCCATGCCTTTTGGGACTGTGCCTTTGCCGGACTAGTCTGGGCTAGGGCACGGGTAATGCTAGGTGTGGTTAGGAGTGATTTTGTTTTGACATGGGCTAGGCTAGAGAGAGGCGTAGGGAGAGCAAAGGGAACGGATAGGGACAGGTTTCTGCTCTGGCTTCTCATGAGTCTCTTTAAAAAGGGACTGTGGGAAGCCAGGCAGAATTTAGTCAAGACAGGGAGAGATTGGGGGGTGGAAGGGATAGTGAGAAGGGTGGAAGGTGATTTGAGGGGGAAGATGAAGAGGGAGGAGAGGAAGTGGGGGAAGCATGCGGCACGGGAGAGGTGGAAAGGGGGTTTAGGGCTGGGAGTGTTAGAGTGAGTTTGGTAAGGGGATAGATTAGGGAAGGGGAGATAGGGAAAGGGTTAGGTATTGGTTAGGTATGACGGGGAGGGACGATGCTCCCCTGAGGTTTGTTTTTGTTTGATGTTTTTGTAAATAGAATTAATTAAGAATGAATGAGAATTATGATTTTGTAATAGTATGAATGGTATTGATTGTAATAAATTATTTTAACCACCTTTTTGGTTTGCTTCCTGTCTTTAAGTTTGGTGTGGGTTTTTCTTTTGTTTGCCTCTTCTTGGGCAGATTTAGTGGGTATCATGGTGGGTGTCTTTTAAGTCCCAGTTGTTACCAGTCAATTTTCAATCGATGCCACCGTAGTGTCTTCCAGAGCCCCTCCTAAAAAACTAGTTATGTTTTGGGTGGATGTAGCATCATATTGTTAATATTTGCAATGCTCTTTAGTCTTTCAGTTGTTTTTTTATCCTCAATATTTGTTTATTTTCATTGTTTTTTCCTGTGAAGCCATTGTGTTGCATCCATGTCTGAAATGTGCTGTATAAATAAAGCTTATTGTAAAACAAATTAACCCAGTGACTGACCAATCAACAGGCTCTTGGTCCCTTTTAGTATGAAAATCGGTATCAATCACACTTTCCCAGCCTGCTGAAGGCGTGGTGGAGTGGTAAACACCACCCCCGGCTCTACCAGGGGCTTGAGGTGGTCTCCCACAGCTCTGCTTATGTCATGTTCTGTGGCCTTGCTGTTCCATTTCTTGACTGCCCCTGCAACACAGAAACACATTTAGTCACATTATATAAAACACTCAAAGTAATGGATATGGAGCATCTATGGCCTCAGTTACACCTGGCACCTAAATGTGACTTCTGTCATCTGATCACTCCAAGCTGCTTTAGGTTCAGATCTACCAGGATGGGCCTTTGACATAGTCTGGACACAGACAGGCCACTGAAAATGCATAAGTAATGTAAAGCGATGGGGTGTTTCTAACTAAATGCTTGTGTTCCTAGCTCCAACAGTGCAGTAATATCTGACTAAATGCTTGTGTTCATAGCTCCAACAGTGCAGTAATATCTAACTTAATGCTTGTGTTTCTAGCTCCAACAGTGCATTAATATCAAACTAAATGGTTGTGTTCATAGCTCCAACAGTGCAGTAATATCTAACTAAATGCTTGTGTTCATAGCTCCAACAGTGCAGTAATATCTATCTAAATGCTTGTGTTCCTAGCTCCAACAGTGCAGTAATATCTAACAATTTCACAACAAATACCTAATACACACAAATCTAAGTAAAGGAATAAGAATATATAAATATATGGACGAGCGATGTCAGAGCGGCATAGACAGATACAGTATAATAGGATAGAATACGGTATATACATATGAGATGAGTAATACATAGACTAAGACACAGTAGAATAGGATAGAATATAGTATATACATATGAGATGAGTAATACATAGACTAAGATACAGTAGAATAGTATAGAATACAGTATTTACATATGAGATGAGTAATGCATAGACTAAGATACAGTAGAATAGAATACAGTATATACATATGAGATGAGTAATGCCAGATATGTAAACATGCGGGAGATCCATGAAGGAAAGATAGTGATGGTGCTCAGTGATGTTGTTGCAAATGGTGGGGAACAACCAATTTTGGCATTTTTAAAATAATTTTACCCCCACATTTTCGATATTGTGATGTCTACAGTGCTGTTGGCTGTTCGTCATTGACCTTGCGTAGGCTTAAACACTGGTATACACTGATTTTTAAGGCCATATTGGGTAAAATGCCATTTTATCTCTGTTCTTTTTTAGTCAGGTCGGTAAATAAATATAAATTACGGTCCCCTTCTCATTTGCTTCTAACAGTACCAAAAATTAGAACAAGTCATGGTAGAAATTGTTTTAGTTACTCAGCTCCGTGGTCCTGGAATTCTCTCCTGAACATTTAAAAATTTGATGATCTAGTTTCGTTGGTGGAGCTTAAACACTTGATCGATGTATATATCATAGAAGAGTGTAATTGTTTTTAGGACAGCTGTTTTTAGTCAAGACTTTCGTGTTTTTAACGTAAAATGTTATTGTTTTACTGTGTGAGTGTTTATAGCTTTGTTTAATGTTGTGTGTCGTGGAAATTTCCTCTATTTACCAAATCATGAGAGCAAACCACACACAAGTCAGAGTTAGTTATCACAAAGTCCATCTTTAATTATATGAGTGTTATCACAACCCTGTGATTCTCAGATCAATTCAGTGTCTATCAATGAATTCTCTGAGAGTCCCTTACACATTGCAGCTGAGATCCTTTAATAGCAAGACACACATAGCCAGACAGCATAGGCATAATTTATCGTTCAACTTTGTCTCCTAAACTATGTTCTTTTCTCAAACTCAGAACCATGAACCAATCCTCCATATCAACAGGCATACATCAAATCCATCCTATCTTGACAAGATCACAGAGACACCCTGGCACACAGACATTGTGGAGCCAAGAGATACACGCTTGACCTCTCCCCTCTCTCCGGCCCAAGCAACTTAGTCTTGACATAGAACAGATACTGCAACCCCGCCACAGTATTATACAAAAATAACATTCTGATGAGAAGTAACTTACAAACATATGATGAATATAAAACATCTTACCTATGTTACCAACCAATTCTGATTATTCCCCAACATGTGTTAGTGTACGTAAGTTGGTTTGTCTGAAACGTTGTTTCCCCTGCTGCTATTGGACCAGGTGTCTCTTGGAAAAGAGATGTTATCTCAATGAGAAAAACCTGTATAAATAAAGGTAAAATAAAAAATACAAATATTGTCGAGTCATGCGTCCTTTGAAACATGACCAGCCAAACTGCGCTTCTTAACAGCTTAACCCGGAAGCCAGATGCACCAATATGTCGGAGGAAACACTGTTCACCTGACGACCGAGGTCAGCCTGCAGGCGCCACAAGGAGTCGCTAGAGTAGTAAAGCCCCCCCCGGCCAAACCCTCCCCTAACCTGGGCAACGCTTGGCCTTTGGTGTGCTGCCCTATGGGACTCCCGATCACAGCAGGTTGTGGTACAGCCCGGGATCAAACCCGGGTCTGTAGTGATTCCTCAAGCCCTTCGATGCAGTACCTTCGACCGCTGCACTACTCGGGTATAACCTTGTTTTTTTTACCAATTCTGATGTTTGTTAAAAGTGTGATTTTGACATTATTACCGTTATATCAACACACTTGACACTCCCAACTATCAATGTCTTTGGCACCGTAGACATCAAGTCACTTGACAATAATGTTTCATACAACGTTGCATTCCATGTTTGAAAGGTCTATAATTTTCATTGAAGACAATCAAAAGTTAACATTCCATAAAATGTTCATTCAAGGCTGAGTCTCAAATAGTCTCCTGTCCATTTTAATAGCCGGGTAATGGCACACATTATAGCAAATACATTTTGGGTCTGAATTAAAGGAGCTACAATCATAATTTAATTACATGTTTTAAATAAAATGTCCATAATATCTGCATTAATAGTGGAATGATCGTGTTTCACAATATTCCTAAACATAAAAGTATATTCTCTATCTTCTATTGTGTTGTTGACTGAATGTTTGTTCATGTGTAACTCTGTGTTGTTGTTTTTGTCGAACTGCTTTGCTTTATCTTGGCCAGGTCACAGTTGTGAATGAGAACTTGTTCTAAACTGCCTACCTGGTTAAATAAAGGAGAAATAAATAACACATAATAATACATAAAAATGTAGGAGCAGTATAGACCTAGTCTGTTCATTATATACATCTACATGATGTATTGTTACACCATGTAGGAGCAGTGTAGACCTAGTCGGTTCATTATATACATCTACATGATGTATTGTTACACCATGTAGGAGCAGTGTAGACCTAGTCTGTTCATTATATACATCTACAGTGCCTTGCGAAAGTATTCGGCCCCCTTAAGTTAATACTTTGTAGCGCCACCTTTTTGTCAGTTTTTGATTTGTTAAAAAAGTTTGAAATATCCAATAAATGTCGTTCCACTTCATGATTGTGTCCCACTTGTTGTTGATTCTTCACAAAAAAATACAGTTTTATATCTTTATGTTTGAAGCCTGAAATGTGGCAAAAGGTTGCAAAGTTCAAGGGGGCCGAATACTTTCGCAAGGCACTGTATTTCAAACTTTTTTAACAAATCAAAAACTGAAAAATTGGGCGTGCAAAATTATTCAGCCCCCTTAAGTTAATACTTTGTAACGCCACCTTTTGCTGTGATTACAGCTGTAAGTCGCTTGGGGTATGTCTCTATCAGTTTTGCACATCGAGAGACTGAAATTTTTTCCCATTCCTCCTTGCAAAACAGCTCGAGCTCAGTGAGGTTGGATGGAGAGCATTTGTGAACAGCAGTTTTCAGTTCTTTCCACAGATTCTCGATTGGATTCAGGTCTGGACTTTGACTTGGCCATTCTAACACCTGGATATGTTTATTTTTGAACCATTCCATTGTAGATTTTGCTTTATGTTTTGGATCATTGTCTTGTTGGAAGACAAATCTCTGTCCCAGTCTCAGGTCTTTTGCAGACTCCATCAGGTTTTCTTCCAGAATGGTCCTGTATTTGGCTCCATCCATCTTCCCATCAATTTTAACCATCTTCCCTGTCCCTGCTGAAGAAAAGCAGGCCCAAACCATGATGCTGCCACCACCATGTTTGACAGTGGGGATGGTGTGTTGCTTTTACGCCAAACATAACGTTTTGCATTGTTGCCAAAAAGTTCAATTTTGGTTTCATCTGACCAGAGCACCTTCTTCCACATGTTTGGTGTGTCTCCCAGGTGGCTTGTGGCAAACTTTAACCGACACTTTTTATGGATATGTTTAAGAAATGGCTTTCTTCTTGCCACTCTTCCATAAAGGCCAGATTTGTGCAATATACGACTGATTGTTGTCCTATGGACAGAGTCTCCCACCTCAGCTGTAGATCTCTGCAGTTCATCCAGAGTGATCATGGGCCTCTTGGCTGCATCTCTGATCAGTCTCCTTGTATGAGCTGAAAGTTTAGAGGGACGGCCAGGTCTTGGTAGATTTGCAGTGGTCTGATACTCCTTCCATTTCAATATTATCGCTTGCACAGTGCTCCTTGGGATGTTTAAAGCTTGGGAAATCTTTTTGTATCCAAATCCGGCTTTAAACTTCTTCACAACAGTATCTCGGACCTGCCTGGTGTGTTCCTTGTTCTTCATGATGCTCTCTGCGCTTTTAACGGACCTCTGAGACTATCACAGTGCAGGTGCATTTATACGGAGACTTGATTACACACAGGTGGATTGTATTTATCATCATTAGTCATTTAGGTCAACATTGGATCATTCAGAGATCCTCACTGAACTTCTGGAGAGAGTTTGCTGCACTGAAAGTAAAGGGGCTGAATAATTTTGCACGCCCAATTTTTCAGTTTTTGATTTGTTAAAAAAGTTTGAAATATCCAATAAATGTCGTTCCACTTCATGATTGTGTCCCACTTGTTGTTGATTCTTCACAAAAAAATACAGTTTTATATCTTTATGTTTGAAGCCTGAAATGTGGCGAAAGGTCGCAAAGTTCAAAGGGGCCGAATACTTTCGCAAGGCACTGTACATGATGTATTGTTACACCATGTTGGAGCAGTGTAGACCTAGTCTGTTCATTATGTACATCTACATGATGTATTGTTACACCATGTAGGAGCAGTATAGACCGACAGTAGCTGGCTACTTATTTAGATTTAGTTGGACTTAATGAAACTGCCTTTAATGTTCTGTAGTAAACATTGTTTTATTCGCACTAATCAATCAACACATTCATGTCTTTTGTATGTCTCAATATAATAGTATTATTTAATTAAATACATTTAAAAATAATCTTTGTCTGAAAATAAAATATGATCCTCAACTGCGTTTCCCCTCCAGTCAGCAGACGACGATGTGCGTCTTTCAGGCGACGCTGCCAGCGTCGTATAATCTAGTGGACGGTTCTTCAGAAACAGCTTGTCAACCACCTCGGTAGCTTGCTAGCCAACATAGCCGAACGATTCAAGCTATTTATACGCTTTCGGTGTATATTAGCTACTGTGTTTTAGACACACTTCTGTCGTATCTACTTGTTAACCTATTTAATTTGATATTACATTATTTTGTATTAGTCAGCTATAGTAGCTGGCTGGTTAAGTTAGCACTAGTCTATTCTCTACTGATAGCTAGCCAACACCGCCGACCATGAGCTCTCTAAACTACTCCCCTCCTGTTAAAGAAGAGGGGAAATGCTGGACGGAGAAAGAGGGTCTTTGGCTGAACATTGTCGTGGAAGAGGAGGAGGAAGAGGAGGATGTCACAGTAAAACAAGAAGTAGACGGTGAGGCTGTTACAGTGGAAGAATAAGAGAAAGACGTTTCAGTGAAAGAAGAGGAAGATACTGTTTTTGGAGTGAAGAAGGATGGGGAGATTACTGTCACATTGAAAGATAAAGAGGTGGAGATATGAGATCTGATTCACACCAGTAAGTACCGTCTTAAATTGGTTTTTAACTTTGGATATTCGGAGTTGGCTCGTCAATACCTCTTCAACGGAGGGCCCTAGGATGATGACTGATATGTCTATAATCAGATGATGTAGAGAACAAGGTACCCCTTGTTTTCTCCGTTCCGTTTCCAAAAAAGTGGCTTAACATATATATTTGAGAAGGGTCTATCTGCTGACTGCAGACTGGGGGGCACGGCATGTAGTGATTTTCGTGTAGTGATGTTTTACTACACACCGAGCCCCCTAATAGTGCCATGTGAGAGTTGGGTTGACTACACCAAAGATTATGGATATACTGACAAGATGTCTCTCCTCCCTAGCAAGGGGAGTCGTTGTCCACAAAGCGGCACTGCGGGTTGTCTAGCTCCCGCTTATCCTTTCTTTGGATTGGTGGATACATCTTATTATTGTAAACTATTGTTTATATTCTATGAGGGTTGTTGACCTCAACCGCCTGTATTCAATGGAGAGAGATGCTAAGCTACTAGCATGAATATCCATAGCGATCTGGAGACAACTCCTGTAGTGTTTTTATCAAAGTTGTTGGTATATCACGTGTCCACGTAACAACATAATCATTACGAAACTTCTGTTAGATCAAGTAAACCTCACGTAGCAAATAAGCCATTCATTTTGTTGTTGACCAAATTCAACATTTTCCAAGTTGGGTTGATAATTGTTTGCACTTGGATACAACCTACTGGCATGGATACAACCTACTGGCATGGATACAACCTACTGGCATGGATACAACCTACTGGCATGGATACAACCTACTGGCATGGATACAACCTACTGGCATGGATACAACCTACTGGCATGGATACAACCTACTGGCATGTCCTAGAAAGCTAAAGTTGTTAAATTCCTGGATTTTAAATGAATATTTTCCATAATAATGGTAATTTGTGTCTCCCTATCCACATGTGGGATCCCTCTCCTTTGTCGTCCTCTCTACACCAATAACAGACTACTACTGTGGGACTCCCAATCACAGCTGAATGTGATACTGCCTGGATTCGAACCAGGGACTGTAGTGACACCTCTTGCACTGAGATGCAGTGGCTTAGACCGCTGCGTCCGTGTGTGTGTTAACTATTTAACAGTACTAGAATGCTTCAAAGGCAGCAAAACATTTTATCGGTTATCGGTTTCGTTTTTTGGTCATGGAAAATATTGGCCAAAAATGTAATATCAGTGCATCCCATTATTCTAAAATTGATTATATTATACTTTTTTTCCTCATCAATCTACACACAATACCCCATAATGCCATCACAATACCCCATAATGACATCACAATACCCCATAATGCAATCACAATACCCCATAATGACATCACAATACCCCATAATGCAAAGCAAAAACAGGTTTTAGATTTTTTGCAAATGTATTAAAACTATTCCGCATGATAACTAGTCTTAGTAATTTAAGATGTACGATCCCAGGATAACTAGTCTCAGAGTAATGTAAGTCTCAAATAGTTTTAACCCATTAGTCTAAGCCCTGTCTGAGGGGGAGGTTCTTCTAAGCTATATGGAATTGTTTTAAGAAGGTTTAAACAACATGAAGGGCTTCCCCTGTATTGTACTGTTTTAAGAAGGTTCTACCAAGGATCATTTTGCTATTTGATTTTGAACTGTAAGACCCATGGAATTATCAACAAAAAATATTTGTCCATACTTCTATAACTCAGTAAAAGGCACCTGACAGCCCACTTGGAGTTTGCCAAAAAGGCACCTAAAGGACTCTGACCACGAGAAACAAGATTCTCTGGTCTGATGAAACCAAGATTGAACTCTTTGGCCTGAATGCCTTTTGGCAACCTCCAAGCTAGCTATCATGTGCCTTTTACTGTGGAGTGGATTCTGTCTGCCCACTCTTCCATAAAGACCTGATCGGTGGAGTGCTGCAGAGATGGTTGTCCTTCTGGAAGGTTCTCCCATCTCCACATAGGAAATCTGTAGTTCTGTCAGAGTGACCATCGGGTTCTTGTTCCCTTCCCCGATGCCCTTCTCCACCGATTGCTCAGTTCTGCTGGACGGCCAGCTCTTGGAAGAGTTTTGGTGGCTCCAAACATCATCCATTTAAGAATGATGGAGGCCACTGTGTTCTTAGGGACCTTCAATGCTGCAGATTTGCTTTTGTTTTTTCGTAACTCTTTCGTAACTCTCCTCTGTGCCTCGACACAATCTTGCCTCGGAGCTCTAAGGACAATTCCTTCAACCTCATTGCTTGGTTTTTGCTCTGACACCTGTGGGACCTTATATAGACACGTGTGTGCCTTTCCAAATCATGTCCAATCAATTGAATTTACCACAGGTGGACTCCAAACAAGTTGTAGATATCTCAAGGATGATTAATGAAAATAAGATGCACCTGAAAGCAATTTTGAGTCTCATAGCAAAGGGTCTGAATACTTATGTAAATAAGGTATTTCTGTTTTTTTTTAACCTGTTTTCACTTTGTCATTATGGTCTATTGATGACACCCCTCTGAAACAAGATAGCCATCAGAAAAAAACATCTTCCTTAGCCTACTCCTCCCACTGCTGCTGGCCTTTGTAAATTCTGATGTTATGCCTCTAAAGTTTCTGGTAATAAACTACACCAGCAGTCATTATGCTCCTATAGTTTCTGGTAATAGGCTACACCAGCAGTCGTTATGCTCCTATAGTTTCTGGTAATAGACTACACCAGCAGTCGTTATGCTCCAAAAGTTTCTGGTAATAGGCTACACCAGCAGTCGTTATGCTCCAAAAGTTTCTGGTAATAGGCTACACCAGCAGTCAGCAACCTGACAGCTGACACCTACAGCTGTAGGCTATTTGTGAAAGGGATAAGAAGTAAGTCAGGTATTTTGACATTTCCACTCGATCCGCGTATTACGTTTTTCCCTTTTGTGCCGAGTTGTTATCGAAAGTGCGAGAGCTGGAAATATTTTTCAAATACTTTCAGGAACTATTCTCATTTGCAATTGATTTGGATTAGACTTTGTTTATTTGCTGTTTAACGTGAATAAAGCATTACTTTGAGAAGCTCCAAAACTTATTAGTGGTGGTGCATTAAGACAATCAGAAATACTATCAGAGGAGATCATAGGATTGGTTTAGGGGAAGAGGATGGACATCTGTGGATTAGGCGAAGGAGGGTTTGAGGTCAGGTCAGATCCCCTGAAGGGAGTAATAAGGGTTTAGTATCATGGTACCCTTTTTCTGTTTAACCAGAAGATGTAAGGATTGGAGAGAAGGAGGAGTGTCCAAAGTGGGGTATATATAGTTGTGATGGTGAGAACATGTTTTTGTCTGAATTACAGCTGTAACGACCCTTTGGGAAGAATTAAACTTGGTTAATCTTCTCTAGTGTCCATGAGTTATTTACTCTGAAAGATTAGAACCCAACACTATAATTACTGTTCCCTGAAGGAGGGAAACGAGGTGCAACACCTGTTTGGCCCCGCCCCTTCCTGGGTAGGTGAAGAGCCGTATTACATTTAAGGAATAAACCCGAGCGAGGCGTGAATGTAATAGTATGTTGTACCTAGTTTCCCTCCTTCAGTGAACAGTAGTTATAGTCATAACGTTACGCTTGTCATATGATGAACTTCAACTTAAATACAGATCTTGCTGTTGGACAGTTTTTTTTGTATTCTGAAATGCACTTAAACTATGTATCATTTAGTGGCTCCTTATGTTACTCTGGGAAAACAGTTTGTGGGCACATAAATACTAAATCATTTCAGTGTTTGCTAAATCCAATGTTTTTTAACAGAGTCAATCCAATAGCAGTAAGACGTGTTTGTTGTTGTAAATTGTTTTTTTTGTCATTTTTTTGTATATATTGCAAAATATTTAAATCTCTTCTTCCATGTTTAAATTATTATTATTTTGTTTATCTGTCGGCCCCAGCCTCAAACTCAGTGTGCAGTTAACTGACCCTCTCTGCCCATTCATTGCCATTTTACCTGTTGTTGACTTACCCAGCCCTCCCATTCAACACCTGTGATTGCTTTATATCTCGCTTTATGCCGAGGGTGGCAGGGTTGCTTAGTGGTTAGAGCGTTGGACTAGTAACCGGAAGGTTGGAAGTTCAAATCCCTGAGCTGACAAGTTACATATCTGTAGTTCTGCCCCTGAACAGGCAGCCACTGTTCCTAGGCAGTCATTGAAAATAAGAATTTGTTCTTAACTGACTTGCCTAGTTAAATAAAGGTAAAATTAAAAATGCCTCTCTGTCAATATGCCTTGCCTGTTGTTTAGGGTAGTTATCATTCTTTTATTTTACTGCAGAGCCCCTAGTTCCACTCATCATGCCTCAGAGAACTATTTTGTCCCGCTTCCCACACATGCGGTGCCTCCAGAGATGCAACCTCTCTTATCGTCACTCAATGCCTAGGTTTACCTCCACTGTACCCGCACCCTACTATACCCCTGTCTGTACATTATGCCTTGAATCTATCCTACCACGCCCAGAAATCTGCTCCTTTTATTCTCTGTTCCCAACGCACTAGACGACCAGTTCTGATAGCCTTTAGCCGTACCCTCATCCTACTCCTCTGTTCCTCTGGTGATGTAGAGGTTAACCCAGGCCCTGCGTGTCCTCAGGCCCTCTCCTTTGTTGACTTCTGTAACCGTAAAAGCCTTGGTTTCATGCATGTTAACATCAGAAGCCTCCTCCCTAAGTTTGTTTTACTCACTGCTTTAGCACACTCCACCAACCTTGATGTCCTTGACGTGTCTGAATCCTGGCTTTGGAAGGTCACCAAACATTCTGAAATTTCCATCCCCAACTACAACATTTTCCGTCAAGGTAGAACTGCCAAAGGGGGAGGAGTTGCTATCTACTGCAGAGATGGCCTGCAAAGTTCTATAATAGTTTCCAGGTCTAAGCCCAAACAGTTTGAGCTTCTAATTAAAAAAAATAATCTCTCCAGAAATAAGTCTTGCACTGTTGCCGCCTGTTACAGAACCCCCTCAGCTCCCAGCTGTGCCCTGGACACCATATGTGAATTGATCCCCCCCCCCCCCCCCCCCTATCTTCAGAGTTAGTTCTGTTAGGTGACCTAAACTGGGATGCCTGGTTGTTCTTTAAAAGCAATTTCCTCACCACCTTAAATAAGCATGCCCCTTTCAAAAAATGTAGGACTAAGAACAGATATAGCCCTTGGTTCACTCCAGACCTGACTGCCCTCGACCAGCACAAAAACATCCTGTGGCGTACTGCACTAGCATCGAATAGTCCCTGCGATATGCAACTTTTCAGAGAAGTCAGGAACCAATACACAGTCAGTTAGGAAAGCAAAAGCTAGCTTTTTCAAACCAAAATTTAGCTCTAACTCCAAAACGTTTTGGGACACTGTAAAGTCCATGGAGAATAAGAGCACCTCATCCCAGCTTCCCACTGCACTGAGGCTAGGAAACACTGTCACCACCGATAACTCCACGATAATTGAGAATTTCAATAAGCATTTCTATACGGCTGGCCATGCTTTCCTCCTGGCTACCCCAACCCTGGCCACAGCTCCCCACCCCCCTCAGCTACTTGCCCAAGCCCCCCCAGCTTCTCCTTCACCCAAATCCAGATAGCTGATGTTCTGAAAGAGTTGCAAAACCTGGACCCATACAAATCAGCTGGGCTAGACAATCTGGACCCTCTCTTTCTAAAATTATCCGCCGCCATTGTGGCAACCCCTATTACTAGGCTGTTCAACCTCTCTTTCTTATCGTCCGAGATTCCTAAAGATTGGAACAATTCCGTGGTCATCCCCCTCTTCAAAGGGGGTGACACTCTAGACCCAAACTGTTACAGACCTATATCCATCCTGCCCTGCTGTTCTAAAGTCTTCAAAAGCCAAGTCAACAAACAGATCACTGACCATTTTGCATCCCACCGTACCTTCTCCGCTGTGCAATCCTGTTTCCGAGCTGGTCACGGGTGCACCTCAGCCACGCTCAAGGTCCTAAACGATATCATAACCGCCATCGATAAGAGAAAATACTGTGTCGATGTCTTCATCGACCTGGCCAAGGCCTTCGACTCTGTCAATCACCGTATTCTTATCGGCAGACTCAACAGCCTTGGTTTCTCAAATGACTGACTCGTCTGGTTCACCAACTACTTCTCAGACAGAGTTCAGTGTGTCAAATCGGAGGGCTTGTTGTACGGACCTCTGGCAGTCTCTATGGGGGTACCACAGGGTTCAATTCTCGGGACAACTCTTTTCTCTCTATATACCAACAATGTTGCTCTTGCTGCGGGTGATTCCTTGATCCACCTTTACGCAGACGACACCATTCTGTATACATCTGGCCCCTCTTTGGACACTGTTAACTTCTTGGTGACAGGGGGGCAGTATTGAGTAGCTTGGATGAATAAGGTGCCTAAAGTAAACTGCCTGCTACTCTGTCCCAGATGCTAATATATGGATATTATTATTAGTATTGGATAGAAAACACTCAGAAGTTTCTAAAACTGTTTGAATGATGTCTGTGAGTATAACAGAACTCATATGGCAGGCAAAAACCTGAGACAAATCCAACAGGAAGGGGGAAATCTGAGGTTTGTAGTTTCATTTAAGTGATTGCCTATTTATTATAAAAAAGACCCTAAGGATTGATTGTAAACATCGTTTGACATGTTTCTACAAACTGTAATGGAACTCTTTTGACATTTCGTCTGGATTTTGCACTCGCGCATTGCACTCGCGCAAAAATTTCTAGTGGGAGTCCTGGGAGTACATTCCGACGAAGATAGGCAAAGGTAAGTGAAGATTTATAATGCTATTTATGACTTTTGTTGACTCCATAATTTGGTGGGTAACTGTATGGCTTGCTTTTGTGGCTGAACGCTGTTCTCAGATTATTTAATATTGTGCTTTTGCTGTAAAGCTTTTTTGAAATCTGACACAGCAGTTGCATTAAGAACAAGTTTATCTTTAATTCTATGTAAAACATGTATCTTTCATCAACGTTTGAGTATTTCTGTTATTTGATGTGGCTCTCTGAAATTTCTCTGGATGTTTTGGAGGGATTTCTGAAGATGGCGCCAATGTAAACTGAGGTTTTTGGATATAGAAATGAACTTGATTGAACAAAACATACATGTTTTGTGTAACATTGAGTCCTGGGAGTGTCATCTGATCTCTGAGCGAGCGTCATGAGACCAAGGCACTCTGCCAGAACACTGACTCAAAGAGGTCTCATGAGCCCCTCCTTTATAGTAGAAGCCTCATTCAAATTTCTAAAGACGGTTGACATCTAGTGGAAGCTGTAGGAAGTGCTACTTTATCCATATCCCAATGTGTATTCGGTAAGCCAAGCTTTAAAAAAAATACAAACCTCAGATGCCCCACTTCCTGGTTGGATTTTTCTCCGTTTTTTTCCATACTCAGACATCATTCAAACAGTTTTAGAAACTTCCGAGTGTTTTCTATCCAATGCTAATAAAAATATGCATATTAGCATCTGGGACAGAGTAGGAGGCAGTTCACTCTGAGCACACTATTCATCCAAAAGTGAAAATGCTGCCCCCTATCCCAAAAAGGTTTACAAACCTCCAAACGAGCTTCAATGCCATACAACACTCCTTCCATGGCCTCCAACTGCTCTTAAACGCTAGTAAAACTGAATGTATCCTTTTCAACCTATCTTTGCCCGTACCCGCCCGTCCAGCATCACTACTCTGGACGGTTCTGACTTGGAATATGTGGACAACTATAAATACCTAGGTGTCTTGCTAGACTGTAAACTCTCCTTCCAGACTAATATTAAGCATTTCCAATCCAAAATTAAATCTAGAATTGGCTTCCTATTTTGCAACAAAGCCTCCTTCACTCACGCTGCCGAACATACCCTCGCAAAACTGACTATCCTACCGATCCTTGACTTCAGTGATGTCATTTTCAAAATAGCCTCCAACACTATACACAGCAAACTAGATGCAGTCTATAACAGTGCCATCTGTTTTGTCACCAAAGCTTCATGTACCACTGCTCTCGTCGGCTGGCCCTCGCTACATATTTGTCTCCAAACCCACTGGCTCCAGGTAATCTATAAGTCTTAAGTCTCACATTCAGAATACATTGTGAAAAACAAAAATCTTTGCTCAACATTTTTGCTCCTGGCAGATATACTACATCCATAACTATCGGTTTCCTCATTAGCAGGGAGGTGTTTATGCAATCAACTTGTGTGCTCATCGCCCTCGTCTTGCAATTTTATTAACCACGTTTACCGTGGAGTACCCCTGTTGTGGGCCTTTAACCATCTGTCTGACTTTGTTGTTCACACAGGAGAGAGACGGGACTATCTTGGAGCCTCAACAACCTCATGATGCTGACAAGGTAGAGAAGAGTCTCTCCAGATCAGAACACCTCAAGAAACACCAGCAGAGACCCACAGGGAAGATAATTCACTGCTGCTCTGACTGTGGGAAGATATTCACCTCCTCATCAGGCATTAAAATTCATCAGAGAACACACACAGGAAAGAAACCGTATAGCTGTGATAAATGTGGGAAGAGTTTTGGTCAATCTGTCAGTCTGACTCTACACAAGAGAACACACACAGGAGATAAATGTTATAGCTGTGATCAATGTGGGAAGAGTTTTGTTACATCTAGCTATCTGACATTACACAAGAGAACACACACAGTAGAGAAACCTCTTAGCTGTGACCAGAGATAATCTGATAAAAAATCTCTGATCAAATATCAGAAGATACACACATGGAGTTTTTCATGATATCAATGAATTGTCACAATGTAGAATGTTTTAACATTGCAGTAGGAGTATTTTAATGTCACAATGTAGAACCCAAAACGCCATTTCACCAGGAGAGTGAAATCCTGCTGACCTTTGATGGGGAGAACATGCACGACCTTTGATGGGGAGAACATGCACGTCCTCGAGGACGTCCCCATGGGACTTGGGGATCTGCTAGGGCTGTATTTTTTATTTTCCCTTAAATTTCTCAAAAATGTCAGAAAAACTCTTAAGTTACTGTATTTTGGGGTGAAGTTACCAGGGCCGGTCATAAAGATAGCAAACTTCCTAACATAACTAAGTGAATATGATATACACACAAGCTGAGAAAACTGCATTTAGCATCAAGTCTACAATATTGTTAGTTTACCTATGATTCTTTTTTAATTTGTTTTTATTGTACATCATTATTTAAAAAATGTTTAAATGTCATGAAGAGCACTATACAAAGTAAATGTTTTATTTATTATGGTCTGACATGTCTGCAGAAATGTTGCAATTTTGTAATGTGTTTTGTTTGGTCAATTGCTTTGTAAATATCAATTCACATTTGTTGTGCCACTAAATAAACTATTACTTAAGTCAATATTGTTATAATGGAGGGATGGTGGACAGGGGTTTAAAAAAAAATTACCCCAAAAGGTTCTTTGAGGAACCATTTGAATGGGTTCCGCCACAGTTTCAATTTGAAGAACCCCTAAAGGATACACCAGGAACCTTTTCTTTTTAGAGTCACCTTGTCCAAGAGATATTTACATAGTTATACACAGCCCAATTTGGGATGACTATTTTGGGGCGAAATGGCAGCCACAACAGACAGACCTGATATCGCCCATAATTCGACATCACGGGCTGAGTGGGTATGACCAAAGTTACTCTATTTAGCCACACTTTGTAGTACATTTTTACACGTTAATAAATGTTTCTGATGCCACATCGCCCGTTTTCAAAGGGAGTCATTGGTTTTTAGGGGCAGTCGCTTTGTAGCTATTTGAAAGTATTTTCTCAGCTGCGATACCAACTCCAGTCTGGCGATGTGCGTCTTTCAGGTGATTCTGCCAGTGAGACGTATAATCTAGTGGACAAAACGCTTCTTCAACATCAACAGCTAGTCAGCCACCTTGCTTCACTCTAACTTTATGGAAAAATGTTTATTCAATAAATCTAGTAACGCCTCTCATACAAGGAAGACCCCCCCCCCCCCTCAGGCCTTAAGGGCAGTTGTATTTCAAATGTAGTACCCGGACGGAGAAAATCCAAGAAGCTTATTATAGTTACATCGTTAGGGTAACTTGCCCTAAAGTGGACACACTCCCATCAGTTTCTGAGACAATTGCCCAGACTTTGTAGACTGTTTAATAATGCTTAAACCTCATCTTTATCAAATTATCCATTATAGATACCAACTCAAAACCTACGTTTGTCTATATATGGGTTGTTTAAATTGTATGTTATTATATTCCCAGTATTACTTTATCAAATCTCTAGTGTCGTGTCTTTGCCTATACCGGATTAAGTGATATGACCTGCTATTCTATAAAATAATTTCTCCATAATTACTATTACCTAATTGAGCTAATCATGTAAATGTAATTAACTAGAGAGTCGGGCACCACAAAATAATATTTATAGAGCTGTTATCTTTCGGATAAACTCTTAAAGACCTTGTAATATTTTACATCCATAGCAGTCCATATCAATCGTCACGTCAATTCAGTCTCATAATCTGAAAGTTGTAAATTCTTGGTTATCTTCACGAACCCTGGCTAACAAGTTGAATCAGCAATGCAAAATTGTGTTTAATTATTTGTTTACTAAATACCTAACTAATTACACAGAATTCACATACACACAATTAATCATAACTTGATTACAAATTGTCATAAAGGAAAACGTCCCTAGCGGACGGAACAGATATGACAGCTGGTTACACAAAGACAAGGGGATTGGGTTTGAGTGAAAGAGCGGGAAGACTGAGGAAAAGGGAGAAGCAATGTCTCTATCGGGCCGTAGGCAGCTACTCTATCATAAATACAGTATCTTATGCATTCTAAATTACCGCCCATTTGGAAAAGGAAAATGCAATAAATATTTACTCTGAGCTGCGCTTTGATGGGTTGTATGTAGATGGATGGCCGTGTTGCCCAACAGAGTCCTTTGAAGAGTGTCTCTGGTGGTGAACGGGAAACGTTGTAGTGTTGTCGTTGGGTGATAGACGGGATACTCTGTCTGTTCTTTCCTAGCCCACGTTTTTAGCTGCTGTTGCTAACTCAACGGCTAGCAGGTATCACTTCTGTAGTGAATAAGAGCTAAAAGTTCATACCATTCGCAACCAAAGCTCACGATGAGTTTGGCTTCATTCTGTAGTTATCTGAACCATTCTGACATCAGATCGTCGTCCTAATGTACCCGGAACAGGAAGTTCTGTTGTCGTCAAGGCTTTATATAGGAAGGGAGAAGAGGGCGTGTTTGAAAAGTTTTATAGCCCATTTCCCTTTACAGAGGCGGGCCACTGAGTGAGCAGCCCTAACTTATGAAAACCCACATCTCACATTTCATCCCGTCACAAATCATTTCATATTCAAACATTTAAATTGAACAACAATTCCATGTGAATCCGATAACTCTGATGTGTAGACTTTCCACTGTAGAGTTTGTCATCCTATCATTGATGAGAATGTCTCAGATGACAACCGCACTGACATCATATTCATTAAGTATCACTGCATATGTTCAATTGTTTGGATTACCAGAATATAGTTCATTTCCCCCAACATTTTGACCTTCCCAGAATGTCTAGGTTAACCAAGTAAAAACATTTTTTTAACCTCAGTAGGTTAGAGAGAGGAAAAAGGGGGGAAGAGGTATTTATGACTGTCATAAACCTAACCCCCAGGCCAACGTCATGACACTAGTAATCATTATACACACATACAATTCATCATAGAATCCATATAAAGAGTAAGAAATTCTCAGCTACTCATGACAACAATTCCATTTGCTTTTTCAAGGACTCTCAGCAACTACAAAGCAGCTCCCCAAACATACTCCCAGCAGAACAAAAAATTAACTTTTTTTTCCCGGACAATGACCATGGGATCCCCAACGGTTCACTAACCTCCCAGAGACCACGGCAAAATCAAGCGTCCCAGGAACTCTAGATTTTCCGCTGCTTTCTAAAATATCATCCCACTTATTATCCAAATTTCAATCATCTGATTAAGCATATTTCTATCCAAACGTCAGATTAAGACTCATTTCCACATTCACATACCTCTCATATCACAGTCACACAATGCTATTTCCAAACATTCCTAGTCAGTTGTTTTTCAACAATATTTTAACCTGCAGGATTATTTTCACATTTCTATGTCATGGTTAGTTCCTAGGATAATGTAACTCATACATCTTTCAATACTTCGAAAATGGGTAGCAGGTTTAAAACAATTACAGGTGCACCTTACTATCTTCTACTATATCATAAACGGTCTTAACTAGTAAACACAGATTCTAGTTTTCATCCAGTTCACACAGATAGCTGACTGGGTCCTGTTTACACTTCCACACAGCAATACACACTCAGAGCCTACAAGGTTTTTCTAAAAACTCCACTTTATGTGCTTCGCTCACCTCTTTCTTTTTTTAAACTACGTTCGAGATGTGGTATCCACTCGGCTCGCTGCCTCTCAGATCAAAAGTGGGATCATCTGCTCTGTTCCCAAAGTGTAGTCTCCCTGAGATCCCATGTTTGAGGGATCCCTCGTGCACGATTTACCCAGGTCGTCAGGAGCGGTCACCAAGTGAAGAATAACATCCCCATCGCCAAATGTGGTTAATTTCTTTAATATCAAATGAGGACACAAACTTATCACACAAGTCAGATTTATTCTTAAACTAAATCTTTATTCACCTATAAGGGAGCAGGTCAATACAACACACACATATAAAGTGAATCAATTGAGTCTCTATGATAATGATGGCTGGTCGACGAATCACCCCCAGATGATTCGTTGAGAGCCCCGAGACAAAAGTACAAAGGTCTTTTACAGCCAAGATACACCCCTTTCAACCTACATGACCAACAATAGACGTATAGAATGGGTCACAAGGTTCAGATTTGTATGAAAGATACTTATAATTCTAGGCAGACAGTATCTGCTTTAAAAACAATACTCTTTGTGTAGAGACCAGGGTCTAGACCTGAGGTCATCTCTCCCTGGTAACATACAGAACAGAAACATCCACTCATGCTCTGGAATGTGGTCTCTTTAGGTTTTATCACCCAAAAGACAATGTAAATCTCCTGTCAGTGTTTTCTCTCAGAAGCCCATCCTCAGTAGAACACACAGACACAATAGTTCTAAGAAACCTCTATTCTGTTGCATAAAACAACCATTTGATACAATAAAAGTATAATAACATAACCTTGCAATTTTGCTCACAGTGTCCACTGAAAGTTGACTAGTAACAACAACTGGGACCTAAAAGACACCCACCATGAGACTCACTAAATCTGCCCAGGAAGCGGCAAACAAAAGAAAAACCAACAACAAACTTAAAGACAGGAAGTAAACCAAAAAGGTGGTTAAAATAATTTATTACAATCAATACCATTCATACTATTACAAAATCATAATTCTCATTCATTCTTAATTAATTCTATTTACAAAAACATCAAACAAAAACAAACCTCAGGGAGCATTGTCCCTCCCCGTCATACCTAACCAATACCTAACCCTTTCCCTATCTCCCCTTCCCTAATCTACCCCCTTACCAAACTCACTCTAACACTCCCAGCCCTAAACCCCCTTTCCACCTCTCCCGTGCCGCATGCTTCCCCCACTTCCTCTCCTCCCTCTTCATCTTCCCCCTCAAATCACCTTCCACCCTTCTCACTATCCCTTCCACCCCCCAATCTCTCCCTGTCTTGACTAAATTCTGCCTGGCTTCCCACAGTCCCTTTTTAAAGAGACTCATGAGAAGCCAGAGCAGAAACCTGTCCCTATCCGTTCCCTTTGCTCTCCCTACGCCTCTCTCTAGCCTAGCCCATGTCAAAACAAAATCACTCCTAAACACACCTAGCATTACCCGTGCCCTAGCCCAGACTAGTCCGGCAAAGGCACAGTCCCAGAAGGCATGGCGCACAGTCTCCTCCCTGCCACAAGAGGATCTTGGACAGGTGGGGGATTGCACCAAACTATACCGGTACAAGATGGCACGTACCGGCAAGCACTTATGGAGGCCCAACCAATTCAGGTCCTTGAGCCTGTTGTCCAGGCCCCGCGCCTGCACTCCCTCCCAGACCACTGTCGAGATGCCCGCTACAGGCGCAGGACTCCCTGCCTGCCTGACCTCCTCGTACAGGTGCCTGTGGTCTAAACCTACTCGGGCAACTTCAACCTCGGGGTGCGCACGCGGCCAAAATGCCACGGCAGCTGTTCCGCCCGAGGACCCGCGTTAGACCACACCATTACGCTTCTCGCCTTATATACGAGAAGAACACCCGCAGGAGGTAACCGGACGGGTGTATAACCGGACGAGCAAGCTCCGTCAACAAGAAAGAAACAAAAATGGCGTCCAGCTTGAGGGGGAAATGTGGTACCCCCCTACCTCCCTCCCCGATGGGACAGATCATGCGTGCCCTGGCGACCCACTCGCACCTGCCACTCCACATGAACTGAAACACAAGCCTCACTAGAGGCCTCCACAGACAAGCCGGCAATGGGTAGATGTATGCCACGTACAAAAGAGACGGCAACACATCCACCTTTAGGACCAGGACTTTGCCCATAAAAGACAAATACCTAGCCTTCCACATTGCTAGCTTCCTCTGTACCACTGCGATACGCATGTTCCAGTTTAGCGTCGCTGAGCCGGAGGTCTCAAAATGAACCCCGAGAATCCTCAGGGCCCCTTCACAGAGAGATAACCCCCCAGGCACATCCGTTCTACCGCGCCATCTTCCGAAAAACTTGACGGAAGACTTTGCATGGTTCAGAACCGCTCCCGACGCTCGGGTGAAATCCCCAAAGATGGCAAGGGACCTTGTCAGGCACGAGTCCTTGCACAACAGCAAGGAAGTGTCGTCGGCGTACTGCGTCATCTTAACCTCTTAGAGCTCTAGGGGCGCTATTTCATTTTTGGATAAAAAACGTTCCCGTTTTAAGCGCGATATTTTGTCACGAAAAGATGCTCGACTATGCATATTCTTGACAGTTTTGGAAAGAAAACACTCTGAAGTTTCAGAATCTGCAAAGATTTTGTCTGTAAGTGCCCCAGAACTCATTCTACAGGCGAAACCAAGATGATGCATCACCCAGGAATTAGCAGAATTTCTGAAGCTCTGTTTTCCATTCTCTCCTTATATGGCTGTGATTGCGCAAGGAATGAGCCTACACTTTCTGTCGTTCGCCCAAGGTCTTAGCAGCATTGTGACGTATTTGTAGGCATATCATTGGAAGATTGGCCATAAGAGACTACATTTTCCAGAGGTCCGCCCGGTGTCCTTTGTCTAAATTTGTGCGTAATCTTCAGGTGCAGGCATTTTCTCCTGGGATTCAGGAGAGAAAGCATGTTTCCAAGAACGATGTATCAATGAAGAGATATGTGAAAAACACCTTGAGGATTGATTCTAAACAACGTTTGCCATGTTTTCAGTCGATATTATGGAGTTAATTTGGAAAAAAGTTTGCGTTTTGAGGACTGAATTTATGGATTTTTTTTGGTAGCCAAATGTGATGTATAAAACGGAGCTATTTCTAATACACAAGGAATCTTTTTGGAAAAACTGAGCATCTGCTATCTAACTGAGAGTATCCTCATTGAAAACATCAGAAGTTCTTCAAAGGTAAATGATTTTATTTGAAGGCTTTTATGTTTTTGTTAATGTTGCGTGCTGGATGCTAACGCTAATGCTAACGCTAAATGCTAACGCGAAATGCTAACTCTAGCTAGCTACTTTTACACAAATGATTGTTTTCCTATGGTTGAGAAGCATATTTTGAAAATCTGAGATGACAGTGTTGTTTACAAAAGGCTAAGCTTGAGAGATGGCATATTTATTTCATTTCATTTGCGATTTTCATAAATAGTTAACGTTGTGTTATGCTAATGAGCTTGCTGATAGATTTACACAATCCTGGATACAGGGGTTTTTTCATAGCTAAACGTGACGCAGAAAACGGAGCGATTTGTCCTAAACAAATAATCTTTCAGGAAAAACTGAACATTTGCTATCTGAGAGTCTCCTCAATGAAAACATCTGAAGTTCTTCAAAGGTAAATGATTTTTTTGAATGCTTTTCTGTTTTTTTGTGTAAATGTTGCCAGCTGAATGCTAATGCTAAATGCTACGTTAGCCATCAATACTGTTACACAAATGATTGTTTTGCAATGGTTGAGAAGCATATTTTGAAAATCTGAGATGACAGTGTTGTTAACAAAAGGCTAAGCTTGAGAGCTAGCATATTTATTTCATTTCATTTGCGATTTTCATGAATAGTTAACGTTGCGTTATGGTAATGAGCTTGAGTCTGTATTCACGAACCCGGATCCGGGATGGGGAGATCAGAAAGGTTAACACGCAGCCCACCGCTTCCAGGGATCAACAAGCCTTCCACCCCTGTGTCTGCCCTAATGGCAGCCCCCAGAGGCTCCATGTACAGAACGAAGAGGAGAGCCGAGAGTGGGCATCCCTGCCTGACCCCAGACGAGAGGTCAAAAACGTCACCTAAGTGACTATTTACACTAACTCGACACCCCGCTCCGACATATAAAGTACGGATCCATCCTATAAACTTCTCCCCAAATCCTAATCTACCTAACACCCTGAATAGAAAATATCTATTCACGCGATCAAAAGCTTTCGCCTGATCTAGCGCTGCTACCATTAAAGGCAGCCCTCTATCTTCAACCCAAGCGATGGAATCCCTGATCAACTGTAGGTTCCATCTTATAGAGTGGCCCTCTACCCCGCACGTCTGATCCTCGTGGACGACGTAGGGAAGGGCTGTGCGCAACCGGTCTGCTAAAACCTTTGCAAGAATCTTGTAATCTACACACAGCATGGTCAATGGCCGCCAGTTGCCAAGGTCAGTTGCTTCCCCCTTCTTATAAAGAAGTGACAGCACACCAACAGCCATTGATCCCCCCGGGACCCCCGTCTCAAGGATGGCCTTCAAGACTTCGAGAACCACTGGTCCAAGTATACCCCAAAACTTGAGGTAAAACTCAGCCGGCAGCCCATCCATCCCAGGCACCTTCCCTTTTCCCATCCTCCTAAGAGCGCTCTCAACCTCTTCTAGTGAGATCTGGGCCTCCATCACGTCTCTAATGTCCTCTGGCAACCGCCGGGACAAGTGTTCTAAAAACACGTTTCCCTGCTCAACATCTATTTCCCTTTCCTTAAATAAACCTTGGAAATGATCAGTTGTCACCCTGACCATTTCCTCTGGTTTACTTACTATACTACCATTTTCTTCCCTAACTCCCTTCATTACCTTCCTACTCTGTCTGGCCCTAACCAACTTAAAGAACATAGCGGAACAAGTCTCATTATGTTCTAGAAAGCCACTATGCGCACGCTCCAAGAAAGCTCGAGCCTTCTGCTCCTGCAGCTCCCTGAGCTGCGCCTTTAGGGCTGCGAATCTCTCCCAGTCAATCGACCCGCCGAGGTTGCCTGCCTCGTACTCGAGTTCAATTAACCTTTGGATACGATCCACCTCCCTCCTTTCCTCCCTTTTTTTCCTTCTACAATATCCTATTATAAAAGCCCTTATCCTCCCCTTGACTAAATCCCACCACTCTAACACCCCCTCGCACATGGACCGGAGGCCGTCAAGCCTCCGAAAGAAACAAAAAAATGCGTCAACGAAAGCCTGCTCCTCCAGTATATCCCGATCTAACTTCCAGTACCCCCTACCGAAGAGGCAGACTGGCGACCCCACCTGCAGGAACACCCCGTCGTGATCCGTGAAGAAAACAGGCAACAGCCGCCCAGACAACTGACCCAAAGACCTGGATACAAAAATGTAGTCGAGCCTCCGCGCAACCCCCCTGGAGTTGCGCCATGTAGGACCGACCATTGCCGGAGTAGTGTGCAGGCCACCATCAACCAGACCATGGCAAGCCATTAGCCCAGAGATGGCACCTGCACTGCTATCACCGCCTAACCCTAAATCTATATTAAAGTCTCCTCCTATCACCAAGTGCCTGTTTGTAACATACAGGGGCGCCAGACAGTCCACCATCTCCCTCCTGTCTGCCGCCACCTGTGGCCCATACACCCCAATTAACCTATATCTAGCTTCTCTAAACTTAACATCTATCCCCAAAACTCTACCCTGCATTATTACAAAAGTGTTCTCTATTTTAACCTCTCTATGCCCACACAAAATCCCTACTCCTGTTGAGTGCACCCCTCCTATGCCCCAAAAAGATTCCCCCTTATCCCACTCCCTCTTAAATCTACACACATCCCCACCATCCCTCAGGTGAGCCTCCTGTAAAAAACAGAAATCAAACCCCACACCCTCTAAATAACAAAAAACCGCCCTCCTTTTAACATTATCCCTTAACCCCCTAACATTTAGGCTAAAAAAAGAAACAGAACTATTCATTTAATTATTTACAACAAATAAAAACCCCAAAACCCAAAGAAAAACCAGGAGACTCACCCGATGCTCCCCTGGTCCATCTCCACCGGCGGGGACGTCCTCTCCTGACGCCCCCCCGTCCTCCATCCCAACCCATGATCCAGGCAGTGTGTTGGGTCCTCCCTCCCCACCCACCATCCCCCCCTCCCTGTTTGCCTCGGGGCTGCATATAGGGGACCCCATCTCCCCAAACAGGAGTTGGGATCCCTCTAGCAAACAACCCACCGACCCCTCACTGGAGTCATCCACTAAAATGCAAGGGCTGAGGCAAACCGGGAGGACAAATTACCCTCCCACCCCCCCCCCCCGCCACTCTCTTAACCCCCCCCCCCCTCCCCCTCCACACCCCCCTCCCTCTCACTTCCTGCCAAGCTCCCCCTCTTTATCCCTTTCTTCTTTGGTGAAGGAGGTAGCGGGGAGACACAACGTCCCATCCCCACTAACCCCTCCACCAAATCCCTAATTTCGACCTCGAGGAAGCCTGGCAGGCTGTCCCCCCACTCCTTCCCCCCATCTCCCACCCCCTCCCCTCCCACCTCCACTCCTCCCTCCTTCTCCGTCACTGTCCCCGTTCCCTCTTCCACTCCTTCTCGTACCACTGTCCCCTTCTCCCTCTTCTCTGCTCCACGTTCTTCCACCTTTTTAATCTCTCCTTCTTTTTCCTTCTTTCCATCTTCTCTCCTCTTTCTTTTCACCTCTTCCTTCTTCCCTTCTTCGTCCTTCTCCGTCCTTTCCCCTGTGCCATCCGTACAATCCGCATGCGTCCTCTCTTTCCTCCCCCCATCCCCCGCTCCCCCCCCAGCTGCAGACGCGTATGACCTGTGACGAGCCGGGCAATCACGCCACAGGTGTGCTCTTGAGCCACACCCGTGGCAAGCCTCGTCACATTCCTTGGCCTCGTGCTCTTCCGACCCACAAAATCGACACCTCTTGGCACTGCACGAGGCCAGGATATGGCCGTAGGCCATACAACGCCTGCAGAACGGGGGCTGACGGGCATAGTAGAGTGTTCCCCTGTCAGCCCCCAGGGAGAACATCGCCGGAGGATGGAGGTAGCCATCCACACTCTTCGGGGACTCCCTGAGTAACGCCTGGAACCCTCTTCTCCCGTTCCAGAAACCCAGGGAGTCCCTGAGGTACCTCGCTGAGGAGACATTGTCCATGTACCTCCCCAGAAAGGCCCTCACCTCTTCATCTTTCACATGCGGATTGTACATGGTTACGGTGACCACCCTGAAGTTGTTCTTCGCCAGGCTGGTCACCGCATAATGGCACAGGGGTCCCGTTTTCTCCGCTTCCTTTGCCATCTTCATTACTTCGTCGTGTTTTTCTTCTTTGTGAAACGTCACATCGAAAGCCTTCTCATTCGGGTTCCCTTGAAGGCAGAGCACTTCCTTCACCTCTATCCTGAGGCATCCCATCAAAATAGTCCTTCCAAATGTCTCTCTACTCCACGGCTCCATCTCATTTTCAGTCCAGGCAAATCGTAAGGTATTTGCCATACCAATCCCCGGAACCGATCTTGTTTGCTTGTATTGATTCATTTAAAAAAATAAGCTCTCTTCAGAAAGAAGCTTCAACCTGGAATGAAAACATCTTAAACCAAAAAGGTGGAGCAACTAAAGGTGTTGACTCTCCAATATCTATCAACAAAACTGGAGCACTGGGCCAGACACTCTTAAATAGAACCTGGACTAGCTCAGGTGAAACACCTTCCCACTAACGAGATGGACAAGCTAGCACAGGTGTAACACATACTGACTAACGAGGTGACACCAATCAGTGCGTCCTACGTGCTAACGAGCAAGACGTGCTAAAGTCAAACCTCAAAACATAAAATGGAAAAAACAAAGACTAACACCTTAAGAGAATGCTTACCAACAGAAAACAACTTCCATTTCACATTATAATCAACTAAAATGCTACACCTTCACTAATATAAACATGGTGTCTACTGGCTGTCAACAATTAAAACAAGAAAAACATTTTTTTCCCCACTAGCTTCTAGAACTCCCGTCTTCCTAAAACTCACTAGCTTCTAGAACTCTCGTCCCTCTGAAACGAGCCCAAACAAAACCTTTCTACAAAACGGAAAAACGTGCAGTCAAAATAAATTGTGATCCATGGCAACTCACTGACTAAACACAAAACTTTTTGGCTGCCCACCCTTGAGACAATCAGCAACCAAGTTGTCCCTACCAAGGACGTGTCTGATTTCAAGCGGAAACTCTTGCAATATCCGTAGTAACTTTCCATCTCACTGCGGAGCTTCTCTCTTTTCAGGGTTCACTAGATAGGCATGTTGTTGGATCGGGGCCCAGTCCCCAATGTCATGTACATTTGGCTTGGCACATCTGAGAATGAACCCTGATATTCTAAAAGCAGGGAAACAATGTCAATATAATTGTACCAAATTGTCAGTTGGTTGCATTAATAATAATCATTACTAAATGTTACATGACTTGGAAATATTAAATATTTGGTTACATAGTCTTATTTTCAATGGCTTTTCAATTACATTTTGACAGGTGGGATATCCCCAATGTTAAAACACAGTTTTAACGTGTCCAAATCAATAACCAATATGCAGAAACAGTTTGGGATAAATTAAAAACCTAAACATAACATGTGCAATATACACAAACATCTGCCACAATAATCATATTTCTTGTATTTATTTAAACAAGCTCCTTAACAACTGCACAAGCACCAGCAACGCTGTTGTTTTGACAAGTAGAAATAAATCACTGATATGATTTGGGGGGAAATCAGGTTGTAAGGGTTGTTGAAACTAACACGACTAAAAAAACACATGGAAATGGGAGATATCTTTTACCTCACTGGTTAAAGGACAACCTGCAGAAGACAGTCATCTACAGATTGGAGTGATGCATTTAAATTTAGGGGTCGCTAAACTAAGGAACGCAACACTTATTTGTCATCACTCATCGATATCATGTTGAAATCCATTGTGTCGAGAGGAGAGAGATGAGGTTGCACGTCCTGTTAGTTTTAACAGCTCAAAAACCACACGGAATCTGTGAATAATGTGTACATCACTGGTTAGAGGACAATTTGTAGAAAACAGCTAGCTACATTCTGAAGTAATGCATTTTGATTCAAGTGGGTCACCAACATGGTAAGTGTTACACAGCTCTTTTTGTGTTAGTCACTTTTTGTTAAATTACATAAATAGTACTCTTTCAATTCAGAGCCTGGATTTTTCCAAAGGCTAATATCCATATCATGCTGAAATCAATTGAATGGGGCAAACGTTTAGGATTCTACATTGTGAAATTCCTTAAAATACTCCTACTACAATGTTAAAAACATTCTACATTGTGAAATTTTTTCATTGATATCACAAAATAACTCCTTCATGTGTGTATTTTCTGATGAATGACCAGAGATATTTTATCAAAGTATCTCTTGTCACACTGATCACAGCAAAAAGGTTTATCGCCTGTGTGTGTTCTCTTGTGCAGAGTCAGAGTGCCAGATCTACCAAAACTCTTCCCACATTGATCACAGCTATAAGGTCTCTCTCCTGTGTGTATTCTCTGGTGCAATGTCAGCTCTCCAGATTGACCAAAACTCTCCTGTGTGTTTCTCTCCTGTGTGTGTTCTCGTGTAGATTGAGAGAGCCAGATCTACCAAAACACTTCCCACATTGAACACAGCTATAAGGTTTCTCTCCTGTGTGTGTTCTCTGGTGTGATACCAGATGGCCAGATCTACCAAAACGCTTCCCACATTGATCACAGCGATAAGATTAATCTCCTGTGTGTGTTCTCTGGTGTGAAACCAGATGGCCAGATTGACTAAAACTCTTCCCACATTGATCACAGCTATAAGGTTTCTCTCCTGTGTGTATTCTCTGGTGTAAAGTCAGAGTACTAGATGTAGTAAAACTCTTCCCACATTGATCACAGCTATAAGGTTTCTCTCCTGTGTGTATTCTCTGGTGTAAAGTCAGAGTACTAGATGTAGTAAAACTCTTCCCACATTGATCACAGCTATACGGTTTCTTTCCTGTGTGTGTTCTCTGATGAATTTTAATGCCTGATGAGGTGAATCTCTTCCCAGTCAGAGCAGCAGTGAGTTCTCTTCCCTGTGGATCTCTGCGGGTGTTTATTGAGGTGTTCTGATCTGGAGAGACTCTTCTCTGCCTCTTCAGCATCACAAGGTTGTTGAGGCTCCACGATAGTCATGTCTCTCTCCTGTGTGAACAACAAAGTCAGACAGATGATTATAAAGGCCCACAACAACGGTAATCCACTGTAAAATGTGATGCCAATGTGACAGGTTAAAGAAAATATTAATAGCCTGTTATACATTAAAAAGTATTAGTAAGTTTATAGTATGTGAGGATCGTAAAACATCTAAGGTTAAAAAGATGCATTCAGTATTAGTTGATAGAGATTAATAACATTCATATAATTGTGTTAACGTTAAAATCTGTCAAAGGGTAAGAATTGAGAGTAATGTGTAAACGTTATATTGATTACTTTATTTTGTGGTGCCTAAAAGTGTTAATCTGTGATCTACGAAATGCTCTTAATCTATGAGCCGGAGATCGATAGCTCTGTTCTCCACCCATATTCCTGGGGAAATCGCGGTCTTTTCTCATTACACTAAACGTTGAATTGAGAATACAACACCGTATCACACTCGTGATTATTTCTCCCCTGTTTTCAGGTACTTTATTGATGATAAAAATAGTAATTTAAATGTTATAACTCGCTAACATGTCAAGAGTGTTTAAGGTGTGTCTTAGTAACGTCTTGAGGAAGTTAGAGTTAAGTTTGAAGAGAGTAATATTAGCCCTGCTCGGTTGAAGTGAAGAATAGCATCGTACTGAGAGTAGCTGCCATTTTATGTCGATTGTGAATGAACATGTACGTTGTTAATAAGATATTTTGCTGTGTTAGTTGTATAACGGGTTTTCTGTTGTTTTGTAATGTGTTACTTTTGTGAAATGATTACACTAAATGTTGAATTGAGAATACAACACCGTATCACACTCGTGATTATTTCTCCCCTGTTTTCAGGGGTGTAACATTTTTGGAGGCTCCGCTGAGATAGCTGCTCAGATGTCCAGTTTCCACACCCTGGTCGCTGAATTCCGAGCCAGCTAAATCTCCACATAACAACTCAGGCAGGCTGCAGTGAGGAAAGTGTTGCTGTTCGAGGGAAGTTGGAAGTTAGTGGTTAAGTACGTGTCAACTGAGGCCATTGATCGACCATCAGAGACAGTAAGGACCATCTAATTCAGAGTCAACTCCTGCACAGTAAAAGTTCCTCCTGTTCTGTCAACATGACAAGCGCCTTGGAAGAACTACAGGAAGAGGTAGTAGGAGAATTGCACACCCTGACTAAAGACAAATTACTAGAGATATGTGATTTCCTTGAAATATCAGGCGAACAGAGAAGAGATGTTAAAGACAAATCCCGCATAGCATTAATGACTCGCATTATGATGTTCCTTGAAAGAGAGGAAGTCGCAGAGTTAGAAGATGGCGGCATGTCGGAATTGTTGCTACTTAGAGACAAAATGACAGAGATGATCAGTGGCATAGATAACAAAACAGGGCAAATTGACCATGATATTGAACCAGCCGGAACACATCACAGAATAGAGGAACTGAGAACTGTAACTCCACAACAAGGGGTGGGAACGGAGCAGATTACTGCAGCCAAAACCAGTGATTCTCTGCGTCAGCCCCAACCCCATGCCAATCTTCAGGGGAGCGTGCCGCTCTCACCAAATGCACAGCCCAGCTCATACTGGCGCAAAGAGTTTAAAATTTCTGGTCAGATAGGTGAACCGGGCCAGAAAAAAAAACTGATTTTTTCCAGCCTTGCCCATCAGATTGAAAATGGATTTAAGAGGCTATCCTGAGGTAGAAATAGTAGACGCAGTAGTCAGGGCTATTTCTCCAGGCTCACAGCTACGCAGCTACTTGGAAGGTAAACCCCAGCTAACTCTTCCCACACTTAGATGTATCCTGCGTTCCCACTTCCAAGAGAAGAGTGCAACAGAGCTTTACAAACAGCTAGCTTCAGAAGCACAGCATAGCAAGGAGACCCCTCAAAGCTTCCTGATGCGCGTTTTAGATTTGAGGCAAAAAGTACTGTTTGCATCCCAGGAGTCAGAATCAGGGCTTAAGTATGACCCTGCTCTAGTCCAGAGCATGTGTTTTCACACAGTCCTTACGGGTCTCCAGAGTGACAGTATCAGGATAGACATGCAGCCTCTCCTGCTAGAGAGCAAAACATCAGATGAGGTTTTGCTAGAGAAGCTTAACATTGCTTGTGCTAATGAGATAGAAAGACAAAACAAAAAGAGGTTTAATACCCACAGCCTTCTACAATTGTAAGTGTAGTCCAGTTAGAAGATACGCCATCTGCAAAGTGTCCTGTGAAGGAAGCCAAAGCTAAGATACCCGCAGGACTGTTAACAGAGTTAGCTGAACTTAAGACAGGTGTAGCTTCTCTAAAAGGTCTCAGTGCAGAGATTGCTCAGATTAAGGAGACATTACAGCAGCCTGTTTCAGTCACCGCCTTGTGCCTATGCCCCACCCCCAGTTAGGAGGCCAAATAGGGACCCCCAGCCACCTGTTTCCCAGCAGCAGTATTACAGCAGCTACAGTCGGTCCCAAGCACCTGACCCTGCGCAGCATCAATATGCACCTAACTGGTATACCAACCGCTCTGCTCAAGCTCCAAGGAGGTGTTTTGTCTGCCAGCAGGCCAGAACAGATGCACGCTGCACACACTGCTTCCGATGTGGGAGTGGAGAACATTTTCAAGCTGGATGTAAAATCCAGGGAGCCAGACCATCAAGGGAGGCCCCTTTAAACGGAAACGGGTTACCGCTGAGGGACGAGTGTTAACCGTAGCTACCAAAAAGTCCCAGAAATGTGCAAATTGTGCCAGAGAAGTCATTTGAGAACCTGAAACAATGTTCATCATGTAAAGAGACACTGTACTGTTCCAAAGTATGTCAAAACCAACATTGGACTAAACATAAGGAAAAATGCACTCACCTGAAAATTGACTCTACCAGTGAAAGGGTTTCCTGCACAGAGGAAAATGCCCACTCCTTACCATCCCTAGCTCAAGGTTGCAACCCCCGTAAGGTCACCTCGCTAGTCGGCAGACAGTGCCTTATTGAGTGTCACCTGAATCGCCACCACCTCCAAGCTCTATGGGACACAGGCTCTCAGGTATCGGTCATTGATGAACGATGGAAAGAGGAATCTCTCCCAAACGCAAGGCTGAGAGATGTTTCAGAAATCCTGGACTCACCTGATGATCTAAGGTTGACTGCAGCAAATGGGACTGAAATGCCGTACCTGGGATGGATTGAAACAACTTTTCGGCTAGCCTCTGAAACTGACCAAACAAAGGAACTGATCATCCCGGTGCTGGTAATGAAAGGCTGTCACCTATCACATCCCATCATAGGTTTCAATGTTATCGAGCACATCCTGACAATGACCGAAAAGACTAAACGATACAGTACAGTAAAAACAGCTTTCCCAAGCCTCAAAAGAAACAAGGTGAGAGCTTTTATACAGGCTGTTAGCGCAGAACAGACAGATGAATACGCAGTGAAAACCAAGAAAGAGAAGGTTGCTGTACCAAAACACAGTAGCATTCAAATTGAGTGCCGTGTAGCTTCCCAGCCTTTCAAAGATGACATGACAATGCTTTTCCAGCCAGACCTGAACCCGCAGTGGCCAGACGACCTTGAGTTCTTTGACAAACTAGTCAGAGTCAGGAAAGGTGTTTTTCCAGTTATCCTGCTTGATGTCTCTAACCCCACTGACCACGACATTGCCCTGCTAGGACGCACAATAATCGGTACAGTACAAACTATTATGACTGTGTTACCTGCCCAAGTCTTTGAAAAAACTGTCACCCCAGCCACAGTGAATCACACCAGCTTTCGAACCCCATGTACTGCTACTGAACAGTGGGATCCACCAGTAAATTTAACTCACCTAACCGAAAAACAGAGAGAGGTTGTTAGGCAAATGCTTAGAGAAGAGTGTCACTCCTTCTCCAGATCAGACAATGACATTGGCTGCATTGAACGATTGAAAATGACTATTTCTCTAAAGGACTCTGAACCAGTAAAGCGCACATACACGTCAGTGCCCAGGCCACTGTATCAGGAGATGAAGGGTTACATTTATGATCTCATAGTCCAGGGCTGGGTTAGGAAGTCAAACTCTTCATATTCTTCACCTGTCGTGTGCGTTCGTAAGAAGGACGGGACCCTCCGGTTGTGTATAGATTACAGAGACCTGAACAGAAAGACACATCCCGACCGCCAGCCCATCCCTCGGGTCCAAGACATCATGGACAGTTTAGGTGGTAATTCTGGTGGTTCTCCCTCTTAGATCAGGGGAAAGCGTATCACCAGGGGTTCATCTCTGAAGAAAGCAGACCACTGACAGCATTTGTGACCCCATGGGGACTCTATGAGTGGATACGTATGCCATTCGGCCTCATGAACTCTCCTGCAGCTTTTCAGTGGTGTATGGAGGAGTGTTTGGAAGGGCTCCGGGATAACATCTGCATTCCTTATCTGGACGACACGCTAGTTTTCAGTAAAACATTCGACAGCCATGTGAATGATGTGCGAAAAGTTTTGCAGCGTCTCAGAGAGTATGGCATTAAACTCAAACCAAGTAAGTGTGATCTCTTTAAACCCCAGGTCCGTTATTTGGGTAGAATAGTGTCTGCAGAGGGCAGCCGAGTTGACCCAGCCGATTTTGAAGCAGTAAGAGCATTGAAAGAAATCAGACCAGAGACTGTGGCCATTTGGCCATTTTTTTGCCTTTACCTCCCTTATCACCTCATTTGCTCACATCGTATATATGACTTGTTTCTACTGCATTATTGACTGTATGTTTGTTTTACTCCATGTGTAACTCTGTGTTGTTGTATGTGTCGAACTGCTTTGCTTTATCTTGGCCAGGTCGCAATTGTAAATGAGAACATGTTCTCAACTTGCCTACCTGGTTAAATAAAGGTGAAATAAAAATAAATAAAAACATTTGAGGTAGTGAGGAAATTACTTTTAAAAGAACAACCAGGCATCCTCTACTGACGGGATGAGGTCAATATCCTTCCAGGATACCCGGGCCAGGTCGATTAGAAAGGCCTGCTTGCAGAATTGTTTTAGGGAGCGTTTGACAGTGATGAGGAGTGGTTGTTTGACCGCGGACCATTAACGGATGCAGGCAATGAGGCAGTGATCGCTGAGATCCTCATTGAAAACAGCAGAGGTGTATTTGGGCAAGTTGGTCAGGATAATATCTATGAGGGTGCCCATGTTTACGGATTTAGGGTTGTACCTGGTGGTTGTACCATTATCCTTGATAATGTGTGTGAGTTTGAGGGCATCTAGCTTGGATTGTAAGACGGCCGGGGTGTTGAGCATATCCCAGTTTAGGTCACCTAATAGAATAAACTCTGAAGATAGATGGGGGGCAATCAATTCACATATGGTGTCCAGGGCACAGCTGAGAGCTGAGGGGGGTCTGTAAACAGGCGGCAACAGTGAGAGACTTATTTCTGAAGAGATTCATTTTTTAAATTAGAAGCTCGAACTGTTTGGGCATGGACCTGGAAAGTATGACAGAACTTTGCAGGCCATCTCTGCAGTAGATTGCAACTCCTCTCTTTTTGATAGTTCTATCTTGACGGAAAATGTTGTGGTTGGGGATGGAAATTTCAGAATTTTTAGTTGCCTTCCTAAGCCAGGATTCAGACATGGCAAGGACATTAAGGTTGGCGGAGTGTGCTAAAGCAGTGAGTAAAACAAACTTAGGGAGGAGGCTTCTGATGTTAACATGCATGAAACCAAGGCTTTTATGGTTACAGAAGTCAACAAATGAGAGCGCCCGGGGACACCCGGGGCCTGGGTTAACCTCTACATCACCCGAGGAACAGAGGAGTAGGATGAGGGTACGGCTAAAAGCTATCAGAACTGGTCGAATAGTGCATTTGGAACAGAGTATAAAAGGAGCACATTTCTGGGCCTGATAGGATAGATTCAAGGCATAATGTACAGACAGGGGTATGGTAGGGTGCGGGTACAGTGGAGGTAAACAACAACGGGTAAGACAACAGTTTATCAGCTAAGACAACAACAACAGGTAAAATGGCAATGAATGGGCAGAGGGGGTCAGTTAACTACACACATGGCTTGACTTTGAGCCTGTGGCCGACAGATAAACAAAATAAACCAAATGGAGACCCGTGATTAATGAACAATCCAGCAGGCATCAGCTATGTAGCCAAGTGATCATAGGGTCCAGTGAACAGGAATATATGAAACAGGGAAGCCGTTAGATAGTTGTTACTACGCTAGCCAGGAGATGCGCCTGACTCGAGGCTAACTGGTGCTAGCTTCAGGACAAGGGCATCACCAACGTCCTGCAAAGGCCGGTTGAGGGCACATCGGACGGAATTCCGTCGGCAGACCAGTCGTGATGGATCAGCGGGGCTCGGTGTTGACAAAGGGTCCAGGCCAATTGGCAAAAGAGGTATTGTAGCTGGAGTAATTATGTTTGCTAGCCGGGAGATGCGCCTGGCTCGAGGTTAAATGGTGCTAGCTTCGGGACAAGGGTGTTAGCCACTATAGCCACTCCGTTACAAAGGTCCAGAGCCTTTGCAACGGAATCCGGTGATGTAGTGGCTTCTACTCGTCTTAGTGAAGAGTCTGGGAGACATCACCAATCGGTAGCAGCTAGCTAGCTGCGATTATCCGGTGTAATGGTCCAGAGCTTACGGCAGGAATACGGTGATGTAGTGGAGAAAAACAGTCCAATATGCTCAGGGTTGAAATTGCGCTGTGCAGACTGGAAGGTATTATCCAGGCTAAAAGCGGCTGGTGTCTGAGCTAAAAAGGTAAAGGCCACAAGCAGTGGCGAACAATGACAAAATAGCTAGTAGCTAATTAGCTGGTTAGCTTCTGATGGCTAGCTTCTGATGGAGGTTCTAGCTATAAGGTCAAAAATAGCAGATCCGTATTACATTGGGTGAGGCGGGTTGCCGGAAGGTATATTTAATTTAAACATAGAAATATATTACAATATATACAAAAAAAATAGCAAAAAACAACAAACACATCATACTGCTACGCCACCTTGGATTACAAGTTGACATTGGATTTAGCAAACTCTGAAATGATTTAGTATTTCTGTGCCCACAAACTGTTTTCCCAGCGTAACATAAGGAGCCACTAAATGACACGTAGGTCGAGTGCATTTCAGAATACAAAAAAAATGTCAGACATCTGGCAAGATCCGTATTTAAGTTGAAGTTCATATGACAAGCGTAACGTTATGACTATAACTACTGTTCCCTGAAGGAGGGAAACTAGGTACAACATACTATTACATTTGCCTCACTCGAAGCCCTGCCTTCCACAGGTGATGAGCGTGAGGCTCAGGTTTATTCCTTAAATTTAATACCGCTCTTCACCGACCGAGGAAGGGGTGGGGCCAAAAAGGTATTGCACCCCAGTTCCCTCCTTCAGGGAACAGTAATTATAGTGTTAGGTTCTAATTTTTCAGAGTAAACAACTCACGGACACTAGAGAAGCTTAACCAAGTTAAATTCTTCCCAAAGGGTCGTTACAGCTGTAGATCAGACAAAAACATGTCCTCACCATTACAAGTATATATACCCCACTTTGGACACTCCTCCTTCTCTCCAATCCTTACATCTTCGGGGTTGACAGGAAGAGGGTAACAGGATACTAAACCCTTACTACTCCCTTCAGGGGATCTGACCTGACCTCCTGACCTCAACCCCTCCTTCGCCTAATCCACAGATGTCCATCCTCTTCCCCTAAAGCAATCCTGTGATCTCCTCCCGTCCACCCAGCACATTCCAGTCACTATGTCTTTCTACAGATCTCACTCCTTTATATACTCTGCATCTGAACTATCATGTCTTGAATAAGTTCAAAGTTTAGAATCCAACAATAATCATAAAGTTACACTCCCTTTCAGTCAGTCAACTTCGGTACAACATACAATGGGAAAAGACAATCATTCCCCATGCCGATCCAAACGGATACTAAATGAAACAGCCCCATGGCAGACCACCCAGACCTGACCCCGCAAGATGCGTCAGTTTTGCCAATTTATTAATTGTCTTTTGTTTGAAAGACACCTGTCAATGTTGAGTAAGGATGCACACCTAATTACGCATATAGAAGTAGGACTAGTCTACCTGGCCTGCACGAGAATGTAGGCCTATAAATGTGCACATTTGGGGATGTCTGATAGTATTTCTGATTGTCTTAATGCACCACCACTAAATGAGCTGTGGAGCTTCTCAAAGCAAATGTTTCTTCACCTCAAACAGCAAGTAAACTAAGTCTAATCAAAATCAATTGCATACGACAACAGTTCCTTCAAAGTATTTTCGTAAAATATTTTCACTCGGCATGAAAGGGAAAAATGTAATGATCTGATCCAGTGGA
Source organism: Oncorhynchus clarkii lewisi (assembly GCF_045791955.1). Taxonomy (NCBI): domain Eukaryota; kingdom Metazoa; phylum Chordata; class Actinopteri; order Salmoniformes; family Salmonidae; genus Oncorhynchus; species Oncorhynchus clarkii. The sequence goes on along the minus strand of NC_092159.1, from coordinate 28,841,280 downwards.
AATGTCATAAAATACCTGATTACTTTTAATCCTTTGCACAACTAGCCGACAGCTGTGTCTGTCCCAAACTCACAGGCTCGGGAAACTCTGAGGGCCCAGAATATTTTATACAATGTTGCAAGCTTGCTAGCACAAGTTTTGGAGGACCCAGTTGATACAATGTTTCAAGTTTGTTGTAGACAGGCCATGTGCAGCAAATGTGATTTCTAGGATATTTATTTTTATCGGGATATTTTCTATCTGCAGGCTGCAATGTTTTTATTTGTTATATAGGCAAAAAAAAATTACATTGTTGGCAATGGCAATAAAAGTTACTTTTAGATTAGTATAATTTTCATTTAGATTTAGATAGAATGTAGTTTAATCACAGACAATGATTTTGAGATACTATTATAAATTAAATGAAACTGTTCCACAAAAATGTGCATATGAAAATCATAACTGGCACGCAGATCGGTAGAAATGGTAAGATACATTGTCACTCTAAATGGAAAAGTTTAACAACTGCTGGTGTAGTTAATTACTGAAAACTTCGGGAGCAAAATGACAGAATTGACAAAGTCCAGCAGCAGCAGGGGGAGGAGGAGGAGAGTTTTTCTCGGTTATATTGTTGACTGGCTCCCTCAAATAACTTGTGTATCTGTTATTATTTAATCAAACAGCATGCTTAAAGCATCAGACAAGTTACGTACATATAGTTGATTTTATTAAAACACATGGAGCGATTGGTAGAAAGAACAGATGACTCTTGGTTGACCAAGATTGATTTTAGTTGGGGACAGCACTAGAACATGATTTTGGGGCTCCCAAATGGCACAGCGGTCTAAGTCACTGCATCTCTGTACTTGAGGCGTCACTACAGGCTGTATCACAACCGGCCGTGATTGGGAGTCCCATAGGGTGGTGCACAATTGTCTCAGCGTCGTCCGGGGTAGGCCATCACAGGAAATAGGAATTTATTCTTAATCTTAACTGACTTGCCTAGTTAAATAAAGGTTACAATTAATTAAATAAAATAGTGTTTTCTGACAAACCATTTTTTACAAATCCATCCAGGCACCAACTTTGAGAAGGGTTTAAAACAAAGGTTTCAAACCAATTCATGAATATTATTGAATCTAGGTATATTTCGCCATTCATGTAATGGCATGAAAAAAATTGGCTGAATATTATACAATGACTTATCAACAGCTCTAATAACTTGACCCCCACAGGAAATCTTCACTGGCAATTCTAGAATATACTATATATCCTAGAAACCTGGTTAAACTATCATTATGACATCATGGATGAATTCTAGAATATACTATATATCCTTGAAATCTGTTTAAAACCATAATTTTGACCTAATTGATGGCCAGTCTTTGTATTTATGGTGTAGTGAATTCAGGGGATAGCCCAGAGCTGAACTCGTTTTATCCACGTTTTGAGGCTATACAGTGTTGATTTACATTGTTTCTAAACATTGGAGTAAAAAAAGGTTATTTGGGGTTCTGATGGGGTACAACAGTTGAACTAAGCTCACGAGGCATGCGTTATATTCTTCAAGAATCAATGGCTATAAATAAATAATTACAAAGTCAAAATATGGATGTAGCTATTGCATATTTCCCCTTTAACACCAAACATCAGTTCAACAACTGCAGTTTGTGCTTCTGTATTCAAGACAGTACTTACTAGTGTTAATCAGGGGCCGGTTTCTCAAAACCATCTTACGGCTAAGTTCATCGTTAGAACCATTGGATGCCTTAAGATGCGTTTGGCAAACCGGGCCCAGAAATCCAGTTTCCTCCTTGTTGGATATGACAGTCATCTCCCCATCCTCCTCTTTCACTCTGAACGCATCTTCCTCTTCTTTCACTGAAACGTCTTTCTCTTCTTCTTTCACTGTAACAGCCTCACCATCTACTTCTTGTTTTACTGAGAAATCCTCTTCTTCCTCCTCTTCTTTCACGACAACGTTCAGCCACAGTCCATCTTTTTCCGTCCAGCAGACACCCTCTTCTTTAGCAGAAGGAGAGTAGCTTAGTGAGCTCATGGTCGGGGATGTAAGCTAGCTAGGCTAATTTAACCAGCCCGCTAGCTGACTAATAACAACACCGTAATATGAAATTAAATCGGATAACTAACTAGACGACAGAAGTGGGTGTAAAACACAGTGGTTAATATACACTAAAGCGTCTAAGGAGCTCTACTGGTTCGTCTATTTTGTCTACTCAGCTACCGAGGTGTCTGACTAACTGTTGCTGCTGTTGAAAGAAGCGTTCCGTCCACTAGATTTTACGTCACACTAACAGCATTTTCTTAAATTCCCATACCGCCATCTGCTGACTGGAGGGTAACGCAGTTGAGTAAAATGTATATTTAATTTTCTGACAAAAAGTTAAAGGGTATGAATCAGAGACGACGCTAGTCCTAAAATATTAATTGCCCCCCCCCCCTAAATAAATCAATATCAGTCAATAGATTTTTTCTGCGATTTATTTTTTTCTCAACCGTTCCATCACATTAAGAACCTGAAATGGCGGCACTAGGACCGGGGGAGGCTGCTGCTGCTGCTGCTGCTGCTACAGAAATACTAGATTGGAAGCAAATGTAAGGGATTATAATGTCATAACGAATCATGCAAAAACATGTACAGTTGACAGGAATGTTTGTTAATGTGGAGACAAACGATAATGCATTTTCTTATCATAAAGTTAATTTATGAAAATCGTGATTTAGCCAGCTAGCAGGCTAGCTTTATGGGTGTTGTGACATGAGTTTGAAATTGTAATTCTGGTTGTTTTAGGGACTCCTGAAACAACCAGCAAGCCAGGCTGTCGTTTTGTGAAACAGTGGATGTATAGAATCTAGCTAGCTGAAGAATTTACAGCAAATTGAATGTACAATTGTGTAAGCTTGTCTTGATGATATTTACCATGCAGATTGATGAAATAACGTAGCCAGCTATGTTCTTGCTTATTGTGCAGTGGATGATTAAAATCCCTGTATGCCCATGGATGTGTAGCTAGATATCTAGCCGATCTGTGTATGGACCCAAACGTTTGGTATACATATTAGTTCAGAACCTAGCTATGAACCTCAGCTATCATAGCTAGTTGTATCAACTTCAAAACAGCCTGAATTACATTAATGAAGCCTATGGATTGAGTAGAATATAATATGTTGTACCAAGGATGAAAGTCATATATACATGTAGTTATTACCATGCATGAGATCCCCACATTGTATCCTGTACATTTAATATATTCACTGATCATGTACTCTACCTTGGCAAATAAAGGTGCATTTCAGGTATGAATGTCTTTGAGATTATTTTTCAGTGATATCCAATACCAGGAGTATCAAATTCCAGTCTTTGAATGACTCTGTGTCATCTGCATGTATGTAATACAATTATACACTTCAACAGTGTTTACCAATCGTGGTCCTGGGACATCAATGGTTACACATTATAACTAATAGACTAGAAACAGAATTTAACTAGTTAATTCATATATACAGAAATATAATGTTAAACACTACACAACACTTCCTATGCATCATGTAAATACTCTAACACCGGTTCATCTCAACATCTAATGCCCTTCATCTGTATTGATCTGATAAACACAGGATAGGTGGAGTATTTTATAAAAATACACATCATTTCAACCAGTAGAGAATGTGAAATGCTTTATTGAAAAGCTCATTATCCAGGTGTTATAAATACAAGTTCAATCTGTACTTCAATGCACATCTGTTGTGCATTATAAAAACAGAGGAAGAAAGAGGAGGTGGCGAGAGAGAAGTTACAGACAGAAAGGGAAAGAGGTAAGCACATAGGAGCAGGGAAGGCAGCACAGGGTTAATGAATCACAGTGCTACATAAATATTCTCTCAGTTCATCACAATTACATAATAGTGTCTAGTCGGCACAATGGTTATCTTAAAAGCAGGTGAGGTGGCGATGATGGGACTGGGGGTTGGCATCCTCTCACATCAAAACATATCTGCAGACGAGAGACAGATGGAGAGAGAGAGCATGTTTAAGCCTTGTTAGTCATCAATCAGGAGGTGAAATGCAAAACTGACCTTGGATCATTATCTCTGGGACTACTGCATCTCTATCTGTATTTCAATGTAAAGCATCTCATTAATAATACTTCCTGTATAATATAAACTGACCTTGGATCATTAACTCTGGGACTACTGCATCTATCTGTATTTCAATGTAAAGCATATCTTAAATAATACTTCCTGTTGACCTGACCAAGTGACCCCTCACATCTGATCATGCTTACTTACTTACTGACTTTATTGTCCCCATAGGGAAATTCTGTTGCAGTGTCATGTACACATTCAAAGTGGCATTTAAATACAAAACATGATTGACAACTTTCATAACAGTTACGCACCAATAAGAATAATAATAGTAAGAAATGAGAAATAAAACTTAAAAAAAAATAAATCAATCAATTTTTAAAAAAGAAGAAAAGACTAGCCTGCTGGCCTTACGGGGTCAATGGGAACATTCGCCGGAGCTATTTAGGAGGGATATCACACCTGGCACAAATTATTGTCTCGTTCTATTCCTCCTGCTGGGGGGTGCCCTATACCTGCGCCCAGAGGGGAGTAATTCAAAGTCCAGGTACAGGGGGTGGCTTGGGTCTAAAATGATTTTGAGAACCTTACAGAGGGCTCTGACCTTAAAGATCTCATCCAGGCCTGTCTGTTTGACTCCAAGTACCTTGCTTGCTGTGGTAATAATCCTCCTCCGCATGCTTCTCTGGCTGATAGTGGCATTGCCAAACCAACAAACAATACAAAAAGTGAAAATACTCTCAATAAAGGATTTGTAAAACAGAGTCAGTATAGTACAGTCTTTTTGTAGATCAGGTCTGTACATTTACTCCACTGAAGCTTATTGTCCAAAAGGACACCCAGATATTTACATTCCTCTACGATTTCTATATTCTGACCTCTGATAGATGTTGCAGAGGTAGGTGTTGTACGCTTCCTGAAGTCTATGCACATCTCTTTGGTCTTGTTGGTATTGAGGACCAAGTGTGATTCCTCATACCACTCTACAAAGTCATCTAGGACCGGGCCATGATGTTCCTCGTCATCATGCAACAGGCTGATCAAGGCAGTGTCATCAGCGAACTTAACGAGGTGTCTGTCAGTATGGGAACTAGTACAACTATTAGTGTACAAGATGTACAGAAGTGGGGACAAAACACATCCCTGAGGAGAGCCTGTGTTGGTATTGCGTATATCCGACACATGGGGACCTATTTTGACTCGCTGTGAGAGTTGGCTCAGGAAGTCCAACAGCCACAAAACCAGCCCCCCGTCTAAGGAGAAGTCCCGAATGAGTCTCTGTGCCAGAATGTAAGGCTGGATTGCTGTGCCCTCGATGTAGCCAGTTCAGATGCAGGAGGTGTTCACCGACACAGCTGATATAACCTAGAGGATTTAGGGAGAAGGGGAGAGAGGGATGAAGTGAAGGAGAGAGACTGTTATTTAGAAAATAAGGTTGTTAAAGTGACAGTGTTCAACAGGAATGTGTGTGTGTGGCCTCACCTGGTGTCCACACCACACTAAGTGGCTGCAGAGTACTTTATGCTGAAAAATATGAACGGACCCACAAGGACAAACAATTATAGCGTAATTATAGAAATTATTAATTGTCTTAATATTCTCCATGGTTGGCCCTCTTGCCTATTTTTGAAGGTGGAAGGAGCCACAGTTATACATCTGAACCTGCTTACTGCACAACACAATCCATCAATCAGATTGATACATGAGTGTGTAGGTGTTGGTTATAGGGTGTCTAATTGTTCTACATTTTTTCAATATGGGTGACTTAAAATAGCCTGTTTTGTTTTTGCATAGACATCACACCCTTACCTAAACTGCACCCTCACATGAGAAGTAGAAATCAAAGGGAGATAAACTGTGAATTGTATAACTGCAGTTGACGTACCTAAATAAATGGAAGAATACTCTTATTGCAATGTGAATGGCTCTTAAAAGAGCCTTTGGTTGTGCATAGTGTAGTCTATGGTGTTGCCAGGGAACAGCACCCTCTTTGAAGAAGTAGGAGGTGAAGATCTCCTGCACACGGATTGCCTCTCTTGCTGTGTTGTTGGACCCCATCCTTGAAACATCCTGCAGAGCAGCAGACTTCTCCTCTGGGACACGGTGGTGAGCTGCGGATCCGCTCCTGGTCCTCGTGTCCATCCTCATGAAGTTACGCAGGACACAGGTAGCCTTCACACACCTGAATTCCTCCAGGAGGCAGTCCCATATGAACCTGGCCAACCAACCTTGCAGTGCCCTACCTGGTAACTGTAGGTAATCGTTTTGAAGGAATCTCCAGTTACAAGGTATCTGTAAGAATATGGAAGACAATGTAATTATTAGACTTTTACATCTCCGGGTCATTGTGGATTACTAAAGTATAATATCCCTGATAACAAATCATGATAATATTGGATAGATAGATACATGGGCACACATATGTGCATGTGTAGCATGTGACAATAACAGGATCATATCAAGGATGGCATCACAGATGAATACATAAATACCACTTGAAGCTTGATAATGAGTTGATCATTTGAATCAGCTGTGCAGTGCTGAGGCAAAAACAAAAATGTGTCTCTTCTGAGTACCCAGGACTGAGAACCACTGCTCTTCATTGGGAGCTCTTCATATGTAGACTGGCTTTCATGTAGCTTTTTATCTGAGGACAGAAAACCTCACAAGAAACAGACTTCATTATAGTCAAATTACACCACACTAAATATGATGTTACTATTACCTCTGTCCTTACTTCTAGGGACTGGAACTACACAAAAGTACCTGCCCTATCCAGAATAGCCTCCTCTCTCACTGACAGTTGGGGCTGCTATCCTTTCACCCTCCTCCAAGGCTGTTAGCTAGCTACCTACAAATGCATTTGAATTTTATTTTTTTATAGTGATAAATACATCAAGATAGCTAGCTAACATGAAGTTAGGTAGCTGGTAGGATTTAACTCACTTAGCTATGCTCAACCGGTGTCCTCATTCAGCCGACAGAAAATTTCAACCGGTTTTCCCCATTAAGCAACGAGTCGGAGTCAGAGGCCGAGCCTTCTCTTGTCTCTACTCCTCCCGTTATGCGGTCTGAGATGCAGAAGCTTCCCACCATTAGCTCTGACAAATTGAAAACCCAAGTCATTGGCGACTCCATTACCCGCAGTATTAGATTTAAACCGAATCATCCACTGTTTACCAGGGGGCAGGGCTACCGACATTAAGGTTAATCTGAAGATGGTGCTGGCTAAAGCTAAAACTGGCGAGTGTAGAGAGTATAGAGATATTGTTATCCACGTCGGCACCAGCGATGTTAGGATGAAACAGTCAGAGGTCACCAAGCGCAACATAGCTTCAGCGTGTAAATCAGCTAGAAAGATGTGTCAGCATCGAGTAATTGTCTCTGGCCCCCTCCCAGTTAGGGGGAGTGATGAGCTCTACAGCAGAGTCTCACAACTCAATCGCTGGTTGAAAACTGTTTCTGCTCCTCCCAAAAGATAGAATTTGTAGATAATTGGCCCTCTTTCAGCCTGCCAGCTTAGTGGAGTCTGCCACTAGCACAGTCAGTGTAGTCAGCTCAGCTATCCCCATTGAGACTGTGTCTGTGCATCAACCTAGGTTGGGCAAAACTAAACATGGCGGTGTTCGCCTTAGAAATCTCACTAGGATAAAAACCTCCTCCATTCCTGTCATTATTGAAAGAGATCGTGAAACCTCACATCTCAAAATAGGGCTACTTAATGTTAGATCCCTTACTTCAAAGGCAATTATAGTCAACGAACTAATCACTGATCATAATCTTGATGTGATTGGCCTGACTGAAACATGGCTTAAGCCTGATGAATTTACTGTGTTAAATGAGGCCTCATCTCCTGGCTACACTAGTGACCATATCCCCCGTGCATCCCACAAAGGTGGAGGTGTTGCTAACATTTACGATAGCAAATTTCAATTTACAAAACTAAAAATGACGTTTTCGCCTTTTGAGCTTCTAGTCATGAAATCTATGCAGCCTACTCAATCACTTTTTATAGCTACTGTTATATAAATATTCATACACATAGCTCATATAAACAAAGACATTCCGTCGTAAGAACACATACACCCAGCCATAAGACTGACCCCCTCTTCCTTATATAAACACACATCTCATCTCCCTCTAACTGGCCGGTCCCAAGAGCAAAGAACTTTTGCTGTGCACCAATGGGGCCCGCTCTGGCTAGAGCAAGGCCCGCCTCCAACCCTCCGACCAGTCAAGAAGACCGAAACGACAAGACTCCACCTACTTTATTCTATGTATAAAAATGTATGTAACCATTGTATAGGCCTCTTTTTCACCTGGCTCCTTGCCGAGTTATGTGAACTAGGTCCGTGCACGTAAAACTGCGGGACAAGATATCTCTGACTCATTAAAACTGTCTTTCGTTACAACTGAAATCCACTCTGTCCAGCGTCCGTGATTTGGTCTCAACTCTCCAGTATTTGAACACTAACAGAATTGGTAGCAGAGTTTGGTTGTTCTTGAATTCGATCTATTATAAGTTAGTGTGAGAGGACGAGACTGATCACGGCTAAAAAATCAGACGGAAGAGTGACTTCCCCAGCCATTCATCTTGCCTCAGGAAATCTGATCGGAGCGCTCTATATAAAGGTGAGCAGAGCCCGTTATATCGAAATCTGCATATTGTATTATAGCCTAAACCAAATTTTGATCAGAAAGTACTGGGCGTGAGTATGAATCGGTGCCCAAATTATTTACATAAGAACCTAAGACATTGATCGGGGAGATCTTGTTTTGCTCGTTTTTATTTTTTATTTGTATTTTTATTTTTTATCAATTGGCCTATTATTAGAAGTGTAGTATGTAAAAGCATGTAAAAGTTCCTATTAAATAAGTGCTTACTGTTTAATTGGTTTTGTTTAGAAGTGTAGTATGCACGTAAAAGTTCCTATTGAATAAGTTCTAAACTGTTTAATTGGTTGTGTTTAGAGATTTAGTTAATTAATAGATCGACTGAATCTGCATGTAAAAGATCCTATTGAATGAGTTGTAAACTGTTTAATTGGTTATGTTAGAGGTGTAGTCGAGTAGATACAGGATATGTAAGTTTGGCGTTCCACAAGACAGAGATCGGGAATGATGTGGCTATTGCACATCAAACAATAAACATAATATGAACCAGAGTTGACATTCCATGATTTGGAGATGGGGGAAATTAAATTGAAAGAAACGTTTGTCGCGGAGTAGGTTGGGATACGTAACTGGGCTATTAAGCACACGTGCTGAAAGACAAAGCCACCTTAGTATCGAATGGCCGTGCAACTTTGACAGCAGCCGGGCTGGAATACTGATTTTCGTTTTTTTTCATTCCTGTTGATATTGCCTAAAGTTTAAAATTATTCTGACAATTGCTATAGAATCGCTGGAATTTACTGATATAAGTTCATAAAGGAACTTACTGAATTGTTTCTAGAAAGTATTTAAATAAGCCGCCGAGCTTAGTACAGACTTTGTTTTACAGACGCTAAAAGCTACACACTGATTTTGGGGTTTTTCTATTCTATCCATATTTCCTAAATATATAGAATTATTCTGACAATTGCTATAGAATCGCTCGAATTTACTGATATAAGTTCATAAAGGAATTTACTGAATTGTTTACAGAAAGTATTTAAATAATTCACTGAACAACTCTTAGTTGTCTAGAAATTCTATCTATATTTCCTAAAGAGCTAGAATTACTCTGAAAATTGTTATAGAACCGCATATATTCACTGATATATTGTTCCAAAAGGAAATCGCAGAATCATTTATAGAAAATACCTAAACGAATCGCTGAACAAATTCAAATAAAATACCGGTGAAATACACACGTGGCGGGCGTCACATACTGATAACCCCCTTTGTCTCGACCAGGGACAGGCTAAGCATACAACGATAGAAATAAACACCACATAGTAAGAATTGAATATACCTAAATAACGCATTATACACATTATCAGACGAACTAGATAAAATGTCTGCAGCTACCACGCCCAAACTAAAATTCAATGATAATTTAGATCAGAGTATGATTGATAGAGCGGGAGGTAAAAAACAGTATGGGAAAGTGGAGAAAGTGTGGAAAGGATTACGGATAAGATGGACACAAGCAGGTTATTTTAGCGGAGGACCACCTACAGGGGGGAAACTCCAAGATATGCAGACAGAATTAGAGGACGCAGTAGAGCATGCAAAAGCGAGTGAGGCGGAGAGAAACAACATACACAGGTTCAAAAAAGTAGGTACAAGAGAGAGAGAGAGAGCAGAGGGGGAGCTCAAGATAGGTACATGGGCCATACAGGAGAGTAGGAGGGTGCTGCCCAAAAACACACCAGACATGATGGGCGTGGCTATTGTGGCGTCGGGGGATGTTAAAGCTCCGCCTGAGAACTTGCCCACGGCTCCCCCTGTGGCCGTTTCTCCCTCACTATATCCACAATTGACAATGGAGGCAGTTCAGCCCCAGCCATACTCAAAGGGACAAAATCACCGGAGCCCGTCACACAACCCATTCCTACCCAGGGCACCTCCCACAATACAGGCTCCAGTTCTGAGAATAGACCAAGGGGAGTTAAAAGGGGAAATTACCCTGGGGATAACGGCTGGCCATATGGTATGTGAACAGTTCGAAACTGGGATTCCAGGAGCAGGAGACCTCCCCCAGGAACGGAGGCCGCAATGCTCCTCTGTGAACTCTCTCACCTCTGAAACCAGAGGACACTTACAAACAAGATTAGATTCAAACCACTTCTATCAGACGGATAGGGAGGACTGTCATCAGAACATGGATATCGAAAACGAAGAAGAAATTGACATGGTGCTCACCCCAGCTCCGATGGGAGCTCCAAACGTGACTAAGATGCAGGAGCTGCTGAAATCATCAATAGCTCGAGCTAAGGAACTCAGGGAGCTAATAGCTAACCAAGATAACAACAGAGAGGGAGCCTACCGTGTGGAAGGCATAATGAGAGGAACAGTAACCAAAGTTACCGAATCAATGGGGTCCGAAACACTCCGTCGGTCCTCCAGAATTGCTGATAGAAGAGAGCGAGAGCAGGAGATGGCAGGACAGTACCCCCTGCGACCGACACCAGGTGATGCACACACTGTGGAGTACCAGCCCTGGAAAATGACTGATTTAACAACACTGATGGGACAGATGCCTAGCCTACATGGAGGAGCTTCAGCGTGGCTACTTCAACTGCAGACACTTACGTCAGGCCTGCAACTCTGCCTAGGAGACATGAAAGCACTTCTAGCAAGAGCTACCGACCACGGAACCATGGAGGCCCTCATGACAGCAGCTGACCTTGGATGGCGGGCCCCAACACTGCCCATAGACCACTTCCGTACCAGATTATGGGAAGTTCTACTGAGAGCCAGGTGCAGTCCCTCCAGGTACAACTCCTGAAACTCCAATTGAAGGAAGCACAACAAGGAGAAAAACCTAAGAAACAGATACGAAGGAGACGGGCACCAAAACAGACATCTCTCAAATAGTGGCCCAGACTATCTCCCAGATGATTCAACAGCAGGCCGGTCCTCAACCAGCCAACCCGGGGCCTTGGTATCCCCCGCAACCACAATTTGCATACCAGCCGCAATGGATACCAGGCCATCCAAAAAGAGGGGTTTGTTTCAACTGTAGAACTCCAGAGTACGAACATCAGCAACCAGGACCCACACCCATGCATCAGCAACCCGCATACAACCAACCGCAGTTCCAGGGAATGACTGGGAGCACCATCCCCTGGTCATAAAAATGCCCACCACCCACGGCAGAAGAAGGAAACAGAAACTCCCAGACAGTTCACATGTCACCCTTCAATCAGCCATCAACCCTCAACCAGCATCGGCCAAATTAGCTGAAATCATCGGATTGACGCAGGTCCTCATCAGAGGAAAAGGAAAGACATCTATACCCAGCCCATGCCCATGAAGCAGGCCACACTGATGGACCCAGAACATGAGAAACACATGGCCCCACACACGAAGGCAAACTAAAGACCCTCCAAAAAGGCCTCGCACATCTGGTGGCACCCTCACATAAAAAATATGACTGACTTATTTTATGACGATGATTTATTTTGTGGCGAATGCAATGGTTGTGACAGACACAACCCAAAGAAACCATATCAAACACCAATGGGCTCATACGTAATTCCTAATGCATGTTTTCAGGATATTAGTATAGATACACCGACATGGGCCCCTCAGCAAACTCTATCTCCTAGTCATAGTAGATAGGAAATGGGTAGAGGCAATAATAACAAAAGGGGAGGATGCTAGGTCAGTCTTTAAGTGGCTACAAACCAAACTAATACCCAGGTATGGCATCCCAAGACAAATCAAATTTGACAAATGGCTCACATTTAACAAACACCTGAGACAGGTGGAAGAAAGAGCATAACCCACAGATGGATCTGTGTACAGGTTAGAGTCATGCATGGTCCACCAAGGGAGGGAGGTCATATGCCCGCCCTTGATGTACAACAAATTGTAATGTCTAGTTAACGGGTCTCTCTGCAGCACTCTCTACCCAGGTTCACAAGGTCCAGGAGGGGGAGCTGCCGGGGGACAAGGTTGGTGACGGGGTCAAGAGAAAGTGGCTGGAACCCAGGTGGACTGGACCGTACGAAGTGAAGGAGGTTACTTCACACTCAGTCCAGGTCAAAGGTAAATCAGGCACACCTTGACACCGCCTTACACATTGCACCCCAGCCCCAATTCCTTCTAGAACACTGACTGAAGTCAGAGCTGATTTGAGCGGCCTAAATTCGATTCCAAATGAAGACACTCCTTCCTCAGGTGATGCGGTGAGAAGGGAACCTCGCCCAGTTAGAGGGAAATTTCTCCCTCTCTGGGTGAGGCTGGGGATATCTGGTCCCTTATTTGTGATATTCATACTGATATTTGGAGTAACCCTAGGACTTTCACATGGTTAATTGAACAACTATTTCACCCTGCCACATCACATACACCAACCCCTACACATGTCCCTAACTCCTTTCCTGATATCACTCCCTCCAATCACTCCCGTCCCAAACGTAGCACTACACCTACAGACCCACCATGCAAACCAGACAAGGTTGCATGTATACCCACGATTGCAACCGCCACCTTTCTGCTATAGTTTTCACGTCTAATAGACGTGAAGAGGGGGATTTGTTATATAAATATTCATACACATAGCTCTAAACAAAGACATTCCGTCGTAAGAACACATGACTGGCCGGTCCCAAGAGCAAAGAACTTTTGCTGTGCACCAATGGGGCCCGCTCTGGAAGCAAATCAAGAAGACCGAAACGACAAGACTCCACCTACTTTATTCTATGTATAAAAATGTATGTAAACACTGCCGAGTTATGTGAACTATGTGGACTCATTAAAACTGTCTTTCGTTACAACTGAAATCCACTCTGTCCAGCGTCCGTGATTTGGTCTCAACTCTCCAGTATTTGAACACTAACAGAATTGGTAGCAGAGTTTGGTGTTCTTGAATTCGATCTATTATAAGTTAGTGTGAGAGGACGAGACTGATCACGGCTAAAAAACCAGCCATTCCTATATAAAGGTGAGCAGAGCCCGTTATATCGAAATCTGCATATTGTATTATGTGACGTTTTTATTTTTTATTTGTATTTTTATTTTTTATCAATTGGCCATGTAAAAGCATGTAAAAGTTCCAGTGCTTACAGTGTAGTATGCACGTAAAAGTTCCTATTGAATAAGTTCTAAACATCGACTGAATCTGCATGTAAAAGATCCTATTGAATGAGGAAAGAGGGGGTGCTGAGAGCCAGGTGCAGTCCATGATTTGGAAGAAACGTTTGTCGCGGAGTAGGTTGGGATACGTAACTGGGCTATTAAGCACACGTGCTGAAAGACAAAGCCACCTTAGTATCGAATGGCCGTGCAACTTTGACAGCAGCCGGGCTGGAATACTGATTTTCGTTTTTTTTCATTCCTGTTGATATTGCCTAAAGTTTAAAATTATTCTGACAATTGCTATAGAATCGCTGGAATTTACTGATATAAGTTCATAAAGGAACTTACTGAATTGTTTCTAGAAAGTATTTAAATAAGCCGCCGAGCTTAGTACAGACTTTGTTTTACAGACGCTAAAAGCTACACACTGATTTTGGGGTTTTTCTATTCTATCCATATTTCCTAAATATATAGAATTATTCTGACAATTGCTATAGAATCGCTCGAATTTACTGATATAAGTTCATAAAGGAATTTACTGAATTGTTTACAGAAAGTATTTAAATAATTCACTGAACAACTCTTAGTTGTCTAGAAATTCTATCTATATTTCCTAAAGAGCTAGAATTACTCTGAAAATTGTTATAGAACCGCATATATTCACTGATATATTGTTCCAAAAGGAAATCGCAGAATCATTTATAGAAAATACCTAAACGAATCGCTGAACAAATTCAAATAAAATACCGGTGAAATACACACGTGGCGGGCGTCACATACTGATAACCCCCTTTGTCTCGACCAGGGACAGGCTAAGCATACAACGATAGAAATAAACACCACATAGTAAGAATTGAATATACCTAAATAACGCATTATACACATTATCAGACGAACTAGATAAAATGTCTGCAGCTACCACGCCCAAACTAAAATTCAATGATAATTTAGATCAGAGTATGATTGATAGAGCGGGAGGTAAAAAACAGTATGGGAAAGTGGAGAAAGTGTGGAAAGGATTACGGATAAGATGGACACAAGCAGGTTATTTTAGCGGAGGACCACCTACAGGGGGGAAACTCCAAGATATGCAGACAGAATTAGAGGACGCAGTAGAGCATGCAAAAGCGAGTGAGGCGGAGAGAAACAACATACACAGGTTCAAAAAAGTAGGTACAAGAGAGAGAGAGAGAGCAGAGGGGGAGCTCAAGATAGGTACATGGGCCATACAGGAGAGTAGGAGGGTGCTGCCCAAAAACACACCAGACATGATGGGCGTGGCTATTGTGGCGTCGGGGGATGTTAAAGCTCCGCCTGAGAACTTGCCCACGGCTCCCCCTGTGGCCGTTTCTCCCTCACTATATCCACAATTGACAATGGAGGCAGTTCAGCCCCAGCCATACTCAAAGGGACAAAATCACCGGAGCCCGTCACACAACCCATTCCTACCCAGGGCACCTCCCACAATACAGGCTCCAGTTCTGAGAATAGACCAAGGGGAGTTAAAAGGGGAAATTACCCTGGGGATAACGGCTGGCCATATGGTATGTGAACAGTTCGAAACTGGGATTCCAGGAGCAGGAGACCTCCCCCAGGAACGGAGGCCGCAATGCTCCTCTGTGAACTCTCTCACCTCTGAAACCAGAGGACACTTACAAACAAGATTAGATTCAAACCACTTCTATCAGACGGATAGGGAGGACTGTCATCAGAACATGGATATCGAAAACGAAGAAGAAATTGACATGGTGCTCACCCCAGCTCCGATGGGAGCTCCAAACGTGACTAAGATGCAGGAGCTGCTGAAATCATCAATAGCTCGAGCTAAGGAACTCAGGGAGCTAATAGCTAACCAAGATAACAACAGAGAGGGAGCCTACCGTGTGGAAGGCATAATGAGAGGAACAGTAACCAAAGTTACCGAATCAATGGGGTCCGAAACACTCCGTCGGTCCTCCAGAATTGCTGATAGAAGAGAGCGAGAGCAGGAGATGGCAGGACAGTACCCCCTGCGACCGACACCAGGTGATGCACACACTGTGGAGTACCAGCCCTGGAAAATGACTGATTTAACAACACTGATGGGACAGATGCCTAGCCTACATGGAGGAGCTTCAGCGTGGCTACTTCAACTGCAGACACTTACGTCAGGCCTGCAACTCTGCCTAGGAGACATGAAAGCACTTCTAGCAAGAGCTACCGACCACGGAACCATGGAGGCCCTCATGACAGCAGCTGACCTTGGATGGCGGGCCCCAACACTGCCCATAGACCACTTCCGTACCAGATTATGGGAAGTTCTACGGAGAGCATACCCTACAGAAAGAAACCATGCCACCTTATCCTCCTTTACAATCAACCCAGGTGAGCAACCTGCAGCATACCTGGACAGGGCTAAGACCACATGGAGATCGGTCCACGAAGAACCATTCGATCACACTGATACCACACTCAGCATGTGGAAGGAAATGGTGGTCAACGGGTGTCCCGGAGATGTTAAAACCAAACTCAGAGGAACGGTAGGGTTGTTTGCACTTCCTCTGACCCAATTCAACACTCATGTGCACCACCATGTGACCCAGCACAACAAGGAAAGAGGGGGTGCTGAGAGCCAGGTGCAGTCCCTCCAGGTACAACTCCTGAAACTCCAATTGAAGGAAGCACAACAAGGAGAAAAACCTAAGAAACAGATGGTGGCGGAAGAAACGAAGGAGACGGGCACCAAAACAGACATCTCTCAAATAGTGGCCCAGACTATCTCCCAGATGATTCAACAGCAGGCCGGTCCTCAACCAGCCAACCCGGGGCCTTGGTATCCCCCGCAACCACAATTTGCATACCAGCCGCAATGGATACCAGGCCATCCAAAAAGAGGGGTTTGTTTCAACTGTAGAACTCCAGGGCACTACTCACGAGAGTGTCCATACCCACTCACACCACAACAACACCAGTGGAACTCTACGAGAGGTCCATATGGGAAGGAAAGGGGTGGAAATAGACCTCAACAGTACGAACATCAGCAACCAGGACCCACACCCATGCATCAGCAACCCGCATACAACCAACCGCAGTTCCAGGGAATGACTGGGAGCACCATCCCCTGGTCATAAAAATGCCCACCACCCACGGCAGAAGAAGGAAACAGAAACTCCCAGACAGTTCACATGTCACCCTTCAATCAGCCATCAACCCTCAACCAGCATCGGCCAAATTAGCTGAAATCATCGGATTGACGCAGGTCCTCATCAGAGGAAAAGGAAAGACTGAATATCTATACAGACTCAGCCCATGCCCATGAAGCAGGCCACACTGATGGACCCAGAACTTTTATGAGAAACACATGGCCCCACACACGAAGGCAAACTAAAGACCCTCCAAAAAGGCCTCGCACATCTGGTGGCACCCTCACATAAAAAATATGACTGACTTATTTTATGACGATGATTTATTTTGTGGCGAATGCAATGGTTGTGACAGACACAACCCAAAGAAACCATATCAAACACCAATGGGCTCATACGTAATTCCTAATGCATGTTTTCAGGATATTAGTATAGACTACACCGACATGGGCCCCGAAAATTTATCTAAAGGCAAACTCTATCTCCTAGTCATAGTAGATAGGTTCTCCAAATGGGTAGAGGCAATAATAACAAAAGGGGAGGATGCTAGGTCAGTCTTTAAGTGGCTACAAACCAAACTAATACCCAGGTATGGCATCCCAAGACAAATCAAATTTGACAAATGGCTCACATTTAACAAACACCTGAGACAGGTGGAAGAAAGATTTGGCATAACCCACAGATTTGGATCTGTGTACAGGCCCCAATCCCAAAATCTGGTGGAACGTCAAACCAAAAGCTAAGATAGCTTTGGGATAATGACTGGTAGAGTCATGCATGGTCCACCAAGGGAGGGAGGTCATATGCCCGCCCTTGATGTACAACAAATTGTAATGTCTAGTTATGTGAAAAAACTGACGGGTCTCTCTGCAGCACTCTCTACCCAGGTTCACAAGGTCCAGGAGGGGGAGCTGCCGGGGGACACGACACTACTGAAGGTAAAGGTTGGTGACGGGGTGAGGGTTACAGTCCACAAGAGAAAGTGGCTGGAACCCAGGTGGACTGGACCGTACGAAGTGAAGGAGGTTACTTCACACTCAGTCCAGGTCAAAGGTAAATCAGGCACACCTTGACACCGCCTTACACATTGCACCCCAGCCCCAATTCCTTCTAGAACACTGACTGAAGTCAGAGCTGATTTGAGCGGCCTAAATTCGATTCCAAATGAAGACACTCCTTCCTCAGGTGATGCGGCATCAAACTCCGCCTCCCCTGAGAAGGGAACCTCGCCCAGTTAGAGGGAAATTTCTCCCTCTCTGGGTGAGGCTGGGGATATCTGGTCCCTTATTTGTGATATTCATACTGATATTTGGAGTAACCCTAGGACTTTCACATGGTTAATTGAACAACTATTTCACCCTGCCACATCACATACACCAACCCCTACACATGTCCCTAACTCCTTTCCTGATATCACTCCCTCCAATCACTCCCGTCCCAAACGTAGCACTACACCTACAGACCCACCATGCAAACCAGACAAGGTTAGGAGCACCACCTTATGTATACCCACGATTGCAACCGCCACCTTTCTGCTATAGTTTTCACGTCTAATAGACGTGAAGAGGGGGATTTGTTATATAAATATTCATACACATAGCTCATATAAACAAAGACATTCCGTCGTAAGAACACATACACCCAGCCATAAGACTGACCCCCTCTTCCTTATATAAACACACATCTCATCTCCCTCTAACTGGCCGGTCCCAAGAGCAAAGAACTTTTGCTGTGCACCAATGGGGCCCGCTCTGGCTAGAGCAAGGCCCGCCTCCAACCCTCCGACCAGTCAAGAAGACCGAAACGACAAGACTCCACCTACTTTATTCTATGTATAAAAATGTATGTAACCATTGTATAGGCCTCTTTTTCACCTGGCTCCTTGCCGAGTTATGTGAACTAGGTCCGTGCACGTAAAACTGCGGGACAAGATATCTCTGACTCATTAAAACTGTCTTTCGTTACAACTGAAATCCACTCTGTCCAGCGTCCGTGATTTGGTCTCAACTCTCCAGTATTTGAACACTAACACTACTGTTTACAGGCCTCCTGGGACATATACAGCGTTCCTCATTGAGTTCCCTGAATTCCTATCGGACCTTGTAGTCATAGCAGATAATATTCTAATTTTTGGTGACTTTAATATTCACATGGAAAAGTCCACAGACCCACTCCAAAAGGCTTTCAGAGCCATCATCGACTCAGTGGGTTTTGTCCAACATGTCTCTGGACCTACTCACTGTCACAGTCATACTCTAGACCTAGTTTTGTCCCATGGAATAAATGTTGTGGATCTTAATGCTTTTCCTCATAATCCTGGACTATCGGACCACCATTTTATTACGTTTGCAATTGCAACAAATAATCTGCTCAGACCCAAACCAAGGAACATCAAAAGTCGTGCTATAAATTCACAGACAACACAAAGATTCCTTGATGTCCTTCCAGACTCCCTCTGTCTACCCAAGGACGTCAGAGGACAAAAATCAGTTAACCACCTAACTGAGGAACTCAATTTAACCTTGCGCAATACCCTAGATGCAGTTGCACCCCTAAAAGCTAAAAAAAACTCTCATAAGAGACTAGCAACCTGGTATACAGAAAATACCCGAGCTCTGAAGCTTCCAGAACATTCAAACAGAAATGGCGCCACACCAAACTGGAAGTCTTCCGACTAGCTTGGAAAGACAGTACCGTGCAGTATCGAAGAGCCCTTACTGCTGCTCGATCATCCTATTTTTCCAACTTAATTGAGGAAAATAAGAACAATCCTAAATTTATTTTTGATACTGTCGCAAAGCTAACTAAAAAGCAGCATTCCCCAAGAGAGGATGGCTTTCACTTCAGCAGTATTAAATTCATGAACTTCTTTGAGGAAAAGATCCTGATTATTAGAAGGCAAATTAAGGACTCCTCTTTAAATCTGCGTATTCCTTCAAAGCTCAGTTGTCCTGAGTCTGCACAACTCTGCCAGGACCTAGGATCAAGAGAGACACTCAAGTCTTTTAGTACTATATCTCTTGACACAATGATGAAAATAATCATGGCCTCTAAACCTTCAAGCTGCGTACTGGACCCTATTCCAACTAAACTACTGAAAGAGCTGCTTCCTGTGCTTGGCCCTCCTATGTTGAACATAAACTATAATAGACTCTCTATCCACCGGATGTGTACCAAACTCACTAAAAGTGGCAGTAATAAAGCCTCTCTTGAAAAAGCCAAACCTTGACCCAGAAAATATAAAAACACTATCGGCCTATATCGAATCTTCCATTCCTCTCAATTCTTTTTGAAAAGGCTGTTGCGTAGCAACTCACTGCCTTCCTGAAGACAAACAATGTATACGAAATGCTTCAGTCTGGTTTTAGACCCCATCATAGCACTGAGACTGCACTTGCGAAGGTGGTAAATTACCTTTTAATGGCATCAGACCGAGGCTTTGTATCTGTCCTCGTGCTCCTAGACCTTAGTGCTGCTTTTGATACCATCGATCACCACATTCTTTTGGAGAGATTGGAAACCCAAATTGGTCTACATGGATAAGTTTTGGCCTGGATTAGATCTTATCTGTCGGAAAGATATCAGTTTGTCTCTGTGAATGGTTTGTCCTCTGACAAATCAACTGTAAATTTCGGTGTTCCTCAAGTTTCCGTTTTAGGACCACTATTGTTTTCACTATATATTTTACCTCTTGGGGATGTCATTCAAAAACATTATGTTAACTTTCACTGCTATGCGGATGACACACAGCTGTACATTTCAATGAAACATGGTGAAGCCCCAAAATTGCCCTCGCTAGAAGCCTGTGCTTCAGACATAAGGAAGTGGATGGCTGCAAACTTTCTACTTTTAAACTCGGACAAAACAGAGATGCTTGTTCTAGGTCCCAAGAAACAAAGATATCTTCTGTTGAATCTGACAATTAATCTTAATGGTTGTTGTCACACCCTGACCATAGTTTGCTTTGTATGTTTCTATGTTTGTTTGGTCGGGGTGTGATCGGAGTGGGCATTCTATGATATGTGTCTGGTTTGTGTATTTCTGTGTTTGGCCTGATATGGTTCTCAATCAGAGGCAGGTGTTAGTCATTGTCTCTGATTGGGAACCATATTTAGGTAGCCTGTTTTGTGTTAGGTTTGTGGGTGGTTGTTTCCTGTCTTTGTGTTTGTTGCACCAGATAGGGTTGTTTCGGTTTTGCCACGTTTATTGTTTTGTATTATGTTCATGTTGAGTTTTCCTATATTAAAAACATGATCTATAACCACGCTGCATTTTGGTCTGCCTCTCCTTCCCAGGAGGAAAGCCGTTACAGAACCACCCACCAAAATAGGACAAAGTGGCGTGGTAACGGGCAGCAGCAACAGCGGACGAAGAATCAAGACTCTTGGACATGGGAGGAAATCCTCGACGGGAGAGGACCCTGGGCTAAGCCAGGGGAGTGTAGCCGCCCCAAGCGGCAGCAGGAGCAGTGCAAAGAGGAATGGACATGGGAGGACGAATTGGACGGTAAAGGACCCTGGGCACAGCCAGGAGATTATCACCGCCCCAAAGAAGAGCTGGAGGCAGCGAAGGCGAAGAGGCGCTGGTATGAGGAGGCAGCACGGCGGCGTGGATGGAAGCCAGAGAGTCAGCCCCAAAAATGTCTTGGGGGAAGGCACACAGGGAGTATGGCACACAGAGAGAGACCGGGCAGGCACCGTGTTATGCTGTGGAGCGCACGGTGTACCCAGTGCAGGTGCATAGCCCGGTGCGGTACATACCAGCTCCTCGTATCGGCCGGGCTAGAGTGGGCATCGAGCCAAGTGCCATGAAGCCGGCTCTACGCATCTGGTCTCCAGTGCGTCTCCTTGGGCCAGCGTACATGGCACCAGCCTTGCGCATGGTGTCCCCGGTTCGCCTGCACAGCCCAGTGCGGGCTATTCCACCTCGCTGCACTGGCAGGGCGACCGAGAGCATTCAACCAGGTAAGGCGTAACTCAAAAGTATGAAAATGCCCCGCGTGTAAACTTGGAATCAATCACACGCTTGGTCGAAGGGTTCATAAATGACAGGAATAGTGACTTGGAGATTTTGAGCTCCAACAAAAAGATTGTTAGGGATAAAAAGGGCTTCCATCTGAGGAATGCCCCACTTACAAAAATATTCAGGGTAGTCTATGACAAGAGACTGCTTTTGCCTGACGGGACCACATTGCCCTTTGGCTACTGACTTATGCTACAAGCCGCAGTGTGTCTTAAAGCTTAAGATATAATGACTGCTGTAGAAGGTTTTGACCCCCGGTTGCAACTACCCTTTTCGGCCTTAATCGCAGGGCCGTCTAATAGTGGTAATACTTGTTTTGTAAAAAGTATTTTAGAGAATTCTGAACATGTGTTATCTCAAAAGCCTGATAATGTTGTGTGGTGTTATTCTTGTTATCAACCTATGTATGATGAATTGTTGAAGACAATAAAAATCAAGTTTGTTGAAGGGATACCTGAATCCCTGTCTGATGATGAACTTTTACCACCTCATAAAAACAATCTGCTGGTTTTGGACGATATGCTATTTGCAGGTAGCGAACATCCCGAAATTGCCCGAGCGTTTACCCAATATACTCATCATAGAAACCTGTCCGTGCTTTACTTGGTGCAGAATGTCTTTCACCAAGGTAAAAATAGCCGCACCATCAGTTTGAACGCCAATTACATGGTTTTGTTCAAAAATCCTAGAGACAAACTACAAATTAACACTCTAGCTCAGCAGATCCTAAATCCTACTTTATGGAGAGCTATGAGGACGCTACCAAGCACCATTTTCTTATTTCATCATGGATTTAATAGCAAATACTCCAGAACACCTGAGGCTATGAACAGGTCTGTTCCCGTGGGAGTGGCAGGCTGCGTACATTAATAAACAGTAACCGCTATGTCTCTGCGTTTAAAAAGAAACCTGCCCCTCTTGAGAAGCCTAGTTGGGGCTACAGCTAATGAACAGAAGGCCATCTTGGGTCATTGTTCTTCAGATCTCATATTATCCCTTATGTGAGATTGCTTTGAATCTTCTCAAAGGACGCATTCCACTCACCCTGACCCAATTGAAAAAATTAAAGAGACAAAAGACCCCGATCAAACTCTTTGCCAATAAAAGGGTCAGTCTTCAAAAGAAAAGACACAGCATACAACAGTCTGGCGGTTTTATTCTACCTTTACTAAGTATAGCTGTGCCCTTCGTCACCAGCCTTATTGCTGCCAGACGTGGGGGTTGAACACAGAGGGTGATGGCCAATAAAATGTATCTGGTGCCACAACAAGAGTTGGATAGACTTAAAAAACAAGTGCAGGGTCCTGAAAATATCAGACAAACAGCGGAAAATGATTTGGATGCGGCCATGAAGGATTGAACCCCTATGATAAGGTCCAAAAATACACAAACCTCTTGCAAAGGTATTTGGCCTTGGTGAAACAAGGGGAGAGAGAGACCGGCCATTTAACTATTTCCCTACCGGACCCTTTAAAAGATGACGAGCCTAGCGAGAGCAAAGCCCCTGTAATGCATGTACCTGCGAGCTTACCGTCTGAAGATCAAATGCCTGTTGAAGATAAAGTTATGCATGACATGTTAACCCATGTTCCGGCACGTAACAGGAAACATGTTAGATACATTATGAACAAGATAAAAGACTCAAATGGCGCCGCTACTTGGAACGACAAAGGAGAATTTATCCTTCAGGGCTCTGTTGTCAGGGGTTCACATATGCTTGACTTGCTTAAAAGTACCACATCTGCCCACAAGGTTGCTGATGACAGAAGACCTCCAGGGTGGCTTCAGTTTCTTAAGGCCCTGGCCATCCTCAACATTCCCCTCTCGGGTGTACCCAACTATAAGCTTCGTCAACAGATTCACGCTTTAAAACAAAAACCTTCAACGAGATACAGCACCCCTAAAGATGCCCCAACAACCCCACCTCCCTATGAAATGAATGATGATAACTCATTTACCCCCCTGAACGCCTCCGGACCTTTCCCTAATCCCGATCTCTCTGGGTGATTAGACTTTTGAATGACTATGATTAAATTCAATACATTTTATTTGAAAAATTAAGCAATATAACACTTGTGGCATTCTTGAAACATTTGACGTGAGCATACGCCTTACACGGTCTTAAAGGATACACATTTGAACACTATATTTTCTAACAAAACAAGCTACAACGTTATCATTACTTCTTAAATCATCCTTATAAAGAGACATAACATCTTCAAAAGAAACTCCCCGGGCTCTTTGGCATAGGTAGAATACACAGTGGTGACTGCATGTAGTGGAAAGGTTATCTTGCACTTGTTTGATGCTGTAGTATATCTTTGAGACGTTTTTGGTCAAAAATTCTTTAATAGATTTGGGGAAAATGTGAAAAACCGGGGGGAAAGCCATAGGAATAAAAAAAAGTTGAGATTTTTCTTCCTCCTTCCTCTTCTAATGTCACAGCTAGCCAATGTTCACCTGGCATGTGTTTAGGATGGGTATTGACAATAAACATGGCAGGCCGCTCCGGCCATTTCTCAATAGGTAATTCATCACAAGCCAACACTCCACAAAATTGTTTTCCAATCAGTCGGCTCATGAGCCCTTTCAACTCTTGGGTATTCATGTCTTTGCTCAACGATCCTTAATAATAATCTACTACAACCTGTCTTCGGCTATTCACTTCCAAGATTTAATCAGAGCATGCATAAACAATCATGCTAACGGTACAGGCTAAAGGTGTACGGAAACGCATTTCCAGCCTGAGGTTACCTTGGGACACCACCGAAAGATATCCTGAGGTGTCATCATCAGGTGATAAATTGAAAGCATACAATGTGTAACCCTCTGCAAAATCATTTCTGTCAATAGGTAAAGAGAGATCTTTTAGAATAGATTGTAAAATTCTCGCACAAATATGTAAATTGCGGTTGGAAAGCCTTAGCAGGGACCTGACGTCAGTCCTGACACAGAGCTACATACTCTGCATTGAAGTGTTGAAAATTAAATGGGTTTTTATTTAAGCTGCCGTATTAGAGGCGTGATCAACCAAACCTATAACCACGTACCGTGGTAAAGGGCCTAGAAATAGGTTTTCTTGACTGCAGATTCTGCTGCCCACAGGTATGCTAAAGGTTTTCATGGTAATTCTTTGGAGAGGGTAAAGGGCATTTCCTTTCATCAAAGCCTGTGAGTGACCCAGACGAACTGCCGCAGATACAGACACTTTTTAATAAAAAGCGTGGCCCCCAACACTTTTAAACTAAAGTCCCCATCCTGGGCAGACATTTGGCAAAACTCATCCTTGGCCCTGGTTAATTTTAGTCTTAAATCAACCGCATTTAAGAGTAAACGTTCTTGAAAGAAAATGTCAGAGTGTATAGGGCCTAGCAGATGAAACTCTCGAGATTCGGCACAGTAGCGAGCCCGTGCCTCCAGTCCTTTGTTTGCACCGGTGGATGGGTCTGTCGATTCCATAGAGACTCCTGCAGTATCCTTGCTGAATTGTGTCTTGAGAGTGTCTTCAGAGTAGTTGAGTAAGCACTCCATGATGGCCCTGTATGGGTATGTGGTACTGCTTTGACTGATTAGACGTTCACCCAAAGTCACATCCACTTGGGAGAAGATGGTGGCCACTGGGTAATTAATGAGACTCACTTTGGCATAGTTTGCAATATTAGTACCATCTCTTTTGGTCACTTTTAGATGCAAATGCACCAAGGTGTTGTTGAGGTCCAGATAGTTGTCACCTTGGCCTGGTATGAAAAACTCTATGGGACCGTTGTCTGTAATGGCAGAGAGTGGGGCTATCTCCACATAACTGGACCTCTCTACTGAATGTTGGGTTAAGGGGGCCGTGAAAAGATCGAGCTCTGTCTTTATTGCTTCAGAGGACATGCGGTGTAAAAGAGCCATGGTGCCTGTTCTTTTAGAAAATACTTCAGAGTATTCTTTTTACCGTTTTTGGTCCAGACCTCCTCACTTTACCCCGTCTTTGACTTACTGAGTTTATTTTAACTGTTAACCATCGTTTTTTAGGCGCAAGCCTGCGCCTTATACCCGGAGGTCTCTTTTTTGGTCTTCGAGACAACATCATCATCAATGGAGCCCCTAGTTCCACTCTTTATACCCCTGATACCTCCTTTGTCCCACCCCCCACACATGCGGTGACCTCACCCATTACAACCAGCATGTCCAGAGATACAACCTCTCTCATCATCACCCAGTGCCTGGGCTTACCTCCGCTGTACCCGCACCCCACCATACCCCTGTTTGCGCATTATGCCCTGAATATATTCTACCATGCCCAGAAACCTGCTCCTCTTATTCTCTGTCCCCAACGCCCTAGGCGACCAGTTTTGATAGCCTTCAGCCGCACCCTCATACTACTCCTTCTCTGTTCCGCGGGTGATGTGGAGGTAAACCCAGGCCCTGCATGTCCCCAGGCACCCTCATTTGTTGACTTCTGTGATCGAAAAAGCCTTGGTTTCATGCATGTCAACATCAGAAGCCTCCTCCCTAAGTTTGTCTTACTCACTGCTCTAGCACACTCTGCTAACCCTGATGTCCTTGCCGTGTCTGAATCCTGGCTCAGGAAGGCCACCAAAAATTCTGAGATTTCCATACCCAACTATAACATCTTCCGTCAAGATAGAACTGCCAAAGGGGGAGGAGTTGCAGTCTACTGCAGAGATAGCCTGCAAAGTAATGTCATACTTTCCAGGTCCATACCCAAACAGTTCGAACTACTAATTTTGAAAATTACTCTCTCCAGAAATAAGTCTCTCACTGTTGCCGCCTGCTACCGACCCCCCTCAGCTCCCAGCTGTGCCCTGGACACCATTTGTGAATTGATCGCCCCCCATCTAGCTTCAGAGTTTGTTCTGTTAGGTGACCTAAACTGGGATATGCTTAACACCCCGGCAGTCCTACAATCTAAGCTAGATGCCCTCAATCTCACTCAAATCATCAAGGAACCCACCAGGTACAACCCTAACTCTGTAAACAAGGGCACCCTCATTGACGTCATCCTGACCAACTGGCCCTCCAAATACACCTCCGCTGTCTTCAACCAGGATCTCAGCGATCACTGCCTCATTGCCTGTATCCGCTACGGAGCCGCAGTCAAACGACCACCCCTCATCACTGTCAAACGCTCCCTAAAACACTTCTGTGAGCAGGCCTTTCTAATCGACCTGGCCCGGGTATCCTGGAAGGACATTGACCTCATCCCGTCAGTTGAGGATGCCTGGTCTTTCTTTAAAAGTAACTTCCTCACCATTTTAGATAAGCATGCTCCGTTCAAAAAATGCAGAACTAAGAACAGATATAGCCCCTGGTTCACTCCAGACCTGACTGCCCTCGACCAGCACAAAAACATCCTGTGGCGGACTGCACTAACATCGAATAGTCCCCGCGATATGCAACTGTTCAGGGAAGTCAGGAACCAATACACACAGTCAGTCAGGAAAGCTAAAGCCAACTTCTTCAGGCAGAAGTTTGCATCCTGTAGCTCCAACTCCAAAAAGTTCTGGGACACTGTGAAGTCCATGGAGAACAAGAGCACCTCCTCCCAGCTGCCCACTGCACTGAGGCTAGGTAACACGGTCACCACTGATAAATCCATGATTATCGAAAACTTCAACAAGCATTTCTCAACGGCTGGCCATGCCTTCCGCCTGGCTACTCCAACCTCGGCCAACAGCCCCCCCCCCCCCCCCCCCCCGCAGCTACTCGCCCAAGCCTCTCCAGGTTCTCCTTTACCCAAATCCAGATAGCAGATGTTCTGAAAGAGCTGCAAAACCTGGACCCGTACAAATCAGCTGGGCTTGACAATCTGGACCCTCTATTCCTGAAACTATCCGCCGCCATTGTCGCAACCCCTATTACCAGCCTGTTCAACCTCTCTTTCATATCGTCTGAGATCCCCAAGGATTGGAAAGCTGCCGCAGTCATCCCCCTCTTCAAAGGGGGCGACACCCTGGACCCAAACTGTTACAGACCTATATCCATCCTGCCCTGCCTATCTAAGGTCTTCGAAAGCCAAGTCAACAAACAGGTCACTGACCATCTTGAATCCCACCGTACCTTCTCCGCTGTGCAATCTGGTTTCCGAGCCGGTCACGGGTGTACCTCAGCCACGCTCAAGGTACTAAACGATATCATAACCGCCATCGATAAAAGACAGTACTGTGCAGCCGTCTTCATAGACCTTGCCAAGGCTTTCGACTCTGTCAATCACCGTATTCTTATCGGCAGACTCAGTAGCCTCGGTTTTTCGGATGACTGCCTTGCCTGGTTCACCAATTACTTTGCAGACAGAGTTCAGTGTGTCAAATCGGAGGGCATGCTGTCCGGTTCTCTGGCAGTCTCTATGGGGGTGCCACAGGGTTCAATTCTCGGGCCGACTCTTTTCTCTGTATATATCAATGATGTTTCTCATGCTGCGGGCGATTCCCTGATCCACCTCTACGCAGACGACACCATTCTATATACTTCCGGCCCGTCCTTGGACACTGTGCTATCTAACCTCCAAACGAGCTTCAATGCCATACAGCACTCCTTCCGTGGCCTCCAACTGCTCTTAAACGCTAGTAAAACCAAATGCATGCTTTTCAACCGTTCGCTGCCTGCACCCGCACACCTGACCAGCATCACCACCCTGGATGGTTCCGACCTTGAATATGTGGACATCTATAAGTACCTAGGTGTCTGGCTAGACTCTAAACTCTCCTTCCAGACCCATATCAAACATCTCCAATCGAAAATCAAATCAAGAGTCGGCTTTCTATTCCGCAACAAAGCCTCCTTCACTCACGCCGCCAAACTTACCCTAGTAAAACTGACTATCCTACCGATCCTCGACTTCGGCGATGTCATCTACAAAATTGCTTCCAACACTCTACTCAGCAAACTGGATGCAGTTTATCACAGTGCCATCCGTTTTGTCACTAAAGCACCTTATACCACCCACCACTGCGACTTGTATGCTCTAGTCGGCTGGCCCTCGCTAAATATTCGTCGCCAGACCCACTGGCTCCAGGTCATCTACAAGTCCATGCTAGGTAAAGCTCCGCCTTATCTCAGTTCACTGGTTACGATGGCAACACCCATCCGTAGCACGCGCTCCAGCAGGTGTATCTCACTGATCATCCCTAAAGCCAACACCTCATTTGGCCGCCTTTCGTTCCAGTTCTCTGCTGCCTGTGACTGGAACGAATTGCAAAAATCGCTGAAGTTGGAGACTTTTATCTCCCTCACCAACTTCAAACATCTGCTATCTGAGCAGCTAACCGATCGCTGCAGCTGTACATGTATTGGTAAATAGCCCACCCATTTTCACCTACCTCATCCCCATACTGTTTTTATTTATTTTTCTGCTCTTTTGCACACCAATATCTCTACCTGTACATAACCATCTGATCATTTATCACTCCAGTGTTAATCTGCATAATTGTAATTATTTGCCTACCTTCTCATGCCTTTTGCACACAATGTATATATAGACTCCCCTTTTTTCTACTGTGTTATTGACTTGTTAATTGTTTACTCCATGTGTAACTCTGTGTTGTCTGTTCACACTGCTATGCCTTATCTTGGCCAGGTCGCAGTTGCAAATGAGAACTTGTTCTCAACTAGCCTACCTGGTTAAATAAAGGTGAAATAAAAATAAAAAATCAGCCCCGAGCCTTCTTGACGCTCGACATCTGGTGACGCCCTTCTGGTCATAGCATTGGCTACAACCTCACTTACTATATTTTTTGCTGCTGATTTTAAATGCGGTTTGGCTATGCTGAGGCCTCTCTTCATAAACGGTAAAAACATCCTAAAGAGGTTACGAAATATACCTCCTATCCCCAAACCGTACATGGTTGGGGATCCATAATAGCCGGGTAACCCATTACCCACTTGATCAACATAGTATGAGACATAACGGTTAGGGTCGAGATGTCGGTGTTCCATAACCCTTTTTAATTTATTTGTATTATGTATATAAAATATATAATACTAATATTATATATGTAGAGAGGTTTTGGTGGGTCTAAAGTGGAGTTTTACAATCGTTTTACCATAAGTAAATTCGATGTTTTCGTTCTGATCCGTTTGAAGCTCAACAAGAATGTTTTCAATATATTTCTTGCTTACAGGTACGTAGTGTGGCTTGTCGTAGGTGACAGTGACTATGTCCCCATCCTTTCTGTCTATATGAACCGTTCTCAAGAGTGGCACACAGCTGTCTCCGACATGTTTACAAATATGTTGTAAAATCCTGCATGTATATCCGCGGGGAATGGGAATAATTTATCTTTCACATACGTCAATTTATTGGGACCCATCCCCAACATGTAGGCTAAATTACCTCCGGTCTTTATTCCCCAGGCAGCATCTCCTGAGATTTGTACACGTTTATGTATAGGGTTGTACATCAGGAATAGTTCCATATTGTTCAGTGATAGGCGTTCATTCAACTCGGAGACCATCCTGTCGACGGTTCTATAGAACCCTTTTTTAACCTTAAATAAGTTTCGCAGGTTCCGATAACTTTTTGAAATAAAAATCACTGTCCATATCTTTGATATTATACCAGCTATGGGGGTACGTAATCTCGCTGAGACCTACTTCCCAGGCCTCTGATAACTCTATAGGCTTTGGAAAATTGGTTGTATAATTCAAACTCTGATTATTACGATATATATGTGCAGACACATTACTGGGGAGAGTCAGGTAGAAGCCGCTGTGTTCCATGATGCACTCCTGTGTACACGCGAATGATGGTGTATTTTATCATGCATGAGGGTTAAGTTAACCCCTGATGCCTCCACCACATCGTGCTCTAATACCCAACTGTTGAACTTTTGGGGCCAGTTTTTCCAGCGGATAGCACCCATTTTTTACCTGTTTCTCTCTTTTGATCTAGAATCTCCTCCATGTGAAATACTTTGTCTTTACCCAACTGTACCTTCTGTAATTCCTTCTCATAAAAAGATCCCTCTATAAGTTCCCCGTCATAATCTTTTAATTTGTAGACCTGGGGTATGCGCGGCAGAGGTTCACTCTACAGGCCAAGTAATCAAACAGATATCCCCATTGCTGTCCATTAGACATCAGCACTTGATCTTTCAGCGCAGTTGCGGGCGGTATCTGGGTTCTATACACACTTAGAAACCGCTTTTTTGGTGCATCATATATTGCGGCATTATACTTAGCCCTTTCTCTATGTTTCAGCCGCGGTCCTGCTTCCGTTGTTACAGTCATCACAGCTTTGCCACTGATCACAAAATCCATGTTAATTTTAAAAATCTTGTTTACTGTTCTGGGGTCGCATGCCTTGTTCTGGACTTTTATTTATAATGCGTCTGCCACAGCCAATACCCCGGAAATTCCTGCTTCATTAGATAGCAACCATAAGGGCAATAAAACTGGGTGTGTGGGGCCATACTCTTTCAAAAGTTCAAACATAGAACCCCCCAGTTCAACCAGGTCCCTAGACATCAATCAGCATGACAACTTCAAAGGATGCAATATAGATATAAAATAACACACCCTCTAACACGTGACCACAGGAACACGATGTCCTGGCCGGAGGCCCATATTTGGACATGTATACGTCATCTGAACACAGGGTCATAAATCAAAATTTTGACCCGTGCCGTCTACTTTATTCTCTCTTACACCTGTGCTGGCTTGTCCATCTTGTTAGGGTTGGATGTTGCATCCAATTGTTAATATTGTAATCAATGACATTTCCTTAGGGTGCTCATTAGTCTTTCAGTTGTTATTCTTCTGTTTTTTATCCTCTTATGTTTGTTGTGTAGTAAATATTTCTGTTTATTTTCATTGTTTTTTAGTTAAAAAATCCTGTGAAGCCATTGTGTTGCATCCATTTCTGAAATGTTTTGTATAAATAAAGCTTGATTTGATTAGAACATATTGTAATAGAAATTAACCCAACGACTGACCAATCAACAGACTCTTATTAAACCAATGAACAAATATGTGCAAAAGCAACACATTTCTTGGTCCATCTTAGTATGAAAAACAGTATAAATTCAGCATATCTTCCCATCATTTGTACCTGTTAGTTCATAACCCATCATTTATACCTGTTAGTTCATAACCCATCATTTATACCTGTTAGTTCATAACCCATCATTTGTACTTGTTCGTTCATAACCCATCATTTATACCTGTTAATTCATAACCCATCATTTACACCTTTTGCTCGAAAGGGGCGGTTCAGGCAGGCTGGCACGCTCCCTGACCTTTACTTATGGGGATCCATAATAAACCCCAGGAAAAGTAGCTGCTACCTTGGCAGGAACTAATTGGGATCCATAATAAACCCCAGGAAGAGTAGCTGCTGCCTTGGCAGGATCTAATGGGGATCCATGCAATGGTTTTCTTCATCTGAACGAGAGGCGGACCAAAGCGCAGCGTGGTGGTTATTCATGTTTTAATAAATCACTTCACATGAACAAACTAACAAAAACAAGAAATGTGAAAACGCAAAACAGTCCTATCTGGTGCAAACACAGAGACAGGAACAATCACCCACAAACACACAGTGACACCCAGGCTACCTAAGTATGATTTTCAATCAGAGACAACTAATGACACCTGCCTCTGATTGAGAACCATACTAGGCCGAAACATAGAAATACCCAAATCATAGAAAAACAAACATAGACTGCCCACCCAACTCACGCCCTGACCATACTAACTAAATACAAAACAAAGGAAATAAAGGTCAGAACGCCCCCCCCCCCCCCCACTCCGGCCGCAAAACCTTGACCTATAGGGGAGGGTCTGGGTGGGCGTCTGTCCGCGGTGGCGGCTCTGGCGCGGGACGCGGACCCCACTTCACCATTGTCTTAGTCCGCCTTATTGTCCGCCTCCGTGGCTTTCTCACCATGGCCACCCTTCTCAATGACCCCACTGGACAGAGGGGCCGCTCGGGACAGAGGTGGGGCAGCTCGGGACAGAGGTGGGGCAGCTCGGGACAGAGGTGGGGCAGCTGCTCGGGACAGAGGTGGGGCAGCTGCTCGGGACAGAGGTGGGGCAGCTGCTCGGGACAGAGGTGGGGCAGCTGCTCGGGACAGAGGTGGGGCAGCTGCTCGGGACAGAGGGGCGGCTGCTCGGGACAGAGGGGCGGCAGCTCTGGACAGAGGGGCAGCTCTGGACAGAGGGGCTGCTCGGGACAGAGTGGCGGCTGCTCGGGACAGAGTGGCGGCTGCTCGGGACAGAGTGGCGGCTGCTCGGGACAGAGTGGCGGCTGCTCGGGACAGAGTGGCGGCGGCTCGGGACAGAGTGGCGGCGGCTCGGGACAGAGTGGCGGCGGCTCGGGACAGAGTGGCGGCGGCTCGGGACAGAGGGGCGGCGGCTCGGGACAGAGGGGCGGCGGCTCTGGGCTGAGGGGCTCTGGCAGCCCCTGGCTGACTGGCGGCCCCTGGCTGACTGGCGGCACTGGCGGCCCCTGGCTGACTGGCGGCACTGGCGGCCCCTGGCTGACTGGCGGCACTGGCGGCCCCTGGCTGACTGGCGGCACTGGCGGCCCCTGGCAGACGGGCGGCACTGGCGGCGCTGGGCAGACGGGCGGCACTGGCGGCGCTGGGCAGACGGGCGGCACTGGCGGCGCTGGGCAGACGGGCGGCACTGGAGGCGCTGGGCAGACGGGCGGCACTGGAGGCGCTGGGCAGACGGGCGGCGCTGGGCAGACGGGCGGCACTGGCGGCGCTGGGCAGACGGGAGGCACTGGCGGCGCTGGAGAGGAGGAAGGCTCTGGTAGCGCCAGAGAGGCGGGAGACTCCGACAGCGCTGGAGAGGAGGAAGGCTCTGGTAGCGCCGGAGAGGCGGGAGACTCCGGCAGCGCTGGAGAGGAGGGAGCCCCTGTAAGGATGGGCCGGAGAGACAGCCTGGTGCGGGGAGCTGCCACCGGAGGGCTGGTGCGTGGAGGTGGTGGCGGATAGACCGGGCCGTGCAGGTGCACTGGAGCTCTTGAGCACAGAGCCTGCCCAACCTTACCCGGTTGAATGGTCCCGGTCGCCCTGCCAGTGCGGCGAGGTGGAATAGCCCGCACTGGGCTATGCAGGCGAACCGGGGACACCGTGCGCAAGGCTGGTGCCATGTAAGCCGGCCCAAGGAGACGCACTGGAGACCAGATGCGTAGAGCCGGCTTCATGGCACTTGGCTCGATGCCCACTCTAGCCCGGCCGATACGCGGAGCTGGAATGTACCGCACCGGGCTGTGCACCCGCACTGGGGACACCGTGCGCTTCACAGCATAACACGGTGCCTGCCCGGTCTCTCTAGCCCCCCGGTAACCACAGGAAGTTGGCTCAGGTCTCCTACCTGGTGTAGCCATACTCCCTGTGAGCCCCCCCCCCAAGAAATTTTGGGGGCTGACTCTCGGGCTTCCATCCGCTCTGCCGTGCTAGTTCCTCATAATGCCGCCTCTCTGCTTTTGCTGCCTCCAGCTCGGCCTTGGGGTGGCAATATTCTCCTGGCTCTGCCCAGGGTCCTTTCCCGTCTAGAATCTCCTCCCAAGTCCATCTCTCCAAATAGTGCAGCCTGTCCCACTGCTGCTGCTCCTGCTGCTGCTGCCTCTGTTGCTTCTCCTGCTGCTGCTTTTTCCGTTGCCCGTTACCACGCCGCTTGGTCCTGTTGTGGTGGGTGATTCTGTAATGGTTTTCTTCATCTGAACGAGAGGCGGACCAAAGCGCAGCGTGGTGGTTATTCATGTTTTAATAAATCACTTCACATAAACAAACTAACAAAAACAAGAAATGTGAAAACGCAAAACAGTCCTATCTGGTGCAAACACAGAGACAGGAACAATCACCCACAAACACACAGTGACACCCAGGCTACCTAAGTATGATTCTCAATCAGAGACAACTAATGACACCTGCCTTTGATTGAGAACCATACTAGGCCGAAACATAGAAATACCAAATCATAGAAAAACAAACATAGACTGCCCACCCAACTCACGCCCTGACCATACTAACTAAATACAAAACAAAGGAAATAAAGGTCAGAACGTGACAATCCATAATAAATACAAATACTTCAATGTCAATATTTTTCAACATCAATATTTTTGTGTATCTTTACTCTCGGATTCTAAAATGCTAATTAGCATCAAAGTAAACGACATGCAAGACTACAAATCCCTGCAAGCTCCTGCATGTCATCTCTAGCCAACACCTTTCACAGAACAGTTCTCTGAATTGTCCATTGAAATACATTTTGACAATTTAATCATTGCTACATTAAGGCCTGATTGGTGGAGTGCTGCAGAGATGGTTGTCCTTCTGGAAGGTTCTCCCATCTCCACAGAGGAAATGTGGAGCTCTGTCAGAGTGAACATCGGGTTCTTGGTCACGATCCTCCCTGACCATGGTCCTTCTCCACCGATTTCTGTTTGGCCGGGCGGCCAGTTCTAAGAAGAGTCTTGGTGGTTCGAAACTTCTTCCATTTAAGAATGAAGGAGGTTACTGTGTTCTGGGGACCTTCAATGCTGCAGACATTTTTATGTACCTTTCCCAGATCTGTGCCTCGACACTATCCTGTCTCAGAGCTCTATGGACAATTCCTTTGACCTCATGGCTTGGTTTTTGCTCTGACATGCACTGTAAATTTTGGGACCTTATATAGACAGGTGTGTGCCTTTCCAACTCATGTCTAATCAATTGAATTTACCACAAGTGGACTCCAATGAAGTTGTAGAAACATCTCAAGGATGATCAATGGAATCAGGATGCATCTGAGCTCAATTTCGAGTCTCATAGCAAAGGGTCTGAATACTTAAATACATTTGCAAAAATGTTTAAAAAATAACTGTTATTGGTTTGTCATTCTGGGGTATTGCGTGTAGATTGATGAGGGGGAAAAATATTTAATTTTAGAATAAGGCTGTAACGTAACAAAATGTGGGAAAGTGAAGTAGTCTGAATACTTAACAAATGCACTGTATACCACTGGCAGAATTTTCTATTGCTGGCAGAGTTTTCAACCATTGGCAGTTTTGTACATGTGATACGTGGTATATAAAAGTCTATTCTTAGGAGAGTACATGGGAGGCACGATACCGTGTGTCTGCAGGAGTCTATCTGGTCAAAACCACTGATACAGGTGCCCCTCCACCCTCTGGTGGGATGGATCATGTCTACAGAGAAACCTAGATTCAAATACTTAGACTTCTGTGTATTGGGAATATGTTGTTAAATTACTTGTTAGATATTACTGCACTGTCAGAGCTAGAAACACAAGCATTTTGCTACACCCGCAACAACATCTGCTAAACACGTGTATGTGACCAAAAAAATGTGATTCGATTTTGATTTGAAATAAACGTCCTATTTATCAAAGGTGCTTTTGGCTGGGGTCAAAATAACTCTGGGGTCAAAATAACTTGAATTTGTTAAAAGTCCATTTGATAGAGAAACACTAAACCGTGATTAAGATTTACTAACAACAAGTTGATTGACAAAGTCATGAAAAAATAAATAGAATTGAATAAACCACATTTTGGCTAAGATAAAAGATATGCCTCTGGGGTCAAATGATCCATGTCAGAAGTATGGTTCACAATGCAAATGTGTAGTGGGTGTAAAGTTTGTTTTAAATTCTCACTCATTAAAAACGAGTCAATCAACACATGCTTCTCTTTGAACGACTTAATATATAACCTTTTATGAAATAAATGAAATAGATACTTTTGGTTCCTCTACTGCGTTGCCCACTCCAGTCAGCAGTGCGTCTTTTAGGTTCAGGCGACGCTGCCAGTGTGACGTATAATCTAGTGGACGGGACGCTCCTTCAACAACAACAGCTAGTCAGACACCTCGGTAGCTTTCTGGCAAACATAGCTACAACATTCACGCTCTTTACACTGTTTTTGGTGTATATTAGTTGCTGTGTATTAAACACACTTCTGTCGTATGTACTTGTTGGCCCATTTAATTATATATTTACGTTGTTTGTCAGCTAGCTGGTTTGCTAAGTTAGCTTAGAACTAGGCTAGTCGCTAATGCTAGCTAGCTAACATCTCCTACCATGAGTTCACTGAGCTACTCTCCTTCTGCTAAAGAAGAGGAGGTCTGCTGGACGGAGAAAGAAGCCCTCGTGAAAGAGGAGGAGGAAGAGAAGGATGTTACAATTCAAAAACAAGTAGAGGGTGAGGTTGTTACCGTGAAAGAAGAAGAGAAAGACGTTTCAGTGAAAGAAGAGGAAGACGCGTTCAGAGTGAAAGAGGAGGAGGATGTTACTGTAAAAGAAGAGGATGATGCAGTTTTAGGAGTGGAGGAGGGGGAGGTGACTGTCACATTGGAGGAAGAGGAGGAGGTTGGAGATCTGTTTAACACCAGTAAGTACCGTCTCTGCAGTCGTTGAACCAATATGCAGTAAAGGGGTTCTACACTTTAATGTTGTTCTGTAGGAGTGGCTGAAGCTACACTGTAAGGTGTAGAACATCAAGAGTGGACCATCAGCAAAACGTTAACAATTGATCAAATGCATCCATTGAAAATGCCTGAAATACTGTAGTTCTCAAGATCTCCCATTAGTTTAGCCCAATATGAAGTCTTAAAGGGGCAATCAGCAGTTGTTACATCCATTTAGGGACTTATACATTAATTAATGATATGCACCCATCTGTTTCTTGAAGAATTCACGTATAAATGCCTCATGAGCTTAGTTCAACTGTCGTAACCCATCAGAACCCAAAATACAAGTTTTTTTTTTTTTTTACTCCAATGTTTGTCAGTAAATATAAACAAACACTGTATATCCTCAAAACATGGTTAAAACTATCATGTTGATATCATGGATGGTTGCATTTCTCCAGCCCCATCCCTCAGCTTTTTACCGAAAAGGGCAGGGAGTTCACTTTATTGTTTCTATTGCTGATTGCTGCCCCCGTTACTCCTCGAGGTCCAAGGACTGTATGTTATTTTCAGAGGAAGACTGGCTCTGGCAGCTAAAATATCCAAATATGTGAAACGATTAAAAATTGCGACACGTTTCTAAAAACATAAATCGCTGTACTTTCATATCACATCATAAGTTCACACAATACTTTCATATCACATCAAAATCATTTCACACAATACTTTAATATCACGTCAAAATCATTTAACACAGGCCATGTTATTATCCCACGCACACTCTCTGTGGTTCATATGAACCCCATTCCTGGGAATTAGATTTGATTACATATCACCCTCGTCTGTTACCACAGAAGGGTTCCATCTGTCCCATTCCCAGCTAGGTTACGGGGCTGTTTGTCACCAGTACCTATGACTGGTTGATAGAGGGAACCTCCATGCTTATTATAGAAAAAGTAATTAGGGGAAAACTATTTAGTCAACTGAAATAAAATAACTGTTTGAAAAATTAAAACTATCTTTGACTCCAAAACTAAAATAGCCTAAAATAATAATCAGCATGAATTGTGTTTTGTTTGAATAATTCATACCTTAACTTTGGGCAAAAATGCAATTGGGTTTTAAATATATTTTTTATGTGGTTTTAAAGCTTCTGAACATGGTGGCTGGTAAATGCTGTCATGGGATGGCAATGTTTCAAATAGACTTAGCTTGTGTATCACTATCACTTGCCATCACCAGAAATACTTTAAGACATGAGGATATTGGAAACTCCTTTCTATTTGTATTAACAGCGTAAAGAAAATAACATTGGGATGAATTACCCTCTGTGAACAAGAAGCACAACATTACAAATGATTTCAGAGATGTGAGATAATTAACTTGTTCTCTGTAATATCGTATAGCTTTGCAATCACGTACTTTCAAGGAAAATAGGCATTTCTCGACTCATCCCCTGACTTTAAAAGGGGATTTTCATGAGAATTAGTTTAGGAACTGCAATTCACAGCATGACAATGTGAACGCGATTGGTCGACCGTCTCTTGGACGGGCATTATATACGCTTTGACATTTTCTGGAATAGTTTTTATTTGAAAACGGTTTTGTTTACTTGCCTGGCTATTGAATTTGGAATGCACTGTACTGTTCATCTCTGAAACTCATTGTGATAATTCCTTTGATACCGCAGTAGCAATACAGGGATATAACATCTACAGAAAAGACAGGAATGTCGTTGGGGGAGGTGTTGCTGTATTCAGTACATTCCGAAAGTTTTCAGACCTCTTGACTTTCCACATTTAGATAATTTATTAGGAACACCTACATTTGAGGAGTTTCTCCCATCCTTCTCTGCAGATCCTCTCTAGCTCTGTCAGGTTGGATGATGAACATCACTGCACAGCTATTTTCAGGTCTCTCCAGAGATGTTAGATCAGGCTCATGTCCGGGCTCTGGCTGGGCCACTTGTCCCGAAGCCACTCCAGTCTGAGGTCCTGAGCGCTCTGGAGCAGGTCTTTCATCAAGGATCTCTCTGCACTTTGCTCCGTTAATATTTCCCTCCATCCTGACTAATCTTCCAGTCCCTGCTGCTGAAAAACATCCCCACAGCATCATGCTGCCACCACCATGCTTCACCGTAGGGATGGTGCCAGGTTTCCTCCAGACGTGACTCTTGGCAGTCAGGTCAAAGAGTTCAATATTGGTTTCATCATGCCAGAGAATCTTGTTTCTCATGGTCTTAGAGTCACTAAGGTACCTTTTGTCAAACTCCAAGCAGGCTGTCATGTGCCTTTTACTGAGGAGTGGCTTCTGTCTGGTCACTCTACCATAAAGGTCTGATTGGTGGAGTGCTGCAGAGATGGTTGTCCTTCTGGAAGGTTCTCCCATCTCCACAGAGGAACTCTGAAGCTCTGTCAGAGGCCCTTCTCCCCAATCGCTCAGTTTGGCCGGGTGACCAGCTCTAGGAAGAGTATTCCATTTAAGAATGACGGAGGCCACTGTGTTCTTGGGGACCTTTAATGCTGCAGAATTTTTTTTGGTACCCTTCCCCAGATCTGTGCCTCGACTCAATCTTGTTTTGGAGCTCTACGGACAGTTCCTTCGACCTCATGGCTTGGTTTTTGCTCTGACATGCACTGTCAACTGTGGGACCATATATAGACAGGTGTGTGTGCTCCAAATCATATCCAATTAATTGAATTTACCACAGGTGGACTCCGAACAAGTTGTAGATACATCTCAAGGATGATTAATGGAAACTGAAAGCAATTTCATATCTCATAGCAACGGGTCTGAATACATATGTAAATAAGGTATTTTTGTTCTTTACCTGTTTTCACCTTGTCATTATGGGCTATTGATGACACCCCTCTGAAACAATATAGACTATCCATCAGAAAAAAACTCTTCCTTAGCCTACTCCTCCCGCTGCTGCTGGCCTTTGTAAATTCTGATGTTATGCTCCTATAGTTTTTGGTAATAGACTACACCAGTTGTCAGCAACCTTTTCTATTTGGTGTGTCAATTTATCTAACCATTTCTACTGATCTGGTGCCAGTTATGATTTTCATATTCACATTTTACTGGAACAGTTCCATTTAATTTCTAATAGTAATAATAATTGTGGTTAATCTTCATTCTATTTAAATGAAAATTATAAATACTTTTTTTTTATTGCCATTGCTAAGTTTTTTAAAATAATCTACATGAAGCTCAAAAATTAACATTGCAGCCTGCAGGTAGAAAATATCCTGATAAAAATCAAATCAAATAAATCACATTTGCTGCACATGGCCTGTCTACAACAAACTTGAAACATTGTATCAACTATCAATTGGGTTTGCCCAAAACTCAAGATGGCCCAGAAGCTTGCTCTCAGTTTCCCCTGCCAGTGAGTTCTCGACCGACACAGCTGTAGGCTATTTGTGAACGGGATAAGAAGTAATCAGGTATTTTGATATTTCCACTGGATCAGCGCATTACGTTTTTCCCTTTCGTGCCAAGTGGTTATCGAAAGGGCGAGAGCTGGAAATATTTCTGAAATACACTGCTCCAAAAAATAAAGGGAACACTAAAATAACACATCCTAGATCTGAATGAATGAAATATTCTTATTAAATACTTTTTTCTTTACATAGTTGAATGTGATGACAACAAAATCACACAAAAATTATCAATGGAAATCAAATTTATCAACCCATGGAGGTCTGGATTTGGAGTCACACTCAAAATTAAAGTGGAAAACCACACTACAGGCTGATCCAACTTTGATGTAATGTCCTTAAAACAAGTCAAAATGAGGCTCAGTAGTGTGTGTGGCCTCCACGTGCCTGTATGACCTCCCTACAACGCCTGGGCATGCTCCTGATGAGGTGGCGGATGGTCTCCTGAGGGATCTCCTCCCAGACCTGCACTAAAGCATCCGCCAACTCCTGGACAGTCTGTGGTGCAACGTGGCGTTGGTGGATGGAGCGAGACATGATGTCCCAGATGTGCTCAATTGGATTCAGGTCTGGGGAACGGGCGGGCCAGTCCATAGCAACAATGCCTTCCTCTTGCAGGAACTGCTGACACACTCCAGCCACATGAGGTCTAGCATTGTCTTGCATTAGGAGGAACCCAGGGCCAACCGCACCAGCATATGGTTTCACAAGGGGTCTGAGGATCTCATCTCGGTACCTAATAGCAATTAGGCTACCTCTGGCGAGCACATGGAGGGCTGTGCGGCCCCCCCAAAGAAATGCCACCCCACAACATGACTGACCCACCGCCAAACCGGTCATGCTGGAGGATGTTGCAGGCAGCAGAACGTTCTCCACGGCGTCTCCAGACTCTGTCAGGTCTGTCACATGTGCTCAGTGTGAACCTGCTTTCATCTGTGAAGAGCACAGGGCGCCAGTGGCAAATTTTCCAATCTTGGTGTTCTCTGGCAAATGCCAAACGTCCTGCACGGTGTTGGGCTGTAAGCACAACCCCCGCCTGTGGACGTCGGGCCCTCATACTACCCTCATGGAGTCTGTTTCTGACCGTTTGAGCAGACACATACCAATTTGTGGCCTGCTGGAGGTCATTTTGCAGGGCTCTGGCAGTGCTCCTCCTGCTCCCCCTTGCACAAAGGCGGAGGTAGCGGTCCTGCTGCTGGGTTGTTGCCCTCCTACGGCCTCCTCCACGTCTCCTGATGTACTGGCCTGTCTCCTGGTAGCGCCTCCATGCTCTGGACACTACGCTGACAGACACAGCAAACCTTCTTGCCACAGCTCGCATTGATGTGCCATGCTGGATGAGCTGCACTACCTGAGCCACTTGTGTAGGTTGTAGACTCCGTCTCATGCTACCACTAGAGTGAAAGCACCGCCAGCATTCAAAAGCGACCAAAACATCAGCCAGGAAGCTTAGGAACTGAGATGTGGTCTGTGGTCACCTCCTGCAGAACCACTCCTTTATTGGGGGTGTCTTGCTAATTCCCTATAATTTCCACCTGTTGTCTATTCCATGTGAAATGTATTGTCAATCAGTGTTGCTTCCTAAGTGGACAGTTTTATTTCACAGAAGTGTGATTGACTTGGAGTTACATTGTGTTGTTTAAGTGTTCCCTTTATTTTTTTGAGCAGTGTACTTTGAGGTACTATTCTCATTTGCAATTAATTTTGATTAGACTTTGTTTACTTGCTGTTTGAGGTGAATAAAAAATAACTTTGAGAAGCTCCACAACTCATTAGTGGTGGTGCGTTAAGACAATCAGAAATACTATCAGACATTAAAAAAGTAAAAAAAGTTTGAAATATCCAATAAATGTCGTTGCACTTCATGATTGTGTCCCACTTGTTGTTGATTCTTCACAAAAAAATATGGTTTTATATCTTTATGTTTGAAGCCTGAAATGTGGCAAAAGGTCGCAAAGTTCAAGGGGGCCGAATACTTTCGCAAGGCACTGTATATATATATATATATATATATATGAGTACAGGGAACATAAGGTTGAATATATTATTATAGACCTGCTAGATCTACTGTCTCGTTTATATTATGACATTTCAGCTAGATCTACTGTCTTTATTATATTACAACAGACCAGCTGTATCTACTGTCTCCATTTCACTTTGGCCATTGTTGTGGGCCTGCCCTCCCCTCAACAGCCTCAAATAGGCTATTTCATTTCACAAATAATATTTTATATTATTAATTTCAAACAACGGCATTAGCATGAGAAGAACTTACCAGTCCAAAACGATGTCCTCTCCGTTCAAAAAATATTTCTCCATTTGGGAATCGCTAAATTAATCGTCCTCGATCAATTTCTCCTAAAATTGTGTGTACATCTGTATATCTAGACTTAGATTTAGCTTTTCCTGACTTAGTCGCCATACTGATTGATATATAAACAGCTGAATATGCGCTTTACCAAAACAATGCTGTGCGCAACATGCGTTGCTCCTTCCGGTATGAATCGTCAATGGCGAATTAACCTCTTTACGCCGGAGTTTACTACATGGGTTGGTCTTCCAACACATGAACATTACATATTGCCGTTTACCTCAGCTCATTGGCTATCTACCCAGCTAGATTTCAAGACGATCAGTGGTCATTCGGTTAAAATACAGTCAATCAACGAAACAGCGGGCAAATCATTGGTGCACAATGATGTCATTACTTGTTGTCTTCAAATTGGTTTCTTTCAGTCAATACGTCCCGCGAAATGACCCATCAGGTTTGGTTGTGTTACAAACAACAGCGTTACAAACAAACCAGTGGATTGCAATGAAACCAAACATGACTGGAAAAGTCACGTTTTGTGTGTGGATTTACCTCGAATGTGTCGTCGAAAATGGAATGAGACGGAATTCATGACACAAGCGTTTCACAAAATGTTTCGTGTTAGGCTATAAAAAATTATTTTATCAAACAAAAGACCATTCATTGTTTAACAATGAGCATTGGGATTGCAAACAGAGGAAGATCGTCAAAGGTAAACAATTTATTTTATAGTTGTTTTTTATTAGGCTCTATCCTCAGCTAATTCGCAGTAAATCATTTTTTAAATCTGACAATGCAGTTGGATTAGCAAGATCCTAGGCTTTCGAAACATGTGAGACACTTGTATTTTCATGAATGTTTAATATGACTATTTATGTAGCGATCACCGTATGTTGTCGAATTTCAT
The DNA here is from genome assembly GCF_045791955.1 of Oncorhynchus clarkii lewisi. NCBI lineage: Eukaryota > Metazoa > Chordata > Actinopteri > Salmoniformes > Salmonidae > Oncorhynchus > Oncorhynchus clarkii. The sequence continues at coordinate 28,797,289 of NC_092159.1, read as the reverse complement.
CCCGCTACCGGGTTCCGTGCGGAGAGAGGTTTACACCCCGGCCGTCCTACAATCCAAGCTAGATGCCCTCAATCTCACACAGATTATCAAGGAACCCATCAGGTACAACCCTAAATCCGTAAACATTTACAGCACCCTTATAGATATTATCCTGACTAACTTGCCCTCCAAATACACCTCTGCTGTTTTCAATCAGGATCTCAGCAATCACTGCCTCATTGCCTGCATCTGTTATGGGTTCGCAGTCAAACGACCACCCCTCATCACTGTCAAACGCTCCATAAAACACTTCTGCGAGCAGGCCTTTTTAATCAACCTGGCCCGGGTATCCTGGAAGGATATTGACCTCATCCCATCAGTCGAGGATACCTGGTTGTTCTTTAAATGTCATTTCCTCACCATCTTAAATAATAAGCATGTCCCTTTCAAAGAACAAAGAAAATATATTGTCCTTGGTTCACTCCAGATCTGACTGCCCTCGACCAGCACAAAAACATCCTGTGGCATACTGCACTAGCATCGAATAGTCCCCGCGATATGCAATTTTTCAGAGAAGTCAGGAACCAATACACACAGTCAGTTAGGAAAGCAAAGGCTAGCTTTTTCAAACAGAAATTTGCATCCTGTAGCTCAAACTCCAAAACGTTTTGGGACACTGTAAAGTCCATGGTGAATAAAAGCACCTTTTTCAAACAGAAATTTGCATCCTGTAGCTCAAACTCCAAAACGTTTTGGGACACTGTAAAGTCCATGGTGAATAAAAGCACCTCCTCCCAGCTGTGCACTGCACTGAGGCTTGGAAACACTGTAAATCCACAATAATTGAGAATGTCAATAAGCTTTTCTCTACAGCTGGCCATGCTTTCTTCCTGGCTACCCCAACCCTGGCCAACAGCTCTGCACCACCTGCAGCTACTTGCCCAAGCCTCCCCGGCTTCTCCTTCACACAAATCCAGATAGCTGATGTTCTGAGAGAGCTGTAAAACCTGGACCTGTACAAATCAGCTGGGCTAGACAATCTGGACCCTCTCTTTCTAAAAATATCCGCCGCCATTGTTGCAACCCCTATTACTAGTCTGTTCAACCTCTCTTTTGTGTCGTCTGAGATTCCTAAAGATTGGAAAGCTTCCGTGGTCATCCCCCTCTTCAAAGGGGTGACACTCTAGACCCAAACTGTTAAAGACCTATATCCATCCTGTCCTGCCTTTCTAAAGTCTTCGAAAGCCAAGTAAACCTCTCTTGTGTATGTGGGATGCTAGCGTCCCACCTGGCCAACAGCCGGTGAAATTGCAGGGCGCCAAATTCAAAACAACAAAAATCCCATAATTAAAATTCCTCAAACATATTAGTATTATACACCATTTTAAAGATAAACTTCTTGCTAATCCAACCACTGTGTCCGATTTAAAAAAGGCCTTAAGGCGATAGCACACCATTGTTAGGTCAGCGCCTTGTCACCTTGTCAACAGCCATTTTCCATCCAAGGAGAGGGCTCACAATAGTCAGAAATAGCGATTAAATTAATCATTAACATTTGAGGATCTTCATCAGATGGCACTCCCAGGACTTCATGTTACACAATAAATGTTAGTTTTGTTTAATAAAGTCCCTCTTTATGTCCAAAAACCTCAGTTGAAAATGGCGCGTTATGTTCAGTATTCCAAAGGCACAACGCGCGCTCTCAAATCCAGACGAAAAGTCAAAAAAGTTCCATTACAGTTCGTAGAAACATGTCAAACGATGTTTACAATTAATCCTTAGTCTTTTTATCAGAAATCTTCAATAATCTTCCAACCGGACAATACCGTTTTCATTACAGAGGAAAAATAACTACCGTCGCGCTTCACGGCCATGCGTGTTACCCAACTATTTCCTTCCAGCCAGCCATTTGCTTTGAGAGCTCTTATTTTCTCATTTTTCACAATAGAAGCCTCAAACAACTTTCTAAAGACTGTTGACATCTATCTACTGGAAGCCTTGAGAAGTGCAATCTGACCCCACAGACACAGCATATTGAATAGGCAATCACTTAAAAAACTACAAACCTCAGATTTCACACTTCCTGATTGGATTTCTCTCAGATTTTCGCCTGCTATATGAGTTCTGTTATACTCACAGACATTATTTTAACAGTTTTGGAAACGTTAGAGTGTTTTATATGCATATCCTAGATTCTGGGCCTGAGTAACAGGGAGTTTACTATGGGCACGCTTTTCATCCGGATGTCAAAATACTGCCCCCTACCCTAGTGAAGTTAATAAACAGATAAGTGACCATTTCAAATCCTATCGTACCTTCTCCCCTGTGCAATCCGGTTTTCGAGCTGGTCATGGGCGCACCTCAGCCACACTCAAGGTACTAAACAATATCATCACCGCCATCGATAAAAGACAGTACTGTGCAGCCGTCTTCATCGACCTGGCCTGTTGTCCGGACCTCTGGCATTCTCTATGGGGTACCACAGGGTTCAATTCTCGGGCCGACTCTTATCTCTGTATATATCAACGATGTCGCTCTTGCTGCGGGTGATTCCTTAATCCACCTCTACGCAGACGACATCATTCTGTATACATCTGGCCCTTCTTTGGACACTGTGTTAACCTCTCTGGGGTAGTTGGGACGCAAGCGTCCCACATGGCCAACATCCAGTGAAATTGCAGAGCGCGAAAGATACAAGTGTTATACATAGGCCGTGTCAGATTTCAAAAAGGATCTCTGGCGAAAGCATACCATGCGATTTTCTGAGTACAGCGCTCCGCTAGCAAAACATTACATACAGTTACCAGCCAAGTGGATGAGTCAACAAAAGTCAGAAATAGCGATGAAATTAATCACTTACCTTTAATGATCTTCATATGGTTGCACTCACAGGACTCCCAGTTACACAATAAATGTTTTGTTTTGTTCGATAAAGTTCCTCTTTGTCCAAAAACCTCCATTTGGTTTGCGCGTTTTGTTCAGTTATCAACTAGCTCCAGGGCGCACACAGTCAGATGAAAAGTCCAAATAATATAGGTAAAGTTCTTAGAAACATGTCAAACAATGTCTATAATCAATCCTTTTTTGCATAAATATGCAATAATATTTCAACCTGACAATAGCGTTGTCAATAGAAAGGAAAAATAACACACGGCGTGCTCTCGGCCACGCGCAATAAACAACTTTGGGCCATCAGATAGACCACTTAATCTGAGTGGTCTTATTCTCTCATGTTTCACAATACAAGCCTGAAACAATTTCTAAAGACTGTTGACATCTTGTGGAAGCCATAGGAAGTGCAATCTGACCCCACAGCCATCGGATACTGTGTAGACATTCAATTGAAAACTACAAACTTCAGAAATCCCACTTCCTGGATGGATTTTTCTCAGGTTTTCGTCTGCCATATGAGTTCTGTTATACTCACATAAATTATTTTAGAGTGTTTTCTATCCAAATCTACCAATTATATGCATATCCTAGCTTCTGGGCCTGAGTAACAGGCAGTTTACTCTGGGCACGCTTTTAATCCGGATGTCAAAATACTGCCCCCTACCATAGAGAGGTTAACAAACCTCCAAACGAGCTTCAATGCCATATAACACTCCTTCTTTGGCCTCCAACTGCTCTTAACCTCTCTTGTGCACGTGGGACGCTAGCATCCCATCTGGCCAACATCCGGTGAAATTGCAGAGCGCGAAATTCAAAAAATACTAAATTCAAATATTTAACATTCTTGAAAATATGTGTTATACATCAAAATAAAGCTTAACTGCTTGCTAATCCAGCCGCTGTGTCAGATTTCAAAAAGGCTTTACGGCAAAAGCACACCATGCGATGATCTGAGGACAGTGCCCGCATACAAAACACATGAAAATAATTTTTCAGCCAGGCAGGTGCAACACAAACGTCAGAAATAGCAATAAAATGAATCACTTACCTTTGATGATCTTCATCTGGTGGCACTCACAAGAGTCCCTGTTACACAAGAAATGTTTGTTTTGTTCGATAAAGTTCCTCTTTATATCCAAAAAACAAATTTTGGTTGGGTGCGTTATGTTCAGTAATCAAAAAAATGCACTCAACAAAACATAAATACTCATGATATAAATTCAGAAAACATACATGTGTTATACATAGGCTTAAAGATAAACTTATTCTTAATGCAACCGCTGTGTCAGATTTCAAAAAGGCTTCACAGCGAAAGCGATGATCTGAGGATAGCGCTCAGCTACCAAAACATTAAATACAGTTAGCAGCCAGGTGGATTCGTCACAAAAGTCAGAAATAACAATAAAATTAATTCCTTACCTTTGATGATCTTCATATAGTGTCACTGAAAAGACTCCTAGTTGCACAATAAATGTTTGTTTTGTTCGATAAAGTCCCTCTTTATATCCAGAAACATCCATTTTCTCAGCTCGTTTTGTTCAGAAATTCATTGTCTCAAAGTGCGACCACAAGACTCTGACGAAAAATCCAAAAACCATCATTAAGGTTCAGAGAAACATGTCAAACGATGTTTATATTCAATCCTCAGCATGTTTTTGTCATAAATATTCAATAATATTTCAACCGGACAATTTCTCCGTCATTAGAAAATGAAAAACAAAAAGTACACTGTCGGCCACGCTCATTGAACAGGTCTGGTAATTTTCCAATATCCACTGACTTATAGTGGTGTATCTCTCACATTTTTCAGAATAGAAGCCTGAAACAATGCCTAAAGCCTGGCCACGTGTACTGGAGTTTTTCCCCCATTCACATTCAGAATACATTGTGAAAAACTAAAATCTTGCTCACCATTTTTGCTCCAGGAAGATATACTTCATCCATAACTATCGGTTTTCTCATTAGAAGAGAGGAGTTTCTGCAACCAAATTGCCCTCCTGCTTCAATTTTAGCAAACACATAAATAAAGAGAGACCAAAAGTTGTCTGGCACACTACTTAGGGTTTCAACAACATGAATAACTCATTTCTAGCCTACAATCATCGATGTTACTACTAATGTGAAAACAAGACAAAATATGACTTGTTGCTCATTTTAAGACAATTCTCAAATAATTTTAACATTCATTACAGACGTCATTTGTTGTACAACATCATGGCTACGCTGTTGGCATCACCTTTTACAGTGGATTACCGTTGTTGTGGGCCTTTAATCATCTCTCTGACTTTGTTGTTCACACAGGAGAGATACGTGACTATCGTGGATCCTCTGGGGAGCCTCAACAACCTCATGATGCTGAAGAGGCAGAGAAGAGTCACTCCAGGTCAGAACACCTCAAGAAACACCTGCAGAGATCTACAGGGAAGAGAACTCACTGCTGCTGTGACTGTGGGAAGAGATTCACCTCGTCAGGCATTAAAATTCATCAGAGAACACACACAGGAGAGAAGTCTTTTAGCTGTGGTCAATGTGGGAAGAGTTTTGGCCAATCTTGCCATCTGACAAGACACCAGAGAACACACACAGGAGAGAAATCTCATGGCTGTGGTCAATGTGGGAAGAGTTTTGGCCAATCTTGCCATCTGACAAGACACCAGAGAACACACACAGGAGAGAAACCTCATATCTGTGTTCAATGTGGGAAGAGTTTTGGTAGATCTGGAGAGCTGACAGTGCACCAGAGAACTCACACAGGAGAGAAATTGTATAGCTGTGGTCAATGTGGGAAGAGTTTTGCTGCATCTAGCACTCTGACTCAACACCAGAGAACACACACAGGAGAGAAACCTTATAGATGTGGGCAATGTGGGAAGAGTTTTGGTCAATCTTGCCATCTGATGCAACACCAGAGAATACACACAGGCAAGAAATCGTATAGTTGTGATCAATGTGGGAAGAGTTTTGGTCGACCTGGAGAGCTGACAGTGCACCAGAGAACTCACACAGGAGAGAAACCTTATAGCTGTGATCAATGTGGAAAGAGATGTACTACATCTGGCTCTCTGACTCTACACCAGAGAACTCACACTGGAGAGAAACCTTATAGCTGTGATCAATGTGGGAAGAGTTTTACAACATCTGGCAATCTGACTCTACACCAGAGAACACATACAGGAGAGAAACCTTATAGCTGTGGTCAATGTGGGAAGAGTTTTTTTGGATCTGGAGAGCTGACAGTGCACCAGAGAATACACACAGGAGAGAAACCTTATAGCTGTGATCAATGTGGGAAGAGTTTTGGCCGATCTGGCCATCTGGTATCACACCAGAGAACACACACAGGAGAGAGAACTTACAGCTGTGATCAATGTGGGAAGAGATTTGATCACTCTGGAGAGCTGACAGTGCACCAGAGAACACACACAGGAGAGAAAGCTTATAGCTGTGATCAGTGTGACAAGAGATACTCTGATAAAAGATCTCTGATCAAACATCAGAAAATACATGAAGGAGTTGTATCATGATAGTTATTTCGTGATATCAACGAAATGTCACAATGTAGAATGTTTTTAACATTGTAGAACCCTAAACGTTTGTCCCCTGTTCAATTGATTTCAGCATGATATGGATATTAGCCTTGGGAAAAATCCAGGCTCTGAGTTGAAATGCTATTTATGTGATTTAACAAAAAAGGAGTTGTGTTACACTTACCATGTTGGTGAACCACTTGAATCAAAATGCAACACTTCAAAATGTAGCTAGCTGTTTTCTACAAATTGTCCTCTAACCAGGGATGTACACATTCCCAGATTCCGTGTGGTTTTTGAGCTGTTAGTTTTAACAGGACGTGCAACCTCATCTCCCTCTCGCACTAATGATTTTAGCATTATATAGATGAGTGATGACAAATAAGTGTTGCGTTCCTTTGTTGAGTGACCCCTACATTTAAATGCATCACTCCCAAATGTAGCTGACTGTCTTCTGCAGGTTGTCCCCTAACCAGTGAGGTAAAATATGTCTCCCATTTCCATGTCTTTTTTTAGTTGTGTTCTTTTCAACAGCACGTACAACCTGATTTTCCCCTCCAATCAATATCAGTGATTTATTGCTACTTGTCAAAACAACAGCGTTTTTGGTGCTTGTGTCCATGGTGAGGACAACTTGGTTTCTGATGTTCTGAAGGTTGGGCAGTCAAAAAGTTTTGTGTTTAGCCAGTGAGTTGACATGGATCTTATTTTGGCTGCACGTTTTTCCGTTTTGGAGATGAGGACGAGAGTTCTAGAAGCTAGTGGGGAATTGTTTTTTTTTCTTTCTGGTTTTTAATTGTTGACAGCCAGTAGTCACCATGTTATTTTCATGAAGCATTGTAGTTGATTATAATGTGAAATAAAAGTTGTTTTCTGTTGGTGGTAAGCATTCTCTTAATCTCTTAAGGTGTTAGTCTTTGGTTTTTCCATTTATATTTTGAGGTTTGGATTTTAGCATGTATAGCTCGTTAGCACGTAGGGCGCACTGATTGGTGTCCCCTTGTTAGTCAGTATGTGTTACACCTGTGCTGGCTTGTCCATCTCGTTGCTGGGAAGTTGTTTTACCTGTGCTCGCCCAGGTGCTATTTAAGAGTGTCTGGCCCAGTGCTCCAGTTGTCTTGATAGATGTGGAGAATCAACAACTTTAGTTGCGCTATCGTTTTGGTTTACTTCCTGTCTTTAAGTTTGGGGTGGGTTTTTCTTTTGTTTTCCCTCTTCTTGGGCAGATTTAGTGGGTCTCATGGTGTGTGTCTTTTAGGTCCCATTTGTTGATTACTAGTCAACTGTCAGTGGACACTGAGGGCAAAATTTCAAGATTATGTTATAATACTTTTATTGCATCAAATGGTTGTTTTATGCAACAGAATAGAGGTTTCTTAGAACTATTGTGTCTGTGTGTTCTACTGAGGATGGGCCTCTGGGAGATAACACAGGAGATTTACAATGTCTTTTGGGTGATAAAACCTAAAGAGACCGCATTCCAGAGCATGAGTTAATGTTTCTGTATTATATGGTACCAGGGAGAGATGACCCCTATCGTGGCTCTCAACGAATCATCTGGGGTGATTTGTCGACCAGCCATCATTATCGTAGAGACTCAATTGATTCACTTTATATGTGTGCGTTGTATTGACCTGCTCCCTTATTAATAAGTGAATAAAGATTTTGTTTCAGAATAACTCTGACTTGTGTGATAAGTTTGTCTCTCCTCAATTGATATTAAAGAAATTAACCACATTTGGCGATGGGGATGTTATTCTTCATTCACTTGGTGACCGCTCCTGACGACCTGGGTAAATCGTGCACGAGGGATCCCTCAAACATGGGATCTCAGGGAGACCACACTTTGGGAACTGAGCAGATGGACCCACCTTTGATCTGAGAGGCAGCGAGCCGAGTGGATACCACATCTCAAACGTAGTTTAAAAAAAAAAAAAATACGTGAGCGAAACACGTAAAGTGGAGTTCTTAGAAAAGCCTCGTAGGCTCTGAGTGTGTATTCCTGTGTGAGGGGGGCACCTTGGAGGTGTAAACAGGTTCCAACCAGGAGGCTCTGAGGCTGAGTCAGCTATCTGTGTGAACTGGATGAAAACTAGAATCTGTGTTTACTAGTTAAGACCATTTATGATATAGTATAAGATAGTAAGGTGCACCTGTAATTGTTTTAAACCTGTACCCCATTTTTTCTTCCCAGTATGAAAGGAGTTGCTAGATTTATTGATTAAACCTTTTTCCATTAAGTTAGAGTGAACCAAGGTGGCTGACTTGCTGTTGAAGAAGCATCCCGTCACAGTGGCAGAATCACATGAAAGACGCATATCGCCATCTGCTGACTGGAGTTGGTATCGCAGTTGAGAAAATACTTGCAGATTAAAAGCTAAAAAGCGACTGCCCCTAAAAACTCCCTTTGAAAACAGGTGATGTGGCATCAGAAACATTTATTATCGTGTAAAAATGTACTACAAAGTGTAGCTAAACAGAATAACTTTGGTCATACCCACTCAGCACGTAACGTCCAAGGAGGTCGAATTATGGGCGATATCATGCGTTGTCTGTCTGTTGTGGCCGCTATTTCGCCCCAAAAAAGTAATCCCAAATTGGGCTGTGTATAACTATGTAAATGTCTCTCAAACAAGGTGACTTTCATCAATATACACTCTAAAGAGTAAAGGTTCCTGGAGTATCCTAAAAGTTATTTTAAGAACCTTTTGTGGGAACCCCTATAAGTTCTTTGAATAACCCCTTATAATGGTTCCTCAAATAACCTTTTGGGGTTCATTTTTTAAACTACCTGTCCAGCCTCCCTCCATTCTAAAAATATATTTTAATAACAATATTGATTTAAATATTTTTTTTTTTTTTTAGTGGCACCACAAATGTGAATTAATACTTACAAAACAATTTACCAAACAAAACACATTACAAAATTGCAAAATTTCTGCAGACATGTCAGACCATAATAAATAATACATTTACTTTGTATAGTGCTTTTCATGACATGTATATAAATAATGGTGTACAATAAAAACAACATACATTAAAAATGAATCATATGGCAACTAACAATATTGTAGACATGATGCTAAAGTACAGATTTAGCTTATCCACTTAGTTATATTAGGAAGTTTGCCATCTTTATGGCCGGCCCTGGTAACTTCACCCCAACTTCTCTTATCCCCAGAACACAGTAACTTAACAACATAAGTGTTTTTCTGACATTTTTGGGAAATTTAAGGGAAAATAAAAAAATCCAACCGTAGCAGAGCCCCAAGTTCCATGGGGACGTCCTCGAGGGCGTGGATGTTCTCCCCATCAAAGGCCAGTGGGATTTCACTCTCATGGTGAAATGGATTTTCGCCAATGTGCAGCAAAGGAGTGAAGAGCGGTGAAATCTGTGTCAACAAAAGTAAGAAAAGATTAATACACATACAATTAACAAAGAACATAACAAATGTTCAGCTGTAGTTTTATATAAGCATGAACACCTATGTTTATGAAGAAACATATGATTGGTGTATAGGCATACCTTGTCACGGACATAAAGGCCACTGGGGTCCTCATTAAAGAGGTAGGGCAAGAGCAGAATCGCTGCTGTGGTCTCCAGTCCAAGTAAAGTAAAGCAATGATCTTACTACACTTGCTTATTTTATAACAAAATACATTAGAGAAAGGGAAGGAATGAGAGCAAATCCCTCTCCTGTATTGTCCTTCAGGGACTGTCAAAATAACAGGACTATGTCCTCACCCCTGCCTCGCCTCTCTACCTCTGATAGTCCTTGAATTATCTTTTTGCCTATATCCATTCCATGGACTTGATTCATTTCTGAGAAGATCTGAAAAGATCATTTGCACACATTTTTATGCTAATAGATTTCAGTTTGTTTTGACTGTTATGTAGGTTAAATGTACACTTCAAATGCAGCTGTCCTACAGCATATCTGTACCTTCTTCTTGGTCCCAATTGCATTGTGTCCATGTTCTGTCCTATAAGAATTTAGCAAAGGAAGAGAAAGTGTCAAAGAATAGTCTTACAAGCATTAAAAGATATATATATATATATATATATATATATACAGTGCCTTGCAAAAGTTTTCGGCCCCCTTGAACTTTGCGACCTTTTGCCACATTTCACGCTTCAAACATAAAGATATAAAACTGTATTTTTTTGTGAAGAATCAACAACAAGTGGGACACAATCATGAAGTGGAACGACATTTATTGGATACAGTGCCTTGCGAAAGTATTCGGCCCCCTTGAACTTTGCGACCTTTTGCCACATTTCACGCTTCAAACATAAAGATATAAAACTGTATTTTTTTGTGAAGAATCAACAACAAGTGGGACACAATCATGAAATGGAACGACATTTATTGGATATTTCAAACTTTTTTAACAAATCAAAAACTGAAAAATTGGCCGTGCAAAATTATTCAGCCCCCTTAAGTTAATACTTTGTAGCGCCACCTTTTGCTGCGATTACAGCTGTAAGTCGCTTGGGGTATGTCTCTATCAGTTTTGCACATCGAGAGACTGAAATTTTTTCCCATTCCTCCTTGCAAAACAGCTCGAGCTCAGTGAGGTTGGATGGAGAGCATTTGTGAACAGCAGTTTTCAGTTCTTTCCACAGATTCTCGATTGGATTCAGGTCTGGACTTTGACTTGGCCATTCTAACACCTGGATATGTTTATTTTTGAACCATTCCATTGTAGATTTTGCTTTATGTTTTGGATCATTGTCTTGTTGGAAGACAAATCTCCGTCCCAGTCTCAGGTCTTTTGCAGACTCCATCAGGTTTTCTTCCAGAATGGTCCTGTATTTGGCTCCATCCATCTTCCCATCAATTTTAACCATCTTCCCTGTCCCTGCTGAAGAAAAGCAGGCCCAAACCATGATGCTGCCACCACCATGTTTGACAGTGGGGATGGTGTGTTCAGGGTGATGAGCTGTGTTGCTTTTACGCCAAACATAACGTCTTGCATTGTTGCCAAAAAGTTCAATTTTGGTTTCATCTGACCAGAGCACCTTCTTCCACATGTTTGGTGTGTCTCTCAGGTTGCTTGTGGCAAACTTTAAACAACACTTTTTATGGATATCTTTAAGAAATGGCTTTCTTCTTGCCACTCTTCCATAAAGGCCAGATTTGTGCAATATACGACTGATTGTTGTCCTATGGACAGAGTCTCCCACCTCAGCTGTAGATCTCTGCAGTTCATCCAGAGTGATCATGGGCCTCTTGGCTGCATCTCTGATCAGTCTTCTCCTTGTATGAGCTGAAAGTTTAGAGGGACGGCCAGGTCTTGGTAGATTTGCAGTGGTCTGATACTCCTTCCATTTCAATATTATCGCTTGCACAGTGCTCCTTGGGATGTTTAAAGCTTGGGAAATATTTTTGTATCCAAATCCGGCTTTAAACTTCTTCACAACAGTATCTCGGACCTGCCTGGTGTGTTCCTTGTTCTTCATGATGCTCTCTGCGCTTTTAACGGACCTCTGAGACTATCACAGCGCAGGTGCATTTATACGGAGACTTGATTACACAGGTGGATTGTATTTATCATCATTAGTCATTTAGGTCAACATTGGATCATTCAGAGATCCTCACTGAACTTCTGGAGAGAGTTTGCTGCACTGAAAGTAAAGGGGCTGAATAATTTTGCACGTCCAATTTGTCAGTTTTTGATTTGTTAAAAAAGTTTAAAATATCCAATAAATGTCGTTCCACTTCATGATTGTGTCCCACTTGTTGTTGATTCTTCACAAAAATACAGTTTTATATCTTTATGTTTGAAGCCTGAAATGTGGCAAAAGGTCGCAAAGTTCAAAGGGGCCGAATACTTTCGCAAGGCACTGTATATACAATGGGGCAAAGAAGTATTTAGTCAGCCACCAATTGTGCAAGTTCACCCACTTAAAAATATGAAAGAGGCCTGTAATTTTCATCATAGATACACTTCAACTATGACAGATAATTGATTTTTTTTTAATCCAGAAAATCACATTGTAGGATTTTTAATGAATTTATTTGCAAATTATGGTGGCAAATAAGTATTTGGTCACCTACAAACAAGCATGATTTCTGGCTCTTACAAACCGGTAACTTCTTCTTTAAGAGGCTCCTCTGTCCTCCACTCATTACCTGTATCAATGGCACCTGTTTGAACATGTTATCAGTATAAAATACACCTGTCCACAACCACAAACAGTCACACTCCAAACTCCACTATGGCCAAGACCAAAGAGCTGTCAAAGAACACCAGAAACAAAATTGTAGACCTGCACCAGGCTGGGAAGACTGAATCTGCAATAGGTAAGCAGTTTGGTTTGAAGAAATCAACTGTAGGAGCAATTGTTAGGAAATGGAAGACATACAAGACCACTGATAATCTCCCTCAATCTGTGGTTCCACGCAAGATCTCACCCCGTGGGGTCAGAATGATCACAAGAACGGTGAGCAAAAATCCCAGAACCACACGGGGGGACCTAGTGAATGACCTGCAGAGAGCTGGGACCAAAGTAACAAAGCCTACCATCAGTAACACACTACGCCGCCAGGGACTCAAAACCTGCAGTGCCAGACGTGTCCCCCTGCTTAAGCCAGTACATGTCCAGGCCCGTCTGAAGTTTGCTAGAGAGCATTTGGATGATCCAGAAGAAGATTGGGAGAATGTCATATGGTCAGATGAAACCAAAATATAACTTTTTGGTAAAAACTCAACTTGTCGTGTTTGGAGGACAAAGAATGCTGAGTTGCATCCAAAGAACACCATACCTACTGTGAAGCATGGGGGTGGAAACATAATGCTGGTTGGCTGTTTTTCTGCAAAGGGAGCAGGACGACTGATCCGCGTAAAGGAACGAATGAATGGGGCCATGTATCGTGAGATTTTGAGTGAAAACCTTCTTCCATCAGCAAGGGCATTGAAGATGAAACGTGGCTGGGTCTTTCAGCATGACAATGATCCTAAACACACTGCCCGGGCAACGAAGGAGTGGCTTCTTCGTAAGAACCATTTCAAGGTCCTGGAGTGGCCTAGCCAGTCTCCAGATCTCAACCCCATAGAAAATCTTTGGAGGGAGTTGAAAGTCCGTGTTGCCCAGCAACAGCCCCAAAACATCACTGCTATAGAGGAGATCTGCATGGAGGAATGAGCGAAAATACCAGCAACAGTGTGTGAAAACCTTGTGAAGACTTACAGAAAATGTTTGACCTCTGTCATTGCCAACAAAGGGTATATAACAAAGTATTGAGTTAAACTTTTGTTATTGACCAAATACTTATTTTCCACCATAATTTGCAAATAAATTCATTAAAAATCCTACAATGTGATTTTCTGGATTTTTTTTCTCTCATTTTGTCTGTCATAGTTGAAGTGTACCTATGATGAAAATTACAGGCCTCATCTTTTTAAGTGGAAGAACTTGCACAATTGGTGGATGACTAAATACTTTTTTGCCCCACTGTATATATATATATATATATATTTATATAATAAATATTGAAAGATAAATGGCATCAACATACAATTGAATGCAAAATAGAAGAACATATTGGAGAAAGCACTAGCCAATACAGTACTGCCATACAGTAGCAGTACAGTCATACAGACTTAATATCACATTTCAAGATATCTTTGTACACAAATTGTTTAATATTTTCTCAGGCTGACTTGAAAGATTATAAGCAACATTTTGCTGCGTGGCAATACTGTGTTTGGATTCTGAATGGCATTTACACAAAAGAGGAAGTCAAGTATTAATTCCATTATGCATTTGAATCCCATCTACAGCTACCATCTAAGCTATTAATTTCCTTCCACAAGGGGGCGGACATGTAACGTTTCCAAAATTGGATAGTATTGTACATGTAACGATTCCAAAATGGGGTAGTATTGTCCATGTAACATTTCCAAAATGGGATAGTATTGTACATGTAACATTTCTAAAATGGGATAGTATTGTACATGTAACGTTTTCAAAATGGGATAGTATTGTCCATGTAACGTTTCCAAAATGGGATAGTATTGTCCATGTAACGTTTCCAAAATGGGATAGTATTGTACATGTAATGTTATGACCCCTTGCTGTAGCAAGCTATATGAAGAGGAAGACCTCCATTGACGATTCAGTTCGTTGTAACATCTCGCCGGGACAGGTCACCGTCCTTAGTTAGTTAGTTAGTAACGTTAGCTAGTTCATTATCACAAAAGTGAGAACTGCTCTAGATTGGAATTTTACGTTAATGAGTGTAAAGCCATGTTGGTTTTATGTAAACGATATACAATATATGGGAAAGAACATAGTTGTGGGAAATAATCCAAACCTAGTTGTGCCTAGTTAGGACATAACGTTATCTAGCTAGATAACGGTACTGTACTGTAGCTCATATATTTAATATTTACGGTAATTAACTATTGTAACGTTATGGAAGATATTCACAGAAAACCATAATTGTCTTCGTTATTCATTTTTAGTATGTTATATTATTATAATAAATTATTTCGAGACATATTCAGAGCCAAACATCAACCCAACTTAACCTTTTTAACTTGTTGTCGCCTCCAAACTTGTCACGATTGTTTTCAGATGTAATTGCAAAGTTCCCTGAAGAAGTCCAGCAACAACGGAGGTTCCTCGATGAACCCACCTTCTGACACGTTCTTTGAAGAACCTTTTGGGGCTGTTTTTCATTGACCAAGAACCCTACGGTTCTTAGGGGATCTGAGACCAACTCCAGTTGAACCCTTAATCTTTAGAGTTGTAGTCAGCTCTATTTACTCTCAGATTCAAAACATGATGATTAGCATCAACAATCAAGTCAGCTGCTGTTGCTCCAATACGGTAGAAGGTGAGACTGTGAACTGATGTTGAACTGGGCAGTCAGTCAATCATTCTGTACTATGAGTCTATCAAATCAAATCAAATTGAGTTTTACCTTACAGTGAAATGCTGACTTACAAGCGCCTAACCAACAATGCAGTTTAAAAAATGTACAAATAAGAATAAGAAATAAAAGGAACAAGTAATTAAAGAGTAGAAGTTAAATAGCAATAGCTAGACTATATACAGAGGGTACCGGTAACAAAGAGTGGGGGAGACTTCCTCTGACACCGCCTGGTATAGAGGTCCTGGATGGCAGGATGCTTGGCTCCAGTGATGTACTGGGCTGTACGCACTACCCTCTGTAGTGCCTTGCGGTCAGAAGCAGAGCAGTTGCCATACCAGGCAGGGATGCAACCATGCTCTCGATAGCGCAGCTGTAGAACCTTTTGAGGATCTGAGGACCCATACTAAATCTTTTCAGTCTCCTGAGGGGGAATACGTTTTGTCGTGCCCTCTTCACGACTGTCTTCGTGTGCTTGGAGCATGATAGTTTGTTAGTGATGTGGACACCAAGTAACTTGAAGCTCTCAACCTGCTCCACTACAGCCCCGTCAATGAGAATGGGGGCGTGCTAGGTCTTCCTTTTCCTGTAGTCCACAATCCTCTCCTTTGTCTTGATCACTTTGAGTGGAGGTTGTTATCCTGGCACCACACGGCCAGGTCTCTGACCTCCTCCCTATAGGCTGTCTCGTCGTTGTTTGTGATCAGGCCTACCACTGTTGTGGCTTCGGCAAACTTAATAATGGTGTTGGAGTCGTGCCTGGCCGTGCAGTCATGAGTGAACAGGGAGTACAGGAGGGGGCTGAGCACGCACTCCTGAGGGGCCCCTTCGTTGAGGATCAGCGTGGGGATCAGCATGTTGTTACCTATCCTTAAAAAACATGAGCTGGCGCACACCCAGAAAATAGTTTGTGTGGCGGTGCTGACTAACGGTGAATAAACTATCAAAATAAAGAAAGTCGCACAATCCATGTATAAACTCGCAGCAATTTAATGGGGTTTTACCAACGTTTCAGCATCACTGTGCCTTCCTCAGGGTGATGTTATGAATACTCGAATCAGGTTATGTAGACAAACAGTGAAATTAGTGCAACCAATGACAATAGTGAGGGGTGTGTCATAATGATTAAGTTAATTAAAATTCATTAGTGAAACTGTTAAAAAAAGACTATATGGCATATTAAATATATTACGCTATTGTTATCATATAGAAACATCATGGAATATTGTACATCACATTAGCATTAACATACATTGTAACATTCAATTTCACATAATATGGATATTTCATATTTAAAAGTACAGAAGTCAGAACCCATCACCTGATATGTTTAAGAGACAGAATAATGCACGATGGTCAATGCTATCTGGAATCCTTGGGACATCCCTACCCTAAACCCTAACCCCGACCTTAACCATTTTAAATGTCAACTTCAATGGGCTACGGACATCCCAAGGATATATCTCTACCTGAAAAACATGATCTAAGTAATTGATAGTTGGTATTCAGCAGTCATAAAGCCTTAATTACTTTAATGAACTACTAAAATAGTGATTTTGTCAGACAGCAGCTCTACGTGTTATTGACTGACTGATCCATTCATCCTTCCATCCCTCCTCAGCCTTCTTCTCCGCTGAAGACCCAGTGAGGGTGGAGCTCAGTCAGAGAGTTGTTGCAGGACTGGTTAGGAAGAACACTTCTACAGCCAGAGAGGTGAGAGGTCACACATGGTTTAGATGGTAAATATTTATGAATATTTATGAACCTAATGCAGCTTGGAGTGATCAGATGACAGAAATCACATTTAGGTGCCAGGTGTAACTGAGGCCATAGATGCTCCACATCCATAACTTTGAGTGTTTTACATAATATGACTAAATGCGTTTCTTTCTGTGTTGTAGGGGCAGTCAAGAAATGGAACAGCAAAGCCACATAAAATGACATAAGCAGAGCTGTGGGAGACCACCTCAAGCCCCTGGTAGAGCCGTGGGTGGTGTTTACCACGCCATCAGCAGGCTGAAAAATGCTTACCACCAACAGAAAACAACTTCCATTTCACATTATAATCAACTACAATGCTTCACCTTCACCAATATAAACATGGCGTCTACTGGCTGTAAACAATTAAAAACAAGAAAAAAACGTATTTTTCCCCCACTAGTTTCTAGAACTCTCGTCTGCCTAAAACTCACTAGCGTCTAGAACTCTCGTCCCCTTGGAACGAGCCCAAACAAAACTCATCTCCAATACACGAAAAACGTGCAGTCAAAATAAATTGTGATCCATGGCAACTCACTGCCTAAACGCAAAACCTTTTGACTTCCCACCCTTGATACAATCAGCAACCAAGTTGTCCTTATCACGGACATGTCTGATTTCAAGAGGAAACTCCTGCAATATCTGTAGTAACTTTTCACCTCACGGCAGAGCTTCTCGCTCTTTTCAGGGTTCACTAGATAGGTATGTTGTTGGATCTGGGCCCAGTACCCAATGTCATGATCTCATACATTTGGATTGGCATATCTGAGAATGAACCCTGACATTCTAAAAGCTGTGCAACAATGTCAATATAATTGTACCAAAAAATTGTCAGTTGGTTGCATAAATAATGATCATCACTAAATCATTATCATTACATGAAATGTAAATATGAAATATTTGATTGCAGTCCTTTTTTCAACGGCTTTTCAATTACATTTTGCTAGGTCGGATAGCCCCAATGTCAAAACACAGTTTTAACGTGTCCAAGTCAATAACCAATATGCAGGAACAGTTTGGGATAAATTGAAAACCTAAACATAACATGTGCAATATACACAAACATCTGCCACAATAATCATATTACTTGTATTTTTTAAACAAGCATCTTATAAACTGCACAAGCACCAGAAACACTGTTGTTTTGACAAGTAGAAATACATCACTGATATAGTGATATAGTGTTAGTCACTTTTTGTTAAATCACATAAATAATAACTCGTTCAATTCAGAGCCTGGATTTTTCCGTGAGGCTAATATCCCTATCATGTTGAAATCAATAGAACAGGGGGCAAATGATTACGGATATTCTACATTGTGACATTAATTCATTGATATCATGAAACAACTCCTTCATGTATGTATTTTCTGATGTTTGATCAGAGGTATTTTATCAGATAATCTCTGGTGTAGCCTCACAGCTATTAGATTTCTCTCCTATGTGTGTTTTCTCTGGTGTGACATCAGGCTGGTCAACTGAGTAAATCTCTTCCCACATTGAGCACAGCTATAAGATTTATATCCTGTGTGTGTTCTCTGGTATACAGTTAGATAGCTAGACTAGTAAAACTCTTCCCACATTGAGCACATCTATAAGGTTTCTCTCCTGTGTTTGTACTCTGGTGTATAGTCAGACTGCTAGATGTAACAAAACTCTTGACATTTTCATCACAGCTATAAGATTTCTCTCCTGTGTGTGTTCTCCGGTGTTTAGTCAGACTGCTAGATGTAACAAAACTCTTCCCACATTCATCACAGCTATAAGATTTCTCTCCTGTGTGGATTGTCTGATGAATTTTAATGCCTGATGAGGAGGTGAATCTCTTCCCACAAACAGAGCAGCGGTGAGTTCTCTTCCCTGTGGGTCTCTGCTGGTGTTTCTAGAGGTGTTCTGATGTGGAGAGACTCTTCTCTGCCTTGTCAGCATCATGATGTTGTTGAAGCTCCCCAGAGGATCTACAATAGTCACGTCTCTCTCCTGCGTGAACAACAAAGTCAGACAGATGGTTAAAGGCCAACAACTGTAAAAGTTCAAATGAACAAGAATAGTCATATTTTGTCTTGTTTTCACATTAGTAGTAACATCGATGATAGAGTTATTCAAGTTGTGGAAAACCCTAAGCAATGTACCAGATTACTTTTGGTCTCCAATATAGGACAATTTTGGTGTTTGCTAAAATTGCGGCACGAGGGCGATGCACACTCAATTTGGTTGTAGAAACTCCTCCCTGCTAATGAGGAAACCGCTAGTTATGGATGTAGTATATCTGCCTGGAGAAAAAATGGTGTGCAAAGATTTTAGTTTTTCACAATGTATACTGAATGTGAATGGGGAAAAACTCTGGGGAGTAACCTCCATTTCCAGAGTGCATTTCACACCACTTTGGATTATAATTGTAAGGCTCGTTTGAATGTCCTGCCTAATATAATGTTTGTGTTATTGTCACAAATCTGCGTTATACTTTTTTTTAAAACACTTCAACCAGTAAAATGCTCTTTGGCTAGCTTATCCATCAGCCTGACAATGAGGGTGTGTACACTAAGTGTTTGCCAAATTGGCACAAAACTTCACCTAACAACATAGATCTACAGTAGGACCCATAACTTCACCTAACATAGACCTACTGTAGGACCCATAACTTCACCTAACATAGACCTACTGTAGGACCCATAACTTCACCTAACAACATAGACCTACTGTAGGACACAAGACCTTCTACGCATATAGAAGTAGGATTAGTCTACCTGGCTTTTGTGCAAATGTAGGCCTATAAATGTGCCCAGTTGTGGATGTCTGATAGTATTACTCATTGTCTTAACTCACCACCACTAATGAGTTGTGGAGCTTCCAAATACATTTTTCTTCACCTCAAACAGCAAGTAAACAAAGTCTAATCAAAATCAATTGCAAATGAGAATAGTTCTTTAAAGTATTTGAAAAACATTTCCAGCTCTCGCCCTTTTGATAACCACTCAGCACGAAAGGGAAAAACTGTGTCTGTCCCGAACTCACTGGCGCGGGAAACCGAGAGCCCAGAATTATTTTAAACAATGTATCAAGTTCGTTGTAGACAGGCCATGTGATTTACAGGATATTTATTTGCAATGTTTTTATTTCTTGGCTTTATGTAGGCAATTTTTTACATAGTTGGCAATGGCAATAAAAG
The DNA here is from genome assembly GCF_045791955.1 of Oncorhynchus clarkii lewisi. NCBI lineage: Eukaryota > Metazoa > Chordata > Actinopteri > Salmoniformes > Salmonidae > Oncorhynchus > Oncorhynchus clarkii. The sequence continues at coordinate 28,777,084 of NC_092159.1, read as the reverse complement.
TTAGATTTGTACATTTTCATTTAGATAGAATGTAGATTAATCACAGACAATGATTTTGAGATACTATTATCAATGAAATGAAACTGTTCCACAAAAATGTGAATATTAAAATCATAACTGGCATGCAAATCAGTATAAATGGTAAGATAAATTTGCATTCCAAATGTAGGTTGCTGACTGCTTGTGTAGCCTATTACCAGCAACGTCAGAATTTATGAAGGCCAGCAGGAGGAGGTGGTTCAGGAAGAGTTCTCTCTCTTCTGGTTGGGCCACATTGATGTAATGGCATGAAAATAAATTGGCTGAATATTATACAATGACTTGTCAACAGCTCTAATAACTTGACCCACACAGGAAATCTACACTGGCAATTCTAGAATATACTATATATCCTAGAAACCTGGTTAAACTATCATTATGACATCATGGATGGATTCTAGAATATACTATACAGCCTAGAATCCTGGTTAAACAATCATTATGACATCATCGATGGATTCTAGAATATACTATATAGCCTAGAAACCTGGTTAAACTATCATTATGACATCATGGATGGCCAGTCTTTGTATTCATAGTGTAGTGAATTCAGGGGGTAGCCCTGGGCTGAACTCAAACCTGGGTCCAGCGTCTGTCAAGCCAAAACCTTATAAGTGTTACACTTCTCCTTCCCCCCATCCCTCAGCTGTTTACCAAACCAAGTCTCTAGGCAGCCATTTTGTTGCTGTTTAAAAAACCCACACAACCCAGCAATCTGCAGTTCAAACAATAACAAATCTGTCATTCCACCACTGTTTTGGTAATAAGATGATTATGGGGTTGGAGAAATGTAACTACAGACAGACAGACCTATGGATGCAAGGACTGACCATCCATGATATCAACATTATAGTTTTAACCATGTTGAGGCTAAACAGTGTTGATTTACATTGTTTCTAAACATTAGAGTAAAAAAAAGCTTATTTGGGGTTCTGATGGGGTATAACAGTTGAACTAAGTTCATGAGGCATGTGTTATATTCTTCAAGAATTACTGGCTATAAATAAATAATTAAAAAGTCACAATATGGATGTAACAATTGCAGATTTCCCCTTTAACAACAAACATCCGTTCAACAACTGCAGAGTTTGTGCCTCTGTTTTTAAGACAGTACTTACTAGTGTTAATCAGAGAACGGTTTCTCAAAACCATCTTATGGCTAAGTTCAGCGTTAGAACCATTGGATGCCTTAAGATGCATTTGGGAGACCGGGCCCAGATATCCAGTTTCCTCCTCTTCTTCCTCCTCCTGTTTGGGTGGGTATAATTTGTGGAACGTTCCAACAGGAATCCGTTCCAAAAACTTCGTAAATAACAAGGTTGCCAACAAGCAACGCATACAGAGTCGTATAACAGTGAATGAGATACCGGGTAGGGAGTGAGCTATGTAACTACGTTTTTCACTCACCACGTTTATTCGGAAAAAATGTCTCTTCGTTCTAGTAGCCTCCACCATTTCTCATTCGTTGGTTTAGTTATTATTTCCGGTGTTCCTGCATTTGCGGGTGAACTCTGATGCGCCTCAATTGGGGAATCGCTGTGGTTGAAATGTAACTAATGACCGCAAGCCCCAGTGTTTTATTAGCTAGGTGGCTTGTACACAATTGTTACCGATGATACTGTATATACCTACTCGTACTACAGAAGCATGCATTGTATTTTGCCAAGTTCTCTCTGTGTTAATCCTTTTCCCCAAATATAGCAGGTAACTTGTGTCTATGTCGATGTTTTTGAGTTCATCTTGCCTAGTTAAATATAGATAAAATAAATTAGAACATGTAAAATATATACTTTGACCTATTTCAGGTAACCCCAAGATGCTTGATTCACCACACCTGCTTTTGAATGACTTTCCAGTCGTTTTTGCTTTACATTCCGACTTTTGAACGTCTGTTTATTGGACATATATATTAGTGTCTAATAAAAAATAGCAACTTATGTAAAGCATCCCATCTGTGTTAAGGTTAAAGTGTGTGTATATATATATATATATGTGTATGTGTGTAGTGTAGGTCTTCTTGATGTCCACTAGGTGTCAGCACAGCTTCAATAATGTCACACCTGGTTCACAACATGTTTTTCATGTGTAACAAATCAAATTGTATTTGTCACATGCGCCGAATACTACATGTGACTACCTTACAGTGAAATGCTGAAATGAAGCCCTTAACCAACAATTTAGTTGTAAGAAAAATGTGTTAAATAAGAAATAAAAGTAACAAATAATTAAAGATCAGCAGTAAAATAAAAATAGCAAGGCTATATACATGGGGTACCGGTGTTCCTTTCAAGTCCAGTGGTGTAAATTACTTAACAAAAATGTATTTAAACTACTCCACTACATTTAGTTTATATCTGTTTTTTTTGTATCTGTACTTTTACTCTCTGTTTCTTTACAACATTCAATTTTACTTCGCCACATTTTTAAAGAAATTCATATATTTTTTACTCCATACTGGCACCCAAAAGTACTTTATGCATTTGAATGCTAAGCCGGACAGGAAAATGGTCCAATTCACACACTTATCAAGAGAACATCCCTACTGCCTCTGATCTAGCGGACTCACTAAACACATGCTTCGTTTGTAAATTATGTCTGAGTGTTCCCATGGCTATTTCATAATTAAAAATACAAGACAATTGTGCTGTCTGGTTTGCTTAATATATGGAAGGTCAAATAATTTATACTTTTACCACTGACACTTAAGTATCTTTTATCAATGAGGTTTACTTAGTATTTTACTGGTTCACTTTTACTTGAGACATTTTCTATTAACATATCTTTACTTTTACTCAAGAATGACAATTGGGTACTTTTTCAACCACTGTTCAAGAAGTTTAGCACCCAATACCCAACATTCACTTGGTGGCTTGAAGTAGGAGTGCTGAACTAGGATCTGTTTAGCATTTGTGAGTAGAATGAATAACATTACTTTGACGGGGTGTGGGGGGTACTGATTCCAGTTCAGCATTCTTAGCCTGAGACATTTCATAAATGCGTACAGAGGAGCACTTTTCTACGATCAGCTTTGCCTAGATCATTCTGAATCAGTTGTCTCTGGAATAACTTTATATGGACAGCGGTGGGTTTGTTTGTAGATCAGCACTCCTTCTCAACACCAGTTGCTGTACCCTAACATTTTATTATCCAATTTCCCTTAATGTCTATGTCCTTCCGGAACCCCACCTCAACATTGTTCTGTCAAGGCAACAAAAGCACGTTGGCATGCTCTTGAAATGAATTTAACTCACAACCTCTCCTTTGGGAATTCACCACCATATCTACAACTATTTTTAAACTATCTTAACATGTGGCTTTCTTCAGGCGGACCAAGACTAGGAACACTTTTGAATGGTCTACAAAGAATGGCCCCAGGTCAAAGTTGGCTTTTGCAGACAAGGATAATATATTGTTACTCCACGACATAGTATGTTATCACAACTCTATTAAAAGGACATTCTGTACAAGGTGTCACTTCAGTCTTTCTATTTGATGGGAACTACCCCTACCCCCCAACAAACCTCAAGTTAGTTCTTTCATGCCAACAAAAGGCAGAATCAAAAATGGCTCTCTTCAGATTTGAACTCTCAAACTCTGGTTTGGGGAGCAAACACCATCACCACTACTCTACCAGAGAGACAGGGAATAGATGTTAAGGGGTACTTTGAAATGCACACATCAAAGACAACATTTCAGAGGTTAGAGAATGGTGTGGGGGCTTGTACTTCTTGGGTCCCCCAACCGTTCCTCAATCTTCTTTTGATGACTACAAACAGAGATTATGAATCTTCAAAACCTACACTATAGAATGGTTGTGTTTAGGAACAGGGGACGAAATTCGAAAGAGGCGTATTTCCAATTACCAACAAATAGACCCTAGAAATGTTATTCCAAAATCTTAATATTGGAACTTTGGCCCTTCATTTGCCTACTACTGCCTATAAGCTATCATAACACGTGAGTTTTTTCTTGGGGACAAGGTATCGGAACGCTTTTGAATGGTCTACAAAGCATGCCCCCAGGTCAAAGTTGGCTTTTGCAGACAAGGATAATATATTGTTACTCCACGACATAGTATGTTATCACAACTCTATTAAAAGGACATTCTGTACAAGGTGTCACTTCAGTCTTTCTATTTGATGGGAACTACCCCTACCCCCCAACAAACCTCAAGTTAGTTCTTTCATGCCAACAAAAGGCAGAATCAAAAATGGCTCTCTTCAGATTTGAACTCTCAAACTCTGGTTTGGGGAGCAAACACCATCACCACTACTCTACCAGAGAGACAGGGAATAGATGTTAAGGGGTACTTTGAAATGCACACATCAAAGACAACATTTCAGAGGTTAGAGAATGGTGTGGGGGCTTGTACTTCTTGGGTCCCCCAACCGTTCCTCAATCTTCTTTTGATGACTACAAACAGAGATTATGAATCTTCAAAACCTACACTATAGAATGGTTGTGTTTAGGAACAGGGGACGAAATTCGAAAGAGGCGTATTTCCAATTACCAACAAATAGACCCTAGAAATGTTATTCCAAAATCTTAATATTGGAACTTTGGCCCTTCATTTGCCTACTACTGCCTATAAGCTATCATAACACGTGAGTTTTTTCTTGGGGACAAGGTATCGGAACGCTTTTGAATGGTCTACAAAGCATGCCCCCAGGTCAAAGTTGCCTTTTGCAGACAAGGATAATATATTGTTACTCCACGACATAGTATGTTATCACAACTCTATTAAAAGGACATTCTGTACAAGGTGTCACTTCAGTCTTTCTATTTGATGGGAACTACCCCTACCCCCCAACAAACCTCAAGTTAGTTCTTTCATGCCAACAAAAGGCAGAATCAAAAATGGCTCTCTTCAGATTTGAACTCTCAAACTCTGGTTTGGGGAGCAAACACCATCACCACTACTCTACCAGAGAGACAGGGAATAGATGTTAAGGGGTACTTTGAAATGCACACATCAAAGACAACATTTCAGAGGTTAGAGAATGGTGTGGGGGCTTGTACTTCTTGGGTCCCCCAACCGTTCCTCAATCTTCTTTTGATGACTACAAACAGAGATTATGAATCTTCAAAACCTACACTATAGAATGGTTGTGTTTAGGAACAGGGGACGAAATTCGAAAGAGGCGTATTTCCAATTACCAACAAATAGACCCTAGAAATGTTATTCCAAAATCTTAATATTGGAACTTTGGCCCTTCATTTGCCTACTACTGCCTATAAGCTATCATAACACGTGAGTTTTTTCTTGGGGACAAGGTATCGGAACGCTTTTGAATGGTCTACAAAGCATGCCCCCAGGTCAAAGTTGGCTTTTGCAGACAAGGATAATATATTGTTACTCCACGACATAGTATGTTATCACAACTCTATTAAAAGGACATTCTGTACAAGGTGTCACTTCAGTCTTTCTATTTGATGGGAACTACCCCTACCCCCCAACAAACCTCAAGTTAGTTCTTTCATGCCAACAAAAGGCAGAATCAAAAATGGCTCTCTTCAGATTTGAACTCTCAAACTCTGGTTTGGGGAGCAAACACCATCACCACTACTCTACCAGAGAGACAGGGAATAGATGTTAAGGGGTACTTTGAAATGCACACATCAAAGACAACATTTCAGAGGTTAGAGAATGGTGTGGGGGCTTGTACTTCTTGGGTCCCCCAACCGTTCCTCAATCTTCTTTTGATGACTACAAACAGAGATTATGAATCTTCAAAACCTACACTATAGAATGGTTGTGTTTAGGAACAGGGGACGAAATTCGAAAGAGGCGTATTTCCAATTACCAACAAATAGACCCTAGAAATGTTATTCCAAAATCTTAATATTGGAACTTTGGCCCTTCATTTGCCTACTACTGCCTATAAGCTATCATAACACGTGGGTTTTTTCTTGGGGACAAGGTATCGGAACGCTTTTGAATGGTCTACAAAGCATGCCCCCAGGTCAAAGTTGCCATCTGCACACAAGGTTAGTAATTTCTCCAAATTAAAGTTTGTTACTCCATGACATAATATCACAATACTATTGAAATTACTTTCTTTACAATGTGACTGGAGTGTTGGACTATTTTTTGGCCCTTCCTCTGACACTGCCTAGTATATACAGTAGGTCCTCGATGGTAGGAAGCTTCTACCCAGTGATGTACTCGCCCGTCAGCAATCAAATTTTATTCATAAATCCCTTACAACATCAGCCGATGTTGAAACCCAGCCTAAAACCCCAAAACAGCAAGCAATGCAGATGCACAGTGGCTAGAAAAAACTCCCTAGAAAGGCAGGAACCTAGGAAGAAACCTAGAGAGGAACCAGGCTATGAGGGGTGGCCAGTCCTCTTCTGGCTGTGCCGGTTGGAGATAACAGTACATGGCCAAACGTTCATATCACCAGCAGGCTCAAATAATAATCACAGTGGTTGTAGAGTGCAACAGGTCAGCACCTCAAGAGTAAATGTCAGGTCCGGGACAAGGTAGCACGTCCGGTGAATACGTCATGGTTCCATAGCTGCAGGCAGAACAGTTCAAACTGGAGCAGCGGCACGATCAGGTGGACTGGGGCCAGCAAGGAGTGATCATGCCAGATAGTCCTGAGGCATGGTCCCAGGGCTCAGGTCCTCCGCGATAGAAGGGAGAGGGAGAGAGTGAATTAGAGGGAGCATACTTAAATTCACACGGGACACCAGATAAGACAGGATAAATACTCCAGGTTTAACTGACTGACCCTAACCCCCCTACACAAACTATTGCAACCTAAATACTGTGGCCCCGTCCGACGATACACCCTTAGTAGCGCCTTACAGTCAGATGCCGAGCAGTTTCCATACCGGGAGGGGATGCAACCGGTCAGGATGCTCTTGATGGTGCAGCGGTATAACTGAGGATCTGGGGACCCATGTTTTCAGTTTCCTGAGGGGTAAAAGGTGTTATCATGCCCTCTTTCACAACTGTGTTGGTGTGTTTGACTATGATAGTTCGTTGGGGATATGGATATCAAGGAACTTGAAACTTTCAACTTCTCCACTTCAGACCTGTCCATGTTAATGGGGTTCTATTCTGCCCTCCTTCTCCTATAGTCAACAATCAGCTCCTTTTGTCTTGCTCACGTTGAGGGCAAGGTTCTCTTTGCACCACACTGCCAGGTCTCTTACCTCCTCCCTATAGGCCGTCTCATCGTTGTCGGTGATCATGCCTAACACTGTTGTCATCAGCAACCGTAATGGTGTTGGAGTTGTGCTTTGCCATGCAGTCATGGGTGAACAGGGAGTACAGGAGGGGACTAAGCACCCACCTCTGAGTGGCCTTAGTGTTAAGCATCAGCGTGGCAGATGTGTTGTTGGCTACCCTTACCAACTGGGGGCTGCCCGTCAGGAAGTCCAGGATCCAGTTGCAGAGACAGGTGTTTAGTACCAGGATCCTTTGCTTAGTGATCAGCATTGTTGGCACTATGCTGTTGAACGCTGAGCTATAGTCAATTAACAGCATTCTGGGCCTCCCAGGTGGCGCAGTGGTTAAGGGTGCTGTACTGCAGCGCCAGCTGTGCCATCAGAGACCCTGGGTTCGTGCCCAGGCTTTGTCGTAACTGGCCTCGACCGGGACGTCTGTTGGGCGACGCATAATCGTCCGGGTTAGGGAGGGCTTGGTCGGTAGGGATGTCCTTGTCTCATCGCACACCAGCGACTCCTGTGGCGGGCTGGGTGCAGTGCGCGCTGACCAAGGTTGCCAGGTGCACTGTGTTTCCGCATGACTTTCAACCTTTTCTCTCCCGAGCCCGTACGGGAGTTGCGATGAGACAACCTTTTCTCTCCCGAGCCCGTACGGGAGTTGCGATGAGACAAGACAGTAGCTACTACGAAATTGGGGAGAAAAAGGGGTAAAATAAACAAATATATATATATTTTTTAAAAACATAATTCTCACAGAGGTTATCCTTTTCTCCAGGTGTGAATAGGTAGTGTGGAGTGCAATAGAGATTGCATCATCTGTGGATCTGTTGGGGCAGTATGCCAATTGGAGTGGGTCTAGGGTTTCCGGCATGATTGCTTGATGTGAGCCATTACCAGCCTTTCAAAGGACTTCATGGCTATCAATGTGAGTGCTACGGGGCGCTAATCATTTAGGCAGGTTTCCTTTGCTTTCTTCGGCACAGGGAATATGTTGGTCTGTTTGAAATATGTAGGTATTACAATCTCGGTCAGGGAGAGGTTGAAAATGTCAGTGAAGACACTTGCCTGATAATCAGTCTGGCCCGTGGCTTTAGGAATGTTTACCTGTTTAAAGGTCTTGCGCACATCGCCTATGGAGAGCCTGATCACACATTCTTCTGGAACAGCTGGTGCTCTTGTGCATGCTTCAGTGTTGCTTTGCTCGAAGCGAGCATAAAATGCTTTTAGCATTTTTTTAGCAATTCTAGTAGGCTTTCGTCACTGAGCAGCTTGTGGCTGGGTGTCCCTTTGTAGTCATGAATATTTTCCAAGCCCTTCCACATCCAACAAGCATCAGAGCAGGTGTAGTAGGATTCAATCTTAGTCCTGTATTAACGCTTCAGGACAAGTCTCTGAATTTCCTTGAGTGGGCCAGCCAGAACCCTGACTTGAATCCAATCTAACATTTCTGGAGAGACCTGTAAATAGGTGTGCAGCAAAACTCTCCATCGAACTTCACAGATCTTGAGAGGATCTACAGAGAAGAATGGGAGAAACTCCCCAAATACAGCTGTGGCAAGCTTGTAGCCTCAGACCCAAGGCTGTAATAGCTGCCAAAGCTGTTTCAACAAAGTATTGAGTAAAGGGTCTGAATAGTTATGTAAATGTAATCACATTTTGATTTAATAAATTGGAGTTCCTTTCTAAATGTCACACCCTGATCGGTTTCACCTTTCTCGTGATTGTCTCCACCCCATCCAGGTGTCACTTATTATCCCTAGTGTATATATCCCTGTCTCTGTGCCAGTTTGTCTTGTATGCTTTTCAAGGCAACCAGCATTTTCTCTTGCTCCTGCTTCTATTCTCTTTCGCTAGTCCTCACTTTTTTTGCCTTGCCTGTTTTCTGGACTCTGTACCCGCCTGCCTGACCATTCTGCCTGCCCTGACCTCGAGCCTGGCTGCCACTCTGTACCTCCTGGACTCTGAACTGGTTGACATTTTGCCTGTCCACGACCATTTTCTTGCCCTTTTGGATTGTTGAATAAATATCAAGACTCAAACCATCTGCCTCCCATGTCTTCATCTGGGTCTCACCTTGTGCTCTTATACTAAACCTGCTTTTGCTTTGACATTGTCCGCTATTGTGTGTAGATTGATAAGAGAAAACCAATGTAATCAATTGTAGAAGGCTGTAACGTAACAAAATGTCAAACAAGTTAAGGGGTCTGAATACTTTCCGAAGCACAGTAACCATATACTTTTTAACCATATAGTTAAAATCAGAAATGGTATGTTGAGACTAATACAGTCAGGATAGTGTAACTTATCCCATCATACCCAAGATATTTAGTACAGTCTTCCAATACATTAATCAAGAGTCAATGCCTTTATACCATTATGGTAGTGAAGGCTTTTTACTGCCACTGATGGTAAACACCAACTGTGTGTCCAAATTCCTTTTCATCAAGATAATGGTTAACGTTCTTTGTAGAAGTTGCAGAAAGGAAAATACGTACTGTAGCTATGTAGGCTTCCTGCAGGCTACCAATTTTCACACAAAAAAAACACACAATAGGTTGTTTTTTAAATTCAAAATTAAACGAGCATGTGCATTTCTCTAAGAACCTAGGAGGTACATTTCAGTCATAACTGGATAAAAAAAAAAAAAGAAAGTGACCTGAAATCCACTATCATTCGCTTATGCCAGCTTAACCATAACCCATCCATACAGCTGTAGTAGGATGTCCCTTGGGGGCATCCGTACCTATGTAGGACATGCAATAAACAGGCTGGAGCTAGAACCTCGTGGTCGCGCGTCTTTATTTTAGATCATACTACACAGTTCAGTATTGCAATAGTATGAAATTATCGGGGTACTGTTACTTTAATTAGATTTGACTATATAAAAAAATACCCTACAAGTAAAAGTATATAATTGACAAAGTACTGAGTAAAAATTGTTTGAAAAATCCAATATGCCTTTGATATTTTGTAAAATTTTCTGTTACCTTAATGTTTTTACACATTACCTTTTCTTTGAATATAAGGGAGAAGTAGCAAATGTGCTGTAGGAAGTAATTTAATTGGTTGCAACAAAGGCACATCTGTGTGGGCATTTTTTTTAACCTAATTTCTATCAGCATGTTAAATGCACAACCAGAGTTAAACAAATTCGAGACCACCTTTACTCCACACACAGAGACGCGTACAAAGCCCTACACTTGGCAAATCTTACCATAATTATCAGGTATGAAGGTAAGACCCAGATGCAGACCACGTCGAATAAACAATAGTTTAATACTCAAACAGGGGCAAGCAATAGTAACTTTAGTTAACTCTACCTACATGAACATACTACCTCAATTGGTGACCCCGCACATTCACTCTGTACCAGCACCCCCCTGTATATATATTGTAATTTTTTTAATGCTGCTCTTTAATTACTTGTATCTATTATTCTTATCTGTATTTGTTTTAACTGCACAGTTGGTTAGGGGACATAAGTAAGCATTTTACTGTAAGGGCCAATCGGGCTCTCCTGATCCTGGTTTGCTCGCTCCGACTTGCCATTGGACTGGGGGTGGAACCCAGAGGACAGGCTGGCCAACGACACAATGAGGGCGCAGAATGCCTTCCAGACCCGGGATGACAACTGAGGCCTCCGGTTGGAGACCAGGTCCAGCGGCAGTCCATGAATCCGGAAGACATGCTACACCATGGGCTGGGCCGTCTCCTTGGCCAAGGGGAGTTTGGGGAGAGGAATGAAGTGTGCGGCTTTGGAAAACCGGTCGACCAGTGTTGCCCTCAGACGGGAGGGTGGGGGGTCAGAGACCCGTGACAAAATCCAGGGATATGTTGGACCAGGGGTTGTGAGGGTGACAGGCTAAACTGGAGGATTTGGCCCACTCCAGGACCGCGGATTGGACAGCGATAGACACGAACATCTGGTTCTTGACACCCCCTCCCAGGTTTCGGCTAGGACTGCTGCGCCTCCCGGACCTGTTCCCCTATACCCCAGCTGAGTGCCGTCACCAGGCAAGAGGAAGGAAGGATTGTCTCGGGCTCTGGGTGGTAGCCTTGGGGTTATAGCGGAGAGACAAAACATCCGGCTTGATGTTCTTGGACCCCGGCCGGTAGGAGGGGGAAAAGTTGAACTGGGTAAACAGCCCCCATTTCGCTTGCCTGGAGGTCAAGCGATTAGCGGAGCGGAGCTACTACAGATTTTTTTGTTGTCTGTACACACAATGAACAGATGCTCCTCCTCTTTAAGCCAGTGCCTCCATTGCCATCTTCTCTGCTAGAAGCTCCCGATTCCCCACATCATAATTCCTCTGTGGCGTTGAGGTGGTGGGAGAAGGCGGCGCAGGGATGCAACTTCCAATCCAGGGCAGAACATTGCGACAGAACAGTCCCCACTCCGACATCAGAAACATCTTCCTTCACCACAAACTAACAGGAAGGGTCCGGATCAACCAACATCAGAACTGTGGTGAAGCGCTATTTCAGGTCCCGGAATAGCCGGTCAGCTGCCGTGGACCACGTGAACTGAACCTTGGTAGAGGTGAGGGCAGACAGGGGAAGGCAAGGGTGCTGTAATCCCAGATAAAGTGGCGATAAAAGTTGGCTAACCCCAGGAGGTGTTGGTGGAGTGGTGGAGCGATGGAAATCGCTCCAGAATGCGCTGGAGATCCTGCTGGACATGGAGCATGTGTTCTTGGGGGGAGCGGGAGAAGACAAGGATGTTATCAAGGTAGACGAAGACAAACCGATTCAGCATGTCACGGATAACATCATTCACCAGAATGTGGACCACAGCAGGGGAGTTGGTGATGCTAAAGTGCATGAACAGATATTGTTAGTGGGCGCTGGCCGTGTTGAAAGCAGTCTTCCACTTGTCCCCCTCTCGTCCCCCTCTCGTATCCCCACCAGGTGGTAGGCGTTTCGTAGATCCAGCTTGGAGAATACAGTTGCCACCTGGAAAGGCTCGAAGTCCGAGGAAATGAGTGGTGGCAGATATCGGTTCTTAACAGTAATGTCATTGAGTCCCCTGTAGTCAATGCACGGGGGCAGGGTCTTGTCCTTCTTCTCCACGAAGAACAAGCCTGCGCCAGTGGGAGAGGGATGGATAAATCCTGTAGCTAGAGAGTCCCTAATGTAGTTCTTCATAGCCTTCGTCTATGGTCCCGACAATGAGTACAGACGTTCCCGGTGCGGTGCTAGGAAGAAGGTCAATCCCGTAGTCATAGGAGCAGTGCTGCGGAAGGGAAGTGGGCCGGGACTTGTTCAAAAGCTCCCAGAGATCCTGGTACTCCGCGTGAATGGCGGAGAGGTCCGTAACCACCTACAAGGACCCAGGAAGCCTTCCCGGGGGAAGTTGTGCAGAATTCAGACAATGGTCATGGCAGAACGGACTCCAGGCCATGATAGCACCGGTAGACCAGTTGATGAGTGGATTGTGCCGTTTGGCCCAGGAGAATCCCAAAGCAGGAACTGAATGGTATCGCTGTGATTCCCTGACACCCGTAGGTTGATGAGTGGTGTTATCATGACCCAACCTACAGAGCACCTGTTCAACGGTCAAACATCAATGGGAATAAATAGTGGCTGAGTAGGGATGTTCAACTCGGAAGCTAGTGTGGGCTTCAAAAAGCTCTCATCGACCCCAGAGACAATGAGGACCCTGTCACATCTGCTCCTGCTATGCCCTCTGGTGTTCATCTGGTTTCTTCTTGAACTGCAGTTACTCTCCCATTCGCTCTCTCTCTCTGTGTATGATTGTGTGGTTGGAGAGAGGTGTGCTGAGTCAGATCCCTACCAGCTACAACTTGTTTCATAATCAAGACCTCTACAAATACTCAGTCCTGCCACTTCCACTCTGCCAGATCGAGATCTCTGCTCAGTCAGTGCATGATTCTAGCCATTTATGATTACTCAAGATACCCTGCCTGGTCTTTTACCGGATACGAGGACACAAAATTACCAAAAGGCCCTCTATATAGACAACTCTTTGTGCGGATCCTGTGTTGACGTTTCACTGGCAACAGCCCAGCCCTGCCTAGTTGTATGGACTCGGGAAACAGGGTTTTTGCCCTCGTCGGTGACTCTCGAGGAAGTTCGGGAACTCTCGGGTGCTGGCCACGGGATATTCAGGGACTTCCAGGATGACTCGCAGGCGAGGTCGAATCCCTGAAGGTGTGAATGAAATCAAACTTCCTCTCCATCTGACGTTCCGCAATCCCCCATCGATGCGCATTGTCAAAGTGATGAGAGAGAGTCAAGATCAAGTGTCAAGTGGGTAACTCCCCAGCAGCAAGCTCGTCCTTTACCTCCTCCGAGACGCCATGCAGGAACATGTCAAACAGTGCTTCCGGGTTCCATGCACTCTTCGCTGCCAACATGCGGAAATCCACTGCATATTCGGCCACCCTGCGGGCATTCTACCGGAGCTGAATTAGCTTACAGGCAGCTTCTCTCCTGGAGAACGGGGCACCTTCCTCACCTCTCCCACAAACCCCTCCAGGCTCACGCATATGCCTGGCTACTGTTCCCATACAGCGGTAGCCCAAGTGAGAGCCCTTCCAGACATCAACGTAATGAGGTAGGCTATTTTGGAGCGAGCCGGGGCGAAGGACGGCTGAAGCTCGAAAATGAGGGCACACTAGGCTAAAAATGTCCGACAGGTGCTCGGCTCTCCATTAAAGCGTTCTGGAGTAGGTAACCTGGGGTTCCCAGGAAGGTAGAGTGGCCGGTGCTGCTAAACGTCGAGTTACTGAGGAGCGGTGGGGTTACCCCCGTGGCAGGCTGCCCTCCAGAGAACCCGCAGATTTGCTCTAGCAGCATGTCCAACACCCGGGTATGGCTGGTCAGCAACCATAGGTGGGTCAACCGTACCAGATGGCAGGCAGGTTCAGGGTAAGGGTAGGCAGAGATCAGAAATCAAAATGGAAGCAAGAGGCAGGCAGAGTGTTCAGGTAGGCAGAGTGTTCAGGCACAGGGTCAGGCAGAGTGTTCAGGCACAGGGTCAGGCAGAGTGTTCAGGCACAGGGTCAGGCAGTGTTCAGGTAGGCAGAGTGGTCAGGCACAGGGTCAGGCAGAGTGGTCAGGTAGGCAGAGTGGTCAGGCACAGAGGCAGGCAGAGTGGTCAGGCACAGGGTCAGGCAGAGTGTTCAGGTGGGCAGGCACAGGGTCAGGCAGAGTGGTCAGGCACAGGGTCAGGCAGAGTGGTCAGGTAGGCAGAGTGGTCAGGCAGATTGTTCAGGTAGGCAGAGTGGTCAGGCAGATTGTTCAGGTAGGCAGAGTGGTCAGGTGGGCATGCTAAGGGTCAACACCAGTGGGTCGAGAAAAAGAGACTTTGAAAAAGCCTGGGGCTGAGACACAAAACGCTGATTAACCTGACAAACAAGACAAACTGGCAGAAACAGAGAACACAGGTATAAATACACAGGGGCTAATGGGGAAGATGGGTGACACCTGGAGGGGTGTGGAGACAAATCACAAAGACAGGTGAAATAGATCAGGGTGTGATGATACTACTATCAACCTTTTTTTCTATTTACAAGCAAAAATGAAGCACCAGTGACTCGTCTATAATTTTTTTTGAGTCATACTACACCAGTTCTGACGCTCTTCGGATGTGGCAGGGCTTGCAAACTATTAGACTACAAAAAGGAAGCACACCCGAGAGCTGCCCAGTGACACAAGCCTACCAGACAAGCTAAATAACTTGTGCTCGCATCGAAGCAAGTAACACTGAAACATTCATGAGAGGATCAGCTGTTCCGGACGACTGTGTGATCACGCTCTCTGCAGCCGATGTTAGTAAGACCTTTAAACAGGTCAACATTCACAAGTCCGCAGGTCCAGACGGATTACCAGGACGTTTACTCTGAGCATGCGCTTACCAAATGGCAAGTGTCTTCACTGACATTTACAACCTCTTCCTGTCAACCTCTTCCTGTCTATAATATCAACATGTTTCAAGCAGACAACCATAGTCCCTGTGCCCAAAAAAACTAAGGTAACCTGCCTAAATGACTACCCACCCGTAGCGCTCACGTCTGTAGCCATGGAATGCTTTGAAAGGCTTGTCATGGCTCACATTATTAACACCATTATCCCAGAAACCCTACACCCACTCCAATTTACATACTGCCCCAACAGATCCACAGATGAGACTCTGTAACTGGATCCTGGACTTCCTGACGGGCAGCCCCCAGGTGGTGACGGTAGGTAACAACACATCCGCCACACTGATCTTTAACACTGGGTCCCCTCAAGGGTGCATGTTCAGTCCCCTCCTGTACTCTGTTCACTCATGACTGCACAGCCAGGCACGACTCCAACACCATCAAGTTTGCTGATGACAACAGTGGTAGGCCTGATCACCGACAATGATGAGACAGCCTATAGGGAGGAGGTCAGAGACCTGACCGTGTGGGGCGAAGACAACGTCTCCCTCAACATGAGCAAGACAAAGGAGATGATTATTGTCTACAGGAAAAGGATGACCGAGCATGCACCCATTCTCATCGATGGGGCTGTAGTGGAGCAGGTTGAGAGCTTCAAGTTCTTTGGTGTCCACATCACCAACAAACTAGAATGGTCCAAACACACCAAGACAGTCGTGGAGAGTGCGACAAAACATATTCCCACTCAGGAGACTGAAAAGATTTAGCATGGGTACTCAGATCCTCAGATTCATAATCTCTGTTTGTAGTCATCAAAAGAAGATTGAGGAACGGTTGGGGGACCCAAGAAGTACAAGCCCCCACACCATTCTCTAACCTCTGAAATGTTGTCCTTGATGTGTGCATTGTTAAGTACCCCTTAACATGTTGTCTCTGTCTGTCTGGTAGAGTAGTGGTTATGGTGACAGCATCCCAAACCAGAGTTTGAGAGTTCAAGTCTTAAGAGAGCATTTTTTAGAGAGCCATTTTTGATGTTGCCTTTTGTGGGCTTGAAAGAGCTAACTTGAGGAGTGTAGAAGAGTAGGGGATTGTTCCCATCAAATATCAAGAAATGAATTGACACCTTGTGTAGAATGTTCTTTAATAGAGTTGTGGTAACGTACTATGTCGTGGAGTAACAATATATTATCCTTGTCTGCAAAAGGCAACTTTGACCTGGGGGCATGCTTTGTAGACCATTCAAAAGCGTTCCGATACCTTGTCCCCAAGAAAAAACCCACATGTTATGATAGCTTATAGACAGTAGTAGGCAAATGAAGGGACAAAGTTCCAATATTAAGATTTTGTAATAACATTTCTAGGGTCTATTTGTTAGTAATTGGAAACACGCCTCTTTCGAATTTCGTCCCCCGTTCCTAAACACATCCATTCTATAGTGTATGTTTTGAAGATTCATAATCTCTGTTTGTAGTCATCAAAAGAAGATTGAGGAACGGTTGGGGGACCCAAGAAGTACAAGCCCCCACACCATTCTCTAACCTCTGAAATGTTGTCCTTGATGTGTGCATTGTTAAGTATCCCTTAACATGTTGTCTCTGTCTGTCTGGTAGAGTAGTGGTTATGGTGACAGCATCCCAAACCAGAGTTTGAGAGTTCAAATCTTAAGAGAGCATTTTTTAGAGAGCCATTTTTGATGTTGCCTTTTGTGGGCTTGAAAGAGCTAACTTGAGGAGTGTAGAAGAGTAGGGGATTGTTCCCATCAAATATCAAGAAATGAATTGACACCTTGTGTAGAATGTTCTTTAATAGAGTTGTGGTAACGTACTATGTCGTGGAGTAACAATATATTATCCTTGTCTGCAAAAGGCAACTTTGACCTGGGGGCATGCTTTGTAGACCATTCAAAAGCGTTCCGATACCTTGTCCCCAAGAAAAAACCCACATGTTATGATAGCTTATAGACAGTAGTAGGCAAATGAAGGGACAAAGTTCCAATATTAAGATTTTGTAATAACATTTCTAGGGTCTATTTGTTAGTAATTGGAAACACGCCTCTTTCGAATTTCGTCCCCCGTTCCTAAACACATCCATTCTATAGTGTAGGTTTTGAAGATTCATAATCTCTGTTTGTAGTCATCAAAAGAAGATTGAGGAACGGTTGGGGGACCCAAGAAGTACAAGCCCCCACACCATTCTCTAACCTCTGAAATGTTGTCCTTGATGTGTGCATTGTTAAGTACCCCTTAACATGTTGTCTCTGTCTGTCTGGTAGAGTAGTGGTTATGGTGACAGCATCCCAAACCAGAGTTTGAGAGTTCAAATCTTAAGAGAGCATTTTTTAGAGAGCCATTTTTGATGTTGCCTTTTGTGGGCTTGAAAGAGCTAACTTGAGGAGTGTAGAAGAGTAGGGGATTGTTCCCATCAAATATCAAGAAATGAATTGACACCTTGTGTAGAATGTTCTTTAATAGAGTTGTGGTAACGTACTATGTCGTGGAGTAACAATATATTATCCTTGTCTGCAAAAGGCAACTTTGACCTGGGGGCATGCTTTGTAGACCATTCAAAAGCGTTCCGATACCTTGTCCCCAAGAAAAAACCCACGTGTTATGATAGCTTATAGGCAGTAGTAGGCAAATGAAGGGACAAAGTTCCAATATTAAGATTTTGGAATAACATTTCTAGGGTCTATTTGTTGGTAATTGGAAATACGCCTCTTTCGAATTTCGTCCCCTGTTCCTAAACACATCCATTCTATAGTGTAGGTTTTGAAGATTCATAATCTCTGTTTGTAGTCATCAAAAGAAGATTGAGGAACGGTTGGGGGACCCAAGAAGTACAAGCCCCCACACCATTCTCTAACCTCTGAAATGTTGTCTTTGATGTGTGCATTTTGATGTACCCCTTAACATTCTTTCTCTGTCTGTCTGGTAGAGTAGTGGTTATGGCATTTGCTCCTCAAACCAGAGTTTGAGAGTTCAAATCCAAAAAGTGAGTTTCTTAGAAAGCCATTTTTGATGTTGCCTTTTGTGGGCTTGAAAGAGCTAACTTGAGGTGTGTAGAGGGGGAGGGGATTGTTCCCATCAAATATCAAGAAATGAATTGACACCTTGTGTAGAATGTTCTTTAATAGAGTTGTGAAAACGTATCAGTAGTAAATCTATAAATGATTTGACCTTCCCAGACAGCACAACTTTCTTGTTTTTTTATTTAAGAAATAGCCATGGGAGCACTCAGACATGATTTACATGATTTACAAATGAAGCATGTTTAGTAAGTCCGCTAGATCAGATGCAGTAGGGATGACCAGGGATGTTCTCTTGATAAGTGTGTGATTTGGACCATTTTCCTGTTCGGATAAGCATTCAAAATGAAACAAGCACTTTTTTGATGCCAGGGAAACTGTATGGAGTATAAAAAATATATATATTTTCTTTAGAAATGTAGTGAAGTAAAGTTAAAAGTTGTAAAGAAACAGAAAGAGTAAAAGTACAGATACAAAACCCCCCCAGATATAAACATAATGTAGTGGAGTACTTTAAATAAATGTTTTGTTAAGTAATATACACCGCTGGACTTGAAACATGTATATTGCCTCGCAATTTTTTTTTTTTTACTGCTGCTCTTTATTTATTTGTTAATTTTAAAAATATATATTTGTTTTACTTGACACATATTTTTCTTACAACTAAATAGTTGGTTTAGGACTTGTAAGTCTGAATTCCACTGTAAGGTCTACATATGTAGTATTATGCGCATGTGACAAATACTATTTGATTTGTTACGCATGAAAACATGTTGTGAACCAGGTGTGACATTATTGAAACTGTGCTGACACCTAGTGGACATAAAGAGAAACAACACCATACACACACACACACACACACACACTCAATAACCTTAACACAGATGGGATGCTTTACATACATTGCTCTTTTGTTTATTAGACACTAACATATATGTCCAATAAACAGACGTTCAAAAGTCGGAATGTAAAACACAAACAACTGGAAAGTTATTCAAAAGCAGGTGAATCAAGCATCTTGGGGTTACCTGAAATAGGTCAAAGTATATATTTTAAATGTTCTAATTGATTCAATCTTTATTTAACTAGGCAAGATGAACTCAACAACATCGACATAGACACAAGTTACCTGCTATATTTGGGGAAAAGGATTAACACAGAGAGAACTTGGCAAAATACAATGCATGCTTCTGTAGTACGAGTAGGTATATACAGTATCATCGGTAACAATTGTGTACAAGCCACCTAGCTAATAAAACACTGGGGCTTGCGGTCATTAGTTACATTTCAACCACAGCGATTCCCCAATTGAGGCGCATCAGAGTTCACCCGCAAATGCAGGAACACCGGAAATAATAACTAAACCAACGAATGAGAAATGGTGGAGGCTACTAGAACGAAGAGACATTTTTTCCGAATAAACGTGGTGAGTGAAAAACGTAGTTACATAGCTCACTCCCTACCCGGTATCTCATTCTACTGTTATACGACTCTGTATGCGTTGCTTGTTGGCAACCTTGTTATTTACGAAGTTTTTGGAACGGATTCCTGTTGGAACGTTCCACAAATTATACCCACCCCTCCTGTTTTGATGTAACAGTCATCTCCCCCTCCTCCTCTTTCACTCCATAAACTGCATCCTCCTCTCCTTTTACTGTAACATCCTCCTCTCCTTTTACTGTAACATCCTCCTCCTCTTTCACTCTGAACGCGTCTTCCTCTTCTTTCACAGTAACGGCCTCAACCTCTACTTCTTGTTTTACTGTGATATCCTCCTCTTCTTTAGAAGGAGAGTAGCTTAGTGACCGCATGGTCGGAGATGTTAGCTAGGCTAATGCTAACTTATCCAGACCGCTAGCTGACTAATGACAACAACACCGTAAATATGAAATTAAATCGGATAACTAATTAGATGACAGAATTGGGTTCAACACACAGTGGCTAATATACACGAACGCGTCTAAAGAGCTTTACTGGTTCGTCTATTTTGTCTAGCAACTAACTGTTGCAGGCTAACTGTTGCTGCTGTTGAAAGAAGCGTTCCGTCCACTAGATTATACGTCATACTAGCAGAATTGCCTTAAATTCCCAGACCGCAATCTGTTGACTGGAGTGGGTAACGCAGTCGAATAAAATGTACATTTTATTTTCAGACAAAAAAGTAAAAGTGTAGGAATAATGATATAAAGGCTACATGCTACAGTGTGGGACGTCTTCTATAATAATGTCATAACAGCTATGCTGCTACGGTGTGGGATGTTGTCTATAATAATTACATAAAGGCTATGCTGCTACTTGCTACGGTGTGGGAGGTCATCTATAATAATGACATAAAGGTTATGCTGCTACCGTGTGGGATGTCATCTATAATATGACATAAAGGCAATGCTGCTACGGTGTGGGATATTGTCTATAATAATGACATAAAGGATATGCTGCTAAGTGCTACGGTGTGGGATGTCATCTATAATATGACATAAAGGCAATGCTGCTACGGTGTGGGATGTCATCTATAATAATGACATAAAGGCTCTGCTGCTACAGTGTGGGATGTCATCTATACTAATGACATAAAGGCTCTGCTGCTACAGTGTGGGATGTCATCTATACTAATGACATAAAGGCTATGCTGCTACGTGCTACGGTGTGGGATGTCATCTATAATATGACAAAGGCAATGCTGCTACGTACTACGGTGTGGGAAGTCATCTATAATAATGACATAAAGGCTATACTGCTACGGTGTGGGATGTCATCTATAATATGACAAAGGCAATGCTGCTACGTACTACGGTGTGGGAAGTCATCTATAATAATGACATAAAGGCTATGCTGCTACTTGCTACGGTGTGCTATGTCTTCTATAATAATGACATAAAGGCTATACTGCTACGGTGTGGGATGTCATCTATAATATGACAAAGGCAATGCTGCTACGTACTACGGTGTGGGAAGTCATCTATAATAATGACATAAAGGCTATGCTGCTACTTGCTACGGTGTGCTATGTCTTCTATAATAATGACATAAAGGCCATGCTGCTACGGTGTGGGATGTCAGCTATAATAATGACATAAAGGCTATGCTACTACGGTGTGGGATGTCATCTATAATAATGACATAAAGGCTATGCTGCTACGTGCTACGGTGTGGGATGTCAGCTATAATAATGACATAAAGGCTATGCTGCTACGGTGTGGGATGTCATCTATAATATGACAAAGGCAATGCTGCTACGTACTAAGATGTGGGAAGTCATTTATAATAACGACATAAAGGCCATGCTGCTACAGTGTGGGATGTCGTCTATAATAATGACGTAAAGGCTACATGCTACGGTGTGCTACGTCTTCTAAAATAATGACATAAAGGCCATGCTGCTACGGTGTGGGATGTCGTCTATAATAATGACATAAAGGCTATGCTTCTACTTGCTACGGTGTGGGAGGTCATCTATAATAATGACATAAAGGCTATGCTGCTACGGTGTGGGATGTCTTCTACAATAGTGACACAAAGGCTATGCTGCTACGTGCTACAGTGTGAGACATCATCTATAATAACGAGATAAAGGCTATGCTGCTATGGTGTGGGATGTCATCTATAATAATTACATAAAGGCTATGCTGTTACGTGCTACGGTGTGGGACATCATCTATAATAATGACATAAAGGCTATGCTGTTACGTGCTACGGTGTGGGATATCATCTATAATAATGACATAAAGGCCATGCTGCTACGGTGTGGGATGTCATCTATAATAATGACATAAAGGCTATTCTGCTACGGTGTGGGACATCATCTATAATAATGACATAAAGGCTATGCTGCTACGTGCTACGGTGCGGGACATCATTTATAATAATGACATAAAGGCTATGCTGCTACGTGCTACGGTGCGGGACATCATCTATAATAATGACATAAAGGCTATGCTGCTACGGTGCGAGATGTCATCTATAACAATGACATCAAGGCTATGCTGTTACGTGCTAAGGTGTGGGATGTCATCTATAATAATGACATCAAGGCTATGCTGTTACGTGCTACGATGTGGGACGTCATCTATAATAATGACATAAAGGCTATGCTGCTACGTGCTACGGTGTGGGACTTCATCTATAATAATGACATAAAGGCTATGCAGTTACGTGCTACGGTGTGGGATATCATCTATAACAATGACATAAAAGCTATGCCGCTACGTGCTACAGTGTGGGACGTCATCTATAATAATGACATAAAGGCTATGCTGCTACGGTGTGGGACGTCATCTATAATAATGACATAAAGGCTATGCTGCTACGGTGTGGGATGTCGTCTATAATAATGACATAAAGGCTATGCTGCTACTTGCTTTGGTGCGGGAGGTCATCTATAATAATGACATAAAGGCTATGCTGCTACGGTGTGGGACGTCATCTATAATAATGACATAAAGGCTATGCTGCTACGGTGTGAGACGTCATCTATAATAATGACATAAAGGCTATGCTGCTACGGTGTGAGATGTCATCTATAACAATGACATCAAGGCTATGCTGTTACGTGCTAAGGTGTGGGATGTCATCTATAATAATGACATCAAGGCTATGCTGTTACGTGCTAAGGTGTGGGATGTCATCTATAATAATGACATCAAGGCTATGCTGTTACGTGCTACGATGTGGGACGTCATCTATAATAATGACATAAAGGCTATGCTGTTACGTGCTACGGTGTGGGATATCATCTATAACAATGACATAAAAGCTATGCTGCTACGTGCTACAGTGTGGGACGTCATCTATAATAATGACATAAAGGCTATGCTGCTACGGTGTGGGACGTCATCTATAATAATGACATAAAGGCTATGCTGCTACAGTGTGGGATGTCGTCTATAATAATGACATAAAGGCTATGCTGCTACTTGCTTTGGTGTGGGAGGTCATCTATAATAATGACATAAAGGCTATGCTGCTACGGTGTGGGATGTCATCTACAATAGTGACACAAAGGCTATGCTGCTACGTGCTACGGTGTGGGATGTCATCTATAATAATGAGAAAAAGGCTATGCTGTTACGTGCTACGGTGTGGGATGTCATCTATAATAATGAGATAAAGGCTATGCTGCTACGGTGTGGGATATCATCTATAATAATGACATAAAGGCTATGCTGCTACGGTGTCTCTGAGTAAAACTGTTTCCACAATGGGAACATTGAAAAGGCTTTTGTCCTGTGTGTACTCTCTCATGTCTTTTCAGGTTAGCTAACACGGTAAAAAGCTTTCTACGCTGGGAACAATGGAAAGGTTCTTCTCCTGTGTGTGTCCACTCATGAGCTTTTAGGTCCCCTGATCGGGAAAATCTCTTTTCACATTGGAAGCAGTGGTAAGGCTTTTCTCCTGTGTGTATTCTCTCATGCATTTTTAGGTTATTTAACAAAGTAAAACTCTATTCACACTGGGAACAGTGGTGAGGATTTTGTCCTGTGTGTGTCCATGCATGCGCCTTCAGGCTTCCTAACTGAATAAAATTATTTCCACACTGGGAACATTGGTAAGGCCTTTCTCCTGTGTGTATCCTCTCATGAGCTTTTAAGTCCCCTGATACGGAAAATCTCTTTGCACATTGGAAGCAGTGGTATGGCTTTCCCCCTGTGTGTGTCCTCTCATGCAGTTTTCGGTTCCTTAATCAGCAAAAACTATTTCCACAGTGGGAGCAGTGGTTTTGTCTCACTGGTTTGGGTGGCTCTGGGTCTGGTTCCCCTGAAGGACTCTTCCCGCTGTCAGAGTGAGAGTCTGGTCTCTCTCCTGCCAAAGACAGAGTATCTCGTTAAACAGAGACCTGAATGAAACCTCCACATGATAAAACTGTCTTCCTATGAGGTTTAATCTAGACTAGATCCCTCAATAAAAGAGCAGAACTGGTCATCACAGAGTGGCTGGAGTGCTTTGTAGGCTGGCTTAATCCAATTGAATTCAATACATTTTTTACAGCTTCCCTTTTGATAAAAAAAAGCTTTCCTTACATGTTTGCCTATGGAAGAAGTGGTAAGAAAGTGACTTTTTGTAACTGAATGTAAAAACATTCATGAGACACACAGTACCAGTCAAAAGTTTGGACACACCTACTCATTCATGGGTTTTTCTTTATTTTTACTATTTTCTACTTTGTAGAATAATAGTGAAGACATGCCAACTATGAAATAACACACATGGAATCATGTAGTAACCAAAAAAGTGGTAAACAAATCCAAATATATTTTAGATTCTTCAAAGTAGCCACCCTTTGCCTTGATGACAGCTTTGATGACAGCTTTACACACTCTTGGCAGTGTCTCAACCAGCTTCACCTGGAATGCTTTTCCAACAGTCTTGAAGGAGTACCCACATATGCTGAGCACTTGTTGGCTGCTTTTGCTTCACTCTGCGTCCAAATCATCCCAAACCATCTCAATTGGGTTGAGGTCGGGTGATTGTGGAGGCCAGGTCATCTGATGCAGCACTCCATCACTCTCCTTTTTGGTCAAATAGCCCTTACACAGCCTGGAGGTGTGTGGGGTCATTGTCCTGTTGAAAAACAAATTAAAGTCCCACTAAGCACAAACCAGATGGGATGGCGTATCGCTTCAAAATGCTGTGGTAGCTAGACAGGTGTGTGCCTTTCCAAATCATGTCCAATCAATTGAATTTACCACAGGTGGACTCCAATCAAGTTGTAGAAACATCTCAACAATGATCAATGGAAACAGTATGCACCTGAGGTCAATTTCAAGTCTCATAGCAAAGGGTCTGAATACTTATGTAAATAAGGTATTTCTGTTTTTTATTTTTAATAAATGTGACATTTTGTATCTTTGTCATTACAGGGTATTGTGTGTAGATTGATGAGGATTTGTATTTATTTAATCTATTGTAGAATAAGGCTGTAACGTAAGGCTGTAAGACTTAAGAGACAAAAAAGGGGGTTAAAGACATTTTAAAAAATATAGATATATATATATTTTTTTATCTCTCTTAGATTCAGGACAGACAATTCAGAACAAACTCCCTTTAGATGTTTTGGGGGAAACAATGTTACTGTGGTTACTGTTGTTCCATGTTGTGAATGTTATGCAATGCATTAGTATATGGGTTATAGCAGTATGGCCAAATATTTTTTGTTGATACGTCCATTGGTCTTACAGTTCAAAATCCAATAGCAAAATGATCCTTGGTATAACCTTCTTAAAACAGTACAATACAGGGGAAGCCCTTCATATTGTTTAAACCTTCTTAAAACAATTCCATATAGCTTAGAAGAACCTCCCCCTCAGACAGGGCTTAGACTGTACTGGGTTAAAACTATCTGAGACTTACATTACTCTGAGACTAGTTATCCTGGGATCTTACATTACTCTGAGACTAGTTTCAATACATTTGCAAAAAATCTAAACCTGTTTTTGCGTTGGCATTATGGGGTATTGTGATGTCATTATGGGGCATTGTGATACATTTTAGAATAAAGGGATGCACCGATATTAAATTTTTTGGCCAATACTGATATCCAATATTTTCCTTGCCCAAAAAAACGATACCGATATATAAACATTTAGAGGACTTTTAAGCATTCTAGTACAGCATTCTAACACGGACGCAGTTTGAGTTTGAGTTTATTTTTTTATTTTTACAGGGACAGTGCACATTAATCAACGTTTCAGTAAAAGTGCCGGTTTTAGCCAGCCGGCTAATTTTCAAACGCAGTCCCTGGGCAGGTTATTAAAAACAATTACAATATAGACAATAGCAGCATAGAACAAGCAAGACATAGCAACATAGGACAAGCAAGACATAGCATAAAGACAGAGCAACATAGGACAAGCAAGACGTAGCATACAGACA
This sequence comes from Oncorhynchus clarkii lewisi, assembly GCF_045791955.1. Lineage (NCBI taxonomy): Eukaryota > Metazoa > Chordata > Actinopteri > Salmoniformes > Salmonidae > Oncorhynchus > Oncorhynchus clarkii. The sequence continues at coordinate 28,751,086 of NC_092159.1, read as the reverse complement.
GAGCAACATAAAACAAAAAGCAGCAAGACAAAATTCATAAAAGCAACAAAGTGTTTCCACACCTCACAAGCTACAGACAACAGACAACATGGAAAGCGGCAACACACAGCTAGGGACCATGTTCACAAATCTGATTGACCTTTAGCCATGTCTTCAAGCATTTTGTGAAAGTGTGATATGTGGTGCAGTTATGTGTGTCTGATGGCAGTGTATTCCAGACATGGGAAGCTCTCACAGAGAATGCAGATTTACTAAAGGTGCTTTTCCTTAGGGGAACTATACAGTCACCTCTCATGGCAGACCTTGTGGATCTGCTGCCATATGTCTGGGTTTTCTGTTTAACAAAAATATTGAGTGGAGGGGGAGCCAGGCCATTAAGGATCTTGAATACAAGACATGCGTCGGTGTATTGCACAAGATTTCCCAACTCAAGAGCTCATGCTTTCTAAGGATGTGACAATGATGATGGCTATTGGGCTTCCTAATAAGCACTTTGAGAGCCTGTTTGTAGACAGACTGAATAGGTCTTAATGTTGTACAGCAAGCTTGGGCCCAACTAGTCAAGCAGTATGTTAAGTGGGGGAGTATCATAGATTTGAAGTACAGTTTTGCTACCTCTGTAGTCAAACTATTTCGTATAAATCGGAAATTAGCAAGGTGGAATTTGGTTATTTGAATTACCTTTTTCACATGCTTTTTAAAAGAGAGGTTGGAATCAAGTATGATGCCAAGGTACTTAAAATCGGATACCACCTGGAGCTTCTCCCCTGACACATAGACATCTGGCTCAGTAGCATCTGTTGCCCTCTTTGTGAAGAACATGCAAACAGTTTTTTTCACATTGAGATGCAAACACGAGTCACTGAGCCACTTTGTAACCTGGACCATTACAGTAGTGAGTTCTTGTGCAGCTTGTTGTTTGCTCTTTGCATGCACATATATCACTGTATCATCTGCATACATTTGAACTTCAGACCCAGTACAGACAGAAGGCAGATCATTAATGTACAGGCTGAACAGGAGGGGCCCCAGTATTGACCCTTGGTGCACGCCCACATCATAGCTACGAGTGTGCGACAGCTCATTGCTCACTCTGACACACTGAGTTCTGCCTTCAAGGTATGATTTCATCCATCTCAAGGCATCAGGGGAAAAGTTGAACTTGGACAATTTTGTGATGAGAATCTCATGGTTAACAGTATCAAAAGCCTTCCTTAGGTCCAGAAACACAGCCCCAACAGCACCCCCTTTGTCCATCTTGGACTTCACATTTTCCAGAAGAAAGCAGTTGGCCGTTTCTGTGGAGTGTTTCGCTCTGAAGCCAAACTGCATGGAGTGTAATGTGAAGAGGCTGTTGTTGAGGTGGGCAATCAGTTGTTCTGCTACACACTTTTCAACAACCTTTGACACCACAGGTAGTATACTAATGGGCCTGTAGTTACTCACGTCAGCAGGGTCGCCTGATTTAAAGATGGCCGTTATTATGGCCGACTTCCATACCCTTGGAAACACACCGAGACCAATAGATGTGTTGGTGACCTTAGTAATGGGGCCAATGAGTGATTCTTTGTAGGTTTTAAGAAAGGTAGAGTCCATCCCAAACACATCTTTGGCTTTAGAGTTCTTTAGTGAGCTAATCACCTTGTTCACCTTTGACTCAGAAACCTCCCTTATGATGAAGACAGGTTGAGTGTCATTCACTAGCACTGAGCCCAAGAAACAAGTGGAGGGGTTCTGTGTCAGTACCCTGACAGAGTCAATAAAGTAGGAATTGAAGGCTATTGCTATTTCGACTGCATCCTGTGTTAGATTGTTATTCACCATGATTTCTAGTCTTTTTGCAGTGTTACTATGGTCTTTCCCTGTTAACTTTTTTAGATTCTCCCATATCAATTTAGAATGTCCCTTTGCTTCACCAATTATGTTAATAAAAAAGTTTGCCTTGGCCTGTCTGATTTCTTTCATCACCTTATTTCTCAACATGGTAAACCTACGTCTGTCATGCTCTAATTTAGATTTTAGGGCTATTTTTAGAGCATAATCTCGTTCTTTCATCAATTTCCAGATTTCCCCATTTAGCCAAGGAAGAGTGCTCTTTTGGCCAGGTTTGGATTTTATTTTCTTTAGGAAGCCATTTATTGTAGTCTGGATTGTGGATAGAAAAACCTGACTATCAGCTTCCACGTCTGTATAGGACAAGAGATCATTCCAGTTTATTCCCTTAATTGCTTTTTCAAAATAGTTTAATTCACTCTTAGGTATTCTGAGTTGATCCGGCTTTCTAACAGTAGAGAGGTTAAACCTGCTCTTAGACAGCTTTCTGGCTATAAGTGTCAGATTATGATCAGACAGCCCAGTAACCATATTGAATGATTTAGTCACTCTCTCTCTGGTTTATTACTGAACACCAAATCAATCTGTGTTTTAGAGCAACAAGTCACCCTGGTTGGCCCTTTAACTAGCTGTGTAAGGTCAAAGGTATTAGTGATCCGTTTGAGGGTTTTCCTACAACACTTGTCTTCATAATTAATGTTAAAATCTCCCATTAAAATGACCTCTTTCCCAAAATCACATTCCCTAAGCATGGTATTAAACTGATCAAAAAACACACTTTTGGTGGAAGGTGGCCTATACATTCGAGTGAGGGTAAAAGACATTTGGGGAGACAGTGTAACGTTCAGGCCGATACATTCTAGTTCATTATCACATGACCACTCAATTTGTTTACATCGGATATGTTCTTTAATGTAAATCATCACACCCCCTCCTCTTCCTTCAATCCTGTCTCTCCTGAAAACATTGTAGCCAGGCACAATCAAAGCAGCACATGGAGAGTGTTTATGGAGCCATGTCTCTGAGAGGCAGAGAAAGTCAAGGTTGGAGTCTGTGAGTAGATGTTGAATTTGATCACTTTTTGGAATGACACTACGAATGTTCAAGTGCCCCCCTAGTAGTCCCTTGGGCTTAGCTCGTGGGTCCCAGATGACTCGAGAGTGATTGACACATTGAAAAAAGTTACATTTTCTGTGTTTTCTGACGGCTGGGTTTAGGCCGTTTTGATTAGGGGCAGTTCGGTAGCGCAATTAACAATCCCTCCCGCCTGCACTGGATGCGGGGAACTAATTAAAATAGCTTGCGTGCCAGAAACAGAGTCAGGGATCGCATATAGCGACTCTGGTATGTTTGAAGAGTCAAAATCTATCCTGGAGCCGGGTGAGTCGAGAGAAACCATAGGACCATAGCACTCACCCACCTCCACAGCGGCGACGACCAGTGGACGAGGCCATCCACCGCTCTCCACTCCGGTGTGTATCACTGGCTCGGTGATATTGGGCCCAGGATTGAGTTGTACATCCCCGGAGAGCAGGAGGGTAGTGAACAGGTAGTTTAACAGTTTCCGATAAATGTTGGACTTGTGTTTGTTACGCCTAAGCGGTTCAGTAGAATAAGGAGCGAGGTAGACTTGGCCATTATTCAGAACATTATGGTATGCTGTGTACTGTCCGCTCCAGCGGAACGGTGAACCAATGTGTTTGGTGTTGATATTCTCCGGTAGTAGACTGATTGTGTCATCCCAGCAAGGACGCACTGAGATTATCAGTAGAGCAGCTACATAACTGACAATCATGGCAGAGTACTGGAGATAAAACACATAATTGCGCTTTAACTCTTTGCATGAGTTACTTAGCTGGGATCGGCGTACACCTGATGGTTTAGATAAAATTACAGCATTCGAATGAGAAGCGGCACCTGCCGCACCACCCTGTCTTCCGTCCGCCATTTTCATTCTCAGTGGTCTGAGCCACTGCATCTCAGTGCAAGAGGCGTCACAACAGTCCCTGGTTCGAATCCAGGCTGTATCACATTCGGCCGGGATTGGGAGTCTCACAGTAGTTGTCTGTTATTGGTGTAGAGAGGACGACAAAGGAGAGGGATCCCACATGTGGATAGGAAGATAAATCATTATTATTACTGGAAAATATTCATTTAAAATCCAGGAATTTTACAACTTTAGCTCTCTAGGACATGCCAGTAGGTTACAGTAGGTTGTATCTCTCTAGGTCATGCCAGTAGGTTACAGTAGGTTGTATCTCTCTAGGTCATGCCAGTAGGTTACAGTAGGTTGTAACTCTCTAGGTCATGCCAGTAGGTTACAGTAGGTTGTAACTCTCTAGGTCATGCCAGTAGGTTACAGTAGGTTGTATCTCTCTAGGTCATGCCAGTAGGTTACAGTAGGTTGTAACTCTCTAGGTCATGCCAGTAGGTTACAGTAGGTTGTAACTCTATAAGTCATGCCAGTAGGTTACAGTAGGTTGTAACTCTCTAGGTCATGCCAGTAGGTTACAGTAGGTTGTATCTCTCTAGGTCATGCCAGTAGGTTACAGTAGGTTGTAACTCTCTAGGTCATGCCAGTAGGTTACAGTAGGTTGTAACTCTCTAGGTCATGCCAGTAGGTTACAGTAGGTTGTAACTCTCTAGGTCATGCCAGTAGGTTACAGTAGGTTGTACCCAAGTGGTTTTATATCTCTAGGTCATGCCAGTAAGCTACAGTAGGTTGTAACTCTCTAGGTCATGCCAGTAGGTTACAGTAGGTTGTATCCAAGTGGAAACAATTATCAACCCAATGTGGAAAGTGTCGAATTAAACAACTAAATGAATGGCTTATTTGCTAAGTGAGGTTTACTTGATCCAACAGAAGTTTCGTAATGATTTTGTTATGTGGACACGTGATATACCAACAACTTTGATAAAACACTATAGGAGTTGTCTCCAGATCGCTATGCATATTCATGCTAGTAGCTTAGCATCTCTCTCCATTGAATACAGGAGGTTGACGTCAACAACCCTCATAGAATATAAACAATAGATGACAATAATAAGATATATCCACCAATCCAAAGAAAGGATAGGTGGGAGATAGACAACCCGCAGTGCTGCTTTGTGGACAACGACGCCCCTTGTTGGAGTGGAGAGACATCTTGTCAGTATATCTTGTCAGTATAATGACCTTTTAACGGCATCAGACCGAGGCTCTGCGTCTGTCCTCGTGCTCCTAGACCTTAGTGCTGCTTTTGATACCATCAATCACCACATTCTTTTGGAGAGACCCAAATTGGTCAACACGGACAAGTTCTGGCCTGGTTTAGATCTTATCTGTCGGAAAGATATCAGTTTGTCTCTGTGAATGGTTTGTCCTCTGACAAATCAACTGTAAATTTCAGTGTTCCTCAAGGTTCCGTTTTAGGACCACTATTGTTTTCACTATATATTTTACCTCTTGGGGATGTCATTCGAAAACATAATGTTAACTTTCACTGCTATGCGGATGACACACAGCTGTACATTTCAATGAAACATGGTGAAGCCCCAAAATTGCCCTCGCTAGAAGCCTGTGTTTCAGACATAAGAAAGTGGATGGCTGCAAACTTTCTACTTTTAAACTCGGACAAAACAGAGATGCTTGTTCTAGGTCCTAAGAAACAAAGAGATCTTCTGTTGAATCTGACAATTAATCTTAATGGTTGTACAGTCGTCTCAAATAAAACTGTGAAGGACCTCGGCATTACTCTGGACCCCGATCTCTCTTTTGACAAACATATGAAGACTGTTTCAAGGACAGCTTTTTTCCATCTACGTAACATTGCAAAAATCTGAAACTTTCTGTCCAAAAATTATGCAGAAAAATGTATCCATGCTTTTGTTACTTCTAGGATACACTACTGCAATGCTCTACTTTCCGGCTACCCGGATAAACCACTAAATAAACTTCAGTTAGTGCTAAATACGGCTACTAGAATCCTGACTAGAAACAAAAAAATTGATCATATTACTACAGTGCTAGCCTCCCTACACAGGCTTCCTGTCAAGGCAAGGGCTGATTTCAAGGTTTTACCGCTAACCTACAAAGCATTACATGGGCTTGCTCCTACCTATCTCTCTGATTTGGTCCTGCCGTACATACCTACACGTACGCTACGGTCACAAGAAGCAGGCCTCCTAATTGTCCCTAGAATTTCTAAGCAAACACCTGGAGGCAGGGCTTTCTCCTATAGAGCTCCATTTTCATGGAATGGTCTGCCTACCCATGTGAGAGACGCAGACTCGGTCTCAACCTTTAAGTCTTTACTGAAGACTCATCTCTTCAGTGGGTCATATGATTGAATGTAGTCTGGCCCAGGAGTGTGAAGGTGAACAGAAAGGCTCTGGAGCAACGAACCGCCCTTGCTGTCTCTGCCTGGCCCGTTCCTCTCTTTCCACTGGGATTCTCATCCTCTAACCCTATTACAGGGGCTGAGTCACTGGCTTACTGGTGCTCTTTCATGCCTTCCCTAGGAAGGGTGCGTCACTTGAGTGGGTTGAGTCACTGATGTGATCTTCCTGTCTGGGTTGGCGCCCCCCCTTGGGTTGGGCCGTGGCGGAGATCTTTGCGGGCTATACTTGGCCTTGTCTCAGGATGGTAAGTTGGTGGTTGAAGATATCCCTCTAGTGGTGTGGGGGCTGTGCTTTGGCAAAGTGGGTGGAGTTATATCCTTCCTGTTTGGCCCTGTCCGGGGGTATCATCGGATGGGGCCACAGTGTCTCCTGACCCCTCCTGTCTCAGCCTCCAGTATATATGGTGCAGTAGTTTGTGTGTCGGGGGGCTAGGGTTAGTTTGTTATATCTGGAGTACTTCTCCTGTCTTATCCGGTGTCCTGTGTGAATTTAAGTATGCTCTCTCTTTCTTTCTCTCTTTCGGAGGACCTGTGCCCTAGGACCATGCCTCAGGACTACCTGACATGATGACTCCTTGCTGTCCCCAGTCGACCTGGCCGTGCTGCTGCTCCAGTTTTAACTGTTCTGCCTGCGGCTATAGAAACCTGACCTGTTCACCGGACGTGCTACCTGTCCCAGACCTGCTGTTTTCAACTCCCTGGAGACAGCAGGAGTGGTAGACATACTCTTAATGATCGGCTATGAAAAGCCAACTGACATTTACTCCTGAGGTGCTGACTTGCTGCACCCTCGACAACTACTGTGATTATTATTATTTGACCATGCTGGTCATTTATGAACATTTTAACATCTTGGCCATGTTCTGTTATAATCTCCACCCGGCACAGCCAGAAGAGGACTGGCCACCCCTCATAGCCTGGTTCCTCTCTAGGTTTCTTCCTAGGTTTTGGCATTTCTAGGAAGTTTTTCCTAGCCACCGTGCTTCTACACCTGCATTTCTTCCTGTTTGGGGGGTTTTCGGCTGTGTTTCTGTACAGCACTTTGAGATATCAGCTGATGTACGAAGGGCTATATAAATAAATTTGATTTGATATCCATAATCTTTGGTGTAGCCAACCCAACTCTAACATGGCACTATTGGGGGGCACGGTGTGTAGTAAAACATTACTACATGAAAATCACAGTATGCCGTGCCCCCCAGTCTGCGGTAAGCAGATGGACCCTTCTCAAATATATATGTTAAGTTATTTTTTGGAAACGGAACGGAGAAAACAACGGGTAGCAACAAATTGAATGCGGTACTTACTGGTGTTAATCAGATCTCCTATCTCCACCTCTTCTTCTTTCAATGTGACAGTAATCTCCCCTTCCTTCTTCACTCCAAAAACTGTATCCTCCTCTTTCTCCTCTTCTTTTACTGTAACATCCTCTTCCTCTTTCACTCTGAGCGCATCTTCCTCTTCTTTCACTGTAAAGTCTTTCTCTTCATCTTTCACAGCCAGATGTGATTCAGTCTGGATTTGAACCAGGGACTGTAGTGACGCCTCTTGCACTGAGATGCAGTGCCTTAGACCGTTGCGCCACTCGGGAGCCCGTAAAGCAAAGGTAACTGAACTAAATGACTAGCACTCACTTCCGTCATCATGAAGTGCTTTGAGAGACTAGTCAAGGATCATATCACCTCCACCTTACCTGTCACCCTAGACCCATTTCAACTTGATCTGGACAAGAGGAATACCTATGTAAGAATGCTGTTCATTGACTATAGCTCAGCATTCAACACCATAGTCCCCTCCAAGCTCTTCATTAAACTGGAGGCCCTGGGTCTGAACCCAACCCTGTGTAACTTCGTCCTGGACTTCCTGACGGGCCACCCCCAGGTGGTGAAGGTAGGAACAAAACACCTCCACTTCGCTGATACCCACAAGGAAGGGTGTGCAGCCCCCTCCTGCACTTCCTGTTCACCCATGGCTGCGTGGCCACGCAAGTCTGAATCATCAAGTTTGCAGACGACACAACAGTATTACCAATATTATGCAAATTATTTACTTAAAAATCATACAATGTGATTTTCTGGATTTTTGTTTTAGATTCCGTCTCTCACAGTTGAAGTGTACCTATGATAAAAAATTACAGACCTCTACATGCTTTGTAAGTAGGAAAACCTGCAAAATCGGCAGTGTATCAAATACTTGTTCTCCCCAATGTACATAGACTTGGAATCACTGGCCATTTTAAAAATGAAACACTAGTCACTTTAATAATGTTTACATATTTTACATTACTCATCTCATATGTATATACTGTATTCTATCCTATACTACTGTATCTTAGTCTATGCCACTCTGACATTACTCCCCTAAATTTGTATATATTTTTAATTCCATTCCTTTAGATGTGTGTATTGTTGTAAAGTTGTTCGATATTACTGCACTGTTGTCCTTGAGTGTCCCAGCCAGAGCCCGGACTTGAACCCGATCAAACATCTCTGGAGATACAAGAAACTAGCTGTGCAGTGACGCTCCCCATCCAACCTAACAGAGCTTGAGAGGATCTCCAGAGAATAATGGGAGAATCTCCCCAAATACAGGTGTGCCAAGCTTCTAGCGACATACCCAAGAAGACATGAGGCTGTAATCGCTGCCAAAGGTGTTTCAACAAAGTACTGAGTAAAGGGTCTGAACACTTAAGTAAATGTACGATTGGGTCGTTGTCATCACACTTCCATGATTAGTAAGAAGGGTAGACTTATAGGAATATTGTTTTTTATGATTCACACATACTTTCCTAACACTAAAATGTACCTAAATAATCTACAAAATCAGAGTATTTTTTAAATCTACCACTTGGAGACGGATGATGACTTCCTTTAATCAATAGATTAGATTCTAGAACTAGATTCTGTTCTCTCCATGTATTCTATAGAGTATGTTGACAACATTCTAATTAAAAGGTATTCAACCGTATTTAAATGGCTTAAGATGACATGTACTCTAAACCATACTGAATGAAAACTCCATGACAAAATCTGTTGGCCAACAATTGTGAGGGTTTTCAGCAAGGTAGCAACACATGCAGAGTGTGCGTAGGCAAAGCATCGAGATCGGCCCCGGTCTCCTGGTAAAACACCAGACACCTCCTCCTACTAAAACACAGACACCTCCTCCTACTAAAACACAGACACCTCCTCCTACTAAAACACAGACACCTCCACCTACTAAAACACAGACACCTCCTCCTGCAGCATTTATGTTCATTTTGAGAAATTGGCACTACAGTCTCAGGGTAAAAAACTACTTTGCCAAAAAAAACACAACACCTGTCTATGAATTTGAGAGGTTACATTGCTCCAGATACTCAACTAGTCTAAAGAAGACCAGTTTTATTGCTTCTTTAATCAGAATAACAGTTTTCAGATGTGCTAACATAATTGCAAAAGGGTTTTCTAATGATCAACTAGCCTTTTAAAATGATAAACTTGGATTAGCTAACACAACGTACCATTGGAACACAGGAGTGATGGTTGCTGATAATGGGCCTCTGTACGCCTATGTAGTTATTCCATTTAAAAAAACAGAAGTTTCCAGCTACAATAGTCATTTACAACATTAACAATGTCTACACTGTATCTCTGATCAATTTGATGTTTTTTTTAATGGACAAAAAATTGCTTTCTTTAAAAACAAGGTCATTTCTATGTGACCCCAACCTGTTGAACGGTAGTGTACATCTACATCCTCCCATGTCGCTGAACCATTGATCAATAATTCCCTTTTACAGGAAAAACACTATTTCCATTGATCAATAATTCCCTATTACAGGAAAAAACACTATTTCCATTGATTGTTAGTACTGTATTGACCTCTCATCCTCTGTCTCTGTCGTACTCTGCCTTGTGTATTTATCTTCAAAATATTCTTATAGTCCCAACTTAGAATCAAATAGACTTCCCAAAAATAATATGGCATTTACTTTATTTCACCTTTATTTCATCAGATATGTCAACTGAGAATCAATTCGCATTTACAATGACAATCTGAATTAAGAAATACTAATATCAATCTATTTAATAATGAACATGTTTGAAATTATATAGTGAACAACATTTAGGGGTTTACACTTGCATTCAATCAATCTTAAGTTCATAATCAAAACATAATATTTTTTAAACTATTGTAATCTGATTTTCGACATGATCATGTCTTGAGCTGAACAAAAAAAGTAGATCTATTTTTCAGTATGTTTTCATTCATACAATATGATTTAATGGAGCATGAACAAAAACAATTTCTCAATCAAAAACATAAGTCAGAGCACAGCCTCTCTATTCTCTCGTGTGATTTCAGGTCCTCTGACTGGGGAAATGTATTTTCACAATGAGAGCAGTGGTATGTCTTCTCCTCCTGTGTCTTAGTATGTTGGAAAAGATTTTCTCCCGTGTGTATTCTCTCATGCCTTTTCAAGCTCACTAACTGGGTAAAACTCTTTTCGCACCGGGAACATTGGTAAGGTTTTTCTCCTGAGTGTATTCTCTCATGCTCCTTCAGGCTCGCATACCACCTAAAATTCCTTCCACAGTGGGAACAGTGATAAGGCTTCTCTCCAGTGTGTCCCTTCTCATGTGTTTTCAGGCTCCCTAACTGAGTAAAACTCTCTACACAGTGGGAACAGTGGTAAGGCTTCTCTCCAGAGTGTATTCTCATATGTATTTTCAGGTTCCTAACCCAGTAAATATCTTTCCACACTGAGAGCAGTGGTAGGTCTTCCTATCTTCTATGTGTATTTCTTCATGTTGTTTCAGGTACCGTAACTGGGTAAACCTCTTTCCACACTGGGAACATTGGAAACACTTTTTTCTTGTGGTGTGTCCTCTCATGCTCTTTTAGGTTCCCTAACTTGGTAAAACTCTTTCCACAGTGGGAGCAATCATAAGGGTTTTCTCCTGTATGCATTCTCTCATGTACTTTCAGGTTCCTTAACCCCTTAAAACTCTTTCCACACTGGGAACAGAGGTGTTGTCTTGCTGGTTTGGGCGTCTCTGGGTCTGGTTCCCCTGAAGGACTCTCCCCACTGTCAGAGTGAGAGTCTGGTCCCTCTCCTACCAAAGACAAACAGAGTATCTAGTTAAATACTAAACAGAAAACTGAATTAAACCTCCATAAAATAAAACTGTCTTCCTGTGAGGCTAGATTCCTAAAAAACCTGATGACAGTTTTCAGAACATTCCATAATTTAATAAAAACCATAATAATAATGTAGAACATAAAATCTAATCTTGCTCTCATGTTTATAGCAGAGCTCTATAATAGGGAAAGGGGGTAATATTAGATAATGTCATGTATAGGCTGAAGAGAGCTCTATAATAATAGCTAATGTCATGTTTATAGGCTGAACAGAGCTCTATAATAATAGCTAATGTCATGTTTATAGGCTGAACACAGCTCTATAATAATAGATAATGTCATGTTTATAGGCTAAACAGAGCTCTATAATAATAGCTAATGTCATGTTTATAGGCTAAATAGAGCTCTAAAATAATAGCTAATGTCATGTTTATAGGCTGAGTAGAGCTCTATAATAATAGCTAATGTCATGTTTATAGGCTAAATAGAGCTCTAAAATAATAGCTAATGTCATGTTTATAGGCTGAGCAGAGCTCTATAATAATAGCTAATGTCATGTTTATAGGCTAAATAGAGCTCTATAATAATAGATAATGTCATGTTTATAGGCTGAGCAGAGCTCTATAATAATAGATAATGTAATGTTTATAGGCTAAACAGAGCTCTATAATAATAGATAATGTCATGTTTATAGGCTGATCAGAGCTCTATAATATATAATGTTTATAGGCTGAGGCCTGAAGTGTTCAGGGACCAGTTGAAGTAGAACAGAGCTCTATAATATACACTGCTCAAAAAATAAAGCGAACACTTAAACAACACAATTTAACTCCAAGTCAATCACACTTCTGTGAAATCCAACTGTCCACTTAGGAAGCAACACTGATTGACAATAAATTTCACATGCTGTTGGAATAGACAACAGGTGGAAATTATATTCAATTAGCAAGACACCCCCAATAAAGGAGTGGTTCTGCAGGTGGTGACCACAGACCCCTTCTCAGTTCCTATGCTTCCTGGCTGATGTTTTGGTCACGTTTGAATGCCGGCGGTGCTTTCACTCTAGTGGTAGCATGAGACGGAGTCTACAACCCACACAAGTGGCTCAGGAAGTGCAGCTCATCCAGCATGGCACATCAATGCGAGCTGTGGCAAGAAGGTTTGCTGTGTCTGTTAGCGTAGTGTCCAGAGCATGGAGGCGCTACCAGGAGACAGGCCAGTGCATCAGGAGACATGGAGGAGGCCGTAGGAGGGCAAAAACCCAGCAGCAGGACCGCTACCTCCGCCTTTGTGCAAGGGGGAGCAGGAGGAGCACTGCCAGAGCCCTGCAAAATGACCTCCAGCAGGCCACAAATTGGCATGTGTCTGCTCAAACGGTCAGAAACAGACTCCATGAGGGTGGTATGAGGGCCCGACGTCCACAGGCGGGGGGTTGTGCTTACAGCCCAACACCGTGCAGGACGTTTGGCATTTGCCAGAGAACACCAAGATTGGAAAATTTGCCACTGGCGCCCTGTGCTCTTCACAGATGAAAGCAGGTTCACACTGAGCACATGTGACAGACCTGACAGAGTCTGGAGACGCAGTGGAGAACGTTCTGCTGCCTGCAACATCCTCCAGCATGACCGGTTTGGCGGTGGGTCAGTCATGTTGTGGGGGGGCATTTCTTAGGGGGGGCCGCACAGCCCTCCATGTGCTCGCCAGAGGTAGCCTAATTGCTATTAGGTACCGAGATGAGATCCTCAGACCCCTTTTGAAACCATATGCTGGTGCGGTTGGCCCTGGGTTCCTCCTAATGCAAGACAATGCTAGACCTCATGTGGCTGGAGTGTGTCTGCAGTTCCTGCAAGAGGAAGGCATTGATGCTATGGACTGACCCACCTGTTCCCCAGACCTGAATCCAATTGAGCACATCTGGGACATCATGTCTCGCTCCATCCATCAATGCCACGTTGCACCACAGACTGTCCAGGAGTTGGCGGATGCTTTAGTCTAGGTCTGGGAGGAGATCCCTCAGGAGACCATCCGCCACCTCATCAGGAGCATGCCCAGGCGTTGTAGGGAGGTCATACAGGCACGTGGAGGCCGCACACACTACTGAGCCTCATTTTGACTTGTTTTAAGGACATTACATCAAAGTTGGATCAGCCTGAAGTGTGGTTTTCCACTTCAATTTTGAGTGTGACTCCAAATCCAGACCTCCATGGGTTGATACATTTAATTTCCATTGATAATTTTTGTGTGATTTTGTTGTCAGCACATTCATCTATGTAAAGAAAAAAGTATTTAATAAGAATATTTCATTCATTCAGATCTAGGATGTGTTATTTTAGTGTTCCCTTTATTTTTTGAGCAGTGTATAATGTTTATAGACTGATCAGAGCTCTATAATATATAATGTTTATAGGCTGAGGTGTGAAGTGTCCTATGACCAGTTGAAGTAGAACAGAGCTCTATTATATATAATGTTTATAGGCTGATCAGAGCTCTATTATATATAATGTTTATAGGCTGAGGCCTGAACTGTTCCAGGACCAGTGGAAGTTGAACAGAGCTTTATAATATATAATGTTTATAGGCTGAACAGAGCTCTATAATATATAATGTTTATAGGCTGATCAGAGCTCTATAATATATCATGTTTATAGGCTGAACAGAGCTCTATAATATATATATATAATGTTTATAGGCTGAACAGAGCTCTATAATATATAATGTTTATAGGCTGAGGTCTGAAGTGTTCCAGGACCAGTTGAAGCCCAAAGATCCAGCACCATATTTGACAGTAGGTACGGGGTTCTGTTCTGCATTCTAATTTAGACTCTAAACCCACTGGTGTTACCAAGGAGCTCTATGTTCATGTCATCCAACATGTAAATGACTGGAGACAATAAAAGGCTGAACAACATTGGTAATTGGATTGAAAGCGGTGCTGTAGTCAGATTACTGGGAAATAGAGGTGTTTAGCCACGCCCACCAGGAGTGGGTTTGGTGTCAGAATGAGAATGCAGGGCCATCTCAGGCCCCGGACTTTAAGCCCATTTGGAAACCTGTGGTTTGAATTGAAGAGGGCAGTCCATAAGGACCTGGAAGGACTCTGTATGGAGAATGGTATAAGATCACTGTGTGTATCATGTGTTCTAGAACTCATCAAACATTGGTAGGATTCTGTATGGAGGAATGGTCTAAGATCCCTCCCACGGTGTTCTCCAATCTCATAAAACATTTTAGGAAAAAGTTCAGTGCTGTCATCATCGCAAGGTGAGGTATTGAGAGGTAGTAATCAAATCAAATCAAATATTATTGGTCACATACACATGGTTAGCAGATGTTATTGTAGCGAAATGCTTGTGCTTCTAGTTCCGACAGTGCAGCAATATCTAACAAGTAATCTAACAATTCCACAACAACTACCTAATACACACAAATCTAAAGGTATGGAAGAAGAATATGTACATATAAATATATGGATGAGCGGCAGAGACAAGGTGCAATAGATGGTAAAAGATACAGTGTATACATATGAGATGAGTAATGTAAGATATGTAAACATTATTATTAAAGTGGCATTGTTTAAAGTGACTAGTGAGTCTATGTAGGCAGAAGCCCCTCTGAGTTAGTGATGGCTGTTTAGCAGTCTGACAGCCTTCAGATAGAAGCTGTTTTTCAGTCTCTGGGTCCCTGCTTTGATGCACCTGTACTGACCTTGCCTTCTGGATGGTAGCGGGCTGAACAGGCAGAGGCTCGTCTGGTTGTTATATTTAAAGGCTATATAGTGTTTAAATTTTTCAAGGGTGCCAATAATACTGGACCTGATTGTATATCTTAAATGACCACATTTTCACTAATTTGATGACTAATCGCCAAGTAATTCAAAAAGGTCAGGGGACCCTGGCTGGAAGTATGATGTAATGCCACTTTCACACGGTATGGCTGAGCAGACCCCTATCAGGCCTCTCAGTTCCATTACAATACACAGAAGGCGTCTTCGGTACGGGGACGGGGGGGGGTTTTAGAGCCCCTAAGCTCTATCTGAACATTTACGCACAACGCTTGCGGTACGGTTTTGGAAGCATAAGGACCTAATCTTTCATATCAGCCAGAAACTATTTTTTTAAACTAAACGTTAAATTGATACACACCTTTATAGGGTTAAAGTTGTGTTCCCACTCAGGCATATCTCCATGTTCCATGGAACACAGTGGGGTTCAACTGTGCTAAAAAGGTCTCTAACATGCTCTGAACACCCGCATGGAATGGAAGAAGGCCTCCAGAAATGTGTCGTAAATAAAAAATACAGTCGGCGGCAACTGTGACAAATCACTGAAACATACTGTCGGCGGCAACTGTGATGAAACACTGAATCATACTGTCAGCTGCAACTGTGATGAAACACGGAAACATACTGTCAGCTGCAACTGTGATGAAACACGGAAACATACTGTCAGCTGCAACTGTGATAATCACTGAAACATACTGTCAGCTGCAACTGTGATAATCACTGAAACATACTGTCAGCTGCAATTGTATTAAAACACTGAAACATACTGTCAGCTGCAATTGTATTAAAACACTGAAACATACTGTCAGCTGCAACTGTGATGAAACACGGAAACATACTGTCAGCTGCAACTGTGATAATCACTGAAACATACTGTCAGCTGCAACTGTGATAATCACTGAAACATACTGTCAGCTGCAATTGTATTAAAACACTGAAACATACTGTCAGCTGCATCTGTATTAAGACACTGAAACATACTGTCAGCTGCAACTGTTATGAAACACGGAAACATACTGTTACGGATACAGGTATCCTGTGTCTGTGTGTATCCTGTGTGTTTCTTTTCTCTCCTTCTCCCCTCACAGGTGAAAATCATCACTCCCCAATCAGTCAACAATCAACCCATCAATCAGAAGACACACCTCCTCCTGTTTCCTACCCTATCACAGTTCCTTCCCCATGGTTTAAAAACCCCATCATTTGTTTGTTCAAGAGCACAATCTCTTTGTAATGCCATGTTGGTAGATCTCTATTCTTTATAGATTTCAGTAGCTCAGTCTCTTTGTAAATGTCATGTATGTAGATCTCTCTCTTTGCGTATTAACCTCTCTTTTGTTTGAGCACCTCCATATCACTTTGTCGTCTCCTGTGAGTATTGTTTTTGCTTATGGTGTTTGCTGGTGGGAAAAGGGGGAAACCAAGACAAGTCGCCCATGGGCATACACTACCCGTAGGTAAACTTTGTTAAAAACACTAGTTAGAACTGGGTGGACCACCCACTGTATTTTTGGTTAGTTAGTTAGCTGTTGTTGAAATAGGCTAGTCTAGCTTAGGGGTGTTTTTGCATATTTGTTTCTTTCCTTGGGTCCAGCTCAGCCCCTTTTCCTGCTCCCCCCCCATTACCGTGTGTTTTACAATAAACCCTGAGTTTGACGGTATTATTTCAGTTGTCCTGGTTATTTCGTTCACACGTACTTTGTCACAATTATAATTTACATGAGTTATGTTACGCGTCTCACTACCATCCCCCCTAGACTGTCGGGCCAAAAAGGGATTCGTAACATAAGTGGGGGCTCATCCGGGATATGTCTTTACTGACACCCATGCCGCTCATGTAGATTGTTGTAGTGGTATAGTTCAGTGTTGAGCGTCATAGCTGAAGTAGCATTAGTGTTTGCTATTTTCGTTGGCTCTTGTGAAGTAGTGTAAGATGGCTACTTTTGATTTGAAGTCCTTTTTGGATAACCCTTCGTGGGAGGTTTTTGACAAATGTCGTAGAGTTGATTTAATGACCTTGGCTGACCATTATTCAGTATCGATTCCACAGAATGTAGTTAAGTCGGAGGTTAAAAAGCTGGTGTTAAATGTATTGTTGGAAGAGCAGGTGCTTGTGTTACCGCTGCCTGAGCATACTAACCCTGTAGGGGATGTTGCTGCTCCTGTAAGCCCATTGGTGTCTGATAATGAGGGCGAGGCTAAAACACCAGCCACATTGTCCCATTTTGATCCACTCTCCCCACTGTCAAACGGTGATGCCAGGAGGGATGTCCGTTTAGCACAGTTCCAACTAGAGGTGGAAGAGAGAGCCCAAATTAGGCGAGAGACTCTCCAGTTGGAGATGTGTAAAATTGAGGCAGAAAAAGAACAGCGGCATTTAGATTTGGAGATGTGTAAAATTGAGGCAGAAAAAGAACGAGAACAGAGGCAGATGACGTTTAAAATGCGCCAGATGGAACTGGAGGCAGAGACAGCGAGGCTAGCCTTCGTTCCTGCTGTCACTGTTAGTGAGTCGTCCTCACCAGCTGTGTCCTCAAACACGTTTGACATTAGTAGGCAGATTGCCTTAGTACCTTTGTTCAGAGAGTCGGAGGTTGACTCCTATTTTTGTGTATTTGAGCGTATAGCCGTAGCATTGAAGTGGCCTGAAGAGGTATGGTGCCTATTACTTCAGTGTAAATTAACTGGTAAAGCCCAAGAGGTTTTGTCAGCGCTACCTCTGGAGGACAGTTTTAATTATGAAGTGGTCAAAGCTACTGTTCTTCGTGCCTATGAGCTTGTGCCTGAGGCATACCGACAGAGATTTAGGTCTCATAGAAAGTCTTCTAGTAAGACTTATGTGGAATTTGCTAGAGACAAGGGAAATCTGTTTGATAAATGGCATGCTGCTAGTAAGGTAACTGATTTCAACTCTCTCAGGGAGTTAATCTTGTTGGAAGAGTTTAAAAATTGCTTACCCGAACGCATTGTAGTTTACCTAAACGAACAGAAAGTATCCTCCCTGGCAGAAGCGTCTGTGTTGGCAGACGAGTTTGTGTTGACGCACAAGAGTGTGTTTTCGGCTCAAACTGAGAGTAGAACCACTGAGTTTCCTACCTTTAGCCCTAGTCGGCCAGCAGTAGTATATAAAGCACGCCAGAAGAATGAGCGTTCCTGTTTCTATTGTCATAAAGTGGGACATATGATTAATGATTGCTTCCTGCTTAAACGCAAACAAGGGATGCCTCTTTGTGCCAAGCCACCAACAGGTGTTGGTCTAATTCGTACGGTTGTGAGGTCTGCAACAAAACAGGTGCCTAAGGGTAACTGTAGTTTGAAAGTCTCAGTCCCCGACCGCAGTTATGAACCATTCATTTCCGAGGGGTTTGTGTCCCTAGAGAATGACGAAGCGTCTCAGCGTCCGGTTAAAATCCTTAGAGATACTGGTGCGGCGCAGTCGTTTATATTGTCTGATGTGTTGCCCTTATCTGACGATACATACTGTGGTTCCAGTGTGTTAGTGCAGGGTATTGAAATGGGTTTTATCCCAGTGCCATTGCACTTTGTGAAAGTACACTCTGAGTTAATCAGTGGAATATTCAGAGTGGGGGTACGTCCTAAGTTGCCAGTGAAAGGTGTGACCTTTATAATGGGTAACGATATTGCCGGAGGAAAGGTAGTACCCGTATTGGAAGTATTGGATAAAAGTGACCACTCTCTCTCGAATGAGTTGGCACAGAGTTATCCACATGTGTTCCCCGCTTGTGCTGTCACTCGTGCTCAGGCACTACAAGAGGGTGACTTGATAGATTTGTCGAACACTGTTCTGTTCAAAGAGGATGATCAAGAGGATGGATTGTGTGATACCTCTGAGAAGCTGATCACCTCTGACAAACAGCCCAGGAAAGAATCAAAGTACGTTGAAGTTATTGCTGATGCAATACAGTTAGTTACCAGTCACTCGTGAGCAGCTGATTGCTAACCAAAAGGTTGACAACAAACTTGCTAAATGTTTTTCTAGTGTTGTCTCATTGGAAGATGTGAAGAAGAAGAATGTGGCTTACTTCATTGATGGTAATCTCCTCATGCGTAAATGGAAATCCCATGTTGACGCGGGTGGAGATTGGAATGCTGTTTACCAAATAGTGATTCCTACAGCCTTTCGACAAAATGTGTTATCCCTTGCTCATGATCACCAGTGGTCTGGTCATTTAGGAATTACAAAGACGTATGATCGGATCCTTCGACATTTCTTTTGGCCGGGTTTAAAACAAGATGTGGCTCAGTTCTGTCGGACATGCCACACCTGTCAGATAACAGGAAAACCAAATCAGGTTATTCCTCCCGCTCCTCTGTGTCCCATACCTGTAATAGGTGAACCATTTGAGCATGTGGTGGTTGATTGTGTCGGACCGTTACCGAAGACAAAATCGTGTAACCAGTTTTTGTCTCGTGTGTGAAAATGTTTTCTGTATGTTTTGCAAGGTTGTTGCTTTGTTGTGAGTATTCATTGAAATACTGTAGTCGCAACCCCTAGGGTTGCTCTTTTAAGGGTGGGAGTGTTACGGATACAGGTATCCTGTGTCTGTGTGTATCCTGTGTGTTTCTTTTCTCTCCTTCTCCCCTCACAGGTGAAAATCATCACTCCCCAATCAGTCAACAATCAACCCATCAATCAGAAGACACACCTCCTCCTGTTTCCTACCCTATCACAGTTCCTTCCCCATGGTTTAAAAACCCCATCGTTTGTTCAAGAGCACAATCTCTTTGTAATGCCATGTTGGTAGATCTCTATTCTTTATAGATTTCAGTAGCTCAGTCTCTTTGTAAATGTCATGTATGTAGATCTCTCTCTTTGCGTATTAACCTCTCTTTTGTTTGAGCACCTCCATATCACTTTGTCGTCTCCTGTGAGTATTGTTTTTGCTTATGGTGTTTGCTGGTGGGAAAAGGGGGAAACCAAGACAAGTCGCCCATGGGCATACACTACCCGTAGGTAAACTTTGTTAAAAACACTAGTTAGAACTGGGTGGACCACCCACTGTATTTTTGGTTAGTTAGTTAGCTGTTGTTGAAATAGGCTAGTCTAGCTTAGGGGTGTTTTTGCATATTTGTTTCTTTCCTTGGGTCCAGCTCAGCCCCTTTTCCTGCTCCCCCCCATTACCGTGTGTTTTACAATAAACCCTGAGTTTGACGGTATTATTTCAGTTGTCCTGGTTATTTCGTTCACACGTACTTTGTCACAATTATAATTTACATGAGTTATGTTACGCGTCTCACTACCATCCCCCCTAGACTGTCGGGCCAAAAAGGGATTCGTAACACATACTGTCAGCTGCAACTGTATTAAAACACTGAAAAATACTGTCGGCTCCAACTGTGATGAAGCACTGAAACATACTGTCGGCTCCAACTGTGATGAATCACTGAAACATATTGTCAGCTGCAACTGTGATAACCACTGAAACATACTGTCAGCTTTAACTGTGATAACCACTGAAACATACTGTCAGCTTTAACTGTGATGAAACACTGAAACATACTGTCAGCTTTAACTGTGACGAATCTGGTTAAAACAGTGTGCAGTAAGTGTGAAATTATTTTGATGTGATATGAAAATATTATTTGAAATTATTTTAGATGTGATATAAAAGTATTATGTGAAATGATTTTGATGTGATATGAAAGTATTATGTGAAATTATTTTGATGTGATATGAAAGTACAGCGATTTATGTTTCTAGAAATGTATCGCAATTGAGAACCGATTCACATTTAGATGGAATATTTGACTATTTTGGCTGCCCGAGCCAGTCTACCTCTGAAAATAACATACAGTCCTTGGACCTTGAGGAGTAACGGGGGCAGCAATCAGCAGTAGAAACAATAACAAAGCGAACTCCCTGCCCGTTTCGGTAAAAAGCTGAGGGATGGGGCTGGAGAAATGAAACCATCCATGATATCAACATTATAGTTTTAACCATGTTTTGAGGATATACAGTGTTTGTTTATATTTACTGTCAAACATTGGAGTTTAAAAAAAAGCTTGTATTTTGGGTTCTGATGGGGTACGACAGTTGAACTAAGCTCATGAGGCATCTATAAGTGAATTCTTCAAGAAACAGATGGGTACATATCATTAATGTATACATCCCAAAATGGATGTAACAACTGCTGATTGCCCCTTTAAGACTACATATTCAGCTAATCTAATAGGAGATATTGAGGACTACAGTATTTCAGGTATTGTCATTGGATGCATTTGATCGAATTGTTAACGTTTTGTTGATGGTCCACTCTTGATGTTCTACATGTTACAGTGTAGCTTCAGTCACTCCTACAGAACAACATTAAAGTGTAGAACTCCTTTACTGCATATTGGTTCAACGACTGCAGAGACGGTACTTACTGGTGTTAAACAGATCTCCGCAACCTCCACTTGTTCCTCATTCTCCTCTTTCAATGTGACAGTCATCTCCCCTCCTCCTCTTTCACTCCAAAAACTGCATCCTCCTCTTTCTCTTCCTCCTCCTCTTTCACTCAGAACGATCTTTCTCTTCTCCTTTCACTGTAACAGCCTCACGCTCTACTTGCTTTTGTATTGTAACATCCTCCTCCTCTTTAATGAGAGCTTCTTTCTCCGTCCAGCAGACCTCCTCTTCTTTATCAGGAGGAGAGTAACTTAGTGAACTCATGGTCGGAGATGTTAGCTAGCTAGCATTAGTGACTAGCCTAGTTCTAAGCTAATTTAGCAAACCAGCTAGCTGACAAACAACATAAATATATAATTAAATGGGCCAACAAGTACATACGGAAGAAGTGTGTTTAATACACAGCGACTAATATACACCAAAACAGTGTAAAGAGCTTGAATGTTGTAGCTATGTTTGCTAGAAAGCTACCGAGGTGTCTGACTAGCTGTTGTTGTTGAAGGAGCGTCCCGTCCACTAGATTATACGTCACACTGGCAGCGTCGCCTGAACCTAAAAGACGCACATCGCCATCTGCTGACTGGAGTGGGCAAGTTTCACTTTTCATTTATTTAAGTCGTTCAAAGAGAAGCATGTGTTGATTGATTCGTGTTTAATGAGTGAGTATTTAAAACAAACTTTACACCCACTACATATTTGCATTGAACCATACTTCTGACATGGATCATTTTGACCCCAGAGGCATATCTTTTATCATAGCCAAAATGTGGTTTATTCAATTCTTCCAATTTTCATGACTTTGTCAATCAACTTGTTCTTAATAAATCTAAATCATGGTTTAGTGTTTCTGTGTCAAAATGGACTTTTAACAAATTCAAATCCTTTGGAGTTATTTTGACCCCAGCCAAAAGCACCTTTGATAAATAGGACATTTATTTCAAATCAAAGTCACATTATATTGGTCACATACACATGTTTTGCAGATATTATTGCAGGTGTGGCGAAATGCTTGCGTTTCTAGCTCCGACAGTGCAGTAATTTCTAACAAGTAATATCTAACAACTTCACAACATATACCCAATACACACAAATCTAAGTATTTGAATCTAGGTTTCTCTGTAGACATGATCCATCCCACCAGAGGGTGGAGGGGCTCCTGTATCAGTGGTTTTGACCAGATAGGCACCTGCAGACACACAGTATAGTGCCTCACATGTATTCTCCTAAGATTGGATTTTTCTATACCATGTATCACATGACTGTACAAAACTGCCAGCGGTAGAAAAATCTGCCAGCGATATACAGTGCATTCGTAAAGTATTCAGACTCCTTCACTTTTTCAACATTTTGTTACATTACAGCCTTATTCGGAAAGAAATTCCCCTCATCAATCTACACATAACACCCCATAATGACAAACCATTTGCAAATGTATTTACTTAAGTGTTCAGACCCTTTGCTAAGAGACTTGAAATTGCTTTCAGGTGCATCCTGTTTCCATTGATCATCCTTGAGATGTTTCTACAAACTGATTGGAGTCCACCTGTGGTAAATTCAATTGACTGGACATGATTTGGAAATGCACACACCTGTCTATATAAGGTCCCACAGTTGTCAGAGTGAAAACCAAGCCCTGAGGTCAAAAGAATTGTCCAAAGAGCTCTGAGACAGGATTGTGTTGAGGCACAGATCTGGGGAAGGATACCAAAACATTTCTGCATCATTGAAGGTCCCCAAGAACACAGTGGCCACCATCATTCTTAAAAGGAAAAAGTTTGGAAGCACCAAGACTCTTCCTAGGGCTGGCCACCCGGCCAAACTGAGCAATCTTGGAATTTTGGTATTTTATTAGGATCCCCATTAGCTGTTGCAAAAGCAGCAGCTACTCTTCCTGGGGTCCACACAAAACATGACACAAATCAATAAACAAGACCAGCTCAAGTACAGAACTACATACATTTGGGAGAAGGGCCTTGGTCAGGGAGGTGACTAAGAACCCGATGGTCACTCTGACAAAGCTCCAGAGTTCCTCTGTGTCGATGGGAGAACCTTCCAGAAGGACAACCATCTCTGCAGCACTCCACCAATAATATCTTTACGGTAGAGTGGCCAGACGGAAACCACTCCTCAGTAAAAGGCACATGACAGCCTGCTTGGAGTTTGCCAAAAAACACAGAAAGGACTCTGACCATGAGAAACAAGATTCTCTGGTCTGATGAAACCAAGATTAAACTCTTTGGCCTGAATGCCAATATTCACATCTGGAAGAAACCTGGCACCATCCCTACTGTGAAGCATGGGGGTGGCAGCATCAAGCAGTGGGGAAGTTTTGCAGTGGCAGGGACTAGCAGACTAGTCAGGATCGAGGGAAAGATGAACACAGCAAAGTACAAAAAAAATTCCACTGATGAGGCTCATAGAACAGGGGAGAAATAATTAGGGTTCTACATTGTGACATCATTAAAATACTTCTATTACAATGTTACAACATTCTACATTGTGACATCTAAAATACTCCTACTACAATGTTAAAACATTCTACATTGTGACATTATTTCATTGATATCAGGATATCAATACATACTCCTTCATGTATGTATTTTCTGATGTTTGATCAGAGATCTTTTATCAGAGTATCTCTTGTCACATTGATCACAGCTATGAAGTTTCTCTCCCGTGTGTGTTCTCTGGTGTGATACCAGGCTGCTTGACTGAGTAAAACTCTTCCCACATTGATTACAGCTATAAGGTTTCTCTCCTGTGTGTGTTCTCTGGTGTGATACTAGGCTGCTTGACTGAGTAAAACTCTTCCCACATTGATTACAGCTATAAGGTTTCTCTCCTGTGTGTGTTCTCTGGTGTGATATCAGGCTGCTTGACTGAATAAAACTCTTCCCACATTGACTACAGCTATAAGATTTCTCTCCTGTGTGTGTTCTCTGGTGTAGAGTCAGATGGCTAGATGTAACAAAACTCTTCCCACATTGATTACAGCTATAAGGTTTCACTCCTGTGTGTGCTCTCAGATGTACTATCAGCCAGCTTGAGTGATTAAAACTCTTCCCACATTGAGAACAGTTATAAGGTTTGTCTACTGTGTGTATTTTCAGGTGGGATTTTAAATCTGTTGAACTAACAAAACTCTTTCCGCAGTCAGAGCAGTGGTAAGGTTTCTCTCCTGTGTGTGCTCTCAGATGTACTATAAGACAGCTTGAGTGAGTAAAACTCTTCCCACATTGATCACAGCTATAAGGTTTCTCTCCAGTGTGAATTCTCTGGTGAGTTTTCAGGCAGCTTGACTGAGTAAAACTCTTCCCACATTGATCACAGCTATAAGGTTTCTCTCCAGTGTGAATTCTCTGGTGAGTTTTCAGGCAGCTTGACTGAGTAAAACTCTTCCCACATTGATCACAGCTATAAGGTTTCTCTCCAGTGTGAATTCTCAGGTGTACTTTTAGTGATTCTGATCTTAAGTAACTCTTCCCACAATCAAAACAGTGGTGAGATTTCTCTCCTGTGTGTACTTGCTGGTGTATTTTAAGTTCTGATGAAGATTTGCAACGTTTCCCACAGTCAGAGCAGCAGTGAGATTTCCTATCTGTGGGTCTCTGCTGGCGTTTCTTGAGGTGTTCTGAAGTGGAGAGACCCTTCTCTGCCTCGTTAGCATCATGATGTTGAGGCTCCCCAGAGGATCCACGATAGTCCCGTCTCTCTCCTGTGTGAACAACAAGTCAGACAGATGATTAAAGGCCCACAACAACGGTAATCCACTGTTAAAGGTGATGCCAAAAGCGTAGCCATGATGTTGTACAATTGACGTCTGTAATGAATGTTAAAATTACTTCAGAATTGTCTTAAGACAGTCAAGTGAGCAACAATAGTCCTATTTAGTCATATTTACACAATAGTAGTAACATCGATGATTGTAGGCTAGAAATAAGTAAGAGTTGTTGAAATCCTAAGCAGTGTGCCAGGCTACTTTTGGTCTCCAATATAGGCCCCTT
The DNA here is from genome assembly GCF_045791955.1 of Oncorhynchus clarkii lewisi. Classification (NCBI taxonomy): domain Eukaryota; kingdom Metazoa; phylum Chordata; class Actinopteri; order Salmoniformes; family Salmonidae; genus Oncorhynchus; species Oncorhynchus clarkii. The sequence continues at coordinate 28,725,556 of NC_092159.1, read as the reverse complement.
TCTGTGTTTGCTAAAATTGCAACAAGGGTGATGCACATGCAATTTGGGTACAGAAACACCTCCCTGGATTATAAATCATTTACTATTTCAGGTGAAACATGGAAACTAAAATGTCATGACATTTCATAAACTGATCACCAGATCATTTTGTGAATAATCCCACTAGGCTACTCTGTAATGTGTTGTCATTCTCAATGTCCTGAATAAAGAAAAATAGCTCTGTGTGTTGTACTATAGCATATACATCACGGAACAGTTCTCTACACATTATGTGCTAAGTATCTCTGTGTCCAGACAGACTAACGAGACCCTACTATAAATCAAGCAGACAATAACATTATAAACATCAATTTGTTAGGGATGTTGGAGCCAACGTGGAGCACGGCATAAACGTCTTTAGCAGAGTAATGAACGAAGAAGCATTTTGATTGTTGTTGCATCTCGTGATGTTTGTCATTTGACTGGCATGCAGAAAATGATTTCATGGATCAGCTGATGATAGTTGAACATGTGACTGTAACTAAACAGCTACTGTATTAAGTATTATGTGTAATTATTGAAGAACAGCATTAATGAGTGTCGATTTGGGTGTTGTGAATCAACTTAAGGTGACTCTCGGATTTAGCAAACTGAAATCATTTAGGATTTCTGTGCCCATGAAAACTGTTCTTCCAGCGTAACATAAGGAGACACTAAATGTTACGTAGTTAGATAGCAATTCAGATTTTACCGGAAACTTCAGGAGCATAACGTCAGATTTTAGGAAGGCCAGCAGCAGGTCGGTTGGTTATTTTCTTCTGGTTATATTGATCTCTGGCTTCCTCAAGTCATTTGTGTTAATGATTTAATCAAACGCTTGAAGCATCAGTTCAGTTCAAGTTCCGCACAAACAGTTGATTTGATAAAACACAAACAGTTGATTTGATTAAACACATACAGTTGATTTTACTAAACACATGCCGTGTGTCTATATGGAAAAATATATGACATAACATTTCAACCTACCAATTGGTAGAAAGAAAAATATATTTTGTATTTATTTATCTGGGACAGCCCTAGAACATACAACATACATGCATTCAGACCCCTTCCCTTTTTACACATTTTGTTACGTTACAGCCTTATTCTAAAATGGATGACATTTTTAAAAGTGCTCAATCTGACATTACAATACCCCTTAATGCCATCACAATAACCCATAAAAGTGAGAAAAAAAGATTAGAAATGCTTGCATACCAGTGGTTGTATCTCTGTAGGACATGCCAGTAGGCTACAGTAGATTGTATCTCTCTAGGTCATGCCAGTAGGCTACAGTAGATTGTATCTCTCTAGGTCATGCCAGTAGGCTACAGTAGATTGTATCTCTCTAGGTCATGCCAGTAGGCTACAGTAGATTGTATCTCTCTAGGTCATGCCAGTAGGTTACAGTAGGTTGTATCTCTCTAGGCCATGCCAGTAGGCTACAGTAGGTTGTAACTCTCTAGGTCATGCCAGTAGGCTACAGTAGGTTGTAACTCTCTAGGTCATGCCAGTAGGTTACAGTAGCTTGAAACTCTCTAGGTCGTGCCAGTAGGCTACAGTAGGTTGTAACTCTCTAGGTTATGCCAGCAGGCTACAGTAGGTTGTAACTCTCTAGGTTATGCCAGTAGGTTACAGTAGGTTGTATCCAAGAGGAAACAATGATCAAAGAGTCGAATTTGGTCAACAACTAAATTAATGGCTTATTTGCTATGTGAGGTTTACTTGATCCAACAGAAGTTTCGTGGTGCTTAAGTTATGTGGACACGTGACATACCAACAACTTTGATAAAAACACTATAGGAGTTGTCTCCAGATCGCTATGGATATTCATGCTAGTAGCTCTCTCTAGCTACCTCTACCGGGTGGACTGTATAGAACGGTGTGTTCATCTCTGTCAGATATGAACCTCTACCAGGTGGACTGTATAGAACAGTGTGTTCTAATAAAACACCATAGGAGTTGTTTTCAGATTGCTATGCATATTCATGCTAGTAACTTAGCATCTCTCTCCATTGAATACAGGCGGTTGACGTCAACAACCCTCATAGAATATATTTTTTACAAAAATAGATTACAATAAGACGAAGTATCCAGCAATCCAAAGAAAGGGTAGGCGGGAGCTAGAGAACCCTCAGTGCCGCTTTGTGGACAACGACTCCCCTTGTTTGGGCAAAGAGACATCTTGTCAGTATATCCATAATCTTTGGTGTAGCCAACCCAACTCTCACATGGCACTATTGGGGGGCAAGGTGTGTAGTAAATCATCACTACATTAAAATCACTACATGCCGTGCCCCCCAGTCTGCGGTCAGCAGATAGACCCTTCTCAAATATATATGTTTAGTCCCTTTTTGGAAACGGAACGGAGAAAACAAGGGGTAGCTTGTTGTCTACGTCTTCTGATTCTAGACATATCAGTTATCATCCTAGGGCCCACCGTTGAAGAGGTATTGACGAGCCAACTCCGAATATCCAAAGTTAAAAACACATTTAAGGCGGTACTTACTGGTGTCAATGAGATCTCCTATCTCCACCTCTTCGTCTTTCAATGTGACAGTAATCTCCCCTTCCTTCTTCACTCCAAAAACTGCATCCTCCTCTTCTTCCACTCTGAAAGAGTCTTCCTCTTCTTTAACTGAAACGTCTTTCTCTTCTTTTTTTACTGTGACATCCTCTTCTTCCTTCTCCTCTTTCACGACAATGTTCAGCCCCAGAGCTTCTTTCTCCGTCCAGCAGACCCCCTCTTCTTTAACAGGAGGGGAGAATTGTAGGGAGCTCATGGTCGGGGATGTTAGCTAGCTATCATTAGCAACTAGGCTAGTGCTAACTTAACCAGCCAGCTACTATAGCTGACTAATAAAAAATAACGTAATATCAAATTAAATAGGTTAACAAGTAGATACGACAGAAGTGTGTCTAAAACACAGTAGCTAATATACACCGAAAGCGTATAAATAGCTTGAATCTTTCGGCTATGCTGGCTAGAAAGCTACCGCAGTGGTTGACGAGCTGTTTCTGAAGAACCGTCCGCTAGATTATACGTCACGCTGGCAGCGTCGCCTGAAAGCCGCACATCGCCGTCTGCTGACTGGAGGGGAAACGCAGTTGAGGATCATATTTTATTTTCAGACAAAGATGATATTTAAATGGATTTAATTAAATAATACTATTATATTGAGACATACAAAGACCTGACTGTGTTGATTGATTAGTGCGAACAAAACAATGTTTACTACAGCACATTTAAGGCAGTTTCATTAAGTCAAACAACATCTTAATAAGTAGCTAGCTACTGTAGGTCTATACTTCTCCTACATGGTGTAACAATACATCATGTAGATGTATATAATGAACAGACTAGGTTTATACTGCTCCTACATGGTGTAACAATACGTCCATTCAAAAGTTTGGGGTCACTTAGAAATGTCTTTGTTTCTGAAAGAAAAGCAAATGTTTTATAAACAGTGTGCCGTCCTTCTTGTTCTTTAACAAATTATTTTGTAAACAGTGTTTTTGCATGCAGCAACTCAACCAGTCTCTGAACAGTTGATGTTTAGATGTGTCTGTTACTTGAACTCTGTGAAGCATTTATTTGGGCTGCCATCCGAGGTGCAGTTAACTCTAATGAACGTATCTTCTGCAGCAGAAGTTACTCTGGGTCTTCCTTTCCTGTTGCGGTCCTCATGAGAGCCACCCATACCTTGTCACAACACAACTGATTGGCTCAAACACATTAAGAAGGAAAGAAATTCCACAAATTAACATTTTACTAGGCACACCTGTTAATTGAAATGAATTCCAGGTGACTACCTCATGAAGCTGGTTGAGATTATGCCAAGAGTGTGCAAAGCTGTCATCAAGGCAAAGGGTGACTTTCCAGCCAATTGTGTCAAAAATAGGTTCATTACTCAAGGCTTTGAGCAACACAGAATTTAGAACAGCCAAATTATTATAGATGGTGTTCCACACCCCGTAGAGCGTGCTCAGCATAGCCTTTATGTCATTATTATAGATGATGTTCCACACCCCGTAGAGGGTGCTCAGCGTAGCCTTTATGTCATTTCCTTAACCACTGGCTGTGTTCGAGAGCATCAAATCCATGCTGCATCGTGGGTAAATGGTGACTGGCTAACTGATTTATAAATAATAATGAGTAGTTATTTATGATACAGTATCATCGGTAACAATTGTGTACAAGCCACCTAGCTAATAAAATACTGGGGCTTGCGGTCATTAGTTACATTTCAACCACAGCGATTCCCCAATTGAGGCGCAACAGTGTTCACCCGCAAATGCATGAACACCGGAAATAATAACTAAACCAACGAATGAGAAATGGTGGAGGCTACCAGAACGAAGAGACATTTCTTTCCGAATAAACGTGGTGAGTGAAAAACGTAATTAAATAGCTCACTCCCTACCCGGTATCTCATTCTACTGTTATACGACTCTGTATGCGTTGTTTGTTGGCAACCTTGTTATTTACGAAGGTTTTGGAACGGATTCCTGTTGGAACGTTCCACAAATTATACCCACCCATCTGGGCTCGGTTTCCCAAACGCATCTTAACACTAGTAAGTACTGTAAGTACTAGTAAGTACTGTCTTAAAAACAGAGGCATGAACTCTGCAGTTGTTGAACTGATGTGTGGTGTTAAAGGGGAAATATGCAATAGCTACATACATATTTTGACTTTTTAAATGTGTTTATTTATAGCCATTGATTCTTGAAGAATATAACACATGCCTCATGAGCTTAGTTCAACTGTTGTACTCCATCAGAACCCAAAATAAGCTTTTTCTTTTACTCCAATATTTAGAAATAATGTAAACCAACATTGTATAGCCTCAACATGGTTAAAACTATAATGCTGATATCATGGATGGTCAGTCCTTCCATCCATAGGTCTGTCAATGATTTTGAAAGTAGTTACATTTCTCCAGCCCCATCCATCATCTTATTACCAAAACACTGGTGGAATTACAGCTTTGTTATTGGTTGAACTGCAGATTGGTTGGTTGATTGTGTGGCTTTTTTAAAGGGGCTATCTAGGATTTAAACAGCAACAAAATGTCAGCCCTGAGACTTCGTTTGGTAAACAGCTGAGGGATGGGGGCTGGAGAAATGTAACCACTCTCAAATTCATAGAGAAAGCTATTGTAACAACCATAACCCTACACCTAGCTACCCCATCAAGAAGTTCAGACTTCTTGGCATAACAGTTATAAGGTGTTGACTTGACAGTTCCTGGACCCAGGTTTGAGTCCAGCTCTGGGCTACCCCCTGAATTGACTACAGTATAAATACAAGGACTGGCTGTCCATAAGGTCAAAATGATAGTTTTAACCAGATTCCGAGGTTATGCAGTGCTTGTTTACAAACAGTGGGGTTATAAGAGCTTATGTTTTGGTTTCTGGCGGGGTAATACAGTGGAAACATTTGAGGCATGTCACTTTGTTTACATACCCTACATTACTCATCTCATATATATATATATATATATATATATATATATATATATACACTGTACTCTAAACCATCTACTCCATCTTGCCTATGCCGTTCTGTACCATCCCTCATTCATATATCTTTATGTACATATTCTTTATCCCTTTACACTTGTGTGTGTATAAGGTAGTAGTTTTGGAATTGTTAGGTTAGATTACTCGTTGATTATTACTGCATTGTCGGAACTAGAAGCACAAGCATTTCGCCACACTCGCATTAACATCTGCTAACCATGTGTATGTGACAAATACATTTTATTTGAAGTTATATTCTTCAAGAATCAATGGTTACATAGTAAATGGGTCTTTCTAAAACTGCCAGTGTAGATTTCCTGTGGGGTTCAAATTGTTAAAGCTGTAAAGGTGTTGATAAGTAATTAGCTGTGTTAGAATACTCATACTAACTGTACTATTTGTGAAGTACATTTAGTATACAGTATGCTTATTGGCCATAGTATGATTTTTTTTTTAATTACATTTTTTTTATTTCACCCTTATTTAACCAGGTAGGCAAGTTGAGAACAAGTTCTCAGTTCTCATAACTGCGACCTGGCCAAGATAAAGCAAAGCAGTTTGACACATACAACAACACAGAGTTACACGTGGAGTAAACAAACATACAGTCAATAATACAGTAGAAAAAAACAAGTCTATATACAGTGTGAGCAAATGAGGTGAGATAAGGGAGGTAAGGCAATAAATAGGCCATTGTGGCGAAGAAAATACAATATAGCAATTAAAACACTGGAATGGTAGATTTGCAGTAGATGAGTGAGCAAAGTAGAAATACTGGGGTGCAAAGGAGCAAGATAAATAAATAAATACAGTAGGGGATGAGGTAGTTGTTTTGGCTATTTATAGATGGGCTATGTACAGGTGCAGTGATATGTGAGCTGCTCTGACAGCTGGTGCATAAAGCTAGTGAGGGAGATAAGTGTCTCCAGTTTCAGAGATTTTTGTAGTTCGTTCCAGGCATTGGCAGCAGAGAACTGGAAGGAGAGGTGGCCAAAGGAGGATTTGGCTTTGGGGGTGACCAGTGAGCTATACCTGCTGGAGCGAGTGCTATGGGTGGGTGCTGCAATGGTGACCAGCAAGCTGAGATAAGGCAGGACTTTACCTAGCTGGGTCTTGTAGATGACCTGGAGCCAGTGGGTTTGGCGACGAGTATGAAGCGAGGGCCAGCCAACGAGAGCATACAGGTCGCAGTGGTGGGTAGTATATGGGGCTTTGGTGACAAAACGGATGGCACTGTGATAGACTGCATCCAATTAGTTGAGTAGGGTGCTGGAGGCTATTTTGTAAATGACATTGCCGAAGTGGAGGATCGGTAGGATGGTCAGTTTTACAAGGGTATGTTTGGCAGCATGAGTGAAGGATGCTTTGTTGCGAAATAGGAAGCCAATTCTAGATTTAACTTTGGATTGGAGATGTTTGATGTGAGTCTGGAAGGAGAGTTTACAGTCTAACCAGACTAGAGGTCGACGATTATGATTTTTCAACGCCGATACCGATTATTGGAGGACCAAAAAAGCCGATACCGATTAATCGGCCGATTTCAAAAAAATTAAGTAATAATAATTTGTAATTGTAATAATGACAATTACAACAATACTGAATTAACACTTATTTTAACCTAATATAATACATCAATAAAAATCAATTTAGCCTCAAATAAATAATGAAACATGTTCAATTTGGTTTAAATAATGCAAAAACAAAGTGTTGGAGAAGTAAAAGTGCAATATGTGCCATGTGAACATTTGAAAGTTGGTGGTTCCTTTTAACATGAGACTTCAATATTCCAAGGTGAGAGGTTTTTGGTTGTAGTTATACCTTTGACTATTGGATGTTCTTATAGGCACTATAGTATTGCCAGTGTAACAGTATAGCTTCCGTCCCTCTCCTCGCCCCCACACTCGAAGCAGCGTTACCCATCGCTCCACAAAAGCTGCGGCCCTTGCAGAGCAAGGGGAATAACTACTCCAATCTCAGAGCGAGTGACGTTTGAAACGCTATTAGCGCACACCCAGCTAACTAGCTATCCATTTCACATCGGTTACACCAGACATTGGGCTGACAGGCTTGAAGTCATAAACAGCGCTGTGCTTGCGAAGAGCTGCTGGCAAAACGCACAAAGGTGCTGTTTGAATGAATGCTTACGAGCCTGCTGTTGCCTACCATCGCTCAGTCAGACTCCTCTATCAAATTATAGACTTAATTATAACATAACACACAGAAATACAAGCCTTTAATATGGTCAAATCCGGAAACTATCATTTCGAAAACAAAACGTTTATTATTTCAGTGAAATACGTTTTATCTAACGGGTGGCATCCCTAAGTCTAAATATTATTGTTATATTGCACAACCTTCAATGTTATGTCATAATTACGTCATAATTACGTACAATTCTGGCAAATGAGTTCGCAATGAGCCAGGCTGCCCAAACTGTTGCATATACCCTGACTCTGCGGGCAATGAACGCAAGAGAAGTGACACAATTTCACCTGGTTAATATTGCCTGCTAACCTGGATTTATTTTAGCTAAATATGCAGGTTTAAAAAATCTATACTTCTGTGTATTGATTTTAAGAAAGGCATTGGTGTTTATGGTTAGGTACAGTCGTCCAACGATTGTGCTTTTTTTGTAAATGCGCTTTTGTTAAATCATCCCCCAGCGTTGCATCGATTATATGCAACGCAGGACACGCTAGATAAACTAGTAATATCATCAACCATGCGTAGTTATAACTAGTGATTATGATTGATTGATTTTTATAAGATAAGTTTAATGCTAGCTAGCAACATACCTTGGCTTCTACTGCATTCGCGTAACAGGCAGTCTCCTCGTGGTGCGCAATGTAATCAGGTGGTTAGAGCGTTGGACTAGTTAACTGTAAGGTTGCAAGATTGAATACTCAGAGCTGACAAGTTGAAAATCTGTTGTTCTGCCCCTGAACAAGGCAGTTAACCCACCGTTCCTAGGCCGTCACTGAAAATAAGAATGTGTTCTTAACTGACTTGCCTAGTTTTATAAAGGTATAAAACATTTTTTTAAACAAAAAACAAATTGGCACAATCGGCGCCCAAAAATAACGATTTCCGATTGTTATGAAAACTTGAAATCGGCTCTAATTATTCGGCCATTACCTAGTTATTTGTAGCGAATAGCGGTGAGGCAAATAGCAAGTAGCTCATGGATGTGAGTTTTAACAAGACTGTATCTCCGGTAGGGCAACATCTGAACGGTTGATTGTCAAGGGCAATGAATTCCATTATCTTGTCGTTAATGGATTTCCATTATCTTGGCAGTAATGCATTTGATAAGATGGTTGTTGCTGTCAGGGGGAGGTTGAGGTGATGTTATGGGTCCTACAGTAGGTATATGATGTTGTGGGTCCTACAGTAGGTATATGATGTTGTGGGTCCTACAGTAGGTCTATGTTGTTAGGTGAAGTTATGGGGTCCCACAGTCGGTCTATGTTATTGTTAGGTGAAGTTATGGGCAATTTTTTAAACACTTAGTGGACGAACCCTCATTGTCAGGCTGATGGCAAAGCTAGCCAAAGAGCATTTTACTGGTTTAAGTGTTTTTTAAGTATAAAGCAGTTGATTTGCAACAATAACACAATACATTCAAACGAGCCTTACAGTTATAATCCAAAAGTGATGTGAAATACACTCATAAGCAACCTGTAGATGGAGGCTATATTTGCTGTCAGCCTATGAGAACTCCCCTGAGTTTTCCGCCACGGTGGTGAAACGGTGGTGAATTAGTAAATAGACACAGAGCTTAATGTGAGTTTCCTTCAGTAGCACTCCTGATCTTGCATTCAGAATACTTTGTGAAAAACTAAAATCTTTGCTCACCAGTTTTGCTCCAGGCAGATATACTACGTCCATAACTAGTGGTTTCCTCATTACCAGAAATACTACATCCATAACTAGTGGTTTCCTCATTAGCAGATATACTACATCCATAACTAGTGGTTTCCTCATTACCAGAAATGCTACATCCATAACTAGTGGTTTCCTCATTACCAGAAATACTACATCCATAACTAGTGGTTTCCTCATTACCAGATATACTACATCCATAACTAGTGGTTTCCTCATTACCAGATATACTACATCCATAACTAGTGGTTTCCTCATTACCAGAAATACTACATCCATAACTATTGGTTTCCTCATTAGCAGGTAGGAGTTTCTGCAATCAAATTGCATGTGCATTGCCCTCGTGCTGCAATTTAAGCAAACACAGAAAGGGGCTTATATTGAGATCAAGTCGTCTGGCACACTGCTTAGGAATTCAACAACTTTAATAACTTTCTTCTAGCCTACAATCATCGATGTTTCTACTGATGTGAAAACAAGACAAAATAGCACTTTCTCACTTGACTGTCTTAAGACAATTGTCAAATAATTGTAACATTCATTACAGACATCAATTGTTGTACAACATCATGGCTACACTGTTGGCATCTTCTTTTACAGTGGATTTCTGATGTTAACCATCTGTCTGACTTTGTTGTTCACACAGGAGAGAGACATGACTATCTTGGATCCTCTGGGGAGCCTCAACGACCTCATGATGCTGACAAGGCAGCTGCTCTGACTGTGGAAAGAGTTTTGTTTCTGCAGGATGTTTAGAATCACACCAGAGAATACACACAGAAGGGAAACCTTATAGATGTAACATATCTATTCCCACATTGATCATATCTTGCAGTCTTACTAAACATCCGAGAACACACACAGGAGAGAAATCCTATAAATGTAAACAATGTGAGAAGACTTATAGTCAGTCATTCAGCCTGCTATCACACCAGAGAACACACACAGGAGAGAAACCTTATAGCTCTGATCAATGTGACAGGAGATACTCGGAAAAAATATTTCTGATTAAACATCAGAAAATACATACATGAAGGAGTTGTTTCATGATATCAATGAAATAATGTTTTAACATTGTAGTAGGAGTATTTTAATGATGTCACAATGTAGAAACCTAAATGTTTGTCCCATGTTCTATTGATTTTAGCCTCAGGGGGAAAATCCAGGCTCTGAATTGAAAAGTGTACTATTTATGTGGTCTAACAAAAAAAGAGTTGTGTTGCACTTAGCGTTGGCGACCCACCGGAATCAATATGTATTTTCTACAAGTTGTCTTCTACCCAATGATGTTTACATTATTCCCAGATTCCGTGTGGTTTTTGAGATGTTAGTTTTAATGAACAAAGGGGTGTACATTTGGTGTTGATATTTTATATTTACAATTCATGTAATATTTAGTAATCATGATTATTTATGCAACCAACTGACAATTTTTGGTTGCAATTATATTGACATTGTTGCCCTGCTTTCATTCTCAGATGAGCCAACCCAAATGTACTAGAGCATGACATTGGGGACTGGGCCCCAATCCAACAACATGCCTATCGAGTGAACCCTGAAAAGAGAGAGAATCTCCGCAGTGAGGTGGAAAGTTACTAAGGATATTGCAGGAGCTTCCTCTTGAAATCAGACATGTCAGTGGTAAGGACAACTTGGTTGCTGATTGTCTCAAGGGTGGGCAGTCAAAAAGTTTTGTGTTTGCCAGTGCGTTACCATGGATCACAATTTATTTTGACTGCAAGTTTTTCCGTATTGGAGATGAGTTTTGTTTGAGTTCTAGCTCTTTTTTGTTTAGCACGTGGGAAAGGGGGATACCTAGTCAGTTGTACAACTGAATGCATTCAACTGAAATGTGTCTTCGGTGCACTGATTGGTGTCACCTCGTTAGTCAGTATGTGTTACACCTGTGCTGGCTTGTCCATCTTGTTAGTGGGAAGGTGTTTCATCTGAGCTGGTCCAGGTTCTATTTAAGAGCGTCTGGCCCAGTGCTCCAGTTGTCTAATAGATGTGGAGAATCAACACCTTTAGTTGCGCCACTTCCTGTCTTTGAGTTTGGTGTGGGTTTTTCTTTTGTTTGTCTCTTCTTGGGCAGATTTAGTGGGTCTCATGGTGGGTGTCTTTTAGGTCCCAGTTGTTGTTACTAGTCAACATTCAGTGGACACACCCATAGTATCTTTCAGAGCCCCTCCTAAAAAACAAGGTTGGATCCAATTAATATTTTAATCAATGGCATTTCCTTAGAATGTCTTTCAGTTATTGTTTTTTTTCTGTGAAGCCATTGTGTGAAATGTGCTGTATAAATAAAGCTTGATTTGATTTCAACAAATGAACAATCAACAGACTCTTGGTCAAATCAAATGTATTTATATAGCAGATTTTATTTTATTTTTTTTCCCATTTTTCTCCCCAATTTCGTGGTATCCAATTGTTTTAGTAGCTACTATCTTGTCTCATCGCTACAACTCCCGTACGGGCTCGGGAGAGACCCGGAAGCCAGCTGCACCAATGTGTTGGAGGAAACACCGTGCACCTGGCAACCTTGGTTAGCGCCCACTGCGCCCGGCCCGCCACAGGAGTCGCTGGTGCGCGATGAGACAAGGACATCCCTACTGTCAAGCCCTCCCTAACCCGGGCGACGCTATGCCAATTGTGCGTCGCCCCACAGACCTCCCGGTCGCGAACCCAGAGTCTCTGATGGCACAGCTGGCGCTGCAGTACAGCGCCCTTAACCACTGCGCCACCCGGGAGGCAGCATCAGCTGATATCTCAAAGTGCTGTACAGAAACCCAGCCCAAAACCCCAAACAGCAAGCAATGCAGGCGTAGAAGCATGGTGGCTAGGAAAAACTCCCTAGAAAGGCCAAAACCTAGGAAGAAACCTAGAGAGGAACCAGGCTATGAGGGGTGGCCAGTCCTCTTCTGGCTGTGCCGGTTGCCCATTAGTCTTTCAGTTGTTAGTCTTCTGTTTGTTGTGTAATAAATATTTTTTTATATTTAATTTTTGTAATTTGTTTTTTCCTGTGAAGCCATTGTGTTGCATCCATGTCTGAAATGTGCTCTATAAATGAAGCTTGATTTGATTTCAACAAATTAACCCAATGACTGACCAATCAACAGACTCGTGGACCCTCTTAGTATGAAAAGCAGTATCAATCCCGGTTTTCAAGCCTGCTGAAGGCTTGGTGGAATGGTAAACACCACCCCCGGCTCTACCAGGGGCTTGAGGTGGTCTCCCACAGCTCTGCTTATGTCATGTTCTGTGGCCTTGCTGTTCCATTTCTTGACTGCCCCACAGAAACACATTTAGTCATATTATAGAAAACATTCAAAGTAATGGATATGGAGCATATACGGCCTCAGTTACACCTGGTACCTAAATGTGACTTCTGTCATCCGATCACTCCAAGCTGCATTAGGTTCAGATCTACCAGGGTGGGCCTTTGACATATTCTGGACGCAGTCAGACCACCGAATATACATAAGCAATGTAAAGAGATGTGGGGAAAAGTACATTTGACACAAATGACCTTCATAATATCACAGAACAAATGTGTGTGCCTGAGGGGAAATTAACTTTCATACAGCCAAAAGGGATGAGAAATTACACCAATATCAGTGGACAATTTGCACAAATGTAAATAAACATAGATGCAGTGGTGGGCCGTATTAAATTATTCCCCAGAGTAAGAGTTACACTCTTCATTTCATAGCTTTCCTCTTGGTTGCACTGCTTCTAGCCCCATGTTGAGATTTGGAGGGCTGGTCTTTATGTTAGATCTTTTATCCAATCATATTCAGCCATCATGTGTTGCCAGGGGTCTAAAATCTGCCCCCAGGCCTTCAGACTCAACAGTGCGGGCGCTTGTAGCTTAAAGTGAATGGAAATGAAAATGTAGTGTCAACCAATCAGCTTTAGAATTGGCTATTGTACGCCTGCTGGCTGGCTCCAGTGTTACACAGGAGCCAGCCAGCAGGCGTAGTGCGTGCACATCTTTTGATTGGATTACCAATATTGAGAGGCAGGTCCTATATGGGCAGGTCTCAGAACTAGGAAACTGATAAACAAATTAATTCGCGTACTACCAAGCTGTTTTTCCAACCCACAATGGCGGAAGGAGAAGATATCGATTTGGTCGAGGATATAATTATAACGCAATTCTCAAGACAAACTTTTCAAAAAAAGTTAGACATTGTCAGGAGAGGTCGACGCCGACGCTACAATGCCTGTCACAGGCGGGAAAGGGGTTTGTTCGCCACTTTCAAAGTTCCAACTACGAGCACAATCAATGGCTCACAGGCTCCGAGAAGCACTGCAAACTGTACTGCTGGGAATGCCTATTATTTGCAAGTGATCGATTTGGTGTTTGGAGCCACACTGGCTTTGCAAACCTGAGTTGTCTAACCAAGGCAGCAACGAGACACCAAAGTACGGCTGGGCACTTACAAGCAATTGTGCTTTTGAAAACTTTTGGGGACACCCGAGTGGATCTACAGCTCAACGAACAAGCGCGTAGGGCAACGGAGCTGCACAATGAAAAGGTATTGTACTCTTCCCCTGCAATTCTCTGAATAAAAATGTCAATTTCAAGGTGACACAACGCCTGGTTATACTGTGTTTCTGTCTAAATGCATAGTGTCTAGAGCCATGGCATCATAATGATGGTAATAAGAGGTGGATTAATTCGGGTGGGACTGTGTAGGACTTCACTGAAGGCCCAGGACCCAGGCCCACGGCACACCACTGCATAGATGGAACATAAATATTAACCATGTGTGACCTCTCACCTCTCTGGCTGTAGAAGTGTTCTTCCTAACCAGTCCCTCAACAGCTCCCTGACTGAGCTCCAACCTCACTGGGTCTTCAGAGGAGAGGAAGGCTGAGGAGGGATGGAAGGATCAGTCAGTCAATAAAGTGGAGAGCTGCTGTCTGACAAAATCACTATTTTAGTAGTTCATTAAAGTAAATTAGGCTATATGACTGCTGAATACCAACTATCTATCACTTAGATCATGTATTTTCAGGTAGAGATACATCTTTGGGACGTCCCTAGCCCATTGAAGTTGACATTTAAAATGGTTAGGGTTTAGGGTAGGGATGTTCCAAGGATCCCAGATAGCATTGACCATTGTGCACTCTTTTACATAGCAGGTGATGGGTTCTGACTTCTGTACTTTTAAATACAAAATATCCTTATGTGAAATTGAATGAAACAATAATGTATGTTGATGCTAATATAATGTAAAATATTCCATGATGTTCCTATATGATAACAATAGCGTAATATATTTAATATGCCATACACTTAACAGTTTCACTAATTAACTTAATCATTATGATTCAACGTCAGTCCACCATCTCACCTCATACTGTATTGGAGCAGCAGTAGCTGACTGCCCTGTTCAACATCAGTCCACCATCTCACCTCACACTGTATTGGAGAAGCAGCAGCTGACTGCCCTGTTCAACATCAGTTCATCGTCTCACCTCATACTATATTGGAGCAGCAGCAGCTGACTTGATCGTTGATGCTAATCAGCATGTTTTGTTTGAATCTGAGAGTAAATAGAGCCGACTACACTCTAAAAATGAAGGGTTCAACTGGAGTTGTTCTCAGATCCCCTAAGAACCGTAGGATTCTTGGTCAATGAAAAACAGCCCCAAAAGGTTCTTCAAAGAACTTGTTAGAAGGTGGGTTCATCGAGGAACCTCCGTTGTTGCTGGACTTCTTCCGGGAACTTCGCAATTACAACTGAAAACGATGGTGACAAGTTTGGATGCGACAACAGTTAAAAAGGTTAAGTTGGGTTGATGTTTGGCTCGGAATATGCCTCAAAATAATTTATTATAATAATATAACATACTTGTAGTATCTGGGATCTACATCTGTTTATATTAGTTACTGTGCTGTTACTAAGCAGTAATGCATTACGGCAGTGTTGCTTTACTACACCTAATAGGAAATGCACATGCGCACTGGGGTGCCGGGAACTGTAGAGCACGAGGGGTTTTGACTAAACGAAAACTAACTGTACTCCCGTCTCCTGCCTGGTCATTTCTCCACAACACAAATATTACAATACTGATAATGAAAAATGAAGACTGGTTTTCTGCGAATATCTTCCATAACGTTACTATAGTTAATTACCGTAAATATTTGAAAGCTACAGTACAACTAGGCACAACTAGGTTTGGATTATTTCCCTCAACTATATTCTTTCCCATATATTTTAAATAGTTTTGTTAATAATTAGTTATTGGAGAAACAAGACCAAGATGAGACTCTGGACAAGGCGGATACGGTATATTAAAGGCCGTTTATTCAAGCGTAATAATATCTGGCGTGCTGCACGGCTCGTATTCGTCCACCTCTTAGGGAGATATCGGAAGAAGAGGGCTACA
The DNA here is from genome assembly GCF_045791955.1 of Oncorhynchus clarkii lewisi. Taxonomy (NCBI): domain Eukaryota; kingdom Metazoa; phylum Chordata; class Actinopteri; order Salmoniformes; family Salmonidae; genus Oncorhynchus; species Oncorhynchus clarkii. The sequence goes on along the minus strand of NC_092159.1, from coordinate 28,709,732 downwards.
ACATATTTGGGCAGTTCATTTATACATTGAAATGACGTAGGTAGATTCTGGTAGTCCTGGCTCCTGGTAGGTTGTTCGTAGGTGATAGACAGTCCTCTCCAGCCTGGTGTCAGTATCCCATTGGTTCTCGACAGAGTTCTTTGTCTTTGGAGCCCATCCCAAAGGGTTTTGAGTGTGTGTATATTTATGAGTTTTCAGTGTGTTCATCTTATTCCGCCACCCTGTGGGGGTTTCCCGTGCAGTTAGTATATTGAGAAACAGAGAGATGAGGAAGGTATAACACAGAGTACAAGCCAAAATTGCATGGTTAAGCCCAGGCAGACAACAGTCAGTGAATGCGTCATTACATGTTTTAATATGTTATTACAAATCCCCCTCTTCACATCTATTAGACGTGACAAAAACTAAAAGTAAGAAAAATAGAACAGGAAATTTAGGAAATTTGTAGTCCCCCTCTTCACGTCTCCAAAGAGACGTGAAAATTACTCATATGTGCATGTTTCAAACTCCACCAGAGGATCCTCCTGTTGTAGGAGAGGGAACATCAGTGCAGGGTCATTATTTGGTGCAATAGCAGAAGTAATAACTCGAGAAAGCAGGGAGCGTGCACATGGGATGCAACAACAGCCACAGAGGGTTAATATTGCAACAAACACAGAGATAGAGACCAGAATAGAAGAGACCAGGACCTTATATTTACCAAATGCATCCATCCAGGAGTCCCACGTGCTGGTATCAACCCCAGAGTGGGATTTCATTTTACAATTCAGGGTACGTAGTCCTTCTAACGCAACAGTGAGACTGCCATCAGAGGCTGTGTTATTGGGGATAAATGTGCAACATTGCTCCCCAAACATAAAACATATCCCACCCTTCTCAGCCAGCAACATGTCAACGGCAATGCGATTTTGAAAAGCCATAAGGGAGGTAGCCGCCAGTTGACCATGTACGGCCTCAAAACCTTGTTGAGTCCAGTTTCCTAATTTTTGGACATTGAAATGTATATAGTTAATGCGGTCAACATTTTTATTCACAGTGCACCACCAGCAGAGAGATGATTCAAAACCTGCGGCGACCTGGTCCACCAGCTTGTACTCATCAGGGACCCCCCTAGGAACACCTATAGCATCAATATACGTGGGATCCCCAACAGTCAGGGCTGCTTCCCGCTTGGTTCTGGTAGGCAGAAACTGTGGGTCCACAGCCTGTATCCGGGTCACCAAATCACCCACACCTATAGGGTAAACAGAGATAGGCAGTAGAAGTGTTACAAGCGCACAAGTACCCGTAGCCTTATTGGGAGGTCTGTCAAAAAGCCGAGGTCCCCCACACCACCACCAGATGTCAGCCCTGATCACTGGCTTAAAACCACCAACTACTACGATAGTATTTGTACACCAACCAACAGGGAGCAAACCTAACTGTAGTATACCCCCTGTCATGTTAATACAGGAGAATTCGGCCCTGGCAACATCAGAGGAAAATACTGGTGCCCTGTCCGTAGCGGAAACAACAGGGTAAACTGCATCCCACAAGAAACAATTACCAGTCGGATTGTCTTTGTCCATAAGGGGCATTAAACATCCGATCTCAACAGTAGCCGGGACAATGCGGAGCAATGGTCGGGCACCCATGCAAACTACGCAACTAGTGGGGGTTGTATTGGCTGCTTGTTCGGTCAATAATAACCAATTGTTAGACAAACCTGAGATACCTGTAGCAACCCAAATGTTCTCATCCGGGGTAGGGGTGGTGACCACTAAAACAGCAGAACCCCACCCATCCCTGTGCTGGGGTAGGTTATGTGGCTTTGCCATATCGTCACGCACCGTCACAGAAGTAGGCTGTGGTTGTGGCGTAACACAGATATATAGTGTGAAATGGACTTCAGCCCTGTTGGTATCTACATATGGGGCCAACGTAAAAACCTGACAACCCATAGTGGTCCCAGGTCGTACAATCAGCTTTAGTTGAAAACCAGTGCGTGAAAATGTAAGCCGTTTGCGCCAGGCAAGAACAACCCGTCCCTTGGAATAGCTGGCCCAGTCATGCCCTGTTTCCGCCACCAGGTTTTTCCAAGACCACTCACCATATCCCCCTTTGGTTATATACCAGTTAAAACTGGAATAGGTCCAGGCAGGTAGCCCCAAACTATTTTGCGCATGACCCAAAAGGCCCCAAGGCAGGTAAACGGTGGTGGTGGCATTGAAAGGCAAACACAAGGTGGTGCTCTTCAACTCCTGGGGGGTGCACTTAGTGACCCCCACCTCACGCCTAGAAACGGTATGGTCTTGTGGTAGATAAGAGGGAAAAGAGAGAGAGTTAGTTTCACCTGGCAGAGTAGAATTCAGTGTGTGAGTCTGTAGTGGGTGCATCTGTTGGTCTATAAGCCATGTGAGTGTACATACAGTGACTCCTCCCATGAGAAGAAAAATAACAAACAGGGGTCCGGAGATCCCCAACCGTTCCCAAGGAGTACGGTGTGACTTAGTCAGTGAATATGGGGCTGAACCTCCCATTTTCCCTGACTAAGGAGGTGCAAGATTTGGGGCCGAATGTAGACCACTTAGGTCGGTTCTGACTTCCGTCAGTGTGCGGGAAGGGGTTGGAGCTGGTGTACAATGTGTGAGGTGGTGCCAAGGTGCGCCCAATTTACCTTTGACCTGGACTGAGTGTGAAGTAACCTCCTTCACTTCGTACGGACCAGTCCACCTGGGTTCCAGCCACTTTCTCTTGTGGACCTTTCCCCTTACACAGTCTCCAACTTTTACCTTCAGTGGTGGCGTGTCCCCCGGCAGCTCCCCCTCCTGGACCTTGTGAACCTGGGTAGAGAGTGCTGCAGAGAGAACCGTCAGTTTTTTCACATAATTAGACATTACAATTTATTGCACATCAAGGGCGGGCATATGACCTCCCTCCCTTGGTGGGCCAGGCATGACTCTACCAGTCATTATCTCATGAGGAGAGAGATGGGTGCCTGACCCTGGTGAGGCTCTCATGGCCATCAACGCCAGGGGCAGGGCTTCGACCCATTTCAACTTCGACCCGGCACATACGTTTGACTTGCGCGTTCCATGAGACCTTGGGACTGTGGCCTATAACCGACTTCGCATCCTCCCCCGCCGTTGGAATTGCCTCTACCCATTTGGAAAACCTATCCACCATCACTAATAGGTATTGTTTCCCATTAACCACCTTATTTGTCCCCATGTCAGTGTAATCTATGTTAATATCCTGAAATCATGCATTAGGTAATGGGTATGAGCCCATTGGTGTTCAATATGGTTTCTTTGGGTTGTGTCTGTCACAAACATTGCATTCATCACAAAATAAATCATCGCCATGAAATAAGTCAGTCATATATTTTTGTATGTGAGGGTGCCACCAGATGTGCGAGGCCTTTTGGAGGGTCTTTAGTCTGCCTTCGTGTGTGGGGCCATGTGCTTCTCATAAAAGTTCTGGGTCCATCAGTGTGGACTGCTTTATGGGCATAGGCTGAGTCTCTATAGATATTCACAGTCTTTCCTTTTCCTCTGATGAGGGCCTGCGTCAATCCGATGATTTCAGCTAATTTGGCCGATGCTGGTTGAGGGATGATGGCTGATTCAAGGGTGACATCACGAGGTGAGCTGTTTTTTCAATAGCTTTTGCTACTGCAGCAACGTATCTGGAGCATGTTGTCTGTTCTACCTCAATGTGGTCAAGTTTGAAAGAGTAGTACATCAAGACCCTTCTCTCCCCCTCTTGTTTCTGGAATAGGACGGATGAGGTGCATCCTTCCCTTTCAGAAACATCCAAATGGAACTTGTTCTTGTAGTCAGGTGCAGTCAGAGCTGCTGCCGCTGATAGATCTGTTTTCAGGAGTGCTATGGCTGTTGATGCTTCAGCCGTCCAGGCCAGGGGTGCATGGAGGTTCCTTGATCGTAAGATGACCGGTGCTGCCAACCCCTCTGGGCCACACACAATGGTACAACACCTGATAGGTGGGGTCAGGTGCATCATGTCTTCGTCCCAGTCTGCAGTGTAGAGGCAGTCATCAGTTTCTGTTGCATTGAGTGTGCAATGGATCTCAGCCTGGGGAGTCTTATATGGGTGCAGAGTGTAGAGTTGAGCTTTCAGTTGGTTGAACTTAAACTGGATGTGAGGGGTGGAAGGCCCTGTGGGTAGGCATTTTAGCCAGTACACTTCTGGGGTTTCAGACAGTGTGGGCATCTTTTATGGCCAGGGCATGGTGTTCCCTGCCATACCTTGAAACTGTGGTTGGTTGTAATCTTGCTGTTGCTGCTGCATGTGGCTGGGTCCTGGGTGGTTGTATTGTAGAGGAGGGGGTCCTCTTCTTCCTCCTCCTCATCCTGTGTTCATGGCTTTGGGTAGTAGTGTTTTCATTGCAGTTGGTGTAGCCATGTAGAGGCTCCTCCATGTAGGCTGGGCATCTGTCCCATCAAAGCGGTCTTCCAAGGCTGGTACTCAACGAAGCGTGGTTCAGCTGCTGGGCGTAGGGGAAGTTGGTAGGCCCCTTCCTGCTCCTTTCAGTGCTTGTGTCAAGCCTATAATTTCAGCTAATTGTCTGTGTTTGGAGTAGAGGAGAACTGAATAAGATCGTGGCCTTCTCTCTTTAGGAGGCCCGGTTGAGATCCACCTTCCCTTCCTTGTGGGTAGTTCGGCAGGGACCCACCTGGGCCTTGTACTGCTGTGGGGCTTGAGCAATCGGGCCTTTCTTCACAGACGAGGAGGCCTTTTTGAATCCCCACAGTCATGTTCCCTTTTAGCTGTCCTCCCTGCACCATGAAGACCGGGGCCTGTATGGCTGCTGGTGTGGTGTGGGTTTTAAATGGGTTGTGTGGGAGGTGTGAATAGGGAGGTGGCATTTCAGTCTTCTCTTCCTGTGGCAGTGGCGGGTGGGTATAGAGAGAGCGGGGCCGATGGGGTGGTCACGGTGGGCGGTGGTGTGTTGTGGTTGTTGATTGTGCCTTCTCTGACGTCATCTGAGGCCCCAGCAAGCACCCCCATCATATCAGGTTTCTTTTGTGGGCGTGTCCTTTTTGTCTCCTCTATTGCCCATGTCCCTATTTTCAGCTCCGCCTCCGCTCTCTCTCTCTCTCTCCTTCGTTCCTTTCTTCTTGAAAAAATGGCTGCTATTCCTTTCTGCCTCACTCTCTTTCCCGTGCCTGACTGCCTCCTCTAATTCTCTTTCCATAGCGCTGAGTTGTTCCCTGGATGGGGCAACTCCACTAATGTAACCTGCCTGGGTCCATCTTAGCCTAATTTCCCCCCATATCTTCTTTATTGATTTATACTCCTGTTTTCCTCCTGCCCTTTCCTGTATTCTCTGATCTAAATATTCATTGAATTTGAGTTTGGGAACGGTAATTGAGGCCATATTGACGATTCACTATGTCTGGGTCCGATAAAAAATTATGTAAAACAATTAAAAAACAACTAAATGTGCTAACAAGACATTGCACTATGGCCCTCAGCAACTATGTGCACTTAGCCCGTCACTTGGTCGAAACCAGCGATGTATCCCTGGTGCCAACACAGACTTATCTCTCGTGTCTCACCCTCGTGCACACAGAGTTTTGTAGAATTACTGTACTATACTATCGAAAAGGGATATTCGCGAGATAATTATGCGTCTAGGGTATTTTACTGGAGTAATTTTACAGGTTCACACATTTCTACTGCCTGGCGAAATGTTAGTGTCCCAAACGCCTACTTTTGGGTCAATGTCAATGCATTCAGATGCCTTCTATAATATTTGTCAAATTAATTCTAGGCAACCCCAACAGCACAAAGAGAACAGAAATCAATTCGTTACACGGCACGGCGGCCGCACAACCCCGCCCAAACTTTTGACTCGGCGGTCAAATTTAGAGCCGGTGGTCAGTATCCCTCGGTCTCATGGAACGGTGAATCAGTGACATTAATCTGGAGAGATCAGGTTTAATTCCTTCACTCCTAGTCCAATTATTTAGCTTATTAACTGATGCTCCTAGTGGGATACCTACTCCACTAGTTCCAGTCTTAAATATACGTCTCGATCAATTAACAAAACATTTCATCATCTCATTCATATTTCATTTCACTGAGTTATCGAATCCCTCACCGTAACACCTAAACGATTGCCACATCGAAAATTGCCAGACTATTTGGACCCGATTAAAACAGTGCATCACATTCCATCAAATTCTGTTATTAAATCCTTCACATCATATCACATTCTGTCCTCCAATTCCTCACCATTACACCCAGTAGATTTACATATCAACTGTTGCTGGACTATTTGAATTAGATTTTAAACAATATATCACATTCTGTCCTCCAATTCCTCACCATTACACCCAGTAGATTTACATATCAACTGTTGCTGGACTATTTGAATTAGATTTGAACAATATATTTACACAGATATCATTATGCAAATGCCTTTGGTTATCGGAACATTTTTCATAAATTTAACGGCAATTCATACTCACGCTCTCAGTACTTCTGATCATAATTTGGATACTGACTATAATATAATATGCAGATTTCGATTAAACAGGTTCTGCTTACCTTTATAGTGTCGAGCTCTTTGATCAGTTTCCTGAGGCGAGTTGAATCCCCGATGGCTCCTGTAAACAGGTCGCCCGTCCTTCTAGAATCTGTCGTCAACTTGTCTTTTCTCTCATCAAATCTATGGACCGAATTCATGGGTTTCAACCATCCTCTGGCTACCAATTTGTTAATGATTAGTTATTGGAGAAACAAGACCAAGATGAGACTCTGGACAAGGCGGATACGGTATATTAAAGGCCGTTTATTCAAGCGTAATAATATCTGGCAAAACGTGCTGCACGGCTCCTATTCGTCCACCTCTTAGGGAGATATCGGAAGAAGAGGGCTACAACATATTTGGGCAGTTCATTTATACATTGAAATGACGTAGGTAGATTCTGGTAGTCCTGGCTCCTGGTAGGTTGTTCGTAGGTGATAGACAGTCCTCTCCAGCCTGGTGTCAGTATCCCATTGGTTCTCGACAGAGTTCTTTGTCTTTGGAGCCCATCCCAAAGGGTTTTGAGTGTGTGTATATTTATGAGTTTTCAGTGTGTTCATCTTATTCCGCCACCCTGTGGGGGTTTCCCGTGCAGTTAGTATATTGAGAAACAGAGAGATGAGGAAGGTATAACACAGAGTACAAGCCAAAATTCCATGGTTAAGCCCAGGCAGACAACAGTCAGTGAATGCGTCATTACATGTTTTAATATGTTATTACAGTTTCCATAAAGCCAACATGGCTTTATGCTCATTAACGTAAGTTTCCAATCTAGAGCAGTTCTCACTTTTGTGATAATGAACTAGCTAACGTTAACTAACTAACTAAGGACGGTGACCTGTCCAGACGAGATGTTACAACGAACTGAATCGTCAATGGAGGTCTTCCTCTTTATATAGCCCGCTGCAGCATGCAATACTATTAACTCACAAGGGGGCATAACGTTACATGTACAATACTATCCTATTTTGGAAATGTTACATGTACAATACTATCGCATTTTGGAAACATTACATGTACAATACTATCCCATTTTGGAAACATTACATGGACAATACTATCCCATTTTGGAAACGTTACATGTACTCCCTCTTGTGGAGGGAAATTAATATCTTAGATGGTAGCTGTAGATGGGATTACAATGCTTAATGGTATTAATACAGTGTCTACACTACCTCTTTTGTATAAATGCCCTTCAGAATCCAAACACAGTATTGCCACGTATAATCTTTCAAGTCAGCCTGATAAAATATTGAACAATTTGTGTACCAAGATATCTTGAAATGTGATATTAGGTCTGTATGTAAGCAATTCTTCCTTTGGCCGCCTCTCCTTCCAGTTCTCTGCTGTTAATGACTGGAACGAACTACAAAAATCTCTGAAACTGGAAAAACTTATCTCCCTCACTAGCTTTAAGCACCAGCTGTCAGAGCAGCTCACAGATTACTGCACCTGTACATAGCCATCTATAATTTAGCCCAAACAACTACCTCTTCCCCTACTGTATTTATTTTGCTCCTTTGCACCCCATTATTTCTATTTCTACTTTGCACATTATTCCACTGCAAATCTACCATTCCAGTGTTTTACTTGCTATATTGTATTTACTTCGCCACCATGGCCTTTTTTTTGCCTTTACCTCCCTTATCTCACCTCACTTGCTCACATTGTATATAGACTTATTTTTCTACTATATTATTGACTGTGTGGTTGTTTTACTCCATGTGTAACTCAGTGTTGTTGTATGTGTCGTGCTATAAATTCACAGATAACACAAAGATTCCTTGATGTCCTTCCAGACTCCCTCTGTCTACCCAAGGACGCCAGAGGAACTGAGGAACTCAATATAACCTTGCGCAATACCCTAGATGCAGTTGCACCCCTAAAAACGAAAAACATTTCTCATAAGAAACTAGCTCCCTGGTATACAGAAAATACCCGAGCTCTGAAGCAAGCTTCCAGAAAATTGAAACAGAAATGGTGCCACACCAAACTGTAAGTCTTCCGACTAGCTTGGAAAGACAGTACCGTGCAGTATCGAAGAGCCCTTACTGCTGCTCGATCATCCTATTTTTCCAACTTGATTGAGGAAAATAAGAGCAATCCGAAATTCCTTTTTGATACTGTCGCAAAGCTAACTAAAAAGCAGCATTCCCCAAGAGAGGATGGCTTTCACTTCAGCAGTAATAAATTCATGAACTTCTTTGAGGAAAAGATCACGATTATTAGAAAGCAAATTACGGACTCCTCTTTAAATCTGCAGATTCCTTCAAAGCTCAGTTGTCCTGAGTCTGCACAACTCTGCCAGGACCTAGGATAAAGAGAGACACTCAAGTGTTTTAGTACTATATCTCTTGACAAATGATGAAAATAATCATGGCCTCTAAACCTTCAAGCTGCATACTGGACCCTATTCCAACTAAACTACTGAAAGAGCTGCTTCCTGTGCTTGGCCCTCCTATGTTGAACATAATAAACGACTCTCTATCCACCGGATGTGTACCAAACTCACTAAAAGTGGCAGTAAAGCCTCTCGAGGCCAAACCTTGACCCAGAAAATATAAAAAACTATCGGCCTATATCGAATCTTCCATTCCTCTCAACATTTTTAGAAAAGGCTGTTGCGCAGCAACTCACTGCCTTCCTGAAGACAAACAATGTATACGAAATGCTTCAGTCTGGTTTTAGACCACATCATAGCACTGAGACTGCACTTGTGAAGGTGGTAAAATACCTTTTAATGGCATCAGACCGAGGCTCTGCATCTGTCCTCGTGCTCCTAGACCTTAGTGCTGCTTTTGATACCATCGATCACCACATTCTTTTGGAGAGATTGGAAACCCAAATTGGTCTACACGGATAAGTTCTGGCCTGGTTTAGATCTTATCTGTCGGAAAGATATCAGTTTGTTTCTGTGAATGGTTTGTCCTCTGACAAATCAACTGTAAATTTCGGTGTTCCTCAAGGTTCCGTTTTAGGACCACTATTGTTTTCACTATATATTTTACCTCTTGGGGATGTCATTCGAAAACATAATGTTAACTTTCACTGCTATGCGGATGACACACAGCTGTACATTTCAATGAAACATGGTGAAGCCCCAAAATTGCCCTCGCTAGAAGCATGTGTTTCAGACATAAGGAAGTGGATGGCTGCAAATGTTCTACTTTTAAACTCGGACAAAACAGAGATGCTTGTTCTAGGTGCCAAGAAACAAAGAGATCTTCTGTTGAATCTGACAATTATTCTTAATGGTTGTACAGTCGTCTCAAATAAAACTGTGAAGGACCTCGACGTTACTCTGGACCTTGATCTCTCTTTTGAAGAACATATCAAGACTGTTTCAAGGACAGCTTTTTTCCATCTACGAAACATTGCGAAAATCAGAAACCGTCTGTCCAAAAATGATGCAGAAAAATTAATCCATGCTTTTGTTACTTCTAGGATAGACTACTGCAATGCTCTACTTTCTGGCTACCCGGATAAAGCACTAAATAAACTTCAGTTAGTGCTAAATACGGCTGCTAGAATCCTGACTGGAACCAAAAAATGTGATCATATTACTCCAATGCTAGCCTCTCTACACTGGCTTCATGTCAAGACAAGGGCTGATTTCAAGGTTTTACTGCTAACCTACAAAGCATTACATGGGCTTGCTCCTACCTATCTCTCTGATTTGGTCCTGCCGTACATACCTACACATACACATACAAGATGCAGGCCTCCTAATTGTCCCTAGAATTTCTAAGCAAACAGCTGGAGGCAGGGCTTTCTCCTATAGAGCTCCATTTTTATGGAACGGTCTGCCTACCCATGTCAGAGACGCAAACTCGGTCTCAACCTTTAAGTCTTTACTGAAGACTCATCTCTTCAGTGGGTCATATGATTGAGTGTAGTCTGGCCCAGGAATGTGAACGTGAACGGAAAGGCTCTGGAGCAATGAACCGCCCTTGCTGTCTCTGCCTGGCCAGTTCCCGTCTTTCCACTGGGATTCTCTGCCTCTAACCCTATTACAGGGGCTGAGTCACTGGATTACTAGGGCTCTTTCATACCGTCCCTAGGAGGGGTGCATCACTTGAGTGGGTTGAGTCACTGATGCGATCTTCCTGTCTGGGTTGGCGTTCCCCCTTGGGTTGTGCCGTGGCGGAGATCTTTGTGGGCTATACTCAGCCTTGTCTCAGGATGGTAAGTTGGTGGTTGAAGATATCCCTCTAATGGTGTGGGGGCTGTGCTTTGGCAAAGTGGGTGGGGTTATATCCTTCCTGTTTGGCCCTGTCCGGGGGTGTCATCGGATGGGGCCAGTGTCTCCTGACCCCTCCTGTCTCAGCATCCAGTATTTATGCTGCAGTAGTTTATGTGTCGGGGGGCTAGGGTCAGTTTGTTATATCTGGAATACTTCTCCTGTCCTATCCGGTGTCCTGTGTGAATTTAAGTATGCTCTCCCTAATTCTCTCTTTCTCTCTCTCGGAGGCCCTGAGCCCTAGGACCATGCCTCAGGACTACCTGACATGATGACTTATTGCTGTCCCCAGTCCACCTGGCCGTGCTGCTGCTCCAGTTTCAACTGTTCTCCCTGTGATTATTATTATTTGACCATGCTGGTCATTTATGAACATTTGAACATCTTGGCCATGTTCTGTTATAATCTACACCCGGCACAGCCAGAAGAGGACTGGCCACACCACATAGCCTGGTTCCTCTCTAGGTTTCTTCCTAGGTTTTGGCCTTTCTAGGGAGCTTTTCCTTAACACCGTGCTTCTACACCTGCATTGCTTGCTGTTTGGGGTTTTAGGCTGGGTTTCTGTACAGCACTTTGAGATATCAGCTGATGTACAAAGGGCTATATAAATACATTTGATTTGAGTCGAACTGCTTTGCTTTATCCTGGCCAGGTTAAATAAAATGTCAGTACTGTTATTGTATTGGCTATTGCTTTCTCCAATATGTTCTTCTATTTTGCATTACATTGTTGTCACGAATCCCGCTTCCTGAGTCTGTGTTTGCCTGTGTTTCTGTCCTGGAGTGTGTTTCCGGTGTCCTGGAACGCACCCTGTCTGGTTGCCGGGCGAATTAGCTTGTTGGGAGATCGATGTTCACCCGCACCTGTATCCCATTAGTAATCTGCACACCTGTCCTGATCATCACCTCTCCCCTTCAAAAGCTCTGACCTGACATCCATTCCCTGCCATGAACAGTATGTTGTGCCATAGTATCAGCCTCAAGTTGGATAGAATTTGTTTTGTTGTTTTTTTTACGTATTGCTTGCCTTAAACTTACCTCCGTTTGTTCTATCTTCAGTTACTCACCCGGATCATTTACCCCATTCCCGCCTGGTCGGAGGAGGATTCCGCTACCCCATTGGATCCACCTATTTACTCCCATCAACTCACCACCGCTGCCCGCTACGCCACCTGGATATATCTGCCCATTCACATTCACTTGTAAATAAATACTCACCTTCTTCCTACTCTCCTTGTCCTGGTCTGCTTCTGGGTTCGATTTTGAAAGAACGTGACAATTGTATGTCGATGCCATTTATCTTTCAATATTTATATAATATATATATATATATATATATATGTGTGTGTATGTGTGTGTTTTAATGCTTGTAAGACTATTCTTTGACACATTTTCTCTAACTTTGAAATTCTTATAGGACAGAACATGGACACAATGCAATTGGGATCAAGAAGAAGGTACAGATATGTTGTAGGACATCTGCATTTGAAGTGTACATTTAACCTACATAGCAGTCAATACAAACTGAAATCTATTAGCAAACAAATGTGTGCAAATTATGTTCTCAGAAATTAATCAAGTCCATGGAATGGATATAGACAAATATAATTCAAAGACTATCAGAGGTAGCGAGGCAGGGGAGAGGACATCACCCTGCTATTTTGACAGTCCCTGAAGGACAATACAGAAAAGGTATTTGCTCTTATTCCTTCCCTTTCTCTAATGTATTTTGTCCTAAACTTAGCAAGTGTAGCAAGATCATTGCTTTACTTTACTAGGACTGGAGACCACCGCAGTGATTCTGCTCTTGCCCTATCACTTCAAAGAGGACCCGAGTGGCCTTTATGTCCGTGACAAGGTATGCCTATGCACAAATCATCTGCTTCTTCATTAACATAGGTGTTCATGATTATATAAAACTACAGCTTAACATTTGTTCTTTATTAATTGTATGTGTATTAATCTTTTTTTACTTTTGTTGACACAGATTTCATCGCTCTTCACTCCTTTGCTGCACATCGGCGGAAATCCATTTCTCCATGAGAGTGAAATCTCGCTGGCCTTTGATGGGGAGAACATCCACGCCCTCGAGGACGTCCCCATGGGACTTTGGGCTCTGCTACGGCTGGATTTTTTTTTTTTTTCCCTTAAATGTCAGAAACACTTATGTTAAGTTACTGTGTTCTGGGGATAAGAGAAGTTGGGGTGAAGTTACCAGGGCCGGTCATAAAGATGGCAAACTTCCTAACATAACTAAGTGAATATGATATACACACTAAAGCTTAAAAATCTGTATTTAGCATCAAGTCTACAATATTGTTAGTTTACCTATGATTCATTTTTAATGTATGTTGTTTTTAATGTACATCATTTTTAAAAGTCATGAAAAGCACTATACAAAGTACATGTATTATTCGGTATGGTCTGACATGTCTGCAGAAATGTTGCAATTTGGTAATGTGTTTTGTTAATATTAATTCACATTTGTGGTGCCACTAAATAAATTATTATTTAAGTCAATATTGTTATTAAAATATGTTTTATAATGGAGGGTGGACAGGGAGTTTAAAAAATGAACCCCAAAAGGTTCTTCAAAGAACTTTTAAGGATACTCCAGGAACCTTTACTCTTTAGAGTGTATATTGATAAGTCACCTTGTCCGAGAGACATTTACATAATTATGCACAGCCCAATTTGGGATGACTATTTTGGGGTGAAATAGTGGCCACAACAGACAGACCTGATATCGCCCCATAATTCAATGTCCTTGGACATCACGTGCTGAGTGGGTATGATCAAAGTTATTCTATTTAGCTACACTTTGTAGTACATTTTTACACTATAATAAATGTTTCTGGTGCCACATCGCCCGTTTTCAAAGAGAGTCGTTGGTTTTTAAGGGCAGTCGCTTTTGAGTGTTTTCTCAACTGCAATACAAACTCCAGTCAGCAGATGGCGATGTGCGTCTTTCAGGTGATTCTGCCACTTTGACGTATAATCTAGTGGACGGGACGCTTGTTCAACATCAACAGCTAGTCAGCCACCTCGGTTCACTCTAACTTTATGGAAAAAGGTTTATTCAATAAGTCTAGCAACTCCTCTCATACTGGGAAGAACCCCCTAGGCATTAAGGGCAGTTTTATTTCAAATGTAGTAACCGGATAGAGAAAGTCCAATAAGCGTTTTATAGTTACATCGTTAGGGTAACTTACCCTAAAGTGGACACACTCCCATCAGTTTCTGAGACAACTGCCCAGACTTTGTAGACTGTTTAATAATGCTTAAACCCTCATCTTTATCAAATTATCCATTTAAGATACCAACTCAAAACCTACTTTTGTCTACATATGGGTTGTTTAATTTGTATCTAATTATATTCCCAGTATTACTTTGTCATATCACTAGTAATCATTATGCACACATACAATTCATCATGTTTTCATATATTCACAGAATCCATATAAAACGTAAAACATTCTCAGGTACTCACGACAACCATTCCATTTGCTTTTTCAAGGACTCTCCATAGCTACGAAACAGCTCTCCAAACATACTCCCAGCAGAACCAAAATAAACTTTTGTTTCCCGGACAATGACCATGGGATCCTCAACGGTTCTCTAACCTCCTAGAGACCACGGCAAAATCAAGCCTCCCAGCTACTTTCTAAAATATCATCCAAATTTCAATCTGATTTAGCATATTTCTATATGTTCCTATCCAAACGTCAGATTAAGACTCATTTCCACAGTCACACAACTCTCATATCAGTCACACAATGCTATTCCCAAACATACCTAATCAATTAGTTATTTTTCAACAATATTTTAACCTGCAGGAATAATTTCAAATTTCTATCTCATGGTTAGTTCCTAGGATAATGTAACTCATACATTTACATCTTTCAATACCTCTAAAATGGGGTCCAGGTTTAAAACAATTACAGGTGCACCTTTCTATCTTCTACTATATCATAAATGGTCTTAACTAGTAAACACAGATTCTAGTTTTCATCCAGTTCACACAGATAGCTGACTGGGTCCTGTTTACACCTCCACACAGGAATACACACTTCGAGCCTACGAGGCTTTTCTAAAAACTCCACTTTGCGTGTTTCGCGCACCTCTTTCTTTAAAAAAAAAACTACGTTCGAGATGTTGTATCCACTCGGCTCGCTGCCTCTCAGATCAAAGGTAGGTCCATCTGCTCCATTCCCAAAGTGTGGTCTCCCTGAGATCCCAAGTTAAAGGGATCCCTCGTGCACCATTTACCCAGGTCGTCAGGAGCGGTCGCCAAATGTGGTTAATTCCTTTAATATCAAATGAGACAAACTTATCACACAAGTCAGAGTTATTCTGAAACTAAATATTTATTCACTTATTAATAAGGGAGCAGGTCAATACAACACACACAAAGTGAATCAATTGAGTCTCTATGATAATGATGGCTGGTTGACAAATCACCCCCAGATGATTAATTGAGAGCCCCGAGACAAAAGTACAATGGTCTTTAATAGCCAAGATGCACCCCTTTCAACCTACATGACCAACAATAGATGTATAGAACGGGTCACAAGGTTAAGATTTGTATGAAAGATACCTGTAATTCTCAGCAGGCCGTATCTGCTGTAAAAACAGTACTCTCTGTGTAGAGACCAGGGTCTGGCCCTGGGGTCATCTCTCCCTGGTACCATATAGAACAGAAACATTAACTCATGCTCTGGAATGCAGTCTCTTTAGGTTTTAGTCACCCAAAAGACATTGTACATCTCCTGTCAGTGTTTTCTCCTAGAGGCCCATCCTCAGTAGAACACACAGACACAATAGTTCTAAGAACCCTCTATTCTGTTGCATAAAAAAAAACATTTGATGCAATAAAAGTATTATAACATAATCTTGCAATTTTGCCCTCAGTGTCCACTGAAAGTTGCCTAGTAACAACTGGGACATAAGACACCCACCATGAGACACACTAAATGATCCCAAGAAGAGGCAAACAAAAGAACACCCCACAACAAACTTAAAAACGGGACGCAAACCAAAACGATAGCTCAACTAAAGGTGTTGACTCTCCACATCAATCAAGACAACTGGAGCACTGGGCCAGACACTCTTAAATAGAACCTGGACCAGCTTAGGTGAAACACCTTCCCACTAACGAGATGGACAAGCCAGCACAGGTGTAACACATACTGACTAACAAGGTGACACCAAACAGTGCGTCATACATGCTAAAGAGCTAGACGTGCTAAAGAGCTAGACGTGCTAAACTATATTTTCCCCCCAATAGTTTCTAGAACTCTCGTCTTCCTAAAACTCACTAGCTTCTAGAACTCTCGTCCCCTTGGAACGAGCCCAAACAAAACTAATCTCCAATATGGAAAAACATGCAGTCAAAATAAGATCCATGGCAACTCACTGGCTAAACGCAAAACACAAAACTTTTTGACTGTCAACCTTGAGACAATCAGAAACCAAGTTGTCCTTACCATGGACACAAGCACCAATAAACTACTGATATCGATTAGCAGGGAAATCAGGTTGTATGTGATGTTGAATCTAACACAACTAAAAAAACATGGAAATGGGAGATATCTTTTACCTCGACTGATTAGAGGACAACCTGCAGAAGACAGTCAGCTACATTTTGGAGTGATGCATTTAAATGTAGGGGTCGCTAAACAAAGGAACGCAACACTTATTTGCCATAACTCATCAATATCATTCTAAAATCATTTGTGCGAGAGGAGGGAGATGAGGTTGCACGTCCTGTTAAAACTAACAGCTCAAAAACCACACGGAATCTGGGAATAATGTGTTAGAGGAAATTTGTAGAAAACAGATCACTACATTTTGAAGTAATGCATTTTGATTCAAGTGGGTCACCAACGTGGTAAGTGTAACACAACTCTTTTTTTGTTAGTCACTTTTTGTTAAATCTCATAAATAATACTCTTTCAATTCAGAGCCTGGATTTTTCCCCTGAGGCTAAAATCCATATCATGTTGAAATCAATTGATAAGGGGGCAAACGTTTAGGCTTCTACATTGTGACATTATTAAAATACTCCTACTACAGTGTCAACATTCTCCATTGTGACATTAATTAATTGATATCATAAAACAACTCCTTCGTATACATATTTTCTAATATTTGATCAGAGATCTTTAATCAAATTATCTCTGGTCACAGCTATAAGGCTTCTTTCCTGTGTGTGTTGTCTGGTGCATTGTCAGACCAGTAGATGAAACAAAACTCTTCCCACATTGATTACAGCTAAAAGACTTCTCTCCTGTGTGTGTTCTCTGGTGTACTGTCAGATCGCCAGATGGAACAAAACTCTTCCCACATTGATCACATCTGAAATGTATCTCTCCTGTGTGTGTTCTCTGGTGTATCTTCAGATGGCTAGATGTATAAAAAAACGTGGTGTGATATCAGGTTCCATAGCGGAGTAACACTCTTCCCACATTGATCATAGCTAAAGGGTTTCTCTCCTGTGTGTGTTCTCTGGTGTAGAGTCAGATTGCTAGACGTCGATAAAATCTTCCCACATTCATCACAGGTATAAGATTTCTCCCCTGTGTATGTTCTCTGGTGTGATATCAGGCTGGTTGAATGGCTAAAACTCTTCCCACATTGAGTACAGCTATAAGATTTCTCGTCTGTGTGTGTTATCAGGTTGCTTAGCTGAGTAAAACTCTTCCCATATTGATCACAGCTACAGGATTTCTCTCCTGTGTGTTCAGTCAGAAGGCCAGATGAAACAAAACTCTTCCCACATCCATCACAGCTATAAGATTTCTCTCCTGTGTGGATACTCTGATGAATTATAATGCCTCCTGAGGAGGTCAATCTCTTCCCACAGTCAGAGCAGTAGTGAGATTTCTTCCCTGTGGATCTCTGCAGGTGTTTCTTGAGGTGTTCTGATGTGGAGAGACTCTTCTCTGCTTCGTCAGCATCATGAGGTTGTTGAGGCTCCCTAGAGGACCCATGATAGTCCCAGGAGTGCTACAGGTAAACTCACATTAAGCTCTGTGTCTATTCACTAATTCACCACCGTGGGGGAAAACTCAGGGGAGTTCTCATAGGCTGACAGCAAAAATAACCTTCATTTACAGGTTGAATATGAGTGCATTTCACATAACTTTTGGATTATAATTGTAAGGTTTATTTGAATCTCCTGCTTAATATGTTTGTGTTTTTGCTGCAAATCAATTGCTTTATACTTCAACCTGTAAAATGCTGGCTTTTCCATCAGCCTTACAATGAGGGTTTGTACACTAAGTGTTTAACAAATTGGCCCATAACTTTACCTAACAATAACATAGACCTTCTGTAGGACCCATAACTTCACCTAACAACAACAGACCTACTGTAGAACCCATAACTTCACCTAACAACATAGACCTAGGACTATAAATAATCTAATATTTCAGGTGAAACATGGAAACTAAAATGTCTTTGTCATGACATTTCATAACCTGATCACCAGATAATTTTGTTAATAATCCCACTAGACTACTCTTTAATGTGTTGTCATTCTAAATGTCCTGAACGAAGGAAAATAGCTCTGTGTGTTATACAATAGCCTATACATCAAGGAACAGTTCTCTACACATTATGAGCTAAGTATCTCTGTGTCCAAACAGACAAAGAAGACGCTACTGTAAATCAAGCAGACAATAACACATTATAAACATCAATTTGTTAGGGATGTTGGATCCAACATGGAGCACAGCATTACAATCTTTACCAGAGTAATGAATGAAGAAGCACTTTAGTTGTTGTTGCATCTCGTGATGTTTGTCATTTGACTGGCAATCAGAAAATTATTTCCTGGATCAGCTGATAAAAGTTGAACATGTGACTGTAACTAAACAGCTACAGTATTAACAATGATGTATAACTGAAGAAGAACTGCGTTAATGACAGTATCCATTTGAGTGTTGTCTATAAAGTTAAGGTGACTCTCGGTTAGAACCATTGGATTTAGCAAACTCTGAAATTATTTAGGATTTCTGTGCCCATGAAAACTGTTTTCCCAGCATAACATAAGGAGACACTAAATGCGTCAGTTTTGTCAATTTATTCATTGTCTTTCATTTGAAACACTCCTGTCAATGTTGAGTAAGGATGCACACCTGATTACGCATATCTAAGTAGGATTAATCTACCTGGCCTGCACACAAATATAGGCCTATAAATGTGCCCATTTGGGGATGTCTGATAGTATTTCTGATTGTCATAACGCACCACCACTAATGAGTTGTGGAGCTTGTCAAAGCAAATTTCTCTTCACCTCTAACAGCAAGTAAACAAAGTCTAATCAAATTCAATTGCAAATGAGAATAGTTCCTTAAAGTACTTGAATTGTATAATTTTCATTTATATTTAGATAGAATGTAGTAACTTAATCACAGACAATGATTTTGAGATACCATTATAAATTAAATTAAACTGTTACAGTAAAATGTGAATATGAAAATAATAACTGGCAAGCAGATTGGTAGAAATGGTCAGATATATTTGCACTCCAAATGTAGCTTGCCGACTGCTTGTGTAGCCTATTACCAGCAACGTCAGAATTTATGAAGGCCAGCAGGAGGAGGTGGTTCAGGGTGAGTTACTTCTCTTCTGGATGGGCCATATTGATGTAATGGCATGAAAATAAATTGGCTGAATATTATACAATGACTTGTCAACAGCTCTAACAATTTGACACCCACAGGAAATCTACACTGGTCATACTAGAATATACTATATATCCTAGAAACCTGGATAAACTATCATTATGACATCATGGATGAATTCTAGAATATACTATATATCCTAGAAACCTGGTTAAACTATCATTATGACATCATGGATGGCCAGTCCTTTTATTCATATTGTAGTGAATTCAGGGGGTAGCCCTGAGCTGAACTCAAACCTGGGTCGACTGACTGTCAAGCCAACACCTTATAACTGTTACGCCATAATGTCTGAACTTCTTTGACGAGGTCCCTAGGTTTTGTGTTAAGGTTGATACAATAGCTTTCTCTATGAATGTGAGTGTGTTTACATTTATCCAGCCCCCACCCCTCAGCTGTTTACCAAACCAAGTCTCTGGGCAGCCATTTTGTTTCTGTTTAAATCCTAGGTTGTCCCTTTAAAAGAGCCACACAACAAACAATCAATCTGAAATTGAAACAATAACAAAGCTGTAATTCCACCACTGTTTTGGTAATAAGATGATGGATGGGGCAGGAGAAATGTAACTGGACTCAAATTCATAGGCAGACCTATGGATGCAAGGACTGACCATCCATGATATCAGCATTATAGTTTTAAGCATGTTGAGGCTATACAGTGTTGGTTTACATAGTTTTACCCTGTTTTTAGGATATAGGATACAGTGTTTGTTTTTGTCAACATTGCTATTGGACCAGGTCTCTCTTGGAAAATAGATGTTATCACAATGAGACAAAAACTGCATAAATAAAAGGTCAAATAAATAAATAAAAACATGTTGAGGCGATACAGTGTTGATTTACATTGTTTATAAACATTGGATAAAAAAAGCTTATTTGGGGTTCTGATGGGGTACAACAATTGAACTAAGCTCATGAGGTATGTGTTATATTCTTCAAGAATCAATGGCTATAAATAAATCATTTAAGAGTCAAAATATGGATGTAGCAATTGCAGATTTCCGCTTTAATCTTGATCCTACTTGAGACGCAGACGTCTCTATATCATATACCTTCTTCTTGATCCCAATTGCATTGTGTCCATGTTCTGTCCTAAATAATTTAAAAGGAAGAGAAAATGTGTCAAAGAATAGTCTTACAAGCATTAAAACATATATATATATATATATATATATATATATATATATATCAATTAAATATTGAAAGATAAATGGCATCGACATACAATGTAATGTAAAATAGAAGAACATATTGGAGAAAGCACTAGCCAATACAGTACTGCCATACGGTAACAGTACTGCCATACAGTAACAGTACTGCCATACAAGCCTAATATCACATTTCAAGATATCTTTGTACACAAAAGGTTCCAAATTTGATCAGGCTGACTTCAAAGATTATATGCAACATTTTGCTGGGTGGCAATACTGTGTTTGGATTCTGAAGGGCATTTATACAATAGAGGTAGTCTAGACACTGTATTAATACCATTATGCATTTGAATCCCATCTACAGCTTCCATCTAAGATATTAATTTCCCTCCAGAAGGGGGCGTACATGTAACGTTTCCAAAATGGGACAGTATTGTAAATGTGACGTTTCCAAAAAGGGATAGTATTGTCCATGTAACGTTTCCAAAATGGGATAGTATTGTACATGTAACGTTTCCAAAATGGGATGGTATTGTACATATAACGTTTCCAAAATGGGATAGTATTGTACATGTAACGTTATGCCCCCTTGTGAGTTAATAGTATTGCATGCTGTTGCAGGCTATATAAAGAGGAAGACCTCCATTGACGATTCAGTTCGTTGTAACATCTCGTCTGGACAAGTAACCGTCCTTAGTTAGTTAGTTAGCTAGTTCATTATCACAAAAGTGAGAACTGCTCAAGACTGGAAACTTACATTAATGAGTGTAAAGCCATGTTGGCTTTATTGAAACGATATACAATATATGGGAAAGAATATAGTTGAGGGAAATAATCCAAACCTAGTTGTGCCTAGTTAGAACATAACGTTATCTAGCTAGATATCGGTACTGTACTGTAGCTCAAACAACGCCGACGGTCAAACCCGGCTTTCTAATATTTACGGTAATTAACTATAGTAACGTTATGGAAGATATTCACAGAAAACCACCATTGTCTTCGTTATTCATTATTAGCATGTTATATTATTATAATAAATTATTTCGAGACATATTCAGAGCCAAACATCAACCCAATTTAACCTTTTTAACTGTTGTCACATCCAAACTTGTCACCATCATTTTCAGTTGTAATTGCGAATAAGTTTCATTGACCAAGAATCCTACGGTTCTTAGGGGATTTGAGAAAAACTCCAGTTGAACCTTTCATTTTTAGAGTGTAGTCGGCTCTATTTATTCTCAGATTCAAAACATGCTGATTAGCATCAACGATCATGTCAGCTGCTCCAATACAGTGTGAGGTGAGACGGTGAACTGATGTTGAACTGGGCAGTCAGCTGTTGCTGCTCCAATACAGTATGAGGTGAGACGGTGAACTGACGTTGAACCTGGCAGTCAGCTGCTCCAATACAGTATGAGGTGAGACGGTGAACTGACGTTGAACCTGGCAGTCAGCTGCTCCAATACAGTATGAGGTGAGACGGTGAACTGACGTTGAATCTGTCAGTCAGTCATTCATTTTGTACTATGAGTCTGGTCTAACATTGTTGGTATTGAAAAAGCCTTACTGCACATTGTGGTGGAAATTCTAACCAATTAGGAGAGATTTTGTCATTTCTTCAAACAATCAACTTTTATTTGATAAGAAGGTCAATAATGTAGCTGGTCAGCCCTACACTCTGAGGTGGAAGGCCTAGAGCTCAATGACACAAGGAGTTCTGAAGCCTTATATAGTCAAACTATCTTGTGCATATAGAAAACACGTGATCTTGGTATGTGTCCGTGTGTGGAGAACGAGACACAGACTAACTGTGAATTGGTCGTCTCGTTCTGTAGCAACAGCTAGTTATTCTAGTTTACCAGTGATGTGTCAAAACAACAGGAAATCACTCTCCACACAGTTCCTCTGAAGTAGATCAACGGTTCCCCGAATTGGGGTAAGCAAGCGCCTTTGGCCTGTCTGCCGAATGGGTGTGTCTAGAGCGAGTCTAGAGATAAATCAAACCCAGCCTGAACTGTGATGGAGTAGAGTTGTAGTTTCTCTAGAGATAAATCAGACACAGCCTGAACTGTGTGATTGAGTAGGGAGTTGTAGTTTCTCTAGAGATAAATCAGATCCAGACTGAACTGTGTGATGGAGTAGGGAGTTGTAGTTTCCAACAGGTCAATATTCTTCTTAGTTTAGCGTTAAAAAAAACATAATTAACTACAATGACCATAATCCATTGCGTGCCGACTTGTCTTGTCTGTTTATTTTACACCTGCTATGTGAAAAGAGACAGAAGAATGCATGATGGTCAATGCTATTTGAGATCCTTGGGACATCTCTACCCTAAACCCTAACCTTAACCCCTACCTTAACCATTTTAAATGTCAATTTCAACCGACTAGAGACGTCCCAAGGATATATCTACCTGAAATTACATGATCTAAGTGATTGATAGTTGGTATTCAGCAGTCATGAGCCTTATTTACTTTAATGAACTACTAAAACAGTGATTTTGTCAGACAGCAGCTCAACATTTTATTGGCTGACTGATCCATTCATCCTTCCATCCCTCCTCAGCCTTCCTCTCCTCTGAATACCCAGTGAGGGTGGAGCTCAGTCAGAGAACTGTTGAGGCACTGGTTAGGAAGAACACTTCTACAGTCAGAGAGGTGAGAGGTCACATGTGGTTTAGATGGTAAATATTTATATCCCATTAGTGGTTCATTATGTAAGATATGTTCCATCATCTATGTTTATTTACATTAGTGCAAATTGTCCACTGATATTGGTGTAATTTCTCACCCCTTTTGGCTGTATGAAAGTTACTTTCCCCTCAGGCACACACATTTGTTCTTTGATATTATGAAGGTCATTTGTGTCAAATGTACTTTTCCTCACTCATTCACCCATCTCTTTATATTGAATATTTATATTCAGTGGCCTGACTGCATCCAGACTGTCAAAGGCCCATCCTGGTAAATCTGAACCTAATGCAGCTTGGAGTGATCAGATGACACAAGTCACATTTAGGTGCCAGGTGTAACTGAGGCCATAGATGCTCCATGTCCATTACTTTGAGTGTTTTATATAATATGACTAAATGTGTTTCTGTGTTGCAGGGGCAGTCAAGAAATGGAACAGCAAGGCCACAGAACATGACATAAGCAGAGCTGTGGGAGACCACCTCAAGCCCCTGGTAGAGCCGGGGTTGGTGTTTACCACTGGTAGAGCCGGGGGCTGTGTTTACCACGCCTTCAGCAGGCTGGGAAAGTGGGATTGATCTGTTTGATCCATTTGTTTGTTTCAGGAGTTGAATCCTTTGACATGTTGATTTCAAAATGTTTCATTAACAAATGCACTGGGTTGGTTGAAAGGTGATACTAAACATACATAACAAGCACTATTTTGACAAAGTGGAAGATACTGTTTTTTCATACTAAGATGGAACAAAATATTGGGTTGCTTTTGCACATATTGGTTTGAGGAGTCAGTAAATGTGTTCATTTGTTTTACAATATGTTCAAATCAAAGCTATCTTTATTTATACAGCACATTTCAGACATGGATGCAACACAATGTCTTCACAGGAAAAAGCTAATCAAAATAAAATATTTAATACGAAACAAACATAAGGATAAAAAAAGCATGAGAAACAACTGAAAGACTAATGAACATTCTAAGGAAAAGACAATGATTAAAATATTAAGAATTGGATACAACATCCAACCCAAAATAGAAGCTTGTTTTACTCCATTGTTTGTCGTTACGTTCCCCAACAGGAAAACCAAATGTCCCTTACACAGAAGAGGGAACAAAGAGTTATTGACAACAACCAAAACTAAACAGGTGGGGTTTTGAAAGGCACTATGGGGTGTCCACTGGATGTTGACTTGTAACAACAACTGGGACCTAAAAGACACCCACCATGAGACCCACTACATCTGCCCAAGAAGAGCCAAACAAAAGAAAAACCCACACCAAACCTAAAAGACAGGAAGCAAACCAAAAACGTGGAGCAACTAAAGATGTTGACTCTCCACATCTATCAAGACAACTGAAGCACTGGGCCAGACACTCTTAAATAGAACCTGGACCAGCTCAGGTGAAACACCTTTCCACTAACGAGGTGGACAAGCCAGCACAGGTGTAACACATACTGACTAACGAGGTGACACCAATCAGTGCACCGAAGACACATTTCAGTTGTACAACAGACTATGTATCCCCCATTCCTACGTGCTAACGTCCAACCTCAAAACATAAATGGAAAAAGAGAACAATTTAAGAGAACAAATATATCCTATATTTCTGTTGGACAAGTTTGCTTACCACCAACAGAAAACAACTTCCATTTCACAAATCAACTACAATGCTTCATCAATATAAACATGGTGTCTACTGGCTGTAAACAATTAAAAACAAGAAAAATATATACTTTTTTCCCCACTAGCTTCTAGAACTCTCGTCTTCCTAAAACTCACTAGCTTCTAGAACTCTTGTCCCCTTGGAACATAAAATACAAATCTTTTTGACTGCCCACCCTTGATACAATCAGCAACCAAGTTGTCCTTATCACTTGTCTGATTTCAAGAGGAAACTTCTGCAATATCTGTAGTAACTTTCCACCTAACTGCGGAGCTTCTCTCTCTTTTCAGGGTTCACTCGATAGACATGTTGTTGGATCGGGGCCCAGTCCCCAATGTCATGCTCTTGTACATTTGGGTTGGCACATCTAAGAATGAACCTGATACATGAACCTGATATTCTAAAGTCAGGGCAACAATGTTAATATAATTGTACCCCAAAATGTCAGTTGGCTGCATAAATCACAATAAATCACTGAAATCAATTAGGGGGGAAATCCGGTTGTATGTGCTGTTGAAACTAACACAACTTTAAAAAAACATATGGAAATGGGAGATATATTCTACCTCACTGATTAGAGGACAACTTGCAGAAGACAGTCAGCTACATCTGGGAGTGATATGCATTTAAATTTACATTCTACATTGTGACATTAATTCATTGATAACAACTCCTTCATGTATGTATTTTCCAATGTTTGATCAGAGATCTTTTATCAGAGTATCTCTTGTCACATTGATCACAGCTATGAGGTTTCTCTCCTGTGTGTACTCGTTGGTGAACTATCAGGCCGTTTGGCTGAGAAAAACTTTTCCCACATTGATTACAGCTATAAGGTTTCTCTCCCGTGTGTGTTCTCTGGTGTGTAGTCAGAGTGCTAGATGTAACAAAACACTTCCCACATTGATCACAGCTATGAGGTTTCTCTCCGGTGTGTGTTCTCTGGTGTACTATCAAGCTGCTTGACTGAGTAAAACTCCTCCCACATTGAGCGCATCTATAAGGATTCTCTCCCGTGTGTGCTCTCTGGTGTAATCTTAACTGTCCTGAATAAGCAAAACTCTGTCCACAGTCAGAGCAGCTATAAGATTTCTCTCCTGTATGTATTCTCTCATGTTTTTTAAGGTCTGTTGACTGAGTGAATCTTTTCCCACATTGAGCACAGCTATAAGGTTTCTCTCCCGTGTGTGTTCTCTGGTGCGATTTTAACTGTCCTGAAAAAACAAAACTCTTTCCACAGTCAGAGCAGCTATAAGGTTTCTCTCCTGTATGTATTCTCTCATGTTTTTTAAGGTCTGTTGACTGAGTGCATCTCTTCCCACATTGAGCACAGCTATAAGGTTTTACTCCCATGTGTGTTCTCTGGTGTGATTTTAAATGTCCTGAAGAAACAAAACTCTTCCCACAGTCAGAGCAGCGATGAGTTTTCTTCCTTGTGGGTCTCTGCTGGTGTTTCTTGAGGTGTTTTGATCTGGAGAGACTTTTCTTTGCCTTGTCAGCATCATGAGGTTGTTGAGGCTCCCCAGAGGATCCTCGATAGTCACTTCTCTCTCCTGTGTGAACAAAGTCCGACAGATGGTTAAAGGCCTACAACAGCAGAAATCCACTATAAAAGGTGATGCCAACAGCGTAGCCATGATGTTGTAAACAATTGACGTCTGTAATGAATGTTACAATTGTCTTATGGCAGTCAAGTGAGCAACAATATTTTGTATTTTTTTCACATTAGTAGTAACATCGATGATTATAGACTAGAAAAAGGTTATTACAGTTGCTGAACCCCTAAGCAGTGTCCCAGGCAACTTTTGGTCACCAATATAGGCCCCTTTCTGTGTTTGCTAAAATTGCCACACAAGGGTGATACACAAACAATTTAGTTGCAGAAACTCCTCCATGCTAATGAGGAAACCACTAGTTATGGATGTAGTATACAGTGGCTTGCAAAAGTATTCAACCCCCTTGGCATTTTTCCAATTTTGTTGCCTTACACCCTGGAATTAAAATTACATTTTGGGGGGATATGTATCATTTGATTTACACAACATGCCTACCACTTTGAAGATGCAAAATGTTTTATTCTGAAAAACAATAAGACAAAAAAACATAACTATTCACCCCCCCAAAGTCAATACTTTGTAAAGCCACCTTTTGCAGCAATTACATCTGCAAGTCTCTTGGGGTATGTCTCTATAAGCTTGGCACATCTAGCCACTGGGATTTTTGCCCATTCCTCAAGGCAAAACTGCTCTAGCTCCTTCAAGTTAGATGGGATCAGCTGGTGTACAGCAATCTTTAAGTCATACCACAGATTCTCATTTAGATTGAGGTCTGGGCTTTGACTAGGCCATTCCAAGACATTTAAATGTTTCCCCTTAAACCACACAAGTGTTGCTTTAGCAGTATGCTTAGGGTCATTGTCCTGCTGGAAGGTGAACCCTTATCCCAGTCTCAAATCTCTGGAAGACTGAAACGGGTTTCCCTCAAGAATTTCCCTGTATTTAGCGCAACCCATCATTCATTAAATTCTGACCAGTTTCCCAGTACCTGCAGATGAAAAACATCCCCACAGCATGATGCTTCCACCACCATGCTTCACTGTGGGGATGGTGTTCTGGGGGTGATGAGAGGTGTTGGGTTTGCGCCAGACATAGCGTTTTCCTTTATGGCCAAAAAGCTCAATTTTAGTCTCATCTGACCAGAGTAGCTTCTTCCATATGTTTGGGTAGTCTCCCACGTGCCTTTTGGCGAACACCAAACGTGTTTGCTTATTATTTTCTTTGAGCAGGGGCTTTTTTTGGCAACTCGTCCGTAAAAACCAGCTCTGTGGAGTGTACGGCTTAAAGTGGTCCTATGGACAGATACTCCAATCTCCGCTATGGAGCTTTGCAGCTCCTTCAGGGTTATCTTTGGTCTCTTTGTTGCCTTTCTGATCAATGCCCTCCTTGCCTGGTCCGTTGGTTTTGGTGGGCGGCCCTCTCTTGGCAAGTTTGTTTTGGTGCCATATTCTTTCCATTTTTTTATAATGAATTGAATGGTGCTCCGTGGGAAGTTTCTGACATTTTTTTATAACCCAACCCTGATCTGTACTTCTCCACAACTTTGTCCCTGACCAGTTTGGAGAGCTCCTTGGTCTTCATGGTGATACTTGTTTGGTAGTGGCCCTTGCTTAGTGGTGTTGCAGATGCTGGGCCCTTTCAGAACAGGTGTATATATACTGAGATTATGTGACACTTAGATTGGACACAGGTGAACTTTATTTAACTAATTATGTGACTTCTGAAAATAATTGGTTGCACCAGATCTTATTTAGGGGCTTCATAGCAAAGGGGGTGAATACATACGCACGCACCACTTTTTCGTTTTTTAAATGAAATCCAAATAAAAATCAATTTAAATTACAGGTTGTAATGCAACAAAATAGGAAAAATGCCAAAGGAGTGAATACTTCCGCAAAGCATTGTATCTGGTTGTATAAACTCCTCCATGCTAATGAGAAAACCACTAGTTATGGATGTAGTATATCTGGTAATGAGGAAACCACTAGCTTTGGATGTAGTATATCTGCAAATGAGGAAACCACTAGTTATGGATGTAGTATATCTGGTAATGAGGAAACCACTAGTTATGGATGTAGTATATCTGGTAATGAGGAAACCACTAGTTATGGATGTAGTATATCTGGTAATGAGGAAACCACTAGTTATGGATGTAGTATATCTGGTAATGAGGAAACCACTAGTTATGGATGTAGTATATCTGGTAATGAGGAAACCACTAGTTATGGATGTAGTATATCTGGTAATGAGGAAACCACTAGTTATGGATGTAGTATATCTGCAAATGAGGAAACCACTAGTTATGGATATAGTATACCTGGTAATGAGGAAACCACTAGTTATGAATGTAGTATATCTGCTGGAGCAAAAATGGAGAGCAAAGATTTTGGTTTTTCACAATGTATTCTGAATATTACAGTGCAAGATCCGGATGCTACTCAAGGAAACTCACATTAAACTCTGTGTCTATTCACTAATTCACCACCGTGGGGGAAACCTCAGGGGATTTCTCATAGGCTGACAGCAAAAATAGTCTTCATTTCCAGGTTGCTTATGAGTATATTTCACACTACTTTGGATTATAATTGTTAGGCTCCTTTGAATGTCCTGCTTTATATAATATGTGTTGTCGCAAATCAACTGCTTTATACTTTAAAAAAAACACTTCCACCAGTAAAATGCTCTTTGGATAGCTTTGCTACAAGTCTGTCAATGAGCGTTTGTAAACTAAGTGTACGCAAATTGGCCAATAACTTCACCTAACAACAATATACTTACTGTAGGACCCATAACTTCACCTAGCAATAACATACATCAACTATAGGACCCATAACTTCACTGAACAACATAGACCTACTGTAGGACCCATAACTTAACCAAACAACAACATAGACCTACTGTAGGACCCATAACTTCACCAAACAACAACATAGACCTACTGTAGGACCCATCACTTCACCTAACAATAACATATACTTACTGTAGGACCCATAACTTCACCAAACAATAACATAGACCTACTGTAGGACCCATAACTTCACCAAACAACAACATAGACCTACTGTAGGACCCATAACTTCACCTAACAACAACATAGACCTACTGTAGGACCCATAACTTCACCTAATAACAACATAGACCTACTGTAGGACCCATAACTTCACCTAACAACAACATAGACCTACTGTAGGACCCATAACCTCACCTTTCAACAACATAGACCTCAGACTATAAATCAGTTAATATTTCAGGTGAAATATGGAAACTAAAATGTTTTGTCATGACATTTCAATACTTGATCACCAGATAATTTTGTGAATAATCCCACTAGGCTACTCTGTAATGTGTTGTCATTCTAAATATCATGAATTAAGGAAAATAGCTCTGTGTGTTGTGTAATAGCCTATCCATCAAGGAACAGTTCTCTACACATTATGAGATAAGTATCTTCTGTGTCCAAACAGACTAACGAGACCCTACTGTAAATCAAGCAGACAATAACACATTATAAACATCAATTTGTTAGGGATGTTGGATCCAACGTGGAGCACGGCATAACTGTCTTTACCAGAGTAATGAATGAAGAAGCACTTTGGTTGTTGTTGCATGTCGTGATGTTTGTCATTCAGAAAATGATTTCCTGGATCAGCTGAGGATAGTTGAACATGTGACTGTAACTGAACAGCTACAGTATTAAGAATGATGTGTAATTATTGAAGAACCGCGTTAATGACAGTATCCATTTGGGCATTGTCTATAAAGTTAAGGTGACTCTCGGTTAAAACCATTGGATTTAGAAAACTGAAATTATTTAGGATTTCTCAAAGTAATTTTTTCTTCACCTCAAACAGCAAGTAAACAAAGTCCTATTAGAATCAATTACGAATGACAATAGTTGCTCAAAGTATTTGAAAAATATTTCCAACTCTCGATAACCACTCGGCATTGAAAAGGAAATGCTCTGATCCAGTGGAAATGTCATAAAATCCCTGATTACTTTTTATTCTTTGCACAAATAGCCGACAGCTATACAAAACTCACTGGTGCGGGAAACTTGAGGGCCCAGAATATTTTATACAGTGTTGCAAGCTTGCTATTGCTAGTTTTGGAGACCCAGTTGATACAATGTTTCAAGTTGGTTGTAGACAGGCCATGTGCATCCAATAATGTGATTTATAAAGGACATTTCTTTTTAACGGATATTTAACTGCAGGCTGAAATGTTTTTATTTGCTTTATTTATGTTTACAATACAAAATGACCTTTAGATTTGTATAATTTTAATTTAGATAGTTGATTTTATTAAACACATGGTGTGTGTCTATATATGGAAAAATACACGTTATAACATTTCAACCAATCGTTTGGAAGAATGAACAGACAACTCTTGGTTGACCAAGATATATTTTAGGTGCGGTCTAAGGCACTCAACTCAGAGCTTGTGGCGTCACTACAGACACCCTGGTTCGAATCACACAGTTCAGACCCCTTCCCCTTTTCCACATTTGTTTCGGTAGTCTTATTGTAATAATTATTACAATTAAAATAAATCCTCATTAATCTACACCAAATAGCCAAAAATGAAAACAGGTTTTTAGAAATGCTTGCTTATTTATTAAAAATTAAAAACAAATACCTTGTTTACGTAAGTATTCAGACCCTTTGCTATGAGACTTCCGGTGAATCCTGTTTCCATTAATCATCCTTGAGATGTATCTACAACTTGAGTGGAGTACACCTGTGGTAAATTCAATTGATTGGACATTATTTGGAAGGCACACACCTGTCGATATAAGGTCCCACAGTTGACAGTGCATGTTAGAGCAAAAACCAAGCTATGAGGTCAAACTAATTGTCCATAGAGCCCAAGACAGGATTGTGTCGAGGCACAAATATGGGGAAGGGTACCAAAAAATGTCTGCAGCATTGAAGGTCCCCAGGAACACAATGGCCTAGAGCAACTAAGAGCTCCAAAGTTCCTCTGTGGAGATGGGAGAACCTTCCAGAAGGACAACCATCTCTGCAGCACTCCACCAATCAGACCTTGATGATAGAGTGGCCAGATGGAAACCACTCCTCAGTAAAAGGCACATGACAGCCTGCTCGGAGTTTGCCAAAAGGCACCTCAAGTACTCTCAGACCATGAGAAACAAGATTGGCCTGAATGCCAAGATTCACGTCTGGAGGAAACCTGGCACCATCCCTACGGTGGAGCATGGACGTGGTAGCATCATGCTGTGGGGGTGTTTTTCAGCAGCAGGGACTGAGAGACTAGTCAGGATCGAGGGAAATATTAACGGAGCAAGGTGCAGAGAGATCCTTGATGAAATACCTACTCCAGAGTGCACAGGACCTCAGACTGGGGGCGAAAGTTCACCATCCAACAGCACAACGACCTTAAGCACACAACCAAGACAACACAGGAGTGGCTTCGGGACAAGTCTCTGAATGCCCTTGCATGGCACAGCCAGAGCCCGGGCTTCAGCCCGATCTAACATCTCTGGAGAGACCTGAAAATAGCTGTGCAGTGATGTTCCCCATCCAACTTGACAGAGCTAGAGAGGATCTGCAGAGAAGAATGGGAGAAACTCCACAAATCCAAGCGTGCCAAATACATTAGCTAAATTCAAGTTTTAAAAAACTAATTTAAACTCCCTGTTCGAAGACTGATTTACATCTGTCAATCACACAGCATCATCTGATTTAGGAATTTGCAGTGAGCCAGGCGTTTGTGAGAGACAATTGTCATCTAAGGCAGCATTGGTTTGGTCGTTTTCGTGCGAGATTTGTACTTGTGCTGATTAATTGACTTTCGCTGTGTAAAGAAGGCAGAGATTAAACACATAAAAACCCTTACCACAACGTGATTTGAACACGCAACCTTCTGATGTGGAGTCAGCCGTGCAAACGATGCGCCACGAGGTCTTGGACAAATTGCATCTTTGGATGACATCTTGGGATGTCTAGTTCAGATTTCGTTGACTGTATCATTTGAAACGGAGGCCTGGTTCTCTGGGGAAATGTACCATCTGACAATACCCCCTCGTCAGTCCGTGCCTCTGCCCGGCAGGTTAGGTGTATGAAAATGTGTAAAGGTAGAGCCCGGATAGCTCAGTTGGAAGAGCATCAGACTTTTAATCTGTGGGTCCAGGGTTCAAGTCCCTGTTCGGGTTTTGCTTTTCTGTTCACCTTCCTTCTTTAGGTAGTCTTTCTATACTTTAATTTTCTATAACTTTAAATGACATGGTCACCTGTAGACTATACACTCCCAGAGCCAAAACAGTTTAGTTTGAAAACTTCAGGATTTTTAATCTGAACCTCCAGGTTTAACCTTTCTGGCGCAGGCGTTCCGCTATCAACCCACCTTGACAAAATTGTCAGAGAATCCTGTCACCCAAGTTATAGACTTTTCTCTGCTACTGCACGCCACTCATTAATGTATAAGTCCCAAAATGGATGTAACAACTGCTGATTGCCCCTTTAAGACTACATATTGGGCTAATCTAATAGGAGATATTGAGGACTACAGTATGTCAGGCATTGTCATTGGATGCATTTCATCAATTGTTAACGTTTTGTTGATGGTCCACTCTTGATGTTCTACACGTGTACAGTGTAGCTTCAGCCATTCCTACAGAACAACATTAAAGTGTAGAACCCCTTTACTGCATATTGGTTCAACGACTGCAGAGACGGTACTTACTGGTGTTAAACAGATCTTCAACCTCCTCTTCTTCCTTCAATGTGACAGTCATCTTCCCCTCCTCTTTCACTACAAAAACTGCATCCTCCTCTTTCTCTGCCTCCTCTTCTTTTACTGTAACATCCTCCTCCTCTTTCACTCTGAACGCGTCTTCCTCTTCTTTCACTGAAACGTCTTTCTCTTCTTCTTTCACTGTAACAGACTCACCCTCTACTTGTTTTTGTATTGTAACATCCTCCTCTTCCTCCTCCTCTTTGACGAGAGCTTCTTCCTCCGTCCAGTAGACCTCCTCTTCTTTATCAGGAGGAGAGTAGCTTAGTGAACTCATGGTCGGGGATGTTAGCTAGCTATCATTAGCGACTAGCCTAGTTCTAAGCTAACTTAGCAAACCAGCTAGCTGACAAACAACGTAAATATATAATGAAATGGGCCAAAAAGTACATACGACAGAAGTGGGTTTAATACACAGCGACTAATATACACCAAAACAGTGTAAAGAGTGTGAATGTTGTAGCTATGTTTGCTAGAAAGCTACCGAGGTGTCTGACTAGCTGTTGTTGTTGAAGGAGCGTCCCGTCCATTAGATTATACGTCACACTGGCAGCGTCGCCTGAACCTAAAAGACGCACATCGCCATCTACTGACTGGAGTGGGCAACGCAGTAGAGGAACCAAACTTAAATTTTTCATTTATTTCATAAAAGTTTAATATTATATTACGTCGTTCAAAGAGAAGCATGGGCTGATTGATTCGTGTTTAATGAGTGAGAATTTAAAACAAACTTTACACCCACTACACATTTGCATTGAACCATAATTCTGACATGGATCATTTTGACCCCAGAGGCATATCTTTTATCATAGCCAAAATGTGGTTTATTCATATCTTCCAATTTTTCATGACTTTGTCAATCAACTTGTTCTTAATAAATCTAAATAAGGTTTAGTGTTTCCAATGGTAGAAACCTCTGCCAGTGGTAGAAAAGTCTACCAGGAGTATACAGTGCATTCGTAATGTATTCAGACCCCTTCACTTTTTCCACATTTTGTTACATTACAGCCTTATTCTAAAATGGAAGATTTTTTCACTCATCAATCTACACACAATACCCCATAATGACATCACAATACCCCATAATGACATCACAATACCCCATAATGACATCACAATACCACATCATGACAAACCAAAAACAGTTGTTTTTTTACATTTATGCACGTATTCAGACCCTTTGCTATGAGACTCGAAATTGAGCTCAGATGCACCCAGATTCCATTGATCATCCTTGAGATGTTTCTACAACTTGATTGGAGTCCACCTGTTTTAAATTCAATTGATTGGACATGATTTGGAAAGGCACACACCTGTCGAAATATGGTCCCACAGGTAATCAAGCCACGAGGTCAAAGGAATTGTCCGTAGAGCTCCAAGACAGGATTGTGTCGAGGCACAGATCTGGGGAAGGGTACAAAAACATTTCTGCAGCATTGAAGGTCCCCAGGAACACAGTGACCTCCATCATACTTAATGGAAGAAGTTTGTTATAATTATTATGTGTAGTCTGAATCCGTGGAGCTGCAGGGATTTGTAGTCTTAGTGGCCTCCATCATACCTAATGGAAGAAGTTTATTATTATTATTATTTGTAGTCTTGCATGTCGTCTACTTTGATGCTAATTAGCATTATTGAAATCCGTGAATAAAGGATCCCCATTAGTTCCTGCCAAGGCAGCAGCTACTCTTCCTGGGGTCCAGCAAAATAAAGGCAGTTATACAATATTAAAAACATTACAATACATTCACAACACACGGTGTGCCCTCAGTCACCTTGTCCTAGAGAGATTTACATGGTTGTCAAAACGTCACACCAGGGTAAGCCTAAACAAAACACAGCACTATGGGAAAAATGAATGGTGGAAAAACAATTGGAGCCATTTCCCTGTTTGACCTCTAGTTGTTATGGATATTATGACTCAACAGCGCCCAACAGTGGACGTGTCAAAATGGCATTGTAGATTTTAGCGGTATATAGTATGTATTTTGGATGCTTTCAGTGTATTTTCAACGCTTTCAGACAATGGATTAATCGCAATTAAAAAATAGTGCACTAACATTACACAAAGTTATCTCAAGTCTGACAGCCCAAACAAAAACACACATTCTCAGTCAAAAACACAAGTCAGAACACAGTCTCTCTATTCTCTCATGTGTTTTCAGGTCCTCTGACTGGGAAAATGTCTTTCCATAATAAGAGCAGTGGTATGTCATCTCCTCCTGTGTATTTGTATGTATTCTTTCATGCTCTTTCAGGTACCTTAACCGGGTAAATCTCTTTCCACACTGGGAGCAGCGGTTCATCTTCTTACCTGTGTGTGTCCTCTCATGCTGGTTCAGGTTTCCTAACTGGGCAAAATGCTTTCCACAATGGGAACATTGGTAAGGCTTTTCTCCTGTGTGTATTCTCTCATGCTCCTTCAGGCTCCCTAACTGGGTACAACTCTTTCCACAATGGGAACATTGGAATGGCTTTTCTCCTGTGTGTGTCCTCTCATGCCTTTCCACGCTCCCTAACCACCTAAAACTCTTTCCACACTGGGAGCAGTGATGTCGTCCTGCTGGTTTGAACGTCTCAGGGTCTGGTTCCCCTGAAGGACTCTTCCTGCTGTCAGAAGGAGAGTCTGGTCTCTCTCCTGTCAAAGACAAACATATTTTTTAATTAAACAGAGACATGAATGAAACCTCACATGATAAACTTCCTATGACGTTTTATCTAGACTAGATCCCTCAATCACCTGACCACCACAAGGAGGCGATAGAGCACGATGGGACAAGGACGTCTCGGCCAGCCAAACCCTCCCCTAACATGGACGACACTGGGCCAATTGGGATACAGCCTGGATTAGAACCAGGGATTGTAGGGACTCCTCTTGCACTGAGATGCAGTGCCTTAGAATGCTGCCCCACTTGGGAGGCCCTGCTTAAATATTTATATTCCGCAGTGTGACATCGTTCTGATATTTCTTAATCTTTTTCTTGTTATTTTGGGGATTTGTGTGTGTATTGATTTGTATTGGTAGGTACTACTGCACTGTTGGAGCTATAAGCATCAGCATTTCGCTGCAACTCTGATAACATCTGTAAAATATGTGTAAGCAACCAAAAACATTTGATGACAAGTCTGATTTATTTGGGATTTTTTTAGGCTGTAGAGACCACTATAATAATAGATTTTGTGTACTACAGTATTTAACAGATGCGCCCGCTGACGCAGTGGAGGGAAAAGTTGTGTTTTTCCAAACAAATCGTTTTAAATGTTTTATTATTAAATAATACATTACATTGAGACTAACAGATAGATGCACGTGTTGATTAGTGCCGATTTTAAACAGTGAGAATCAAACTTTACATCAACTTGACATTGCATTTTTAAGGAAGTTTCTGATTAATTCAGTCAAACTAACAGAAAATAATAAATAAGCAGCGACGTCACAATACATCATGTAGATGTATATAATGAACAGACTAGGTCTATACTGCTCATACATGGTGTAACAATACATCATGTAGATGTATATAATGAACAGACTAGGTCTATACTGCTCCTACATGGTGCAACAATACATAATGTAGATGTATATAATGAACAGACTAGGTCTATACTGTTCCTACATGGTGTAACAATACATCATGTAGATTTATATAATGAACAGACTAGGTCTATACTGCTCCTACATGGTGTAACAATAGATCATGTAGATGTATATAATGAACAGACTAGGTCTATACTGCTCCTACGAGGTGTAACAATACATCATGTAGATGTATATAATGAACAGACTAGGTCTATACTGCTCCTACATGGTGTAACAATACATCATGTGCGGCTTTAAGGCAATGCTGTTAGTGTGAAGTCTAATCTAGTGGACGGAACGCTTCTTTCAACAGCAGCAACAGTTTATTAGACACCTCGGTTGCTTGCTAGACAAATTAGCCGACCCAATAAAGCTCTTTAGATGCTTTCGTGTATATCAGCCACCGTGTTTTAAACCCACTTCTGTCGTCTAGTTAGTTATCCGATTTAATTTCATATTTACGGGGTTGTAGTTATTAGTCAACTAGCGGGCTGGCTAAGTTAGCATTAGCCTAGCTAGCTAACATCACAGACCATGAGCTCACTAAGCTACTCTCCTCCTGCTAAAGAAGAGGAGATCTGCTGGACAGAGGAAGAGGGTCTGTGGGTGAACATTGTCGTGAAAGAGGAAGAGGAGGCTGTCACAATACAAAAACAAGTAGAGGGTGAGGCTGTTACAGTGAAAGAAGAGGAAGACGCGTTCAGAGTGAAAGAGGATGAGGATGTTACAGTAAAAGGAGAGGAGGATGCAGTTTATGGAGTGAAAGAGGAGGAGGGGGAGATGACTGTTACATCGAAAAAGGAGGAGGAAGAAGAGGAGGAAACTGGATATCTGGGCCCGGTTTCCCAAACGCATCTTAAGGCATCCAATTGTTCTAACTGTGAACTTAGCCATAAGATGGTTTTGATTAAAGACTTAGTGACTGAGTTGTAGCCACGGTTTGGTTACCTATAAGTACAAACAGTTATGTTTTTGTTTTATATTTACAAAATTAAAATGACATTTTAAATGTTTTCTTTACTCAAGTATGACAGTTGGGTACTTTTTCCACCACTGTATTTTTATAACGATCCTTTGCGTCATGCAGCCATTCCTCTGGGTAACCCTGCTGTCTGAAACACTCATCCAGACATTCCTCTGGGTAACCCCGCTGTCTGAAACACTCATCCAAACATTCCTCTGGGTAACCCCGCTGTCTGAAACACTCATCCAAACATTCCTCTGGGTAACCCCGCTGTCTGAAACACTCATCCAGACATTCCTCTGGGTAACCCCGCTGTCTGAAACACTCATCCAGACATTCCTCTGGGTAACCCCGCTGTCTGAAACACTCATCCAAACATTCCTCTGGGTAACCCCGCTGTCTGAAACACTCATCCAGACATTCCTCTGGGTAACCCCGCTGTCTGAAACACTCATCCAGACATTCCTCTGGGTAACCCCGCTGTCTGAAACACTCATCCAGCCATTCCCCTGGGTAACCCCTCTGTCTGAAACACTCATCCAGCCATTCCTCTGAGTAACCCCGCTGTCTGAAACACTCATCCAGACATTCGGCTTGTTTGTCATAGTCACTCTGTGTACTACAAATCCTGTGTATGCGACTGTATTGGCTGATGGGGAGGTTCTTTTTTTGGGGTGCAGGGTGGAAGCTGTCTCCGCGTAACAGGGAATTCCTGTCCGTCTGCTTCCTGTATAGGTCTGTGCTAAAGCCACACCCCTCCCTCTTAATCAAAATGTCCAGATAACTTCTTTAATGCTCATCAAAGGTGAGGGTGAATTTCAGATGTTCACTGCTTGTATTGATGAAGGAGTGGAATCAATTAAGTTCCTCTGCT
This sequence comes from Oncorhynchus clarkii lewisi, assembly GCF_045791955.1. Classification (NCBI taxonomy): domain Eukaryota; kingdom Metazoa; phylum Chordata; class Actinopteri; order Salmoniformes; family Salmonidae; genus Oncorhynchus; species Oncorhynchus clarkii. The sequence goes on along the minus strand of NC_092159.1, from coordinate 28,671,037 downwards.
GTGCCCTGGAATAGATGGAACACGTCACCAATGAAGCCTTTTTCAGAGCATGATGAGGTGCTAGAATGGTTTGTTAGGGCTGTAAATCACATTCTTCTCTATCAACCCCACATACAGATTGGCATAATTAGATGCTATTTTTTAAACTACAATGACCATAATGCACTGCGTGTCTACTTGCCTTGTCTGTTTATTGTTTATTTTACACCTGCTATGTAACAGAAACAGAAGAATGCATGATGGTAAATGCTCTCTGGAATCCTTCGGACATCCCTACCTTAACCCCTAACCTTAACCATTTTAAATGTCAACCGGCTAGGGACGTCCCAAGGATGTATCTACCTGAAAATACATTATCTAAGTGATTGATAGTTGGTATTCAGCAGTCATAAAGCCTTATTTACTTTAATGAACTACTAAAATAGTGATTTTGTCAGGCAGCAGCTCTACACTTTATTGACTGACTGATCCATTCATCCTTCCATCCCTCCTCAGCCTTCCTCTCCTCTGAGGACCCAGTGAGGGTGGAGCTCAGTCAGAGAACTGTTGAGGGACTGGTTAGGAAGAACACTTCTACAGCCAGAGAGGTGAGAGGTCACATGGTTTAGATGGTAAATATTTATGTCCCCTTAGTGGTTCATCACGTAACCAAAAGGGAGTATGTTCCATCCATTTTTATTTATATTAGTGCAAGTTGTCCACTGATATTGGTGTAATTTCTCACCCCTTTTGGCTGTATGAAAGTTACTTTCCCCTCAGACACAAACATTTGTTCTTTGATATTATGAAGGTAATTTGTGTAGAATGTACATTTCACCACATCTCTTTACATTGCTGATGCATATTCAGTGGCCTGAATGCATCCAGACTATGTCAAAGGCCCATCCTGGTAGATCTGAACCTAATGCAGCTTGGAGAGATCAGATGACAGAAGTCACATTTCGGTGCCAGGTGTAACTGACGCCATACATGCTCCATATCCATCACTTTGAGTGTTTTATATAATATGACTAAATGTGTTGCAGAGGCCGGGGGTGGTGTTTACCACTCCATCACGCCTTCAACAGGCTTGAAAAGTGGGATTGATCTGTTTGATCCATTCATTTGTTTCTGTTTTCAGTAGTTGAATCCTTTGACATGGGATTGCTACTGATTTTCATACTAAAGAGGGACCAAGAGTATTTCGATTGGTCGGTCATTGGGTTCATATATAAATATCTACCTCAATAACTTTAAGCGTCAGCTGTCAGAGCAGCTTACCGATCATTGCACCTGTACACAGCCCATCTGTAAATAGCCACACCCAACTACCTCATCCCCGTATTGTTATTTATTTTTGCTCCTTTGCATCCCAGTATCTCTACTTGCACATTCATCTTCTGCACATCTTTCACTCCAGTGTTTAATTGCTAAATTGTAATTATTTCGCCACTATGGCCTATTTATTGCCTTACCTCCTTACTCCATTTGCACACACTGTATATAGATTTTCTGTTGTGTTATTGACTGTACTTTTGTTTATCCCATGTGTAACTCAGTGTTGTTTTTGTCGCACTGCTTTGCTTTTTCTTGGCCAGGTCGCAGTTGTAAATTAGAACTTTGTCTCAACTGGCCTACCTGGTTAAATAAAGGTGAAATAAAAAATAACATTTTGTTGTTGAAATCATATCAAGCTTTATTTATACAGCACATTTCAGACATGGATGCAACACAATGGCTTCACAGGAAAAAAACAAATAAAATAATGAAAATAAATAAATATTTAGTACACAACAAACAGAAGACTAATAACTGAAAGACTAATGGGCACCCTAAGGAAATTCCATTGATTAAAATATTAATAGGATGCAATATCCAACTCAAAAAACGAGCTTGTTTTTTGGAGGGGTTCTGAAAGACACTATGGGGGTGTCCACTGAATGTTGACTAGTAACAACTGGGACCTAAAATACACCCACCATGAGACCCACTAAATCTGCCCAAGAAGAGGCAAACAAAAGAAAAACCCACACAAAACTTAAAGATAGGAAGTGGAGCAACTAAATGTGTTGACTCTCCACATCTATCAAGACAACTGGAGCACTGGGCCAGACACTCTTAAATAGAACCTGGATCAGCTCGGGTGAAACACCTTCCCACTAACGAGATGGACAAGCCAGCACAGGTGTAACACATACTGACTAACGAGGTGACACCAATCAGTGCTTCCTACGTGCTAACAAGCTAGACGTGCACCGTAGACACATTTCAGTTGAATGCATTCAGTTGTACAACTGACTAGGTATCCCCTTTCCAACGCGCTAAGGTCTAACCTGAAAATATAAATGGAAAAACCAAAGCCTGTAACACCTTCCCCTTTAAGACAACAAATATATCCTATATTTTTGTTGGACATGTTTGCTCACCACCAACAAAAAACAACTTGCTGTCAACAATTAAAAACAAGAAAAAAACAGTATTTCTAAATAATAACATACAATCGTATATTTTTTTCCCCCATTTTCTTTCAATAGAGTCCTAAAATTCACGAGCTTCTAGAACCCACAAGCTTCTAGAACACTTGTCTTCCTAAAACTCACTAGTTTCTAGAACTCTCGTCCCCTTGGAAGAGCCCAAACAAAACTCAAATCAAATTGTAGTCACATGCGCCGAATACAACAGGTGTAAACCTAACAGTGAAATGCTGGAATACAACAGGTGAAACGCTTACTTTACGAGCCCCCTAACCAACAGTGCAGAAAATAATAAGAGATAAAACTAATCTCCAACACGGAAAAAACATGTCAAAATAAATTGGTATCCATGGTAACCCACTGGCTAAATGCAAAACACAAATATTTTTGACTGCCCACCCTTGAGACAATCAGCAACCAAGTTGTCCTTACCAAAGACATGTCTGATTTCAAGAGGAAACTCCTGCAATACCTGTAGTAACTTTCAACCTCACTGCGGAGCTTCTCTCTCTTTTCAGGGTTCACTCGATAGGCATGTTGTTGGATCAGGGCCCAGTCCCCAATGTCATGCTCTAGTACATTTGGTTTGGCACATCTGAGAATGAACCCTGATAGTCTAAAAGCAGGATAACAATGCCAATATAATTGTTCCCAAAAATTGTCAGTTGTTTGCATAAATAATTATTACTAAATGAATTGTAAATATGAAATATCAAAACCAAAAGTACACCCCTTTGTTAATATGTGTGGGCAATAATTAACTTAATGGTGAGGCATGGAATAATAAAACATGTATCTTTTGTCAGGCTGAAGGTTTGAAATATGAGGTGATTTGAGACATGCTTCTTCAGTAGTGGAATAAAGACAATTAGCATTTGAATGTTGTAAAGAAATACTGGAGTGATGTAGGATTGTTAATAAAATTGATTATAGACCAATATATTATACTGCGTCCATGTGTTTATGCTGCAAGTATGTTGAAATTATGTTGTTTTCAAGTCATTGAAAAAACAACCCGAAAAGACATATTTTCAACAACAACCGAACATATATTGGACGTCGGGCATAGTCTTATTTTCAACATCTTTTCAAAAAATAGTTGTAACATGTCCAAATCAATAACCAATATGTAGAAACAGTTCGGGATATATTGAAAACCTAAACATGTTGAAGTGTTGCGTTTTGATTCAAGTGGGTTACCAACGTGGTAAGTGTAACACAATTTATTTTGTCCCTTTATGTAAAATCACATAAATAGTACTCTTTCAATTCAGAGCCTTGATTTTTCCGCTGAGGCTAATATCAACTGAACAGGGGGCAAACGTTTAGGGTTCATTCTACATTCTGACATTCATTCAAATACTGCTACTACAATGTTAAAACATTCTGCATTGTGACATTATTTCATTGATATCATGAAACAACTCCTTCATGTATGTATTTTCCGATGTTTAATCAGAGACCTTTTATCAGAGTATCTCTTCCCACATTGATCACAGCTATGAGATTTATCTCCTGTGTGTGTTCTCAGGTGAATAGTTAGATTGCAAGATGTAGAAAAACTCTTCCCACATTGATCACAGCTAAAAGGTTTCTCTCCTGTGTGTCCCCGCTGGTGTACTATCAGGCTGCTTGGGTGAGAAAAACTCTTCCCACATTGATTACAGCCAAAAGGTTTCTCTCCAGAATGTATTCTCTGGTGTGATTTCAGGGTTTGTAGCAGAATAAATCTCTTCCCACATTGATCACAGGCGTAAGGTTTCTCTCCTGTGTGTGTTCTCTGGTGTATAGTTAGATAGCTAGATGTCGTAAAACTCTTCCCACATTGATCACAGCTATATGGTTTCTCCCCTGTGTGTGTTCTCTGGTGTATAGTTAAATTGCTAGATGTAGTAAAACTCTTCCCACATTTATCACAGATATAAGGTTTCTCTCCAGTGTGTGTTCTCTGGTGTATAGTTAGATTGATAGATGTAGTAAAACCCTTCCCACATTGATCACAGCCAAAAGGTTTCTCTCCAGAATGTATTCTCTGGTGTGATTTCAGGGTTTGTAGCAGAATAAATCTCTTCCCACATTGATCACAGATGTAAACTTTCTCTCCTGTGTGTGTTTTCTGGTGTATAGTTAGATAGCTAGATGTAGTAAAACTCTTCCCACATTGATCACAGCTATATGGTTTCTCCCCTGTGTGTGTTCTCTGGTGTATAGTTAGATTGATAGATGTAGTAAAACTCTTCCCACATTGATCACAGCCATACGATTTCTTTCCTGTGTGAATTCTTTGATGTATTTTAAGGTTTGATGAAGAGTTGAATCTTTTCCCACAGTCAGAGCAGCAGTGAGTTCTCTTCCCTGTGGGTTTATGCTGGTGTTTTTTGAGGAGTTCTGATCTGGAGAGACTCTTCTCTGCCTCGTCAGCATCATGATGTTGTTGAGGCTCCCCAGAGGATCCACGATTGTCCCGTCTCTCTCCTGTGTGCACGACAAAGTCAGATAGATGGTTAAAGGCCCACAACAGCAGAAATCAATTGTTTATTTGAGGTAAAAGGTGTTTTCCAGAGCGTACCCATGAAGTTGTACAACAATTGACGTCTGTTCAATTTGAAAATTAAGACAGTCAAGATAGCAACAATAGTCAGATTTAGTCTTGTTTTCACATTAGTAGTAACGTCGACGAGTGTAGGCTAGAAATAAGTTATTCAAGATGTTGAAATCCTAAACAGTGTGCCAGACGACTTTTGGTCTCCAATATAGGCCCCTTTCTGTGTTTGCTAAAATTGTGGCACCAAGGCAATGCGCACACAATTTGGTTGCAGAAACTCCTCCCTGCTAATGAGGAAACCGCTAGCTTTGTATGTAGTATATCTGCCTGGAGCAAAAATGTTGAGCGAATATTTTAGATTTTCACAATGTGTTCTGAATATTAGAGTGCTACTCAAGAAAACTCACATAAAGTTCTGTGTCTATTCACTAATTCACCACCATGGGGGAAACTCACAGGAGTTCTCATAGGCTGACAGCAAAAATAGCCTCCATTTACAAGTTGCTTATGAGTGCATTTCACACTACTTTTGGATTATAATTGTAAGGCTCGCTTGAAACACCTGCTTAATCTGTTTGTGTTATTGTCGCAAATCAACTGCTTTATACTTAAAAAATACTTCAACCACTAAACATCTCTTTGGCTAGCTTTGCCATCAGCCTGACAATGAGGCACATTAAGTGTTTAACAAATTGGCCCATAACTTTACCTAACAATAACATAGACCTACTGTAGGACCCATAACTTCACCTAACATAGACCTACTGTAGAACCCATAACTTCACCTAACAACAACATAGACCTACTGTAGGACCCATAACTTCACCTAACATAGACCTACTGTAGAACCCATAACTTCACCTAACAACAACATAGACCTACTGCAGGACCCATAACTTCACCTATCCATCAAGGAACAGTTTTCTACACATTATGAGCAAAGTATCTCTGTCTCCAAACAGACTAACGAGACCCTACTATAAATCAAGCAGACAATAACACATTATAAACATACATTTGTTAGGGATGTTGGATCCAATGTGGAGCACAGCATAACGGTCTTTACCTGGATCAGCTGATGATAGCTGAACATGTGACTAACTAAACAGCTACAGTATTAAAAATGATTTGTAATTATTGAACTGCATTAATGACAGTATCCATTTGGGTGTTGTCAATAAAGTTAAGGTGACTCTCGGTTAGAACCATTGGATTTTGCAAACTCTGAAATGATTTAGGATTTAGTAGGTAGAGTGCATTTCAGAGATCTGAATACAAAAAACTGTCCTAACAGGACAATAACCTAAACCACAAGGCCAAATCTACACTGGAGGAGCTTACCAAGATTGAATGTTCCTGAGTGGCCTAGTTACAGTTTGGACTTAAATTGTCTTGAAAGTCTATGGCAAGACTTGAAAATGGCTTTCTAGAAATGATCAACAACGAACTTGACAGAACAGGAAGAATTTTAAAAAGAATAATGAATATTCACATGAAGATCAGTCGCCTATTGGATGACATCACGAATTCCCATCAAGCCAACTCCTTGAATGTCTTACTATGACATCACTCACTCCTTCTAGTTTGCAGTTGACAAAAAAAAAACACTATTTGCTCAAAACATTTATTTGTTTCCCTTTAGTGTGTTTATACTTTACTGTATTTATATATCACTTTTCAACAGGAAAAGTTTAAACATCACTGGAGGAGGTCATGAACAATTCCCCACGGTACAGAAACATATTCAAGTGAAGAATGCCCTTTTAAAAATCACATATTACTAAATTCACACATTAGTTCAACAACTGCAGAGTTTCTGTCACTGTTTTATAAGATAGTACTCACTGTATTTACTGGTGTTAATCAGTTCTCCAGTCTTCTCTTCTTCGTCCTCCTCTAATGTGACAGTAATCTCCCCCTCTTCATCCTTCATTTCAAAAACATCTTCATCTTCTTTCACTTCATCCTCCACTCCAAAAACTGCATCTTCCTCCTCTTCTTTTACTGTAACATCCTCCTCCTCTTTCACTCTGAACGCGTCTTCCTCTTCTTTCACTGAAACGTCTTTCTCTTCTTCTTTCACGGTAACAGCCTCACCCTCTACTTGTTTTTGTATTGTAACATCCTCCTCCTCCTCTTTGACGAGAGCTTCTTTCTCCGTCCAGCAGACCTCCTCTTCTTTATCAGGAGGAGAGTCGCTTAGTGAACTCATGGTCGGGGATGTTAGCTAGTTAGCATTAGCGACTAGCCTAGTTCTAAGCTAACTTAGCAAACCAGCTAGCTGACAAACAACGTAAATACATAATGAAATGGGCCAAAAAGTACATACGACAGAAGTGTGTTTAACACACTTCGAGTAATATACACCAAAAACAGTGACTAGCTGTTGTTGTTGAAGGAGCGTCCCGTCCATTAGATTATACGTCACACTGGCAGCGTCGCCTGAACCTAAAAGACGCACATCGCCATCTACTGACTGGAGTGGGCAACGCAGTTGAGGAACCAAAAGTTAATTTTTCATTTATTTGAAAAAAGTGTAATATTATATTAAGTCGTTCAAAGAGAAGCACATGTTGATTGACTCGTTTTTAATGAGTTAGGATTTAAAACAAACTTTACACCCACTACACATTTGCATTGAACCATACTTCTGACATGGATCATTTTGACCCCAGAGGCATATCTTTTATCATAGCCAAACTGTGGTTTATTCAATTCAATTTAATTAATTATTAATTTCTTCCAATTTTTCATGACTTTGTTAATCAACTTGTTCTTAATAAATCTAAAACATGGATTAGTGTTTCTGTATCAAAATGGACATTTAACCAATTAAAATCCCTTGGAATCAACCTTTGATAAATAGGATGTTTATTTCAAATCAAAATGAAATCACATTTTATTACTAATTTTCCACCATAATTTGCAAATAACTTCATGAAAAATCCTACAAAGTGATATTCTGGATTTTATTTTCTCATTTTGTCTGTCATAGTTGAAGTGTACCTATGATGAAAATTACAGGCCTCTCTCATCTTTTTAAGTGGGAGAACTTGCACAATTGGTGGCTGACTAAATACTTTTTTGCCTCACTGTATAATAATGACAAAAAGGCTATGCTGCTACGGTGTGGGAAGTCCTCTATAATAATGACATAAAGGCTATGCTGCTACGGTGTGGGATGTCATCTATAATAATGACATAAAAATTATGCTGCTACGTGCAACGTTGTAGGATGTCGTCTATAATAATGACATAAAGGTTATGCTGCTACGTGCAAGGGTGAAGGATGTCATCTATAATAATGACATAAAGGCTATGCTGCTACATGCTACGGTGTAGGATGTCGCCTATAATAATTACATAAAGGCTATGCTGCAACGTGCTACGGTGTGGGATGTCATCTATAATAATGACATAACGGCTATGCTGCTTCGTGCTACGGTGTAGGATGTCATCTATAATAATGACATGAAGGCTATGCTGTTACGTGCTATGGTGTAGGATGTCATTTATAATAATGACATAAAGGCTATACTGCAACGGTTTGGGATGTCATCTATAATAATGACATAAAGGCTATGCTGAAACAGTGTGGGATGCTATCTATAATAATGACATAAAGGCTATGCTGCTACGGTGTGGGATGTCATCTATAATAATGACATAAAGGCTATGCTGCTTTGTGCTACGGTGTAGGATGTCATCTATTTTAATGACATAAAGGCATTGCTGCTACGTGCAATGGTGTAGGATGTCATCTATAATAATGACATAAAGGCTATGCTGCTACGTTTTAGCATGTCATCTATAATAATTACATAAAGGCTATGTATCTTAGGTGTGGGACGCTATCTATAATAATGATATAAAGGCTATGCTGCTACGGTGTGTGGGATGTCATCTACAATAATGACATAAAGGCTATGCTGCTACGTGCAACGTTGTAGGATGTCATCTATAATAATGACATAAAGGCTATGCTGCTACGGTGTGGGATGTCCTCTATAATAATGACAAAGGTTATGCTGCTACGTTGTGGGATGTCATCTATAATAATGACATAAAAATTATGCTGCTACGTGCAACGTTGTAGGATGTCATCTATAATAATGACAAAGGTTATGCTGCTACGTGCAAGGGTGAAGGATGTCATCTATAATAATGACATAAAGGCTATGCTGCTACATGCTACGGTGTAGGATGTCACCTATAATAATGACATAAAGGCTATGCTGCAACGTGCTACGGTGTGGGATGTCATCTATAATAATGACATAAAGGCTATGCTGCTATGTTGTGTGGGATGTCCTCTATAATAATGACATAAAGGCTATGCTGCTATGGTGTTTGGGATACCATCTATAATAATGACATAAAGGTTATACTGCTACGGTGTGGGATGTCATTTATAATAATGACATAAAAATTATGCTGCTACGTGCAACGGTGTAGGATGTCATCTATAATAATGACATAAAGGCTATGCTGCTACGTGCTACGGTGTAGGAAGTAATCTATAATAATGACATAAAGGCTATGCTGCTACGGTGAGGGATGTCCTCTATAATAATGACAAAGGTTATGCTGCTACATTGTGGGATGTCATCTATAATAATGACATAAAAATTATGCTGCTACGTGCAACGTTGTAGGATGTCATCTATAATAATGACATAAAGGTTATGCTGCTACGTGCAAGGGTGAAGGATGTCATCTATAATAATGACATAAAGGCTATGCTGCTACATGCTACGGTGTAGGATGTCGCCTATAATAATGACATAACGGCTATGCTGCAACGTGCTACGGTGTGGGATGTCATCTATAATAATGACATAAAGGCTATGCTGCTATGTTGTGTGGGATGTCCTCTATAATAATGACATAAAGGCTATGCTGCTTCGTGCTAAGGTGTAGGATGTCATCTATTTTACTGACAAAGGCTTTGCTGCTACGTGCAACGGTGTAGGATGTCATCTATAATAATGACATAAAGGCTATGCTGCTACGTGCTACAGTGTAGGATGTCATCTATAATAATGACATAAAGGCTATGCTGCTATGGTGTTTGGGATACCATCTATAATAATGACAAAGGCTATGCTGCTTCGTGCTACGGTGTAGGATGTCATCAATTTTAATGACATAACGGCTTTGCTGCTACTTGCAACGGTGTAGGATGTCATCTATAATAATGACATAAAGGCTATGCTGCTATGGTGTGTGGGACACCATCTATAATAATGACATAAAGGCTATGCTTCTACGTGCTACAGTGTGGGACATTATCTACAATAATGAAATAAAGACTATGAAGCTACGGTGTGAGATGTTATCTATAATAATGACATAAAGGCTCTTCTGCTACGTGCTACGGTGTGGGATGTCATCTATAATAATGACATAAAAGCTATGCTGCTACGGTGTGGGATGTCATCTATAATAATGACATAAAGGCTATGCTGCTATGTGCTAAGGTGTGGGATGTCATCTATAATAATGACATAAAGGCTATGCTGCTACGTGCTACGATGTAGGATGTCATCTATAATAATGACATAAAGGCTATGCTGCTACGGTTTGGGATGTCATCTATAATAATTACATAAAGGCTATGTATCTAAGGTGTGGGACGCTATCTATAATAATGATATAAAGGCTATGCTGCTAGGGTGTGGGACGTCATCTATAATAATGGCATAAAAGCTATGCTGCTACGTGTTAGGTTGTGGGATGTCATCTGTAATAGTGACATAAAGGCTATGCTGCTATGGTGTGTGGGATATCATCTATAATAATGACATAAAGGCTATGCTGCAACGTGCTACGGTGTGGGATGTCATCTATAATAATGACATAAATGCTATGCTGCAACATGCTACGGTGTGGGATGTCATCTATAATAATGACATAAAGGCTATGCTGCTAGGGTGTTTGGGATGTCATCTATAATAATGACATAAAGGCTATGCTGATACGTGCTACGGTGTAGGATGTCACCTATAATAATGACATAAATGCTATGCTGCAACATGCTACGGTGTGGGATGTCATCTATAATAATGACATAAAGGCTACGCTGCTATGGTGTGTGGGATGTTATCTATAATAATGACATAAAAGCTATGCTGCTACGGTGTGGGATGTCATCTATAATAACGACATATAAGCTATGCTGCTACGGTGTGGGATGTCATCTATAATAATGACATAAAGGCTATGCTGCTATGTGCTAAGATGTGGGATGTGATCTATAATAATGACATAAAGGTTATGCTGCTACGTGCAAGGGTGAAGGATGTCATCTATAATAATGACATAAAGGCTATGCTGCAACATGCTACGGTGTAGGATGTCGCCTATAATAATGACATAAAGGCTATGCTGCAACGTGCTACGGTGTGGGATGTCATATATAATAATGACATAAAGGCTATGCTGCTTCGTGCTAAGGTGTAGGATGTCATCTATTTTACTGACAAAGGCTTTGCTGCTACGTGCAACGTTGTAGGATGTCATATATAATAATGACATAAAGGCTATGCTGCTACGTGCTACGGTGTAGGATGTCATCTATAATAATGACATAAAGGCTATGCTGCTACGTGCAAGGGTGAAGGATGTCATCTATAATAATGACATAAAGGCTATGGTGCTACATGCTACGGTGTAGGATGTCATCTATAATAATGACATAAAGGCTATGCTGCTATGGTGTTTGGGATACCATCTATAATAATGACATAAAGGCTATGCTGCTTCGTGCTACGGTGTAGGAAGTCATCTATAATGACATAAAGGTTATACTGCTACGGTGTGGGATGTCATTTATAATAATGACATAAAAATTATGCTGCTACGTGCAACGGTGTAGGATGTCATCTATAATAATGACATAAAGGCTATGCTGCTACATGCTACGGTGTAGGATCTCATCTATAATAATGACATAAAGGCTATGCTACTATGGTGTTTGGGATACCATCTATAACAATGACATAAAGGCTATGCTGCTTCGTGCTACGGTGTAGGATGTCATCAATTTTAATGACATAACGGCTTTGCTGCTACGTGCAACGGTGTAGGATGTCACCTATAATAATGACATAAATGCTATGCTGCAACGTGCTACGGTGTGGGATGTCATCTATAATAATGACATAAAGGCTATGCTGCTAAGTGCTACGGTGTGGGATGTCGTCTATTATAATGACAAAAAGGCTATGCTGCAACGATGTGGGATGTCGTCTATAATAATGATATAAAGGCTATGCTGTTACGTGCTACGGTGTGGGATGTCATCTATAATAGTGACATAAAAGCTATGCTGCTATGTGCTAAGGTGTGGGATGTCATCTATAATAATGACATAAAGGATATGCTGCTACGTGCTACGTTGTAGGATGTCATCTATAATAATTACATAAAGGCTATGTATCTAAGGTGTGGGACGCTATCTATAATAATGATATAAAGGCTATGCTGCTAGGGTGTGGGACATCATCTATAATAATGACATAAAAGCTATGCTGCTACTTGTTACGGTGTGGGATGTCATCTGTAATAGTGACATAAAGGCTATGCTGCTACGGTGTGGGACGTCATCTATAATAAAGAAATAAAGGCTATGCTGCTATGGTGTAGGATGTCATCTATAATAATGACATAAAGGCTATGCTGCTACGGTGTAGGATGTCATCTATAATAATGACATAAAGGCTATGCTGCTACGGTTTGGGATGTCAGCTATAATAATGACATAAAGGCTATGCTCCTACGGTGTGTGGGATGTCATCTATAATAATGACATAAAGGCTATGCTGCTTCGTGCTACGGTGTAGGATGTCATCTATAATAATGACATAAAGGCTATGCTGCTACATGCTACGGTGTGGGATGTCATCTACAATTTTGACATAAAGGCTATGCTCCTACGGTGTGTGGGATGTCATCTATTTTAATGACATAAAGGCTTTGCTGCTACGTGCAACGGGGTAGGATGTCATCTATAATAATGACATAAAGGCTATGCTGCTATGGTGTGGGATGTCCTCTTAAATAATGACATCAAGGCTATGCTGCTATGGTGTGTGAGATACCATCTATAATAATGACATAAAGGCTATGCTGCTACGTGCTACGGTGTGGGACGTGATCTACAATAATGATATATAGGCTATGCTTCTATGGTGTGCGATGTCATCTGTAATAATGACATATAGGCTATGCTGCAACGTGCTACGTTGTGGGACATCATCTATAATAATGACATAAATGCTATGATGCTATGGTGTGTGGGATACCATCTATAATAATGACATAAAGGATATGCTGCTACGTGCTACAGTGTGGGACGTTATCTACAATAATGAAATAAAGGCTATGCTGCTACGGTGTGGGATGTTATCTATAATAATGACATAAAGGCTCTTCTGCTACGTGCTACGGTGTGGGATGTCATCTATAATAATGACATAAAGGCAATGCTCTTACGTGCTACGGTGTGGGATGTCATCTATAATAATGACATAAAGGCTATGCTGCTACATGCTACGGTGTGGGATGTCATCTACAATTTTGACATAAAGGCTATGCTGCTACGGTGTGGGATATCATCTATAAAAATGACAAAGGCTACACTGATATGTGCAACAGTGTGGGATGTCATCTATAAAAATGATATAAAGGCTACGTGCTACGGTGTGGGATGTCATCTATAATAATGACATAAAGGCTATGCTGCTAAGTGCTACGGTGAGGGATGTCATCTATAATAGTGACATAAAAGCTATGCTGCTACGGTGTGGGATGTCATCTAAAATAATGATATAAAGGCTACACTGATAAGTGCAACAGTGTGGGATGTCATCTATAAAAATGATATAAAGGCTACGTGCTACGGTGTGGGATGTCATCTATAATAATGACATAAAAGCTATGCTGCTACGGTGTGGGATGTCATCTATAATAATGACATAAAGGCTATGCTGCTATGTGCTAAGGTGTGGGATGTCATCTATAATAATGACATAAAGGATATGCTGCTACGTGCTACGTTGTAGGATGTCATCTATAATAATTACATAAAGGCTATGTATCTAAGGTGTGGGACGCTATCTATAATAATGATATAAAGGCTATGCTGCTAGGGTGTGGGACATCATCTATAATAAAGAAATAAAGGCTATGCTGCTATGGTGTGTGGGATACCATCTATAATAATGACATAAAGGCTATGCTGCTACGGTGTAGGATGTCATCTATAATAATGACATAAAGACTATGCTGCTACGGTTTGGGATGTCAGCTATAATAATGACATAAAGGCTATGCTCCTACGGTGTGTGGGATGTCATCTATAATAATGACATAAAGGCTATGCTGCTTCGTGCTACGGTGTAGGATGTCATCTATTTTAATGACATAAAGGCTTTGCTGCTACGTGCAACGGGGTAGGATGTCATCTATAATAATGACATAAAGGCTATGCTGCTATGGTGTGGGATGTCCTCTTAAATAATGACATCAAGGCTATGCTGCTATGGTGTGTGAGATACCATCTATAATAATGACATAAAGGCTATGCTGCTACGTGCTACGGTGTGGGACGTGATCTACAATAATGATATATAGGCTATGCTTCTATGGTGTGCGATGTCATCTGTAATAATGACATAAAGGCTATGCTGCAACGTGCTACGTTGTGGGACATCATCTATAATAATGACATAAATGCTATGCTGCTATGGTGTGTGGGATACCATCTATAATAATGACATAAAGGATATGCTGTTACGTGCTACGGTGTGGGACGTTATCTACAATAATGAAATAAAGGCTATGCTGCTACGGTGTGGGATGTTATCTATAATAATGACATAAAGGCTCTTCTGCTACGTGCTACGGTGTGGGATGTCATCTATAATAATGACATAAAGGCAATGCTCTTACGTGCTACGGTGTGGGATGTCATCTATAATAATGACATAAAGGCTATGCAGCTACGGTGTGGGATATCATCTATAATAATGACATAAAGGCTATGCTGTTACGTGCTACGGTGTGGGATGTCATCTATAATAATGACATAAAGGCTATGCTGCTACATGCTACGGTGTGGGATGTCATCTACAATTTTGACATAAAGGCTATGCTGCTACGGTGTGGGATATCATCTATAAAAATGACATAAAGGCTACACTGATATGTGCAACAGTGTGGGATGTCATCTATAAAAATGATATAAAGGCTACGTGCTACGGTGTGGGATGTCATCTATAATAATGACATAAAGGCTATGCTGCTAAGTGCTACGGTGTGGGATGTCGTCTATTATAATGACAAAAAGGATATGCTGCTACGATGTGGGATGTCGTCTATAATAATGATATAAAGGCTATGCTGTTACGTGCTACGGTGTGGGATGTCATCTATAATAGTGACATAAAAGCTATGCTGCTACGGTGTGGGATGTCATCTAAAATAATGATATAAAGGCTACACTGATATGTGCAACAGTGTGGGATGTCATCTATAAAAATGATATAAAGGCTACGTGCTACGGTGTGGGATGTCATCTATAATAATGACATAAAAGCTATGCTGCTACGGTGTGGGATGTCATCTATAATAATGACATAAAAGCTATGCTGCTACGGTGTGGGATGTCATCTATAATAATGACATAAAGGCTATGCTGCTATGTGCTAAGGTGTGGGATGTCATCTATAATAATGACATAAAGGATATGCTGCTACGTGCTACGGTGTAGGATGTCATCTATAATAATTACATAAAGGCTATGTATCTAAGGTGTAGGACGCAATCTATAATAATGATATAAAGGCTATGCTGCTAGGGTGTGGGACATCATCTATAATAATGACATAAAAGCTATGCTGCTACTTGTTACGGTGTGGGATGTCATCTGTAATAGTGACATAAAGGCTATGCTGCTACGGTGTGGGACGTCATCTATAATAAAGAAATAAAGGCTATGCTGCTATGGTGTGTGGGATACCATCTATAATAATGACATAAAGGCTATGCTGCTACGGTGTAGGATGTCATCTATAATAATGACATAAAGGCTATGCTGCTACGATTTGGGATGTCATCTATAATAATGACATAAAGGCTCTGCTGCTACGGTGTGTGGGATGTCATGTATAACAATGACATAAAAGTTATGCTGCTACGTGCAACGGTGTAGGATGTCATCTATAATAATGACATAAAGGCTATGCTGCTACGGTGTAGGATGTCACCTATAATAATGACATAAAGGCTATGCTGCTACGTGCTACGGTGTGGGAGGTGATCTACAATAATGATATATAGGCTATGCTTCTACGGTGTGCGATGTCATCTATAATAATGACATAAAGGCTATGCTGCAACGTGCTACGGTGTGGGACATCATCTATAATAATGACCTAAAGGCTATGCTGCTACGGTGTGGGACATCATCTACAATAATGACATATAGGCTAGGCTAATACGTCCAACAGTGTGGGATGTCATCTATAATGATGACCTAAAGGCTATGCTGCTACGGTGTGGGATGTCATCTATAATAATGACATAAAGGCTAAACTGCTATGTGCAACAGTGTGGGATGTCATCTATAAAAATGACATGAATGCTATGTGTTACGGTGTGGGATGTCACCTATAATAATGACATAAAGGCTATGCTGCTACCAGCTACGGTGTGGGACGTAATCTACAATAATGACATAAAGGCTATGCTGCTACGGTGTGGGATGTCCTCTATAATAATGACCTAAAGGCTATGCTGTTTTGGTGTTTGATGTCATCTATAAAAATGACATAAAGGCTATGGTGCTACGTGCTACGGTGTAGGATGTCATCTATAATAATGACATAAAGGCTATGCTGCTACGTACTACGGTGTAGGATGTCATCTATAATAATGACATAAAGGCTATGCTACTACGGTGTGGGATGTCATCTAAAATAATGATATAAAGATTATGCTGCTACGGTGTTTGATGTCATCTATAATGATGACCGAAAGGCTATGCTGCTACGTGCTACGGTGTGGTACGTGATCTACAATATTGAGATAAAGGCTATGCCGCTACGGTGTAGGATGTCATCTACAATAATGACATAAAGGCTATGCTGCTACGGTGTGGGATGTAATCTATAATAATGACACAAAGGCTATGCTGCTACGTGCTACGGTGTGGGACATGATCAACAATAATGACATGAAGGCTATGCTGCTATGGTGTGGGATGTCCTCTATAATAATGACATAAAGGCTATGCTGCTATGTGCTAAGGTGTGGGATGTCATCTATAATAATGACATAATGGCTATGCTGCTACCGTGTGGGATGTCATCTATAATAATGACCTAAAGGTTACGCTGCGATGTGCTACGGTGTAGGATATCATCTATAATAATAACATAAAGGCTACACTGCTATGTGCAACAGTGTGGGATGTCATCTATAAAAATGACATAAATGCTACGTGCTACGGTGTGGGATGTCATCTACAATAATGACATAAAAGCTATGCTGTGACGGTGTGGGATTTCATCTATAAAAATGACATAAAGGCTATGCTGCTACGTGCTACGGTGTAGGATGTAATCTATAATAATGACATAAAGGCTATGCTGCTACGGTGTGGGATGTCATCTATAATAATGACACAAAGGTTATGCTGCTACGTGCTACGGTGTGGGATGTCATCTATAATAATGACATAAAGGCTATGCTGCTACGGTGTGGGATGTCATCTATAATAATGACATAAAGGTTATGCTACTACGGTTTGGGATGTCCTCTATAATAATGACATAAAGGCAATGCTGCTACGGTGTGGGAGATCATCAAAAATAATGACATAATGAATATGCTGTAACGTGCTACAGTGTGGGATGTCATCTATAATAATGACCTAAAGGCTATGCTGCTACAGTGTGGGATGTCATCTATAATAATGACATAAAGGCTATGCTTCTACGGTGTGGGATGTCATCTATAATAATGACATAAATGCAATGCTAATATGTGCTACGGTGTGGGACGTCATCTATTATAATGACATAAAGGCTATGCTACTACGGTGTGGGATGTCATTTACAATAATGACATAAAGGCTATGCTGCTACGGTGTGGGATGTCATCTATAATAATGACACAAAGGTTATGCTGCTACGTGCTACGGTGAGGGATGTCATCTATAATAATGACATAAAGGCTATGCTGCTACGGTGTGGGATGTCATCTATAATAATGACATAAAGGTTATGCTACTACGGTTTGGGATGTCCTCTATAATAATGACATAAAGGCAATGCTGCTACGGTGTGGGAGATCATCAAAAATAATGACATAATGAATATGCTGTAACGTGCTACAGTGTGGGATGTCATCTATAATAATGACCTAAAGGCTATGCTGCTACAGTGTGGGATGTCATCTATAATAATGACATAAAGGCTATGCTTCTACGGTGTGGGATGTCATCTATAATAATGACATAAATGCAATGCTAATATGTGCTACGGTGTGGGACGTCATCTATTATAATGACATAAAGGCTATGCTACTACGGTGTGGGATGTCATTTACAATAATGACATAAAGGCTATGCTGCTACGGTGTGGGATGTCATCTATAATAATGACACAAAGGTTATGCTGCTACGTGCTACGGTGAGGGATGTCATCTATAATAATGACATAAAGGCTATGCTGCTACGGTGTGGGATGTCATCTATAATAATGACATAAAGGTTATGCTACTACGGTTTGGGATGTCCTCTATAATAATGACATAAAGGCAATGCTGCTACGGTGTGGGAGATCATCAAAAATAATGACATAATGAAT
Organism: Oncorhynchus clarkii lewisi; assembly: GCF_045791955.1. Lineage (NCBI taxonomy): Eukaryota > Metazoa > Chordata > Actinopteri > Salmoniformes > Salmonidae > Oncorhynchus > Oncorhynchus clarkii. The sequence goes on along the minus strand of NC_092159.1, from coordinate 28,652,165 downwards.
ATGCTGTAACGTGCTACAGTGTGGGATGTCATCTATAATAATGACCTAAAGGCTATGCTGCTACAGTGTGGGATGTCATCTATAATAATGACATAAAGGCTATGCTTCTACGGTGTGGGATGTCATCTATAATAATGACATAAATGCAATGCTAATATGTGCTACGGTGTGGGACGTAATCTATAATAATGACATAAAGGCTATGCTGCTACAGTGTGGGATATCATCTACAACAATGACATAAAGAACATGCTGTAACGTGCTACAGTGTGGGATGTTATCTATAATATTGAAATAAAGGCAATAAAATAATGTTTAAATGTATATGAATTAAATACCCACAACATTCATTCTGTGGGTACTAGATTAACTCAGTTCACAGACTGTCAGCCAGACAGTGAGTGTGCAATATCATCAGACTAAATTAGAGTAACAACCAAATAAAACAAAGAATGTTCAATGACCCAAAAAGACACTATACTTCATTCTGTGAATCACCACTTTATTTTCTATCATAAAGAACACCTGTGGAAATGGGCAGTGGGTTTAGACTGTGTTAGACTTAGATCTGTGTGCAAACAGACTAACAATTTTTTTTAAACAAGTAATTTTTTTCATTTTACTTCACCAATTTGGACTATTTTGTGTATGTCCATTAAATGAAATCCCCCAAAAAATCCATTTAAATTACAGGTTCTAATGCAACAAAATAGGAAAAATGCCAAGGGAGTAAATGCAATGCTTTGCTGGAAGTATCTGGTTGTATAAACTCCTCCATGATAATGAGGAAACCACTAGTTATGGATGTAGTATATCTGGTAATGAGGAAACCACTAGTTATGGATCTAGTGTATCTGGTAATGAGGAAATCACTAGTTACGGATGTAGCATATCTGGTAATGAGGAAACCACTATTTATGGATCTAGTATATCTGCTAATGGGGAAACCACTAGTTATGGATGTAGTATATCTGCTAATGAGGAAACCACTAGTTATGGATGTAGTATACAGTGGGGCAAAAAAATACTTAGCCAGCGACCAATTGTGCAAGTTCTCCCACTTAAAAAGATGAGGCCTGTAATTTTCATCATAGGTACACTTCAACTATGACAGACGAAATAAGAAAAAAAACAGAAAATCACATTGTAGGATTTTTAATGAATTTATTTGCAAATTATGGTGGAAAATAAGTATTTGGTCACCTACAAACAAGCAAGATTTCTGGCTCTCACAGACCTGTAACTTCTTTAAGAGGCTCCTCTGTCCTCCACTCATTACCTGTATTAATGGCACCTGTTTGAACTTATAACTTAGTATAAAAGACACACCTGTCCACAACCCCAAACAGTCACACTCCAAACTCCACCACGGCCAAGACCAAAGAGCTGTCAAAGGACACCAGAAACAAAATTGTAGACCTGCACCAGGCTGGGAAGACTGAATCTGCAATAGGTAAGCAGCTTGGTTTGAAGAAATCAACTGTGGGAGCAATTATTAGGAAATGGAAGACATACAAGACCACTGATAATCTCCCTCGATCTGGGGCTCCACGCAAGATCTCACCCCGTGGGGTCAAAATGATCACAAGAACGGTGAGCAAAAATCCCAGAACCACACGGGGGTCCTAGTGAATGACCTGCAGAGAGCTGGGACCAAAGTAACAAAGCCTACCATAAGTAACACACTACGCCGCCAGGGACTCAAATCCTGCAGTGCCAGACGTGTCCCCCTGCTTAAGCCAGTACATGTCCAGGCCCGTCTGAAGTTTGCTAGAGAGCATTTGGATGATCCAGAAGAAGATTGGGAGAATGTCATATGGTCAGATGAAACCAAAATATAACTTTTTGGTATAAACTCAACTCGTCGTGTTTGGAGGACAAAGAATGCTGAGTTGCATCCAAAGAACACCATACCTACTGTGAAGCATGGGGGTGGAAACATCATGCTTTGGGGCTGTTTTTCTACAAAATGACCAAGACGACTGATCCGTTTAAAGGAAAGAATGAAAATCTTTGGAGGGAGTTGAAAGTCTGTGTTGCCCAGCAACAGCCCCAAAACATCACTGCTCTAGAGGAGATCTGCATGGAGGAATGGGCCAAAATACCAGCAACAGTGTGTGAAAAACTTGTGAAGACTTACAGAAAATGTTTGACCTCTGTCATTGCCAACAAAGGGTATATAACAAAGTATTGAGATAAACTTTTGTTATTGACCAAATACTTATTTTCCACCATAATTTTCAAATAAATTCATTAAAAATCCTACAATGTGATTTTCTGGATTTTTTTTCTCATTTTGTCTTTTATAGTTTAAGTGTACCTATGATGAAAATTCCAGGCCTCTCTCATCTTTTTAAGTGGGAGAACTTGCACAATTGGTGGCTGACTAAATACTTTTTTGCCCCACTGTATCTGGTAATGAGGAAACCACTAGTTATGGATTTAGTATATCTGGTAATGAGGAAACCACTAGTTATGGGTGTAGTATGTCTGGTAATGAGGAAACCACTAGTTATGGACGTAGTATATCTGGTAATGAGGAAACCACTAGTTATGGATCTAGTATATCTGGTAATGAGGAAAACACTAGTTATGGATCTAGTATATCTGGTAATGAGGAAACCACTAGTTATGGATGTAGTATGTCTGGTAATGAGGAAACCACTAGTTATGGACGTAGTATATCTGGTAATGAGGAAACCACTAGTTATGGATGTAGTATATCTGGTAATGAGGAAACCACTAGTTATGGACGTAGTATATCTGCTAATGAGGAAACCACTAGTTATGGACGTAGTATATCTGGTAATGAGGAAACCACTAGTTATGGATGTAGTATATCTGGTAATGAGGAAACCACTAGTTATGGATGTAGCATATCTGGTAATGAGGAAACCACTAGTTATGGATCTAGTATATCTGGTAATGAGGAAACAACTAGTTATGGATGTAGCATATCTGGTAATGAGGAAACCACTAGTTATGGATCTAGTATATCTGGTAATGAGGAAACCACTAGTTATGGATGTAGTATATCTGGTAATGAGGAAACAACTAGTTATGGATGTAGTATATCTGGTAATGAGGAAACCACTAGTTATGGATGTAGTATATCTGCTAGTGAGGAAACCACTAGTTATGGATGTAATATATCTGCCTGTGAGCAAAGATTTTAGTTTTTCACAATGTATTCTGGATATTACAGTGCAAGATCATGAGTGCTACTCAAGGAAACTCACATTAAACTCTGTGTCTATTCACTAATTCACCACCATGTGGGAAAAGTCAGGGGATTTCTCATAGGCTGACAGCAAAAATAGTCTTCATTTCCAGGTTGCTTATGAGTATATTTCACACTACTTTGGATTAAAATTGTAAGGCTCCTTTGAATGTCCTGCTTAATATAATATGTGTTGTCGCAAATCAACTGCTGTATACTTTAAAAAAACACTTCCACCAGTAAAATGCTCTTTGGATAGCTTTGCTACAAGTCTGTCAATGAGCGTTTGTAAACTAAGTGTACGCAAATTGGCCAATAACTTCAGCTAACAATAACATATACTTACTGTAGGACCCATAACTTCACCTAGCAATAACATACATCAACTATAGGACCCATAACTTCACTGAACAACATAGACCTACTGTAGGACCCATACTACACCTAACAATAACATAGACCTACTGTAGGACCCATAACATCACTGAACAACATAGAACTACTGTAGGACCCATAACTTCAACTAACAACAACATAGACCTACTGTAGGACCCATAACTTCACCTAACAATAACATAGACCTACTGTAGGACCCATAACTTCACCTAACAACAACGTAGACCTCAGACTATAAATCATTTAATATTTCAGGTGAAATATGGAAACTAAAATGTCTTTGTCATTACATTTCAAAACCTGATCATCAGATAATTTTGTGAATAATCCCACTAGGTTACTCTGTAATGTTTTGTCATTCTAAATGTTCTGAATTAAGGAAAATAGCTCTGTGTGTTGTGTAATAGCCTATCCATCAAGGAACAGTTCTCTACACATTATGAGTTAAGTATCTCTGTGTCCAAACAGACTAATGAGACCCTACTGTAAATCAAGCAGACAATAACACATTATAAACATCAATTTGTTAGGGATGTTGGATCCAATGTGGAGCATATCATAATGGTCTTTACCAGAGTAATGAATGCTTCTACACCTGCATTGCTTGCTGTTTGTTGTTTTAGGCTGGGTTTCTGTACAGCACTTTGAGATATCAGCTGATGTAAGAAGGGCTTTATAAATACATTTGATTTGAAGTACTTTGGTTGTTGTTGCATGTCGTGATGTTTGTCATGTGACTGTCATTCAGAAAATGATTTCCTGGATCAGCTGACGATAGTTGAACATGTGACTGTAACTAAATTGCTACAGTATTAAGAATGATGTGTAATTATTGAAGAACCGCGTAAATGACAGTATCCATTTGGGTGTTGTCAATAAAGTTAAGGTGACTCTCGGTTAGAAACATTGGATTTTGCTAATCCTGAAATGATTTAGGATTTCTGTGCCCATGAAAACTGTTTTCCCAGCGTAACATAAGGAGCCACTAAATGTTACATAGTTAGAGAGCATTTCAGAATACCAAAAACTGTCCGACAGCAAGATCCCGTATTTAAGTTGAAGTTCATCATATGACTACAACTACTGTTCCCTGAAGGAGGGAAAAGAGGTAAAACATACTATTAAATCCACACGTTATGAATATAACTACTGTTCCTTGAAGGAGGTAAACTAGGTACAACATACTATTAAATCCACATGTTATGATTATAACTACTGTTCCCTGAAGGGGGGAAACGAGGTACAACATACTATTAAATCCACATGTTATGACTATAACTACTGTTCCCTGAATGAGGGAAACTAGGTACAACATACTATTAAATTCACACCTCGCTGGAAGCCCCGCCTTCAACAGGTGATGAGCGTGAGGCTCGGATTTATTCCTTAAATGTAATACCGCTCTTCACCGTCCCAGGAAAGGGAGGGGCCAAACAGGTGTTGTACCTCATTTCCCTCCATCAGTGAAGAGTAAATATAATCAAAGTTACACTCCGTTTCAGTCGGTCAACCTCGTTACAACATACTATGGGGAAATACAATCATTCCCAATGCCGACCCAAACAGATACTAAACAAAACGGCCCCTGGCAGACCACCCAGACCTGACCCTTCAAGGCGCGTCAGTTTTGTCAATTTATTAATTGTCTTTTGATTGAAACACTCCTGTCAATGTTGAGTAAGGACGGGCACCCGATTACACATATAGAAGTAGGACTAGACTACCTGTCCTGCGTGCTTATGTAGGCCTATAAATGTGCACATTTGGGGATGTCTGATAGTATTTCTGATTGTCTTAACGCACCACCACTAATGAGTTGTGGAGCTTCTCAAAGTATTTTTTTCTTCACCTCAAACAGCAAGTAAACAAAGTCTAATCAAAATCAATTGCTAATGACAATAGTTCCTCAAAGTATTTTCGTAAAATATTTCCAACTCTCACCACTTGGTTACCACTCGGCATAAAAGGGAAAAATGTAGTGCTCTGATGCAGTGGAAATGTCATAAAATACCTGATTACTTCTTATCCTTTGCACAAATAGCCGACAGCTGTGTCTGTCCCGAACTCAATGGCGAGGGAAACTAAGGGCCCAGAATATTTTATACAATGTTGCAAGCTTGCAAACTCAAGTTGTGGGACGACCCAGTTGATAATTGATACAATGTTTCAAGTTCGTTGTAGACAGGCCATGTGCAGCCAATTTGAGTTAAGATATTTATTTTTATTAGGATATTTTCAACCTGCAGGCTGCAATGTTAGCATTTTTTAGCTTTATGTAGGTTATTTAAATTTAGCAATGGAAATAAAAAATGTATTTATAATTTTCATTTAAATAGAATGTAGATTAACCACAGAGAATGATGTTGAGATAAAGACTATTATAATTATTATTATTATTATAAATTAAATTAAAATGTTCCAGTAAAATGTGAATATGAAAATCATAACTGGCACCAGATCAGTAGAAATGGTCAGATAAATTGGCACTACAAATGGAAAAGGTTGCTGACTGCTGGTGTAGTCTATTACCAGAAACTATAGGAGCATAACGACTGCTGGTGTAGTCTATTGACAGAAACTATAGGAGCATAACATCAGAATTTACAAAGGCCAGCAGCAGTGGGAGGAGTAGGCTAAGGAAGAGTTTTTTCTGATGGTTAGGCTATCTGGTTTTAGAGGGGTGTCATCAATAGCCCATAATGACAAAGTGAAAACAGTTAATAAACAGAAATACCTTATTTACATAAGTATTCGGACCCTTTGCAATTAGACTCGAAATTGCTTTCAGGTGCATCTTGTTTCCACTAATCTTCCTTGAGATGTATTTCCAACTTGTTCAGAGTCCACCTGTGGTAAATTCAATTGATTGGATATGATTTGGAAGGCACACACTTGTCTATATATGGTCCCACAGTTGACAGTGCATGTCAGAGCAAAAAACAAGCCATGAGGTCGAAAGAACTGTCCTTAAGAGCTCCAAGACAGGATTGTGTCGAGGCACAGATCTGGGGAAGGGTACCCCAAAAAATTCTGCAGCATTGAAGATCTCCAAGAACACAGTGGCCTCCATCATTCTTAAATGGAATACTCTTTCTAGAGCTGGTCACCTGGCCAAACTGAGCGATTGGGGGAGAAGGGCCTTGGTCAGGGAGGTGACCAAAAACCTGATGGTCAATCTGCCAGAGCTTCAAAGTTATTCTGTGGAGATGGGAGAACCTTCCAGAAGGACAATCATCTCTGCAGCACTCCACCAATCAGACCTTTATTGTAGAGTGGCCAGACGGAAACCACTACCCTATCAACCAGTCATAGGTACTGGTGACAAAGCGCCTCGTAACCTAGCTGGGAATGGGACAGGGGGAACCCTTCTGTAGTAACAGACAAGGGAGATTTGTAATCAAATCTAATTCCCATGAATGGGGTTCATATGAACCACAGAGACTGTGTGGGGATAATAACGTGGCCGTGTCCAACCCTGCTTGTTCCCTTGACTCCGCTACCAACCACCAATCTCCAACAGGGCCCTTAACCTGTATCACTACACACCTCACTGTGAGCTACAGGTAGAAATCAGCAATGAATCCCAATAATGAGACACGTCTGGGGAGGGTTGTCAAACATTTAAAAAAAAAAATATATATATATATATATATATATATATATATACACACAGTGGGGAGAACAAGTATTTGATACACTGCCGATTTTGCAGGTTTTCCTACTTACAAAATATGTAGAGGTCTGTAATTTTTATCATAGGTACACTTCAACTGCGAGAGACGGAATCTAAAACAAAAATCCACATTGTATGATTTTTAAGAAATTCAATTGCATTTTATTGCATGACATAAGTATTTGATACATCAGAAAAGCAGAACTTAATATTTGATACAGAAACCTTTGTTTGCAATTACAGAGATCATACGTTTCCTGTAGTTCTTGACCAGGTTTGCACACACTGCAGCAGGGATTTTGGCCCACTCCTCCATACAGACCTTCTCCAGATCCTTCAGGTTTCGGGGGTGTCGCTGGGCAATACGGACTTTCAGCTCCCTTCAAAGATTTTCTATTGGGTTCAGGTCTGGAGACTGGCTAGGCCACTCCAGGACCTTGAGATGCTTCTTACGGAGCCACTCCTTAGTTGCCCTGGCTGTGTGTTTGGGGTCGTTGTCATGCTAGAAGACCCAGCCACGACCCATCTTCAATGCTCTTACTGAGGGAAGGATGTTGTTGGCCAAGATCTCGCGATACATGGCCCCATCCATACTCCCCTCAATACGGTGCAGTCGTCCTGTCCCCTTTGCAGAAAAGCATCCCCAAAGAATGATGTTTCCACCTCCATGCTTCACGGTTGGGATGGTGTTCTTGGGGTTGTACTCATCCTTCTTCTTCCTTCTTCCAGGTCCTGCCGTGTAGTTCTGGGCTGATCCCTCACCTTCCTCATGATCAAGGTGAGATCTTGCATGGAGCCCCAGACCGAGTGTGATTGACCATCATCTTGAACTTCTTCCATTTTCTAATAATTGCGCCAACAGTTGTTGCCTTCTCACCAAGCTGCTTGCCTATTGTCCTGTAGCCCATCCCAGCATTGTGCAGGTCTACAATTTTATCCCTGATGTCCTTACACAGCTCTCTGGTCTTGGCCATTGTGGAGAGGTTGGAGTCTGTTTGATTGAGTGTGTGGACAGGTGTCTTTTATACAGGTAACGAGTTCAAACAGGTGCAGTTAACCTCTAGTGACACCCCATCCCGTGAACAGGACTGTTGTCATCATCTGACACTAATTAGCATAACGCAACAGACATAAATCTTCCTAGAAAATATTCCTATTCATGAAAATCACAAGTGAAATATATTGGAACACAGCTTAGCCTTTTGTTAATCACCCTGTCATCTCAGATTTTCTAAATATGCTTTACAGCCAAAGCTAGACAAGCATTTGTGTAAGTTTATCGATAGCCTAGCATAGCATTATGCCTTGCTAGCAGCAGGCAACCTTGTCACAAAAATCAGAAAAGCAATCAAATTAAATCGTTTACCTTTGATGAACTTCAGATGTTTTCACATCACTCACTCCCTGGTAGATAGCCAAAGTTCATTTTTTCCCAAAAGTTTATTTTTGTAGGCGAAATAGCTTCGTTTGTTCTTCACGTTTGGCTGAGAAATTGACCGGAAATTGCGGCCACGACAACGCCGAAAAATATTCAAAATTAGCTCCATAATATCGACAGAAACATGGCAAACGTTGTTTAGAATCAATCCTCAAGGTGTTTTTCAAATATCTATTTGATAATATATCCACCGGGACAATTGGTTTCTCAGTAGAAGCGATTTGAATAATGGCTACCTCTGTACTTTACGCAAGATTTTCTCTCAGGGAGCATCGTGTGACCACTTGCGCAATGTAGCCCCCTACGGGTATTCTTCAACATAAATGCGTAAAACTACGTCACAATGCTGTAGACACCTTGGGGAATACGTAGAAAGCATAACCTGGTTCATAGCACATTCACAGCTGAATGGGGACTCACTGGCACGCAGCGCTTTCAAAACCTGGGGCACTTCCGGATTGGATTTTTCTCAGGTTTTCGCCTGCAACATCAGTTCTGTTATACTCACAGACAATATCTTTACAGTTTTGGAAGCGTTAGAGTGTTTTCTATTCAAAGCTGTCAATTATATGCATATTCTAGCATCTTGTCCTGAAAAAATATCCAGTTTAAAACGGGAAATCTTTTCACAAATCCGTCAAGACACCAACTTAGACTTTACTGTGAAATTATTTACTTACAAGCCCTTAACCAACAGTGCAGTTCAAGAAGAAAAGGTTTACCAAGTAGACTAAAATAAAAAGTAGTAATAAAAAGTAGCACAATGAGAATAACAATAACGAGGCTATATACAGGGGGCACCGGTACCGAGTCAGTGTGCTGGGGTACAGGCTAGTTGAGGTAATCTGTACATGAAGGTGGGGGAGTAGTGACTATGCATAGGTAACAAACAACCAGTGAGTATCAGCATTGCACAAAAGGGAGGGGGTGGGGGGGGGGGGGTCAATGTAAATTGTCCAGTGGCGATTTTATTAATTGTTCAGCAGTCTTATGGCTTGGGGGGGTAGTAGCTGTTTAGGAGACTATTGGTCCAAGACTTGGTGCTCCGGTACCGCTTGTTGTTTCCTCTGACACAGCCTATTAAATAGGTCCTGGACGGCAGGAAGCTTGGCCACAGTGATGTACTGGGCAGTTCGCACTACCCTCTGTAGCACCTTACGTTCAGATGCCGAGCAGTTGCCATACCAGGCGGTGATGCAACCGGTCAGGATGCTCTCGATGGTGCAGCTGATTACCTTTTGAGGATCTGGGGACCCATGCCAAATATTTTCAGTCTCCTGAGTGGGAAAAGGTTTTGTTGTGCCCTCTTCATGACTGTCTTGGTATATACCCACGTGGGTGATTGAAAGATGAACTGAGGTCCACACTCCAGTCCAATTGATGGTGGTAATGCACCTTAAAGTTGGTTGCCAACCGCCATAAAAGTGCAAAGAAGAAAAATAAGCTTGAAGGAAGGAGAAATGAGGAGAAAATAATTTGGTTTACCTTTTGGGGCTTCGCGACTGGTTACCTATTTTGATGTAATTTGAAACTATTGTGTGGAATTATTTTGATGTGATATGAAAGTAATGTGTGAACTTATGTTGACGTGACATGAAAGTACAGCAATTTATGTTTCCAGAAACGTATCACAATTGAGAATCGATTCACATTTAGGTGGATTATTTGACTATTTTACCTGCCAGAGCCAGTCTACCTCTGAAAAACATACAGTCCTTGGAACTTGAGGAGTAACGGGGGCAGCAATCAGCAGTAGAAACAATAACAAAGCATACGACCTTTACCGTTTCGGTAAAAAGCTGAGGGATGGGGCTGGAGAAATGCAACCCTCCATGATATGAAGGGTTGCATTCTAGTTCTAGTTTTGACCATGTTTTGAGGATATAAAGTGTTTGTTTATATTTAATGACAAACGTTCGAATAAAAAAATCTTATATTTGGGGTTCTGCTGGGGTATGACAGTTTAACTAAGCTCCTAAGGCATTTATAAGAGAATTCTTCACGAAACAGATGGTACATATCATTAATGTACAAGTCCCAAAATGGATGTAACAACTGCTGATTGCCCCTCTGAGACTACATCTTGGGCTAATATAATAGGAGATAATGAGGACTTCAGTATTTCAGGCATTGTCATTGGATGCATTTGATCAATTGTTAACGTTTTGTTGATAGTTTTGTAGTGTAGCTTCAGCCGTTCCTATAGAACAACATTAAAGAGTAGAACCCCTTTACTGCATATTGGTTCAACGACTGCAGAGACGGTACTTACTGGTGTTAAACTGATCTCCAACCTCCTCTTCTTCCTCCAATGTGACAGTCATCTCCCCCTCCTCCTCTTTCACTCCAAAAACTGCATCTTCCTCTTTCTCTTCTTTTACTGTAACATCCTCCTCCTCTTTCACTCTGAACGTGTCTTCCTCTTCTTTCACTGAAATGTATTTATCTTCTTCTTTCACGGTAACAGCCTCACCCTCTACTTGTTTTTGATTTGTAACAGCCCCCTCTTCCTCCTCCTCTTTGACAAGAGCTTCTTCCTCCGTCCAGCAGACCCCCTCTTCTTTATCAGGAGGAGAGTAGCTTAGTGAACTCATGGTCGGGGATGTTAGCTAGCTAGCATTAGCGACTAGCCTAGTTCTAAGCTAACTTAGCAAACCAGCTAGCTGACAAACAACGTAAATATATAATTAAATGGGCCAACAAGTACATACGACAGAAGTGTATTTAATACACAGCGACTAATATACACCAAAACAGTGTAAAGAGCTTGAATGTTGTAGCTATGTTTGCTAGAAAGCTACCGAGGTGTCTGACTAGCTGTTGTTGTTGAAGGAGCGTCCCGTCCACTAGATTATACGTCACACTGGCAGCTTCGCCTGAACCTAAAAGACGCACATCGCCATCTGCTGACTGGAGTGGAGTTGAGGAACCAAACGTTTATTTTTCATTTATTTCATAAAAGTTTAATATTATATTAAGTCGTTCGAAGAGAAGCATGTGTTAAGCATTCGTGTTTAATGAGTGAGAATTTAAAACAAACTTTACACCCACTACACATTTGCATTGAACCATACTTCTGACATCATTTTGACCCCAGAGGTGTAACAGGGTTATATTGGTGATTCCCCTTGCCACTTTATTGTTAAGCCAATGGGTTTTTGGTTTGAGTTTGTTTTGCCTTCACCTACTCAACATGGCATCTTATTGGCTGGTTTGCGTAGCTTGCATACGAGGGGGGATGTTCCAGTTAGAATCGTCCCAGTGAACAAGCACCAAACCAGCGGTAAGTTGTTGGTTGCAAAGCACTGTACATCAAAGTGATTTTTATACTCTCAAGTGATTATTTAAATGTACAATTTATATCAAATTGTTTGTAAATGTTATTCGAACATCACACATAAGATGCAGCGGATTTTGGAGAATATTTGTTGTGCATTTTGTTGTAGAGAATTCCCGCCAGTATTAGCTAGCAACTTACTGTGTCTGGTGGGGGGGTTCATATATTTTGTACAGTGCGTGAGTGCAGAGTTGGATGGTGAGACGTGCATTGCATGACGTGCAATTTTGTGTCGTTCTTATCAGGTACATTGTTAAAGATATTATATTGTATATTGTAATTGTATTATTTTGGTAACTACCCCAGTGAACAAGCACCAAACCAGCGTGCGTGTGAGTGCAGAGTTGGATGGTGAGACGTGCATTGCATGACGTGCAATTTTGTGTCGTTCTTATCAGAATAAAGCTACATGACTGGTGCTACATGTTGGAGTTCCATGTAGATGACTGATTGTACACAACGCAAGACGAGTACTGTTACAGTGGTGCCATGACCGTTCTTCTGGATCGGATCATCCTTCGCTGGATTTCCATCTCAGAACTTCGCCGTGGTTGCTGTTGAAGAATCAGATAAGACGTTGCTGGTGCAGTTCATGGCGATATCGCATTTTGCCTCAAGAGGGCGCCACTAGAACGTTTTATTATCGAAATTGATGATTTCTCTGGCTGAGGCTCTTCAAAGATAAATGATATCTTTTGTGTTACTAGTTTATTTGCAATTCTAATGTATATCTGATATAAGTAGGGTGAGTTTTACCAGTGTACTAGATATAGGTTAGATTTTGACGTGAGGTTTAAAATATATATATATATATACACATGTTTTGCTATTTACATTTTTATTAGGGTGTTGATTTCCCATTGTTAAAATGGAAGGTGTTGGGAGAGGTAGGGGTTTCCTGTCATTTAATCTGTCACCATCTGTTGGTAGGGGTTCGGCCAAAATTCCAGTTACTTCTACACCTATGCCCAAACTGGAGGGTTTTGATGATAGTTTACCCATGGACACGCCCAAGGATGTGTATGAAAGAGTTTTGCCAAATACAGGGATTGGGGAGGTCTCCATGGATTTCATAGCAGACATAGTACAGCAGATTGGTCATTCCATTGGGGAGAACATTGCCTCCTGTTTGGAGTCAAAGGCAATTGTTGGACATGTTGGGGACAATGTTATGGGGAGTGTATGCAGCTCGAGGGGTATGGATGTGTCAGGCCTGAACCTGGTATTGAAGTCTGATATCAGGGAACCGGTGTACTTTCGGGGGGATGGCTCTGAAAAGTGCACAGTGCATGAGTGGGAGGATATGGTAATGGTTTACATGCGTAAGAGGGGCGTGTCTGTGATGGACCAAGCAGTTGAGGTTATGGGCAGGCTTATGGGAATGGCCCGCGATGTTGTTAAAGTTGGCATACGCAGCAATCCCTCCATTGAAATATCTAAAGGCCCGAGTCCCATCGTGGACATACTGAAACAACATTTTAATGACACTGTTTTTTCAAGCATGCCCCTTGCTGACTTTTATGCCACATTACCTCTGACTGATGAACAACCATTTGAATATTGGCTCAGACTGAACAGGGCTATGGAGGTTGCTGAAGATTGTCTAAAGAGACAGGAAAAAAGTGTTGAAGACCCATCTCGTGAGCTCACAGCCATGTTCATCAGACATTGCCCTAATGCTGAACTGTCGCTTATCTTTAAGTGCAAGCCATTACAGCAGTGGACTGCTGCAGATGTTCATGAGAGGCTGGATGAATACAGGAGGGAGCGGAGGTACTCTCACTTATCTAAGTTGACCCCAGCCATCGCAACAATGAAGCAGGAAGTTGGTGCTGTCATGCCGATCACCATGCCTGCTGTGAGAACCCACATGCAAGCACCCAATACGTTGCCTTACCCAGCCCAGACTATTCAGGGCTCAGCTGAGCCGATGGAACGTATCCTTGCAATGCTGGAGCGTGTGCTGGAGCAGAGGCCACAATAGTCTGACCATAAGTTCCAAAAAGGGAATAGGAGCAAAGTGAAGTCTAATGGGCCATGTAACGTGTGCGGGGATGCTGGACATGATACTTACTTTCACTGCAGGGCCAATCACCTCTGCTTTCTTTGTCATGTAGCTGGCCACGCACGCTCTCAGTGCCCCAAGGCCGCAGCTCTGAGCACAGCTGGTGGAGTCCCTACAGTAATCACTGCTCAGCTCCCGGAAAACTAGTAGGCCTGCATGTAGAATGGGAGAGTGTTGGGCCTTTTGTAGAGTCCCCATCAGTGAGAGCTGTTGATTTGGAGTCTGTATATAAAAGTGTTTGTGACGAAATGGAGACTGAGAAGAGTATCATAATGCAGAACACACAGAGACTTACCCCGTATGATGATTTATTCTATGCCAAGGTGTTAATAGGAGGAGAAGTAAAAGTGAGAGCTATGCTTGACAGTGGATCCATGGCTTGTACCTTGAGCTCTAGGGTCTTACCTGAACTGTTGCATGCAGGAGTGTTGAAAAGTCCATCATTGAGTCTTACAGAGGTAGTCTTGGTTGGTTGTGGTGGGTTGAAGACGAGGCCTTTGGGAGTATGTGAGCTGGAGATGGAGGTTTACGGATGTAGAGTTGCTGTTCCTACACTGGTGGTGGAAGGCCAGAGTGATGACCTCATCTTGGGCAGCAATCTCCTAAAGCACTTGATTCGCCACCTGAAGACGGATGGAGATCTCTGGAAGAGGGTTTATACTCCTGTGTGTGACGTGGGTGAGGAGAGCAAGCTAATCGATATGATGGCTAATGTGGAGAGATGGAGAGACAGTGAAGTACCTGACAAAGTTGGAACTGTGAGACTAAAAGGGGCTGTGACTCTAGAGCTTATGCAGGAGCACTTAGTCTGGGGCAGACTACGAAACACTCAGAATCTATCAGCTGGCAGTGCTGTTGTCATTGAGCCCAGCAGTTCAAGGTCAACACCAAGGTCAATACTGGTAGGGAGGACAGCAGCTCTATTGCGGGGGGATGGGTGACTCCCTGTTAGAGTGATAAACCCTTCTCAGAAGACAGTGACATTGAGACGAAACGCCACTTTAGCCGATGTCTTTCCTTGCATGGCTCTAGAGGACTTTGACTGTTTGTGTGTGAATGATGATTCATCAGCAGCTTTCCAGCAGCAAGTGCAGAGAACGGCTGATATACTCACTGACTGCCAAGATAACTTGACACTGACTGACGGTTCCAGCCAACTTCACGATACTGACGGACCTGACAGTTCAAGCGATCCTGAGGTCTTACGTGACTTAGGTTTGACTGATATTGATGTCTCCTCCTGTCAAGCGTATCCTGCTGGTAAGAAGAAACTCATCCAGCTCATAGCTGAGTACCAGTCTATTTTTTCCAGGCGCAAGTTGGATTGTGGAAAAGCTTCCGGATGTCTTCACCGCATTCAACTGAGTGATGAGAAACCCTTTCGGATGCCCTACCGACGCCTTTCACCAAATAATTATGAGAAGCTCAAACAAGCATTGAATGAGATGGAAGAACTTGATATCATAAGGAAGTCAAGTAGTGAGTTTGCCTCTCCCCTTGTCCTTGTATGGAAGAAGTCTGGAGACCTGAGACTCTGTACTGATTTTCGTTTGCTCAATGCTCACACCATCAAAGACGCCCACCCACTCCCTCACCAGGCTGACGCGCTGGCTGCGTTAGGTGGAAATGCCTTTTTCTCGACAATGGACCTTACCTCTGGCTACTACAATGTGGAAGTGCATGAGGATGACCGGCGATTCACAGCTTTTACGTCGCCATTTGGATTGTACGAATACAATCGAATGCCACAGGGGTTATGTAATAGTCCGGCAACCTTTATGAGGATGATGCTAAACATCTTTGGGGATCAGAACTTTCTTAGCCTGCTGTGTTACCTTGACAATGTCTTGGTCTATGCGCCCACTGAAGATCTGGCTATAGAGCCTGGAAATGTTTTTTGAGCGTCTCAAGGCTCACAACCTGAAGTTGGCGCCAAAAAAGTGTAACTTTCTGCAGAGGTCTGTGAAGTTTCTGGGGCATATCATTAGTGTGGATGGTGTAGCTACAGACCCTGAGAAGGTGAGGGCCATTACAGGAGTAACAGAAGCTGATCTGATGAAAGATGGCACTGACATTCCATCTCAGAAGAAATTGAGGTCATTCCTTGGGATGGTGGTGTATTATCAACAGTTCATTGAAGGTTGCTCGACCATTGCAAAGCCTCTCTTTGGATTGACTACTGGACACAAGGCTCCACGCTGGAAAAAGAAGCGAAGCTCACCTGTCAGGAAGTTGACGGCTGCCGACTGGACAACAGAATGCAGACAGGCCTTATTCCAGCTAAAGCAAGCCTTACTGGACCAGGTTTTGTTGGCTCACCCCAACTTCGAAAAACCCTTTCTACTCTCGGTGGATGCATCCAGCAATGGCTTAGGTGCTGTGCTTTCTCAGGTGCAGGAACCGGGAACTACAGCGAGACCTATAGCCTTCGCGAGCAAGTCCCTCAGTTATGCACAGTCAAGGTATCCTGCGCACAGGCTCGTGTTCTTTGCCATGAAATGGGCTATCTGTGACAAGTTCCACCACTGGCTACGGGGACAGCAGTTCACGGTATGGACGGATAATAATCCCTTGACATACATTCTGACCAAAGCTAAGCTTGATGCTTGTGAACAGAGATGGGTCGCCAAGCTGGCACCGTACGAGTTTGACATCAAGTACATCCCTGGAAAAATAAATGTTGTTGCAGATGCTTTGAGCAGAGAGCCCTTCGTACGAGCCAGTGCACTCCATCGCCTGACAAGGGTCCCATACGAGACCTTACTAGCTGAAGCCGACGCTGTGCGCACAGACAGAGTGCAAGATGTGTTTCGCTGGTCCAGCCACCCCTTTGACAAAGCCTCTGATTCCAACGAAGTGGTCATTAGCTGTCAGGCTACTGTTGACCCCCCCCCCCCCCATCTGGTGCTTTATCAAGACATGAAGTTGCAGCTGTTCTTCATTCACACAGGTACTGGGTGGGTGAAGTGGGCTCACATGCACTGCTGTTGCCACAGCTCCCACAGGCTGTTATGCCATCAGAGCAGACCGATGTCGATGTTCTGCCACACGACCTACTGATGAGTAAGCAGCGTGATGACAACGTGATCAGCAAAGTCATCTTCTTTGTGGAGAGGGGGAGAAGACCATCCCGGAGAGAGCGTGCCCATGAGTGTTGAGGTTTTGTGTCTTCTCAGAAGTTGGGACAAGTTGACCATGAAGATGGGTGTACTGTATCGTGTTTCGAAGAATGTGGTTACAAAGAGGAAAATGTATCTGTATGTGGTTCCAGCCTCCATGAAAGCAATGGTGTTGAAGGGTGTCCATGATGAAGCTGGCCACCAGGGCCAACAGAGAACAGTCTACCTGACAAGACAGAGGTTCTTCTGGCATGGCCTGGAGAGGGAGGTAAAAGCTTATGTGAAGTGCTGCAGGAGATGCGTGGTGAGCAAGACTCCTGATCCGGAAGCAAGAGCCCCTTGCATAATAACAACTGAGCCTCTTGAACTAGTGTGCATAGACTTCTGGTCTGCAGAAGATTCTTCAAACAAATCCTTGGATGTGCTCGTTGTTACTGACCACTTTACCAAATTGGCTCATGCCTTCTTGTGTCCGAACCAGTCTGCTAAGTCAGTAGCTCATCAGTTGTGGAACAACTATTTCTGTGTCTACGGGATGCCTCGCCGTATACACTCAGACCAGGGAGCCAACTTTGAGAGCGCTTTAATAGCCGAACTGTTGAGTGTTGCAGGCGTTCAGAAGTCTCACACCACGCCGTACCATCCGATGGGGAACGGGTCCTGCGAAAGGATGAATAGGACTTTGGGAAACATGATCCGGGCCCTGCCAACGAGAGCAAAGCACAGATGGCCTCAGGCTCTGAAGTCCCTTACGTTTGCATACAATTGTACAATCCACGAGACCACAGGCTTTGCCCCTTTCCTGCTAATGTTTGGGAGGACGCCAAGACTGCTTGTTGACATAGTCTTTGGCTCTGTCATAGAGAACCCAGAAGTTGTCGACTATGACCAGTTTGTTCAGTCTTTGAGGAGAGATCTGAAAGAAGCCATGAATGCAGCACAGGCATCTGCAGCGAAGCAGTTGAAGAGGCATGCTGACCTTTATGACAGAAGAGTCAGAGGAGCACCAGTGGAGATTGGGGATCGACTATTGCTGGCTAACAAGGGGGAGCGGGGAAAGCGGAAGCTCGCTGACCGTTGGGAGGATACTGTCTACCTTGTCACTGGATTGAATGCCGACAGTCACACTTTTAAGATTCAGAACAGCTCCACTGGACAGGAGAAGACGGTACATCGCAACCTGATAATGCCAGTCAACTTTCTTCCTCTTCCCCATGCTGCTGTTGAGGAGGGAACAGACATGTCTGGATTAACAGAGTCTGAGGACATGAATGACAGCCTTGTGGTCTCAGCTGCCATGGACACTGCAGTGGATGATGGTGCTGAGTACAGAACCAGAGTGTGGGTGTCAGAGTTGTCTTCTGAAGGAACAGGTGACACAAGCCTGGAGGGTGATGTGCGATCCTTGGATGCTCAGGATATTCCACCTTTGGATTCCGTGGATGATATACTGCAGCTGGAAGGTCTGCCTCGATCAGAGAGTCTTCAAGAATCTGACCGAGACTGTAACAGTGTAGTGAGTGAGCTAATTGACCAGTCTGCTTACGATATCCGTACTGACCTACCAAACGCGAACCATTCCTTACCTGATCAGTTACGTACTGACTGTGTTGACGGACACACTATTGCAACAGTACACAACACTGTTACCCCTTATGCAGTTGAAGGTAGTCGGGGTCATATTAGGTCAAGGGCAGGAAGGCTATTTAAACCAGTGTCAAGACTGATTGAGATTATGAATCAGCAGAAAGTTAGCTCTTGAAGGTTAAATATGTGAATAGAGGGTCAATGGTATTGACATCTTTTATTTGTTTTGCTTTTACATCATTGTGACCATGATTAGAGGTTGCAGGATGGTAATGTGACGGATATGATAAAGTCTCTTATGGTGGTTTATTTTATTACTTGAATGTTTTAAAGTCACAGAGTGTACTTAACATGTGACAGGCATGTTTACCTATGAGGGCTAAGGGGTTTGATCAACTGCTTTTCACTCTAATTCTCAAGGAGAATAGTCTAATGACTGGAATATTTAGTGACTGATTTAAAGCAGGGTCTGCATCCTTGATATACACAGCTTTACCTTTTAGTTTTCTCTATTAGGTAGTATATTTTTTTTTTCTCTGGATTATTCTGTACATATGTTGAGTGTCTCTGTATCTGGTATGTTTGCACAGTGCCGTTTTGTATTTTGTTATTTTTCTTGGCAAGTGGAATTCAGTAGGGGGGAGTGTAACCGGGTTATATTGGTGATTCCCCTTGCCACTTTATTGTTAAGCCAATGGGTTTTTGGTTTGAGTTTGTTTTGCCTTCACTTACTCAACATGGCATCTTATTGGCTGGTTTGCGTAGCTTGCTTACGAGGGGGGATGTTCCAGTTAGAATCGTCCCAGTGAACAAGCACCAAACCAGCAGTAAGTTGTTGGTTGCAAAGCACTGTACATCAAAAGTGATTTTTATACTCTCAAGTGATGATTTAAATGTACAATTTATATCAAATTGTTTGTAAATGTTATTCGAACATCACACATAAGATGCAGCGGTTTTTGGAGAATATTTGTTGTGCATTTTGTTGTAGATAATTCCCGCCAGTATTAGCTAGCAACTTACTGTGTCTGGTGGGGGGATTCATATATTTTGTACAGTGCGTGAGTGCAGAGTTGGATGGTGAGACGTGCATTGCATGACGTGCAATTTTGTGTCGTTCTTATCAGGTACATTGTTAAAGATATTATATTGTATATTGTAATTGTATTATTTTGGTAACTACCCCAGTGAACAAGCACCAAACCAGCGTGCGTGAGTGCAGAGTTGGATGGTGAGACGTGCATTGCATGACGTGCAATTTTGTGTCGTTCTTATCAGAATAAAGCTACATGACTGGTGCTACATGTTGGAGTTCCGTGTCGATGACTGATTGTACACAACGCAAGACGAGTATTGTTACAGAGGCATAGCCAAAACGTGGGTTATTCAATTCTTCAAAATTTTCATGACTTTGTCAATCAACTTGTTCTTAATAAATCTAAATCATGGTTTAGTGTTTCTGTGTCAAAAGGGACTTTTAACAAATTAAAATCCTTTGCAGTCATTTTGACCCCAGCCAAAAGCGCCTTTGATAAAAAGGATGTTTATTACAAATCAAAATCACATTTTATTGGTCACATACACATGTTTAGCAGATATTATTGCGGGTGTAGCGAAATGATTGTGTTTCTAGCTTCGACTGCAGTAATATCTAACAAGTAATATCTAACGATTTCACAACTTATACCCAACACACACACATCTAAGTATTTGAATCTAGATTTCTCTGTAGACATGATCCATCCCACCAGAGGGTGGAGGGGCACCTGTATCAGTGGTTCTGACCAGATAGACACCTGCAGACACACAGTATCGTGCCTCCCATGTACTCTCCTAAGATTGGACTTTTCTATACCAGGTATCACATTTCTGTTCAAGTGAGCACAGAAAAACGCAGTGAGTTCAAAAATATATTGCATGCAGCTTCAGAAATTATGTAATATGCCAGGGAGGTATGTATACTGTAGCTAAGAAAGTAATACTAAGTGTATGTTGTGTAGTAAGATATTAGTAACCCATGTGTCACCCTAATAATTTGGTATATTTTCCCCTCTTAATTTCGCCTACTGTTCTGACTTGGTGGTGCACATGTAGCCTATAACCTGTTTTAGAGAAATGTAATCATGGAATATTGTAAGAGCGTTCATTGTCTGCTGATATTCCCCCTTTATTTATCCTACGGTTCTGACTTGGTGTACAGGGAGGACACTGTAAGAACGGCCCATGTTCTGAATTCTGTTTCTGTTCATTTCAACAGTGCTAAACAAATCGTTATATTGACGATGTCCGTCCTAGCTCGCTCATTAATGTCTTAATCGAAATTACATCTCAATTGTCAGTAGAAATTTTGTTTAAGCAAGTCAGCCAAATCAGCTGTGTTTTTTTTAAAGGCAGTAAATGAGGCTGAATGAACTGTTTCGCTGCCAGACAAGGCTCAACTGATAGCCAGGTGTAGCAGTGGTAAGGTGTTGGGACTGGTGTTGGGACAGCTTTATGTAGGCCTTAACACTCTGTGGGCACCGTTTGTCACCGTTATAGTGCAATTAATGTATTGTTTAGTGCTGTGTTTGCCCACCAAGATTTACATGCTAAAATGCCACTGCTCCTTAGCCTTCCTCTCCTCTGAAGACCCGGTGAGGGTGGAGCTGTCAGAGAGCTGTTGAGGGACTGGTTAGGAGGAACAGTTCTACAGCCAGAGAGCTAGAGGTCACACATGGTTTAGATGGTATATATTTATGTCCCCTTAGTGGTTCATCACGTAAGCAAAAGGGAATATGTTCCATCATCTATGTTTATTTACATTAGTGCAAATTGCCCACTGATATGGGTGTAATTTCTCCCCCCTTCCACCTGTATGGCAGTTATTTTTGGTAAATATTTATGTCCCCTTAGTGGTTCATCACGTAAGCAAAAGGGAATATGTTCCATCCATTTTTATTTACTTGAGTGCAAATTGTCCACTGATATTGGTGTAATTTCTCACCACATTTGGCTGTATGAAAGTTAATTTCCACTCAGGCACGCACATTTGTTCTTTGATATTATGAAGGTAATTTGTGTCAAATGTTATTTTCCCCACTCATTCACCCATCTCTTTACATTGCTTGTGTATATTCGGTGGCCTGACTGAAATTCCGAACACAATGCCCATCCTGGCAGATCTAAACCTAATGCAGCACATTGTGACTTTTGTGCATCCAGACCTAATGCAGTTTGGAGTGATCAGAAGTCACATTTAGGTGCCAGGTGTAACTGAGGCCATAGATTCTTTCTGTGTTGCAGGGGCAGTCAAGAAATGGAACAGCAAGGCCACAGAACATGACATAAGCAGACCTGTGGAAGACCACCTCAAGCCCCTGGTAGAGCCGGGGGTGGAGTTTACCACTCCACCACGCCTTCAGCAGGCTTGAAGAGTGGGATTGATACTGTTTTTCATACTAAGAGACTCATGGACCAAGAGTCTGTTGATTGGTCAGTCATTGGGTTAATTTGTTTTGCAATATGATCAAATCGAGCATTATTTATACAGCACATTTCAGACATGGATGCAACACAATGGCTTCACAGGAAAAAACAATGAAAATAAACATAAATATTTAGTACACAAACATAAGAGGATAAAAAAACAGAAGAATAACAACTGAAAGACTAATGAACATTTTAGGGAAATGCCATTGATTCAAATATTAATTGGATGCAACATCCAACTCAAAATATAAGCTTGTTTTATGGAGGAGCTCTGAAAGGCACTATGGGGGCATCAACTGAAAATTGACTAGTAACAACAACTGGGATCTAAAAGACACTCACCATGAGACCAACTAAATCTGCCCAATGTTTGAAATATATTTGAAATATGTTTGAAATATGAGGTGATTTGAGTCAGGCTTCTTCAGTAGAGGAATAAAGACAATTAGCACTTGGATGTTGTAAATAAATGCTGGAGTGATGTAAGATAGTTAATAAAATTGATTATAGACCAATTTATTATACTGGGTCCATCTGTTTAGGCTGCAAGTATGTTGAAATTAAGTTGTTTTCAAATCATTGAAAAAACGACACAAATACATATTTTCAACTTTCACCTACAACCGAACATATATTGGATGTCGGGCATAGTCTTGTTTTCAATGTCTGTTGAATTACATTTTGCTAAGTGGGAATAGGTGAAGTTATGGGTCCTACAGTAGGTCTATGTTGTTGTTAGGTTAAGTTATGGGTCTACAGTAGGTCTATGTTGTTGTTAGGTGATGTTATGGGTCCTACAGTAGGTCTTTGTTATGTTTTGGTGAAGTTATGTGTCCGACAGTAGGTCTATGTTGTTAGGTAAAGTTATGGGTCCTACAGTAGGTCTATGTTCGGTGAAGTTATGGGTCCTACAGTAGGTCTATGTTGTTGTTAGGTGAAGTTATGGGTCCTACAGTAGGTCTATGTTGTTGTTAGGTGAAGTTATGGGTCCTACAGTAGGTCTATGTTAGGTGAAGTTATGGATCCTACAGTAGGTCTATGTTGTTGTTAGGTGAAGTTATGGGTCCTACAGTAGGTCTATGTTGTTGTGAGGTGAAGTTATGGGTCCTACAGTAGGTCTATGTTGTTAGTTGAAGTTTGGGTCCTACAGTAGGTCTATGTTGTTGTTAGGTGAAGTTATGGGTTCTACAGTAGGTCTATGTTGTTGTTAGGTGAAGTTATGGGTCCTACAGTAGGTCTATGTTGTTGTTAGGTGAAGTTATGGGTCCTACAGTAGGTCCTATGTTGTTAGGTGAAGTTATGGGTCCTACGGTAGGTCTATGTTGTTGTTAGGTGAAGTTATGGGTCCTACAGTAGGTCTATGTTGTTGTTAGGTGAAGTTATGGATCCTACAGTAGGTCTATGTTAGGTGAAGTTATGGGTCATATAGTAGTTCTATGTTATTGTTAGGTGAAGTTATAGGTCCTACAGTAGGTCTATGTTATTGTTAGGTGAAGTTATAGGTCCTACAGTAAGTCTATGGCAGGTATTCCCAAACTGGAGTATGCCGTCAGGGGTACTCCAAGTAATAATGTGATTCACATTTTTTTAAATGTGCAAATAATACATTTTCTTCACATTTTCACAGTCAATTGATATTTTCCAACGGGGCTATACATTTGGGTGAGGTTTTTTTCTCACCTGAGTAGCCTCGTTTCTTTGCAAAAAATAAAATTAAACCATCTAGTGTTCAGCGAAATAGCAACACAGTGTCAAATACAGGTAGCCTTGTCAAATAATTAACTTCCAATCACATTAACCGTTACTCTCTCAAGGGATTTCCACTAATGTATGTAGCCAAACATACATAGCTGCTGCTCATATTGGTATCTGTACTGATGGCGCAGGGAGACCGAGTAGAGTGGTAACGCGCGTGCAAGCAGTCGCTCCCGACGCCACTTGGGTACACTGCAGCATCTACCGACAGGCTCTTGCTGCCAAGGGAATGTCTGACAGCTTGGAAAACGTTTTAGACACTACAGTGAAAATGGTTAACTTTGTTAAAGCAAGGCCCCTGAACTCTCGTGTATTTTCTGCACTATGCAATGATATGGCCAGCAACCATGTAAAGCTTTTACAACATACAGAAGTGTGCTGGTTATCAAGGGGCAAAGTATTGACCTTTTTTTTAAATTGAGAGACGAGCTTAACGTTTTCTTTACTGACCATAACTTTCACTTGTCTGACCGCTTGTGTGAGAAACTCGTCATCATGCGACTGGCCTATCTGGGTGGTGTTTTTTCTCACCTGAATGAACTGAATCTAGGATTACAGGGACTCTCCGCAACTATATGTGCTGGACAATGTGCTGGACAAAGTTGAGGCTATGTCTGCATTACCAAGGACAACACACAGGTCTTTCCATCATTGTATGATTTGTTGTGTGCAATTGAACTCAAGCTTACGGACAATGTCAAATGTGTTATAGCGAAGCACCTGAGTTGTGTGCGCAATTACCCGAAACTGATGACACAAACAACTGGATTCGTTATCCCTTTCATGCCCTGCCTCCAGTCCACTTACCGATATCTTAACAAGAGAACCTCTTCGAAATTGCAACAAGCGGTTCTGTGAAAATTGTATTTAATCAGATGCCACTGCCAGATTTCTGGATTGGGCTGCGCTCAGAGTATCCTGCCTTGGCAAATCGCACTGTTAAGACACTGATGCCCTTTGCAACTACATACCTATGTGAGAGTGGATTCTCAGCCCTCACTAGCATGAAACTAAATATAGGCACAGACTGTGTGTGTAAAATGATTTAAGACTGAGGCTCTCCAATACAACCCAACATTGCAGAGTTATGTGCATCCTTTCAAGCACACCCTTCTCATTAACCTGTGGTGAGTTATTCACAATTTTCAATGAACAAAGAAGGTTTTATTTGTAAGATGGTTAAATAAAGAGAAAAATGATTGATTTATATTATTATTTGTGCCCTGGTCCTCTGTCAATTTCCACCAGCCGGGTTGTGTCAAACTTATGTTTAATAAATGTAGTGTATAGTGTGTGTGTGGCAGGCCAACAATAATGGTAAAAAACAACACTTGAGAGTGCGCTGACCCTGGAGCTAGAGGGGGTACGCAGCTAGAGGTTTCCTCATTAGCATGGAGGAGTTTCTACAACCAAATTGCACACGTGCCACAATTTTAACAAACACAGAAAGGGGTCTATATTGGAGACCAAAAGTAATCTGGCACACTGCTTAGAGTTTCAACAACGTTAACTTATTTCTAGCCTACATTCATTGATGTTACTACTAATGTCAAAACAAGACTAAATGTGATTATTGTTGCTCACTTGACTGTCTTAAGAGAATTGTCAAATAATTTAACGGATGTCCATTGTTGTACAACTTCATGAGTATGCTCTGGGCATCACCTTTTACCTCAAATAAACAGTGGATTTCTGCTGGTGTGGGCCTTTAACCATCTGTCTGACTTTGTCATTCACACAGGAGAGAGACGTGACTACCGTGGGTCCTCTGGGGAGCCTCAACAACATCATGATGCTGACGAGGCAGAGAAGAGTCTCTCCACACCAGCAGAGACCCACAGGGAAGAAATCTAACTGCTGCTCTGACTGTGGGAAACATTGCACATATTCATCAAAACTTAAAATACACCAGTGACTGCACACAAGAGAGAAGCCTTATAGCTGTAATAAATGTGGGAAGAGTTTTACTCAGTCAATTAATCTGAACACACCAGAGAACCCACACAAGAGAGAAGCCTTACATCTGTGATCAGTGTGGCAAGAGTTTTGCTTGGTTAGGCAACCTTCTATCACACCAGAGAACACACACAGGAGAGAAATCTTATAGCTGTGATCAGTGTGGGAAGAGTTTTACTAATTCAAGAAATCTGGTATCACACCAGAGAATACACACAGGAGAGCAGCCATATAGCTGTGAGCAATGTGGCAAGAGTTTTACTCGGTCAACCAACCTGCTTTCACACCAGAGAACACACACAGGAGAGAAATCTTATAGCTGTGATCAATGTGGGAAGAGTTTTACTCATTCAAGTTATCTAAAAAACACCAAAGAACACACACAGGAGAGAAGCCTTATAGCTGTGATCAGTGTGGCAAGAGTTTTACTCAGTCAAACAACCTGGTATCACACCAGAGAAGACACACAGAAGAGCAGTCATATAACTGTGAGCAATGTGGGAAAAACGTTTCTCAGGGAGAAAGCCTTGAAGAGCACCAGACAACACACACAGGAGAGAAGCCTTATAGCTGTGATCAATGTGACAAGAGATACTCTCATTCAAGTGGTCTGATTAAACATCAGAAAATGCATGCAGGAGATCCACAGAGTGTAGAATGATCTCCAACACCAGACCTGGGTTGTATAAAACAGAGTGTAGAATGATCTCCAACACCAGACCTGGGTTGTAGAACACAGAGTGTGGAATGACCTCCAACACCAGACCTGGGTATTAGAACACAGAGTATAGAATTACCTCCAACACCAGACCTACAGTTGAAGTCGGAAGTTTACATTCACTTAGGTTGGAGTCATTAAACTTGTTTTTCAACCAATCCTCAAATGTATTTTAAAAAGAAACTATAGTTTTGGCAAGTCGGTTAGGACATCTCCGTTGTGCATGATATAGGTAATTCTTCCAACAATTGTTTACAGACAGATTATTTCACTTATAATTCACTGTATCACAATTCCAGTGGGTCAGAAGTTTACATACACTAAGTTGACTGTGCCTTTAAACAGCTTTGAAAATTCCAGAAAAGTATGTCATGTCTTCAGAAGCTTCTGATAGGCTAATTGACATAATTTGAGTCAATTGGAAGTGTACCTGTGGATGTATTTCAAGGCCTACCTTCAAACTCAGTGCCTCTTTGCTTAACATCATGGGAAAATCAAAAGAAATCAACCAAGACCTCAGAAAAATGATTGTAGACCTCCACAAGTCTGGTTCATCCTTGGGAGCAATGTCCAAACGCCTGAATGTACCACGTTCATCTGTACAAAGAATAGTACACAAGTATAAACACCACAGGACCACACAGCCGTCATACCGCTCAGGAAGGAGACGCGTTCTGTCTCTTAGAGATTAACGTACTTTGGTGCGAAAAGTGCAAATCAATCCCAGAACAACAGCAAAAGACCTTGTGAAGATGCTGGAGGAAACAGGTACAAAAGTATCTATATCCACAGTAAAACGAGTCCTGTATCGACAACCTGAAAGGCCGCTCAGCAAGGAAGAAGCCACTGCTCCAAAACCGCCATAAAAAAGCCAGACTATGGTTTGCAACTGCACATGGGGACAAAGATCATACTTTTTGGAGAAATGTCCTCTGGTCTGATGAAACAAAAATAGAACTGTTTGGCCATAATGACCATCATTATGTTTGAAGGAAAAAGGGGGTAGGCTTGCAAGCCGAAGAACACCATCCCAACCGTGAAGCACAGGGGTGGCAGCGTCATGTTGTGGGAGTGCTTTGCTACAGGAGGGACTGGTGCACTTCACAAAATAGATGGCATCATGAGAGGGAAATTATGTGGATACATTGAATCAACATCTCAAGAGATAAGTCAGGAAGTTAATGCTTGGTCGCAAATGAGTCTTCCAAAAGGACAGTGACCCCAAGCATACTTACAAAGTTGTGGCAAAATGGCTTAAAGACAACAAAGTCAAGGTATTGGAGTGGCCATCACAAAGCCCTGACCTCAATCCTATAGAACAATTGTGGGCAGAACTGAAAAAGCATGTGCGAGCAAGGAGGCCTACAAACCTGACTCAGTTACACCAGCTGTCAGGGGGAATGGGCCAAAATTCACCCAACTTATTGTGGGAAGCTTTTGGAAGGCTACCTGAAATGTTTTACCCAAGTTAAACAATTTAATGGCAATGCTACCAAATACTAATAAAATGTATGTAAACTTCTGACCCACTGGGAATCTGACGAAATAAATAAAAGCTGAAATAAATCCTTCTCTCTACTATTATTCTGACATTTCAAATTCTTAAAATAAAGTGGTGATTCTAACTGCCCTAAAACAGGGAAGATTTACTAGGATTAAATGTCAGTAATTCTGAAAAACTGAGTTTAAATGTATTTGGCTGAGGTGTATGTAAACCTGCGACTTCAACTGTATATACATCAAATCACATTTTATTTGTCACATACTGTAACGGCTTTCTTCGGTAGAAGGAGAGTCGGACCAAAATGCGGCGTGGCTATTGAGATTCATGTTTAATAAAACAACGTAAACACGAATCAATACAAAAACAATAAACGTAACGTGAAAACCGAAACAACCTAAACTGGTGCAAACTAACACAAGACAGTTACAAGGACACTAAGGACAATCACCCACGAAACACTCAAAGAATATGGCTGCCTAAATATGGTTCCCAATCAGAGACAACGATAAACACCTGCCTCTGATTGAGAACCACTTCAGACAGCCATAGACTTAACTAGAACACCCCACTAAGCTACAATCCCAATACCAACACACCACATACAAAAACCCAATGCCAAACCCTGGCCTGACCAAATAAATGAAGATAAACACAACATACTTCGACCAGGGCATGACAGAACCCCCCCCCCCCCCCCCCCCCCAAGGTGCGGACTCCCGGCCGCACATCAAAACAATAGGGAGGGTCCGGATGGGCGTCTGTCCATGGTGGCGGCTCCAGCGCGGGACGTGGAACCCACTCTATCAATGTCTTAGTCCCTCCTCCTCACGTCCTAGGATAGTCCACACTCGCTGCCGACCATGGCCTAGTAGTCCTCACCCAGAATCCCACTGGACTGAGGGGCAGCTCGGGACTGAGGGGCAGCTCAGCGCTGAGGGGAAGCCCAGCACTGAGAGGAAGCCCAGCACTGAGAGGAAGCCCAGGCAGGTAGTTGAATCCGGCAGATCCTGGCTGGCTGGTGGTTCTGGAAGAATCTGGTTGACTGGCAGATCTGGAAGAGTCTGGCTGACAGGCAGATCTGGAAGAGTCTGGCTGACTGGCAGATCTGGAAGTCTGGCTGACAGGCAGATCTGGAAGAGTCTGGCTGACTGGCAGATCTGGAAGAGTCTGTCTGACTGGCAGATCTGGAAGAGTCTGGCTGACTGGCAGATCTGGCGGCTCCTTGCAGACTGGCGGCTCTGGCGGCTCCTTGCAGACTGGCAGCTCTGGCGGCTCCTTGCAAACTGGCGGCTCCTTGCAGACTGGCGGCTCTGGCGGCTCCTTGCAGACTGGCAGATCTGGAAGAGTATGGCTGACTGGCAGATCTGGAAGAGTCTGGCTGACTTGCAGATCTGGAAGTGTCTGGCAGATCTGGAAGAGTCTGGCTGACTGGCAGATCTGGAAGAGTCTGGCAGATCTGGAAGAGTCTGGCTGACTGGCAGCTCTGGCTGCTCCATGCTGACTGGCAGCTCTGGCTGCTCCATGCTGCCTGGCAGCTCTGGCTGCTCCATGCTGACTGGCTGCTCTGGCTGCTCCATGCTGACTGGCTGCTCTGGCTGCTCCATGCTGACTGGCTGCTCCATGCTGACTGGCGACTCTGGCTGCTCCATGCTGATTGGTGGCTCTGGCTGCTCCATGCTGACTGGCTGCTCTGGCTGCTCCATGCTGACTGGCTGCTCTGGCTGCTCCATGCTGACTGGCTGCTCCATGCTGACTGGCGACTCTGGCTGCTCCATGCTGATTGGCGGCTCTGGCTGCTCCATGCTGACTGGCGGCTCTGGCTGCTCCATGCTGACTGGCGGCTCTGGCTGCTCCATGCTGACTGGCGGCCCTGGCTGCTCCATACAGACTGGCAGCTCTGGCGGCTCCTTGCAGACTGGCAGCTCTTGCGGCTCCTTGCAGACTGGCAGCTCTGGCGGATCCTTGCAGACTGGCAGCTCTGGCGGCTCCTTGCAGACTGGCAGCTCTGGCGGCTCCTTGCAGACTGGCGGCTCTGGCGGCTCCTTGCAGCCTGGCAGCTCTGGCGGCTCCTTGCAAACTGGCGGCTCCTTGCAGACTGGCAGCTCTGGCGGCTCCTTGCAGACTGGCGGCTCTGGCGGCTCCTTGCAGACTGGCGGCTCTGGCGGCTCCTTGCAGACTGGCAGCTCTGGCGGCTCCTTGCAGACTGGCGGCTCTGGCGGCTCCTTGCAGACTGGCAGCTCTGGCGGCTCTTTGCAAACTGGCGGCTCCTTGCAGACTGGCAGCTCTGGCGGCTCCTTGCAGACTGGCGGCTCTGGCGGCTCCTTGCAGACTGGCAGCTCTGGCGGCTCCTTGCCAACTGGCGGCTCCTTGCAGACTGGCGGCTCTGGCGGCTCCTTGCAGACTGGCAGATCTGGAAGAGTCTGGCTGACTGGCATATCTGGAAGAGTCTGGCTGACTGGCATATCTGGAAGAGTCTGGCTGACTGGCAGATCTGGAAGAGTCTGGCTGACTGGCAGATCTGGAAGAGTCTGGCAGATCTGGAAGAGTCTGGCTGACTGGCAGATCTGGAAGAGTCTGGCAGATCTGGAAGAGTCTGGCTGACTGGCAGCTCTGGCTGCTCCATGCTGACTGGCAGCTCTGGCTGCTCCATGCTGATTGGCGGCTCTGGCTGCTCCATGCTGACTGGCGGCTCTGGCTGCTCCATACAGACTGGCAGCTCTGGCGGCTCCTTGCAGACTGGCAGCTCTGGCGGCTCCTTGCAGACTGGCAGCTCTGGCGGCTCCTTGCAGACTGGCGGCTCTGGCGGCTCCTTGCAGACTGGCGGCCCTGGCAGCTCCTTGCAGACTGGCGGCTCTGGCGGCTCCTTGCAGCCTGGCAGCTCTGGCGGCTCCTTGCAAACTGGCGGCTCCTTGCAGACTGGCAGCTCTGGCGGCTCCTTGCAGACTGGCGGCTCTGGCGGCTCCTTGCAGACTGGCGGCTCTGGCGGCTCCTTGCAGACTGGCAGCTCTGGCGGCTCCTTGCAGACTGGCGGCTCTGGCGGCTCCTTGCAGACTGGCAGATCTGGAAGAGTCTGGCTGACTGGCAGATCTGGAAGAGTCTGGCTGACTGGCAGATCTGGAAGAGTCTGGCAGATCTGGAAGAGTCTGGCTGACTGGCAGATCTGGAAGAGTCTGGCTGACTGGCAGCTCTGGCTGCTCCATGCTGACTGGCAGCTCTGGCTGCTCCATGCTGACTGGCTGCTCTGGCTGCTCCATGCTGACTGGCTGCTCTGGCTGCTCCATGCTGACTGGCTACTCCATGCTGACTGGCGACTCTGGCTGCTCCATGCTGATTGGCGGCTCTGGCTGCTCAATGCTGACTGGCGGCTCTGGCTGCTCCATGCTGACTGGCGGCTCTGGCTGCTCCATGCTGACTGGCGGCTCTGGCTGCTCCATGCTGACTGGCGGCCCTGGCTGCTCCATACAGACTGGCAGCTCTGGCGGCTCCTTGCAGACTGGCAGCTCTGGCGGCTCCTTGCAGACTGGCAGCTCTGGCAGCTCCTTGCAGACTGGCAGCTCTGGCGGCTCCTTGCAGACTGGCAGCTCTGGCGGCTCCTTGCAGACTGGCAGCTCTGGCGGCTCCTTGCAGACTGGCGGCTCTGGCGGCTCCTTGCAGACTGGCGGCTCTGGCGGCTCCTTGCAGACTGGCAGCTCTGGCGGCTCCTTGCAAACTGGCGGCTCCTTGCAGACTGGCAGCTCTGGCGGCTCCTTGCAGACTGGCGGCTCTGGAGGCTCCTTGCAGACTGGCAGCTCTGGCGGCTCCTTGCAAACTGGCGGCTCCTTGCAGACTGGCGGCTCTGGCGGCTCCTTGCAGACTGGCAGCTCCTTGCAGACTGGCAGCTCCTTGCAGACTGGAGACTCCAGCAGCCCTGTAGAGACGGAAGGCTCTGGCAGCGCTAAACAGGCGGGAGACTCCGGCAGCGCTGTAGAGGAGGAAGGCTCTGACAGCGCTAGATAGGCGGGAGACTCCGGCAGCGCTGTAGAGGAGGAAGGCTCTGGCAGCGCTAGATAGGCGTGAGACTCCGGCAGTGCTGGAGAGGAGGAAGGCTCTGGCAGCGCTGGACAAGCAGAGAGGCGCACTGCAGGCCTGATGCGTGGTGCTGGCACTGGTGGTACTGGGCAGAGAACACGCACAGGAAGCCTGGTGCGGGGAGCTGCCACCGGAGGACTGGTGCGTGGAGGTGGTACTGGATAGACCGGACCGTGCAGGCGCACTGGAGCTCTTGAGCACCGAGCCTGCCCAACCTTACCTAGTTGAATGCTCTCGGTCGCCCTGCCAGTGCGGCGAGGTGGAATAGCCCGCACTGGGCTATGCAGGCGAACCGGAGACACAGAGCGCAAGGCTGGTGCCATGTAAGCCGGCCCAAGGAGACGCACTGGGGACCAGATGCGTAGAGCCGGCTTCATGGCACTTGGCTCGATGCTCACTCTAGCCCGGCCGATACACGGAGCTGGAATGTACCGCACTGGGCTATGCACCTGCACTGGAGACACCGTGCGCACCACAGCATAACACGGTGCCTGCCCGGTCTCTCTAGCCTCCCGGTAAGCACAGGGAGTTTGCGCAGGTCTCTTACCTGGCGTAGCCATACTCCCTGTGAGCCCCCCCCCCCAAGAGATTTTTGGGGCTGACTCTCGGGCTTCCATCCGCGTCGCCTTGCTGCCTCCTCATACCAGCGCCTCTCTGCTTTCGCCGCCTCCAGTTCCTCATTGGGGCGGCGATATTCTCCAGGCTGTGCCCAGGGTCCATTACTGTCCAATTCGTCCTCCCAAGTCCATTTCTCCAAGTAATGCAGCCTCTCATACTGCTGCTGCTGCTCCTGCTCCTGCTGCTGCTGCCTCTGTTCCTTCTCCTGCTGCTGCTTTTGCCGTTGCCCGTTACTACGCCGCTTGGTCCTGTTGTGGTGGGTGATTCTGTAACGGCTTTCTTCGGTAGAAGGAGAGTCGGACCAAAATGCGGCGTGGCTATTGAGATTCTTGTTTAATAAAACAACGTAAACACGAATCAATACAAAAACAATAAACGTAACGTGAAAAACGAAACAGCCTAAACTGGTGCAAACTAACACAAGACAGTTACAAGAACACTAAGGACAATCACCCACGAAACACTCAAAGAATATGGCTGCCTAAATATGGTTCCCAATCAGAGACAACGATAAACACCTGCCTCTGATTGAGAACCACTTCAGACAGCCATAGACTTAACTAGAACACCCCACTAAGCTACAATACCAATACCAACACACCACATACAAAAACCCATGCCACACCCTGGCCTGACCAAATAAATTAAGATAAATACAAAATACTTAGACCAGGGCGTGACACATACATTTGTTTAGCAGATGTTATTGCTGGTGTAGCGAAATGCTTGTGTTTCTAGCTCCAACGGTCCAGTAATATCTAACAAGTAATATCTAACAATACACACAATCTAAAGGAATGGAATTAAGTATAAAATTGGCTGAGCGATGTCAGAGCAGAATAGACTAAGATACAGTAGAATAGAATACAGTATATACATATGAGATGAGTAATCCATAGACTAAGATACAGTAGAATAGGATAGAATACAGTATAGACAGTGGGGCAAAAAAGTATTTAGTCAGTCACCAATTGTGCAAGTTCTCCCACTTAAAAAGATGAGAGAGGCCTGTAATTTTCATCATAGGTACACTTAAACTATGACAAACAAAATGAGAAAAAAAATCCAG
The DNA here is from genome assembly GCF_045791955.1 of Oncorhynchus clarkii lewisi. NCBI lineage: Eukaryota > Metazoa > Chordata > Actinopteri > Salmoniformes > Salmonidae > Oncorhynchus > Oncorhynchus clarkii. The sequence goes on along the minus strand of NC_092159.1, from coordinate 28,618,174 downwards.
AAAATCCCATTGTAGGATTTTTAATGAATTTATTTGCAAATGATGGTGGAAAATATGTATTTGGTCAATAACAAAAGTTTATCTCAATACTTTGTTATATACCCTTTGACCCTCAAACGTTTTCTGTACGTCTTCACAAGGTTTTCACACACTGTTGCTGGTATTTTGGCCCATTCCTCCTTGCAGATCTCCTCTAGAGCAGTGATGTTTTGGGGCTGTTGCTGGGCAACACGGACTTTCAACTCCCTCCAAAGATTTTCTATGGGGTTGAGATCTGGAGACTGGCTAGGCCACTCCAGGACCTTGAAATGGTTCTTACGAAGAAGCCACTCCTTCGTTGCCCGGGCGGTGTGTTTGGGATCATTGTCATGCTGAAAGACCCAGCCATGTTTCATCTTCAATGCCCTAAACCGTATAGCTAATACTAATATATAATACCCTACACACTATAGCAAATAATACAACTAATACCCTACACCCTATAGCTAATACCTAATGCCCTACACCTTATAGCTAATACTAAAACTAATACCCTACACACTATTGCTAATACTAATACCATATAACTAATACTAATTCTAATTCCATACACCCTATAGCTAATACTAATACCCTACACCCAATAGCTAATACTAATACCATACACCTTATAGCTAATACTATGCTAATACCATTAACCCAATAGCTAATACTAATACTAATACCCTACACCATATAGCTAATACTAATACTAATACTAATACTAATACCCTACACCCTATAGCTAATACTAATACCCTACATCCTCTGGCTAATACTAATATATAATATCCTACACACTATAGCAAATACCAAAACTAATACCCTACACCCTAAAGCTAATATGAAAACTAATACCATACATCCTATAGCTAATACTAATACCCTTCACCCTATAGCTAAAACTAATACCCTACACCCGACAGCTAATACTAATACTAATACCCTACACCCTATAGCTAATACTAATACTAATACCCTACACTCTATAGCTAATACTAATACCCTACATCCTATAGCTAATACTAATACCCTACACCCTGTAGCTAATACTAATACCATACACCCTAATATTAATACCCTACATCCTAATACTAATACTAATACCATACACACTATATCTAATACTAATACCATACACCCTATAGCTAATAATAATAACATACATCCTCTGGCAAATACTAATATATGATATCCTACACACTATAGCAAATACCAAAACTAATACCCTACACCCTATAGCTAATACGAATACTAATACCATACACCCTATAGCTAAAACTAATACCCTACACCCAATAGCTAATACTAATACCATACACCTAATAGCTAATACTATATTAATACCCTACACCCAATAGCTAATACTAATACCCTACAGCCTATAGCTAATACTAATACTAATACCCTACACCCTATAGCTAATACTAATACTAATAACCTACACCCTATAGCTAATACTAATACCCTACACCCAATAGCTAATACTAATACCATACACCTAATAGCTAATACTATATTAATACCCTACACCCAATAGCTAATACTAATACCATACACCTTATAGCTAATACTATACTAATACCCTACATCCTATAGCTAATACCCTACACCCTATTGCTAAAACTAAAACCCTATACCCTATAGCTAATCCTAACACTACTAATATATAATACCCTACACACTATAGCAAATACTAAAACTAATACCCTACACCCTTTAGCTAATACCCTACACCCTATAGCTAAAACTAAAACCCTATACCCTATAGCTAATCCTAACACTAATACCCTACACCCTATAGCTGATACTGACACCCTACACCCTATAGCTAATACCCTACACCCTTTTGCTAATACTAATACCCTACACCCTATAGCTAATACTAATATGATAACCCAACACACTATAGCTAATACTCTACACCCTTTTGCTAATACTTATACCCTACACCCTATAGCTAATACTAATACCCTACACCCTATAGCTAATACTAATACTAATACCTTACACCTTATAGCAAACTCTAAAACTAATATCCTACATCCTATAGCTAATACATATACCCTACAACCTATAGCTAATAATAATACTAATACCCTTCACCCTATAGCTAATACTAATACCCAACACCATATAGCTAGTACCTTACATCGTAAAGCTAATACTAATACCCTACACTCTATAGCTAATACTAATACTAATACCCTACACCCTATAGCTAATAGTAATACTCTACACCCTATTGCTAATACTAATACCCTATAGCTAATACTAACACTAATTCCATACACCCCAAAGCTAAGACTAATACCCTACACCCTATAGCTAATACTACAACTAATACCCTACACTCTATAGCTGATACTAATACCCTACACCCTATAGCTAATACTAATACTAATACCCTACACGTTATAGCTAATACTAATACCCTACACCCTATAGCTAATACTTAGACTCTACACCATATAGCTAATACTAATACCCTACACCCTAGAGCTAATACTAATACCCTACACCTATAGCTAATACTAATACTAATACCCTGCACCCTACAGCTAATACTTATACCCTGCACCCTATAGCTAATACTAATACCCAACCCCAAATAGCTAGTACCCTACACCGTAAAGCTAATACTAATACCCTACACCCTATAGCTAATACTAATACTAATACTCTACACCCTATTGCTAATACTAATACCCTATAGCTAATACTAACACTAATTCCATACACCCAAAAGCTAAGACTAATACCCTACACCCTATAGCTAATACTAAAACTAATACCCTACACTCTATAGCTGATACTAATACCCTACACCCTATAGCTAATACTAATACTAATACCCTACACGTTATAGCTAACACTAATTTCCCAAACCCAAAAGCTAATACTAATACCCTACACCCTATAGCTAATACTAATACTAATACCCTACACCCTACAGCTAATAGTAATACTCTACACCCTATTGCTAATACTAATACCCTATAGCTAATACTAACACTAATTCCATACACCCAAAAGCTAAGACTAATACCCTACACCCTATAGCTAATACTAATACTAATACCCTACACGCTATAGCTAATACTAATACCCTACATCCTATAGCTAATACTAATACTAATACCCTGCACCGTAAAGCTAATACTAATACCCTACACCCTATAGCTAATTCCCTACACCCTATAGCTAACACTAATATCCTACACCCTATAGCTAATACTAATACTAATACCCTACACCATATAGCTAATACTAATACCCTATACCCTATAGATCATAGTAATACCCTAATCCCTATATCTAATACTAATACCCTTCACCCTATAGCTAATACTAATACTAATACCCTACACCCTATAGCTAGTACTAATGCACTAGACTTTTCGACCACTGGCAGACTTTTTTACCTTTGGAAGTTTTGTACACAGTCATGTGATATGTGGTAAAGAACAATCCAGTCTTAGGAGAGTACATTGGAGAAACTATACTGTGTGTCTGCAGGAGTCTATCTGGTCAAAACCACTATTTCAGGTGCCCCTCCACCCTCTGGTGGGATGGATCATGTCTACAGAGAAGCCTAGATTCAAATACATAGATTTGTGTGTGTTGTTAGATATTACTGCACAGTCGGAGCTAGAACTACAAGCCTTTCGCTACAAACGCAATAATATCTGCTAAACATGTGTATGTGACCAATAAAATGTGATACGATTTTGATTTGAAATAAGTGTCCTATTTATCAAATGTGCTTTTGGTTGGGGTCAAAAGGACCCCAAAGGATTTGAATTAGTTAAAAGTCAATTTTCATACAGAAACACTAAACCATGATTTAGATTTATTAAGAACAACTTGATTGACAAAGTCATGAAAAATTGGAAGAATTAAATAAACCACATTTTGGCTATGATTAAAAGATATGCTTTTGGGGTCAAAATGATCCATGTCAGAAGTGTGGTTCAATGCAAATATGGAGTGGTGTGTAAAGTTTATTTTAAATTCTCACTCATTAAACACGAATCAATCAACACATGCTTCTCTTTGTACGACTTAATATAATATGAAGCTTTTATGAAATAAATGAAAAATAAACGTTTGGTTCCTCAACTGCGTTGCCCACTCCAGTCAGCAGATGGCGATGTGCGTCTTTTAGGTTCAGGCGACGCTGCCAGTGTGACGTATGATCTAATGGACGGGACATTCCTTCAACAACAACAGCTAGTCAGACACCTCGGTAGCGTTCTAGCAAACATCGCTAACACATTCACGCTCTTTACACTGTTTTGTTATATATTAGTCCTTGTGTATTAATCACACTTCTGTTGTATGTACTTGTTGGGCCATTTAATTATATATTTACGTTGTTTGTCAGCTAGCTGGTTTGCTAAGTTAGCTTAGAACTAGGCTAGTCGCTAATGCTAACATCCCCGACCATGAGTTCACTAAGCTACTCTCCTCCTGATAAAGAAGAGGTCTGCTGGACGGAGAAAGAAACCCTCGTCAAAGAGGAGGACGAAGAGGAGGCTGTTACAATACAAAAACAAGTAGAGGGTGAGGCTGTTACCGTGAAAGAAGAAGAGAAAGACGTTTCAGTGAAAGAAGAGGAAGACGCGTTCAGAGTGAAAGAGGAAGAGGATGATACAGTAAAAGAAGAGAAAGAGAAGGATTCCGTTTTTGGAGTGAAAGAGGAGGGGGAGATGACTGTCACATTGGAGGAAGAAGAGGAGGTTGGAGATCTGTTTAACACCAGTAAGTACCGTCTCTGCAGTCTTTGAGCCAATATGCAGTAAAGGGGTTCTACACTTTAATGTTGTTCTGTAGGAATGGCTGAAGCTACACTGTAACGTGTAGACCATCAAGAGTGGACCATCAATAAAACGTTAACAATTGATCAAATGTATCCTATGACAATGCCTGAAATACTGAAGTCCTCAATATATCTTATTAGATTAGCCCAATATGTAGTCTTAAAGGGGCAATCAGCAGTTGTTACATCCATTTTGGGACTTATACATTAATGATATGTACCCATTGTTCTTTTGAAGAAATCCCATATAAATGACTTATGAGCTTTGTTCAACTGTCGTACCCCATCAGAACTCAAAATATAAGCTTTTCTTTTACTACAATGTTTGTCAGTAAATATAAACAAACAATATCCTCAAAACATGGTTAATACTAGAATGTCGATATCATGGATGGTTGCATTTCTCCAGCCCCATCCCTCAGCTTTTTACCAAAACAGGCAGGTAGTACGCTTTGTTATTGTTATTTTCAGAGGTAGACTGGCTCTATATTCCATCTAAATGTGAATCGATTCTCAATTGCGATACGTTTCTAGCTGTACTTTCATATCACATCAACATAAGTTCACACAATACTTAAATATCACATCAAAATAATTTCAAATAATACTTTCATATCATATCAAAATAGGTACCCAGTCGCGATGGTAAACCAAATTGGATTCTTGTCATTTCTCCTTCCTTCAGGCTTCTTTTTCTTATTTGGACTTTATATGGTGGTTGGCAACCAACTTTAAGGTGCATTACCACCATCAACTGGACTGGAGTATGGACCTCAGTTCATCTTTCAATCACCCACGTGGGTATATACCAAGACAGTCATGAAGAGGGCACAACAAAACCTTTTCCCTCTCAGGAGACTGAAAAGATTTGGCATGGGTCCCCAGATCCTCAAAAGGTGATACAGCTGCACCATTGACAGCATCCTGACCGGTTGCCTCATCGCCTGGAATGGCAACTGCTCGGCATCTGACCATAAGGCGCTACAGAGGGTAGTGCGAACGGCCCAGTACATCACTGTGGCCAAGGTTCCTGCCATCCAGGACCTATATAATAGGCGGTGTCAGAGGAAAGCCCACAAAATTGTCAGAGACTCCAGTCACCCAAGTCATAGACTGTTTTCTCTGCTACTGCACGGCAAGCGGTACCGGAGCGCCAAGTCTAGGACCAAAAGCTTCCTCAAAAGCTTCCTAAAATCACCATTGAGGGAACAAGCAGGGTTGGACACGGCCATGTTATTATCCCACACACAGTCTCTGTGGTTCATATGAACCCCATTCCTGGGAATTAGATTTGATTACAAATCGCCCCTGTCTGTTACCACAGAAGGGTTCAGTCTGTCCCATTCCCAGCTAGGTTACGAGGCGCTTTGTCGCCAATACTTATGACTGGTTGATAGGGGAAACGAAAATGCTTATTATAGAAAAAATAATTAGGGGAAAACTATTTAGTAAACTGAAATAAAATAACAAACCTGTTTGAAAACTATTCCAAAACTATATTTGACTCCAAAACTAAAATTGCCTAAAATAATAACCAGCATGAATTATGTTCAGTTTGAATAATTTATATCTTATCAAAAAAATAATTGTGTTTTAAATATTTTTTCATGTGGTTTTAAAGCTTCTGAACCTGATGGCTGGTAAATGCTGCCATGGGATGGCAATGTTTAAAATAGACTTAGCTTGTGTATCACTATCACTTGCCATCACCAGAAATACTTTAAGACATGAGGATATTGGAAACTCCTTTCTATTTGTATTAACAGCTTAAAGAAAATAACATTGGCATGAATTACCCTCTGTGAACAAGAAGCACAACATTACAAATATTTTCAGAGATATGAGATAATGAACTTGTTCTCTATAATATCGCATAGCTTTGCAATCGTAACATTACGTACTTTAAAGGAAAATAGGCATTTCTCGACTCGTACCCTGACTTTAAAAAGGGATTTTGGTGAGAATTAGCTTGACACAGCATGACAATGTGAACGTGATTGGTCGACAGTCCTTTGATACAGCAGTAGCAATACATGGATATAACATCTACAGAAAAGACAGGAATGCTTACGGGGGAGGTGTTGCTGTATACAGTGCATTCGGAAAGTATTCAGACCCCTTGATTTTTCCCACATTTTGTTTAAAGCCTTATTCTAAAATTGATTAAAATATTTTTCCCCCCTTTCATTTAGCTAATTTATTTGGCACACCTGCATTTGGGGAGTTTCTCCCATCCTTCTCTGCAGATCCTCTCTAGCTCTGTCAGGTTGGATGGGGAACATCACTGCACAGCTATTTTCACGTCTCTCCAAAGATGCTAGATTGGGCTCAAGTCCGGGCTCTGGCTGGGCCACTGAAAGACATTCAGAGACTTGTCCTGAAGCCACTCCTGTGTTTTCTTGGTTGTGTGCTTAACTTGTTATGGCTGCAATCCCACTACCGGGATCGATATGACAACTACCAGTGAAAATAGAGGGCACCAAATTCAAACCACAGAAATCTCATAATTACAATTCCTAAAACATACATGTGTTTTATATCATTTTAAAGCTATTCTCATTGTTAATCCCACCAAAGTGTCCAATTTCAAATAGGCTTTTCAGCGAAAGCACTGCAAACGATTATGTTAGGTCTCCACCAAACCACAATAAGCACAGCCATTTTCCAGCTAAATATAGCATTCAAAATATAGCATTCACAAAAAGCATAAATAAAGATATTATCTTCATCAGATGACACTCATAAGACTTCATGTTACACAATACATGCATGTTTTGTTTGATTAAGTTCATATTTATATCAGAAAATCTGAGTTTACATTGGCGCGTTAGATTCACTAGTTCCAAAAACATCAAGTGATTTTGTATAGCCACATCGTTTCAACAGAAATACTCATCATAAATGTAGATGATAATACAAGTTATACACATGGAATTATAGATATACCTCTCCTTAATGCAACCGCTGTGTCAGATTTAAAAAAAAGTTTACGGAAAAAGCAACCCATGCAATAATCTGAGACGGCGCTCAGAACAGTAGCCAAATTAGCCTTCATGTTGGAGTAAACAGAAACCAGAAAATACATGATAAATGTTTCCTTACCTTTGATGAACTTCGTCAGAATGCAGTCCTAGAAATCCCAGGTCCACAATAAATGCTTGATTTGTTCGAAAATGTCCGTTATTTATGTCCAATTAGCTACTTTGGTTAGGGCGTTTGGTAAACAATTCCAAAGTCACAAAGCGCGTCCACTATAAAGTGACGAAATGTCCAAAAGTTCCGTAACAGTCAGTAGAAACATGTCAAACGATGTACTGAATCAATCTTTAGAATGTTGTTTACATATATCTTGAATAACGTTCCAACCGGAGAATTAGAATTACTTCAGATGAGCGGTGGAACGCAAGTCCTTCCCCTGTGAACGCGCCTTGTGAAAGCATGGTCCACTTATGGCTGTGGTGACTATTTCCTGTGTCAATCGACCCCCCTTCACATTAGAATCATCCGACAAAGTTATATTGACTGCTGACATCTAGTGGAAGGCGTAGGAAGTGAAAACTCATCCATATCTCGCTCCAGAAAAGAAAACAGGAAGTGGAATTTCTCAGGTTTTTGCCTGCTATATGAGTTATGTTATACTCACAGACATAATTCAAACAGTTTTAGAAACTTCAGAGTGTTTCCTATCCAATACTAATAATATGCCAATTTTAGCAACTATGACTGAGCAGCAGGTGGTTTGATATGGGCACCTTTCATCCAAGCTACTCAATACTGCCCCTGCAGCCATAAGAAGTTGTCCTGTTGGACAGTGAACCTTTGCCCCAGTCTGAGATCCTTAGCGCTCTGGAGCAGGTATTTCATCAAGGATCTCTCTGCAATTTGCTGCGTTAATATTTCCCTCGATCCTGAATAGTCTCCCAGTCCCTGCTGCTGAAAAACATCCCCACAGCATGATGCTGCCACCACCATGCTTCACCGTAGGGATGGTGCCAGGTTTCCTCCAGACGTGACTCTTGGCATTCAGGCCAATGAGTTCAATCTTGGTTTCATCAAGCCAGAGAATCTTGTTTCTCATTGTTTTAGAGTCCTTGAGGTGCCTTTTGTAAAAATCCATCAGGCTTTCATGTGCCTTTTACTGAGGAGTGGCTTCCATCTGGCCACTCTACCGTAAAGGTCTGATTGGTGGAGTGTTGCAGAGATGGTTGTCCTTCTGGAAAGTTCTCTCATCTCAACAGAGGAACTTTGGAGCTCTGTCAGAGTGACCAAGGCCCTTCTCACCCAGTCGCTCAGTTTGGCCGGGTGACCAGCTCTAGGAAGAGTATTCCATTTAAGAATGATGGAGGCCACTGTGTTCTTAGGGACCTTCAATGCTGCAGATATTTTTTGGTACCCTTCCCCAGATCTGTGCCTCGACACAATCCTGTCTCGGAGCTCTAAGGACAATTCCTTCAACCTCAGTGCTTGGTTTTTGCTCTGACATGCACTAGAGAGAATAAAGTAGATGGCACATGTCAAATGTTTGATTTATGACCCTATGTCTGGATGACGTGTGCATGCCCATATTTGGGCATCCGGTCAGAACATCCTGGCGGGAAATTATCACTTGATTATGGACATCCTGTCAGGACATCCTGTTCCTGTTCTCACGCCTTAGAGTGAGTGTTAATTTATGTATATAATGCATCTATTCCTTTGAAGATGTCATGATGATTGATGTCTAGGGACCTCGTTGAACTGGGGGGGATGTGTTTGAACATTTCAAAGAGTATGGCCCCACTGTATTTTATTGCCCTTAGGGTTGTTGTCTATGAAGCAGGAATGTCTGGGAGGGGGAGTGTGTGTGTGTGTGTGTGTGTGTGTGTGTGTGTGTGTGTGTGTGTGTGTGTGTGTGTGTGTGTGTGTGTGTGTGTGTGTGTGTGTGTGTGTGTGTGTGTGTGTGTGTGTGTGCCTCTCTCTCTACAGGGGTGTTAGAAACAAGCTCCCTTCTCATTGTGTACATTTCAAGCTTTCAACAACAATAAAACAACCATCTAAATAATGTTTCTCGGCCTAACACACTGTTGAGTTTCCTATTTAGTTCTCTTTATTGGTACATGCCCCGAGCTTCCAGGTGGCCCCAGCCTATGGATGTTCGGTGCATGTACACCGGGGGGATTTTGAAAGAGGTAGATTAGAACCCCATAGTAATAGGGTTAAGAAAAGATCACAACGTTAATTTCAGGTTTAGGGGTTAATAACTTTAGGGAAACCGCATTTCACACTATGTACAGACATAGAGAGCCAACACATCAAGGTGTAACAGGGATAAATGGATATTCAATGTACAACAGTAGTCTTCTGTAACAAGCAATACGTGTTAAATATGTGTCACAGTCAATCAAAAAGACCACAGTAACATGACCGATATAGTAGAGATGCTACAAAAATCTGTTAGTTCGAATGTATTTTCCAAAGCCTGTCTGGATGTGAACGACTTTATGCCTGGAAAACTTACGGAGCTGGGGCTTGGGTGGAATTGGAAACGGACGTGTGTCAAAACCAGGCCCTTTATCTGTAAGAAAGGAATAGTAAAAATGTTTAATTATAACATGTTTTAAAAGGTCTGTACTGGGAAAATGGGCATGTGCGTTTCAAAACAATGTCTTATTTTATACGAATACAGGCTTTCCTACAACAGATAGTTATAAACATTTGAAGGTTATTAAAAGTGTAGTACTGTGTCTGGTAATGATGTATAACTGTTGTACAACAATGTTTAAACATAAAAACATTATTGCATGTTTCAATATTGGGCAGTAAAATTGGTTAATTATAGCGTGTTTTAAAAGGTCTGTACTAAATATTTTGAATTAAATAAATGGTTTTAAAGAAGTATCTCACCTTTAACAAAGGGGCTCTATCATCATGCATTTCTCGGAGATGTCATGCATGTCTGAAAAGACGTGCGGGTGTGCCGGGCCAGGAGGTGTGTGTGTTTCCAAAACAAAGGTGTGGGGGTGTGTGTCTCTGCATGGGTCGTTTGAAACCAAAAAGGTGCGTGAGGCTGTTTTAGAATTGGGTGTGCGTCTCTTAAAATGGGTGCTTTTAATTCATTAACACACATGCCTTTCAAATCCAAATGTATCTCACCCCAGAGGATGTGGGGGCTAAAAAGTCAAACAGCTCAGACAGCTGCCTCCGAGTGGCCCAGCCCCGAAGCTAGCCTTGAGCCAGGCCCATCTCCCGGCCTGCTCAGTGGACCCTATGATGCCTCCCAGACTCTTCACTCTGGACCTTTGCACCGGATTGGCTATAGTGGCTAACGCCCTTTTTCCGAAGCGAGCAAACAAAATTACTCCAGCTACAATACCTCTTTTGCCAATTGGCCTGGACCCTTTGTCGACACGGAGCCCCGCCGATCCATCGCCGACGTAATTCCGTCCAATGTGCCCTCAACCAGACTTTGCCGGATGTCGGTGACGCCCTTGTCCCGAAGCTAGCACCAGTTAGCCTCGAGCCAGGCGCATAGTAATGACTACTTAACGGCTTCCCTGTTTCATATATTCCTGTTCACTGGACCTTATGATCACTTGGCTACATAGCTGATGCCTGCTAGACTGTTCATTAATCACGTTACTAAATTTTTTTTTTCATAAAAAAAAATATAATCTGTCGGCCCCAGCCTCGAATTCAGGCCCTGTGTGTAGTTAACTGACCCTCTCTGCCAATGCATCGGCATTTTACCAGTTGTTGTTGTCTTAGCTGATGAACTGTTGTTGTCTTACCCGTTGTTGTCTTCGCTTGCTCTCCCAGTCAACACCTGTGATTGCTTTATGCCTCGTTTTATGTCCCTCTCTGTCAATATGCCTTGTATACTGTTGTTTAGGGTAGTTATCATTGTTTTATTTTACTGCGGAGCCCCTAGTCCAACTGAACTCAGAGTTCAGTGTGCCAAATAGGAGGGCCTGTTGTCCGGACCTCTGGCAGTCTCTATGGGGGTGCCACAGGGTTCAATTTTCGGGCCGACTCTTTTCTCTGTATATATCAATGATGTCGCTCTTGCTGCGGGGGATTCCTTGATCCACCTCTACGCAGACGACACCATTCTGTATACATCTGGCCCTTCTTTGGACACTGTTAACAAACCTCCAAATGTGCTTCAATGCCATACAACACTCCTTCTGTGGCCTCCCAACTGCTCTTAAATGCAAGTAAAACTAAATGCATGCTCTTCAACTGATCAATGTCCGTACCCACCCGCCCGTCGAGCATCACTACTCTGGACGGTTCTAACTTAGATTATGTGGACAACTATAAATACCTAGGTGTCTGGCTAGACTGTAAACTCTCCTTCCAGACTCATATTAAGCATCTCCAATCCAAAATGTAATCTAGAATCGGCTTACTATTTCGCAACAAAGCCTCCTTCACTCACGCTGCCAAACATACCTACCTATCCTACCGATCCTTGACTTTGGCGATGTCATTTACAAAATAGCCTACAACACTCTACAAAGCAAACTGGGTGCAGTCTATCACAGAGCCGTCCGTTTTGTCACCAAAGCCCCATATACCACCCACCACTGTGACCTGTATGCTCCCGTCGGCTGGCCCTTGCTACATATTCGTCGCCAAACCCACTGGCTCCAGGTCATCTATAAGTTTTTGCTAGGTAAAGCTCCGCCTTAACTCAGCTCACTGGTCACCATAGCAACACCCACCCGTAGCACGCGCTCCAGCAGGTATATCTCACTGGTCATCCCCAAAGCCAACACGTCCTTTGGCCACCTTTCCTTCCAGTTCTCTGCTGCCAATGACTGGAACGAATTGCGAAACTCACTGAAGTTGGACACACAACTTCCTCACTAACTTTAGGCATCAGCTATCTGTGCAGCTTACCGATCGCTGCAGCTGTACACAGCCCATCTGTAAATAGCTCATCCAACTACCTACCTCATCCACATGTTTTATTTACTTAGGCCACAGTAGCTTAGTAATTATAATTAACCTATTTGCCTTACCTCCTTACTCCATTTGCACACACTGTATATAGATATTTCTGTTGTTATTGACTGTACATGTGTTTATTCCATGTGTAACTCTGTGTTGTTGTTTGTGTCACACTGCTTTTCTTTATCTTTGCCAGGTTGCAGTTGTAAATGAGAACTTGTTCTCAACTGGCCTATCTGGTGAAATAAAAAAAATAAAAAAATAAAACATCTTAACTTTATTGACAACACCCAAATGGAAACTGTCATTAACGCAGTTCTTAAAAAATTACACGTCATTCTTAAAACTGTAGCAGTTTTCTTAGTTACGTGTTCAACTATCATCAGCTGATCCAGGAAATCATTTTCTGAATGCCAGTCAAATGATAAACATCACATCATAGGTGAAGTTGGGGTCCTACAGTAGGTATATGTTGTTGTTAGGTGAAGTTATGGGCCCAATAGTAGGTCTATGTTGTTGTTAGGTGAAGTTATGGGTCCTACAGTAGGTCTATGTTGTTGTTAAGTGCAGGTAGAGATACTGGTGTGAAAAAGAGCAGAAAAGTAAATAAATAAATAATTAAATAAAAATAGTATGGGGATGAGTTAGGTATATTGGGTGGGCTATTTACCGATGGACTATGTACAGCTGCAGCGATCGGTTAGCTGTTCAGATAGCAGATGTTTAAAGTTGGTGAGGGAGATAAGTCTCCAACTTCAGCAATTTTTGCAATTTGTTCCAGTCACAGGCAGTAGAGAACTGGAAGGAAAGGCGGATGATCAGTATGATACACCTGCTGGAGCGCGTGCTGCGGATGGGTGTTGCCATCGTGACCAGTGAACTGAGATAAGGCGGAGCTTTACCTAGCATGGACTTGTAGATGACCTGGAGCCAGTGGGTCTGGCGACGAATATGTAGCGAGGGCCAGCCGACTAGAGCATACAGGTCGCAGTGGTGGGTGGTATAAGGTGCTTTAGTAACAAAACGGACGGCACTGTGATAAACTGCATCCAGTTTGCTGAGTAGAGTATTGGAAGCTATTTTGTAGATGACATCGCCGAAGTCGAGGATCAGTAGGATAGTCAGTTTTACTAGGGTAAGTTTGGGAGCGTGAGTGAAGGAGGCTTTGTTGCGGAATAGAAAGCCGACTCTAGATTTGATTTTAGATTGGAGATGTTTGATATGAGTCTGGAAGGAGAGTTTACAGTCTAGCCAGACACCTAGGTACTTATAGATGTCCACATATTCTAGGTTGGAACCATCCATGGTGGTGATGCTAGTCGGGCGTGCGGGTGCAGGCAGCGAATGGTTGAAAAGCATGCATTTGGTTTTACTAGTGTTTAAGAGCAGTTGGAGGCCACAGAAGGAGTGTTGTATGGCATTGAAGCTCGTTTGGAGGTTAGATAGCACAGTGTCCAAGGAAGGGCCAGAAGTATACAGAATGGTGTCGTCTGTGTAGAGGTGGATCAGGGAATCGCCCGCAGCAAGAGCAACATCATTGATATATATATAGAGAAAAGAGTCGGCCCAAGAATTGAACCCTGTGGCACCCCCATAGAGACTGCCAGAGGACCGGCCAACATGCCCTCCGATTTGACACACTGAACTCTTTCTGCAAAGTAGTTGGTGAACCAGGCAAGGCAGTCATTAGAAAAACCGAGGCTACTGAGTCTGCCGATAAGAATATGGTGATTGACAGAGTCGAAAGCCTTGGCCAGGTCGATGAAGATGGCTGCACAGTACTGTCTTTTATCGATGGTGGTTATGATATCGTTTAGTACTTTGAGCGTGGCTGAGGTGCACCCGTGACCGGCTCGGAAACCAGATTGCACAGCGGAAAAGGTACGGTAGGATTCGAGATGGTCAGTGATCTGTTTGTTGACTTGGCTTTCGAAGACCTTTGATAGGCAGGGCAGGATGGATATTGGTCTGTAACAGTTTGGGTCCGGGGTGTCTCCCCTTTTGAAGAGGGGGATGACTGTGGCAGCTTTCCAATCCTTCGGGATCTCAGACGATATGAAAGAGAGGTTGAACAGGCTGGTAATAGGGGTTGCGACAATGGCGGCGGATAGTTTCAGAAATAGAGGGTCCAGATTGTCAAGCCCAGCTGATTTGTACAGGTCCAGTTTTTCCTGCTCTTTCAGAACATCTGCTATCTGGATTTGAAGTTGTTGTTGAAGTTTTCGATTATCATGGATTTATCAGTGGTGACCGTGTTACCTAGCCTCAGTGCAGTGGGCAGCTGGGAGGAGGTGCTCTTGTTCTCCATGGACTTTACAGTGTCCCAGAACTTTTTGGAGTTAGAGCTACAGGATACAAATTTCTGCTTGAAAAAGCTGGCCTTTGCTTTCCTGACTGACTGTGTGTATTGGTTCCTGATTTCCCTGAACAGTTGCATATCGCGGGGACTATTCGATGCTATTGCAGTCCGCCACAGGAATGTTTTGTGCTGGTCGAGGGCAGTCAGGTCTGGAGTGAACCAAGGGCTATATCTGTTCTTAGTTTTTTCTTGCATTTTTTGAACAGAGCATGCTTATGCTAAGATGGTGAGGAAGTTATTTTTAAAGAATGACCAGGCATTCTCAACTGACGGGATGAGGTCAATATCCTTCCAGGATACCCGAGCCAGGTCGATTAGAAAGGCCTGCTCGCAGAAGTGTTTTAGGGAGCGTTTGACAGTGATGAGGGGTCGTCGTTTGACTGCGGACCGTAGCGGATACAGGCAATAGGGCAGTGATCGCTGAGATCCTGGTTGAAGACAGTGGAGGTGTATTTGGAGGGCCAGTTGGTCAGGATAACGTCTATGAGTGTGCCCTTGTTTACAGATTTAGGGTTGTACCTGGTGGGTACCTTGATGATTTGTGTGAGATTGAGGGCATCTAGCTTAGATTGTAGGACTGCCGGGGTGTTAAGCATATCCCAGTTTAGGTCACCTAACGGAACAAACTCTGAAGCTAGATGGGGGGCGATCAATTCACAAATGGTGTCCAGGGCACAGCTAGGAGCTGAGGGGGGTCGGTAGCAAGCGGCAACAGTGAGAGACTTATTTCTGGAGAGAGTCATTTTTAAAATTAGTAGTTCGAACTGTTTGGGTATGGACCTGGAAAGTATGACATTACTTTGCAGGCTATCTCTGCATATGACTGCAACTCCTCCCCCTTTGGCAGTTCTATATTGTCAGAAAATGTTATAGTTGGGTATGGAAATCTCTGAATTTTTGGTGGCCTTCCTGAGCCAGGATTCAGACACGGCAAGGACATCAGGGTTGGCAGAGTGTGCTCAAACAAACTTAGGGATGAGGCTTCTGATGTTGACATGCATGAAACCAAGGCTTTTTCGATCACAGAAGTCAACAAATGAGGGTGCCTGGGGAAATGCAGGGTCTGGGTTTACCTCTGGCACACTGCTTCAAGTTTCAACAACATGAATAACTTATTTCTAGCCTACAATCATCGATGTCACTACTAATGTGAAAACAAGACCAAATTTGACTTCTTTCTCATTCATTTTTTTGTCAAATACTTTTTACATTCATTACAGACTGGCTACGCTATTGGCCATACCTTTTACAATGGATTTCCGCTGTTGTGGGCCTTTAATCATCTGACTTTGTTGTTCACACAGGAGATAGAACTGACTACCATGGGTCCTCTGAGGAGCCTCAACAACCTCATGATGCTGACAAGGCAGAGAAGAGTCTCTCCACATCAGAACACCTCAAGAAACACGAGCAGAGATCCACAGGGAATAAATCTCACTGCTGCTCTGACTGTGGGAAGAGATTCACCTCCTCAGCAGGCATTAAAATTCATCAGAGAATCCACACAGGAGAGAAACCTTTTACCTGTACTCAATGTGGGAAGAGTTTTACAACATCTGGCCATCTGACTCTACACCAGAGAACACACACAGGAGAGAAACCTTATAGCTGTGGTCAATGTGGGAAGAGTTTTTCCTCATCTAGCAGTCTCACTCAACACCAGAGAATACACACAGGAGAGAAACCTTATAGCTGTGGGCAATGTGGGAAGAGTTTTGGTCAATCTGGCGATCTGACAGTGCACCAGAGAATACATACAGGACAGAAACCTTATAGCTGTGATCAATGTGCCAAGAGTTTTGTTGGATCTGGTCTGCTGACATTACACCAGAGAACACACACAGGAGAGAAACCTTATAGCTGTAATCAATGTGAGAAGAGTTTTAATACATCTGGCCATCTTGTTGTACACCAAAGAACACACACGGGAGAGAAACCTTACAGCTGTGATCAATGTGGGAAGAGTTTTACTCAGCTAAGCAACCTGATATCACACCAGAGAACACACACGGGAGATAAATCTTATAGCTGTGATCAATGTGGGAAGAGTTTTACTCAGCCAAGCAACCTGACACGACACCAGAGAACACACACGGGAGAGAAACCGTATAACTGTGATCAATGTGGGAAGTTTTTTTTTACATCTAGCCATCTGAAGATACACCAGAGAACACACACAGGAGAGAAACCGTATAGCTGTGATCAATGTGGGAAGAGTTTTGTTACTTCTGGCCAGCTGACTTTACACCAGAGAACACACACAGGAGAGAAACCTTATAGCTGTGATCAATGTGGGAAGAGTTTTACTACATCTAGCAATCTGACTATACACCAGAGAACACACACAGGAGTTAAAGGTTATAGCTGTGACCAGAGATAATCTGATTAAAGATCTCTGATCAAATATTAGAAAATACATACATGAAGGAGTTGTTTCATGATTTCAATGAATTAATGTCACAATTTAGAAAGTTTTTTACATTGTAGAAGAAGTATTTTAATGATTTCACAATGTAGAACCCTAAACGTTTGCCCCCTGTTCTATTGATTTCAGCA
Organism: Oncorhynchus clarkii lewisi; assembly: GCF_045791955.1. Classification (NCBI taxonomy): domain Eukaryota; kingdom Metazoa; phylum Chordata; class Actinopteri; order Salmoniformes; family Salmonidae; genus Oncorhynchus; species Oncorhynchus clarkii. The sequence continues at coordinate 28,600,487 of NC_092159.1, read as the reverse complement.
TGATATGGATATTAGCCCCAGGGGCAAATTCTAGGCTCTGAATTGAAAGAGTACTATTTATATGATTTAACAAAAATTGACTAACAAAAAAAGAACTGTGTTACACTCACCACGTTGGTGACCCACTGGAATCAAAATGCAACACTTCAAAATGTAGCTAGATGTTTTTTACAAATTGTCCTCTAACCAGTGATGTACACATTTTTCCCAGATTCCGTGTGGTTTTTGAGCTGTTAGTTTTAACAGGACGTGCAACCTCATCTCTCTCCTCTCTCACAATTGATTTCAACATGATATCGATGAGTTATGACAAATAAGTGTTGTGTTCCTTTGTTTAGCGACCCCTACATTTAAATGAATCACTCCAAAATGTAGCTGACTGTCTTCTGCAGGTTGTCCTCTAACCAGTGAGGTAAAAGATATCTCCCATTTCCATGTTTTTTTTGTTGTGTTAGTTTCAACACGTACAACCTGTTTTTTTTGTTGTGTTAGTTTCAACACGTACAACCTGATTTAATAAATACAAGAAATATGATTATTGTGGCAGATGTTTGTGTAAATAGCACATGTTATGTTTAGGTTTTCAATTTATCCCAAACTGTTTCTGCATATTGGTTATTGATTTGGACACGTTAAAACTGTGTTTTGACAGTGGCCTATCCCATCTAGCAAAATGTCATTGAAAAGACGTTGAAAATATGACTATGCAACCAAATATTTCATATTTACATTTCGTGTAACATTTAGTAGTGATATTTATTCATGCAACCAACTGACAGTTTTTTGGGTACAATTATATTGACATTGTTAACCTGCTTTTAGAATATCAGGGTTATTTCTCAGATGTGCCAACCCAAATGTACTAGAGCATGACATTGGGCACTGGGCCCCGATCCAACAACATGCCTATCGAGTGAACCCTGAAAAGAGAGAGAAGCTCCGCAGTGAGGTGGAAAGTTACTACGGATAATGCAGGAATTTCCTCTTGAAATCAGACATGTCTGTGGTAAGGACAACTTGGTTTCTGATTGTCTCAAGGGTGGGCAGTCAAAAAGTTTTGCGTTTAGCCAGGGAGTTGCCATGGATTACAATTAATTTTGACTGCACGTTTTTCCGCATTTGGAGATTTATTTTTGTTTGGGCTCGCTCCGAGGGGACGAGAGTTCTAGAAGCTAGTGAGTTTTAGGAAGACGAGAGTTCTGGAAACTGAGTTTAAAAAAAAAAAAAGATTGTAGAAAAATATATATATTTAGAAATGTGTTTTTTCCTGTTTTTAATTGTTGACAGTCAGTGGACACCATGTTTATATTGGTGAAGGTAAAGCATTTGTAGTTGATTTATAATGTGAAATGCAAGTTGTTTTCTGTTGGTGGTGAGCAAACATGTCCAACTTAGCTCATGAGCCCGAAAAGTTCGTTAAGCACGAAGGACGCACTGATTGGCGTCACCTGGGTTAGTCAGTATGTGTTACACTTGTGCTGGCTTGTCCATCTCGTTAGTGTGAAGGTGTTTCACCTGAGCTGGTCCAGGTTCTATTTAAGAGTGTCTGGCCCAGTGCTTCAGTTGTCTTGATAGATGTGGAGAGTCAACAACTTTAGTTGCTCTACCGTTTTGGTTTACGTCCTGTCTTTTTGTTAGTATAGTTTTTCTTTTGTTTGCCTCTTCCTGGGCAGATTTAGTGGGTCTCATTGTGGGTGTCTTTTAGGTCCCAATTGTTGTTACTAGTCAATTTTCAGTGGACACCCTCATAGTGTCTTTCAGAACCCCTCCAAAAAAACAAGCTTATATTTTGGGTTGGATATTGCATACGATTAATATTTTAATCAATGGAATTTCCTTGGGGTGCTCGTTATTCTTCTGTTGTGTACTAAATGTTTTTATTTTCATTGTGTTGCATTCATGCCTGAAATGTGCTATATAAATAAAGCTTGATTTGATTCCAACAACAATGTTATTTTTATTTCACCTTCATTTAACCAGGTAGGCCAGTTGAGAACAAGTTCTAATTTACAACTGTGACCTGGCCAAGATAAAGCAAAGCAGTGTGACAAAAACAACACCGAGTTACTACATGAGATAAACAAAAGTACAGTCAGTAACAACAGAAAATCTATATACAGTGTTTGCAAATGGAGTTTAGGCAATAAATAGGCCTTAGTGGCGAAATAATTACAATTTAGCAATTAAACACTGGAGTGATGAATGTGCAAGTAGAGATACTGGGGTGCAAAGGAGCAAAAATAAATAACAATACGGGGATGAGGTAGTTGGGTGTGGCTATTTACAGATGGGCTGTGTAGAGGTGCAATGATCTGTAAGCTGCTCTGACAGCTGATGCTTAAAGTTAGTGAGGGATATATATATATATGAACCCAATGACCGACCAATCAAAAGACTCTTGGTCCTTCTTAGCATGAAAATCAGTATCAATCCCATGTCAAAGGATTCAACTACTGAAAACAGAAACAAACAAATGGATCAACCAGATCAATCCCACTTTTCCAGCCTGCTGAAGGCGTGGTTGAGCAGTAAACACCACCCCCGGCTCTACCAGGGGCTTGAGGTGGTCTCCCACAGCTCTGATTATGTCATGTTCTTTGGCCTTGCCGTTCCATTTCTTGACTGCCCCTTCAACACAGAAATAAAGACATTCAGTCATATTATATAAAACATTCAAAGTAATGGATATGGAGCATCTATGGCATCAGTTACACTTGGCACCTAAATGTGACTTCTGAATATGCATAAGCAATGTAAAGAGATGGGGTGAATGAGTGTGGAAAATTGTAATTTTACACAAATTACCTTCATAATATCAATGAACAAATGTGTGTGCCTGAGAGGAAATTAACGTTCATACAGCCAAAAGGGGTGAGAAATTACACCAATATCAGTGGGCAATTCGCACTAATGTAAATAAACATAGATGGAATATATTACCTTTTGCTGACGCAATGAACTACGAAGGGGACATACGTATTTACCATCTAAACCATGTGTGACCTCTCACCTCTCTGGCTGTAGAAGTGTTCTTCCTAACCAGTCCCTCAACAGCTCTCTGACTGAGCTCCACCCTCACTGGGTCTTCAGAGGAGAGGAACACTGAGGAGGGATGGAAGGATGAATGGATCAGTCAGTCAATAAAGTGTAGAGCTGCTGTCTATGCTGGCTGACAAAATCACTATCTTAGTAGTTCATTAAAGGAAATAAGGCTTTATGACTGCTGAATACCAACTATCAATCACTTAGATCATGTATTTTCATGTAGAGATAAATCCTTGGGACGTCCCTAACCCATTGAGGTTGACATTTAAAAGGGTTAAAGAAGGGTTTAGGGTAGGGATGTCCCAAGGAACCCGGATAGCATTGACCATGTGCATTCTTCTCTCTTTTACATATCAGGTGATGGGTTCTGACTTCTGAACTTGAAAATATTAAATATCCTTTTTCATGTCACTGTTTGAGAGAGGGTAATGTAGAATGTTCACATTCTGTCATAATGTGTTATTGTTGGATGTCAGGGATCCTATGGAAGGAGAACAAGTCAACAGGATTGCCGTGAGGTGGGGAGGAGAAGGGCCACAGTCTGGTACAAGTCAACGGGACAGCCGTGAGGTATTGAGGACAAGGGCCACAGTCTGGAACAAGTCAACAGGACAGCCGTGAGGTGGGAAGGAGAAGGGCCACAGTCTGGTACAAGTCGACAGGACAGCCGTGAGTTGGGGAGGAGAAGGGCCACAGTCTGGAACACGTCAACAGGACAGCCGTGAGGTGGGAGGAGAAGGGCCACAGTTTGGTACAAGTCATCAGGACAGCCGTGAGGTGGGGAGGAGGGAGGAATTTAGGCTGGGTCTGATTTATCTCTACAGAAACTACAACTCCCTACTATATCACACAGTTCAGGCTGGTCTGATTTATCTCCAGACTAGCTCTAGGAACACCTTCTGGGCAGACAGGTCAAAGACGCTTGCTTGGCCCAATTCAGGGAACCATTGATCTACTTCAGAGGAACTGTGTCTATAGTGATTTCCTGTTGTTTTGACACCTGACTGGAAGACTAGAATAACTAGCTGTTGCTACAGAACGAGACGACCAATTCACAGTTAGTCTGTGTCTCGTTCTCCACACACGGACACATACAAAGATCACGTGTTTTCTATGTGCACAAGATATACTATATAACGCTTCTGAACTCCTTGTGTCATCGAGCTCTCGGCCTTCCACCTCAGAGTGTACGGCTGACCTGCTACATTATTGCAATTCTTATCAAATAAAGGTTGACTGTATGAAGAAATAACAAAGTCTCTCCTGATTGGTTAGAATTTCCACCGCAATGTGCAGTAGGCTTTTTCAATACCAACAATGATAAGACCAGACTCATAGTACAGAATGAATGACTGACTGCCCAGATCAACATCAGTTCACCGTCTCACCTCATACTTTATTGGAGCAGCAGCAGCTGACTTGATCGTTTATGCTAATCATCATGTTTTGAATCTGAGAGTAAATAGAGCCGACTACAACTCTAAAAATGAAGGGTTCAACTGGAGTTGTTCTCAGATGCCCTAAGAACCGTGGGGTTCTTGGTCAATTAAAAACAGCCCCAAAAGGTTCTTCAAATAACTTGTTAGAAGGTGGGTTAATCGAGGAACCTCCGTTGTTGCTGGACTTCTTCTGGGAACTTCGCAATTACAACTGAAAACGATGGTGACAAGTTTGGATGTGACAGCAAGTTAAAAAGGTTAAATTGGGTTGATGTTTGTCTCTGAATATGTCTCGAAATAATTTATATATAATAATATAACACACTAATAACGAAGAGAATGACGGTTTTCTGTGAATATCTTCCATAACTTTACTATAGTTAATTACCGTAAATATCAGAAAGCCGGGTTTGACCGTCGGCGTTGTATGAGCTACAGTACAGTACCGTTATCTAGCTAGATAACGTTATGTCCTAACTAGGCACAACTAGGTTTGGATTATTTCCCTGAACTATATTATTTCCCATATATTGTATATCGTTTCCATAAAGCCAACATGGCTTTACACTCATTAATGTAAGTTTCCAATCTAGAGCAGTTCTCACTTTTGTGATAACGAACTAGCTAACGTTAACTAACTAACTAACTAACTAAATAACTAACTAAGGACGGTGACCTGTCCAGACGATATGTTACAACGAACTGAATCGTCAATGAATCGTCTTCCTCTTTAAATAGCCTGCTACAGCATGCAATACTGTAGCGACCCGTACAGACAGCTGTGTGTTATGTGTTAGGCTAGTAGGTGGCTGTGTTGTTCTTACCAGTTCGCGGGGTCCGATATGCCAATCTGCCAATCACGGGAATGCCTGGAATGTTCTGATGCCGGGCATCCTGGTGGTTGGCGGAGTGGCGTGGAGGGGGGTTGGGCAGGGGGATGGAGTATTGGAAGTTTAAAGATCAGGTTGAGCCTTTGTTCTCTCTCTTTCGTCTGGGCTTCACAAGAGAAGGTCACGATTAGCTTGTGGGTTATCTTTCATTTATTTGGCGTGGGCTACGGCCAAACAGTAGCCTGTGTAAAGTTGGTTTAATAAACCGTCAATTCGTAAACTCAAGCCTCTGTCTGGACAATTGTTCCTTTATGATCAAGTCAGGTCATTACAATACTATTAACTCACAATGGGCATAACGTTACATGTACAATACTATCCCATTTTGGAAATATTACATGTACAATACTGTCCCACTTTGGAAACGTTACATGGACAATACTATCCCATTTTGGAAACGTTACATGTACAATACTATCCCGTTTTGGAAACGTTACATGTACCCCCCCTTGTGGAGGGAAATTAATATCTTCGATGGAAGCTGTAGATGGGATTCAAATGCATAATGGTATTAATACAGTGTCTAGACTACCTCTTTTGTATAAATGCCCTTCAGAATCATAACACAGTATTGCCACGCAGCAAAATATTGCAAATAATCTTTCAAGTCAGCCTGAAAAAATATTGAACAATTTGTGTACAAAGATATCTTGAAATGTGATATTAGGCCTTTATGGCAGTGCTGTTACTGTATGGCAGTACTGTATTGGCTAATGCTTTCTCCAATGTGTTCTTCTATTTTGCATTCAATTGTATGTCGATGCCATTTATCTTTCAATATTTATTTAATATATATATATATATATAATGCTTGTAAGACTATTCTTTGACACATTTTCTCTTCCTTTGAAATTCTTATAGGGCAGAACATGGACACAATGCAATTGGGATCAAGAAGAAGGTACAGCTGCATTTGAAGTGTACATTTAGCCTAAATAGCAGTCAATACAAACTGAAATCTATTAGCATACAAATGTGTGCAAATGATCTTTTCAGATCTTCTCAGAAATTAATCAAGGCCATGGAATGGATATAGACAAAAAGAGAATTCAAGGACTTGCAGAGGTAGAGAGGCAGGGGTGAGGACATCATCCTGCTATTTTGACAGTCCCTGAAGGTATTTGCTCTTATTCCTTCCCTTTCTATTTCTGTAATAAAATTAGCAAGTGTAGTAAGATCATTGCTTTACTTTACTAGGACTGGAGACCACAGCAGTGATCCTGCTCTTGCCCAACCTCTTCAATGAGGACCCGAGTGGCCTTTATGTCCGTGACAAGGTATGCTTAAATAAAACATAATTCATTCAGAAAGTTCAGACCCCTTCCCTTTTTCCACATTTTGTTACGTTACAGCTTTATCTTAAAATTGATTTTAAAAAATAGAATCCTCATTAATCTACACAATAATGAAAAAGTGAAAACAGGTAAATAACAGAAATACCTTATTTACATAAGAATTCAGGCCCTTTGCTATGAGACTCAAAATTGCTTTCAGGTGCATCTTGTTTCCATTAATCATCCTTGAGATGTATCTACAACTTGTTCGGAGTCCACCTGGGGTAAATTCAATTGATTGGACATGAATTGGAAGGCTGTCTATATAAGGTCCCAGAGTTGACAGTGCATGTCAGAGTAAAAACCAAGCAATGAGGTCGAAGGAATTGTCCGTAGAGCTCCAAGACAGGATTGTGTCAAGACACAGATCTGGGGAAGGGTACCAAAAAAAATAATTATGCAAAATTGAAGGTCCCCAAGAACACAGTGGCCTCCATCATTCTTAAATGGAATACTCTTCCTAGAGCTGGTCACCCGGCCAAACTGAGCAATCGGGGGAGAAAGGTCTTGGTCAGGGAGGTGACCAAGAACCTGATGGTCACTCTGACAGAGCTCCAGAGTTCCTCTGTGGAGATGGGAGAACCTTCCAGAAGGACAACCATCCTGCAGCACTCCACCAATCAGGCCTTTATGGTAGAGAGGCCAGACGTAAGCCACTCCTCAGTAAAAGGCACATGACAGCCCGCTTGGAGTTTGCCAAAAGGCATCTAAAGGACTCTCAGATCATGAAAAACAAGATTCTCTGGTCTTATTAAACCAAGATTGAACTCTTTGACCTGAATGTCAAGCGTCACGTCTGGCGTAAACTGGCACCCTCCCTACGGTGAAGCATGGTGGTGGCAGCATCATGTTGTGGGGATGTTTTTCAGCAGCAGGGACTGGGATACTAGTCAGGACTGAGGGAAAGATGGACGGAGCAAAGCAAAGTACAGAGAGATCCTTGATGTAAACCTGCTCCAGAACACTCAGGACCTCCGACTGGGGCAAAGGTTCACCTTCCAACAGGATAACGACCCTAAGCACACAGCCAAGACAACGCAGGAGTGGCTTTGGGACAAGTCTCAGAATAACCTTGAGTGTCCCAGCCAGACCACGGGCTTGAATTAGATCGAACATCTCTGGAGAGACCTGAAACTAGCTGTGTAGCAAAGCTCCCCATCCAACCTGACAGAGCTTGAGAGGATCTGCAGAGCAGAATGGTAGAAATGTAGCATCATACCCATGAAGACACAAGGCTGTAATCGCTGCCAAAAGGTGTTTCAAAGGGTCTGAATACTTATGTAGATGTTCAGTTTATTATTTTAATAAATTAGCAAACAAAAATATTACATGTTTTTGCTTTGTCATTATGGGGTATTGTCAAGTGAGTATTTACAACAAAAAATATTTTAGAATAAGGCTGTAACGTAACAAAATGTGGAAAACGTGAAGGAGTCTGAATACTTTCTGAATGCATTGTGCTGTTACACCATGTAGGAGCAGTATAGACCAAGTCTGTTCATTATATACATCTACATGATGTATTGTTACACCATGTAGGAGAAGAATAGACCAACATTAGCTAGCTACTTATTTAGATTTAGTATGACTTAAATGAAACTGCCTTAAATGTTCTGTAGTAAAACATTGTTTTATTTGCACTAATCAATAAACACATTCAGGTCTTTGTATGTCTCAGTATAATAGTATTATTTAATTAAAACCATTTGAAATCATCTTTGTCTGAAAATAAAATTTTATCCTCAACTGTGTTTCCCCTCCAGTCAACAGACGGCGATGTGCGTCTTTCAGGCGTGACGTATAATCTAGTGGACGGTTCTTCAGAAACAGCTCGTCAACCACCTCGGTAGCTTGCTAGCCAATATAGCCGAAAGATCCAAGCTATTTATTCGCTTTCGGTGTATATTAGCTACTGTGTTTTAGACACACTTCTGTCGTAATCTACTTGTTAACTTATTTAATTTAATATTACATTATTTTGTATTAGTCAGCTATAGTAGCTGGCTGGTTAACTTAGCACTAGCCTAATTGCTAATGCTAGCTAGCTAACATCCCCGAACATGAGCTCACTAAACTACTCGCCTCCTGTTAAAGAAGAGGGGGTCTGCTGGACGGAGGAAGAAGCTCTGGGGCTGAACATTGTCCTGAAAGAGGAGGATGTGACAGTAAAACAAGAAGTAGAGGTTGAGGCTGTTACAGTGAAAGAAGAAGAGAAAGACGTTTCAGTGAAAGAAGAGGAAGACGCGTTCAGAGTGAAAGAGGAGGATGTTACAGTAAAAGAAGAGGAGAAAGAGGATGCATGTTTTGGAGTGAAAGATGAGGAGGGGGAGATGACTGTCACATTGAAAGATGAAGTCGAAGAGGAGGAGATAGGAGATATGATTAACACCAGTAAGTACCGCCTTAAATTTGTTTTTAACTTTGGATATTCAATACCTCTTCAACAGAGGGCCCTAGGATGTTGACTGATATGTCTAGAATCAGACAACGTAGAGAACAAGCTACCTCTTGTTTTCTCCGTTCCGTTTCCAAAAAGTGACTTAACATATATATTTGAGAAGGGTCTATCTGCTGACCGTAGACTGGGAGGCACGGCATGTAGTGATTTTCATGTAGTGATGATTTACTTAATAACACCGTGCCCCCCAATAGTGCCATGTGAGAGTTGGGTTGGCTACGCCAAAAGTTATGTATATACTGACAAGATGTCTCTTTGCCCAAACAAGGGGAGTCGTTGTCCACAAAGTGGCACTGCGGGTTGTCTCGCTTCCGCCTATCCTTTCTTTGGATTGGTGGATACTTCTTCTTCTTATTGTAATCTATTGTTTATATTCTATGGGGGTTGTTGACGTCAACCGCCTGTATTCAATGGAGAGAAATGCTAAGCTACTAGCATGAATATGCATATCGATCTGGAGACAACTCCTATTGTGTTTTTATCAAAGTTGTCAGTATGTTACGTGTCCACATAACAACTTAATAATTACGAAACTTCTGTTGGATCAAGTAAACGTAGCAAATAAGATTCAAATTCGACACTTTCCACATTGGGTTGATAATCGTTTCCACTTGGATACAACCTACTGTAACCTACTGGCATGATCTAGAGATAAAACCTACTGTAACCTACTGGCATGACCTAGAGAGATACAACATACTGTAACTTACTGGCATGACCTAGAGAGATACAACCTACTGTAACCTACTGGCATGCCCTAGAGAGATACAGCATACTGTAACCTACTGGCATGACCCAGAGAGATACAGCATACTGTAACCTACTGGCATGACCCAGAGAGATACAACCTACTGTAACCTACTGGCATGACCTACAGAGATACAACCTACTGGCATGACCTAGAAAGATACAACCTACTGTAACCCACTGACATGACCTAGAGAGATACAACCTACTGTAACCTACTGGCATGACCTAGAGAGATACAACCTACTGGCATGACCTAGAGAGATACAACCTACTGTAACCCACTGACATGACCTAGAGAGATACAACCAACTCTAACCTACTGGCATGACCTAGAGAGATACAACCAACTGTAACCTACTGCCATGACCTAGAGAGTTACAACCTACTGTAGCCTAATGGCATGACCTAGAGAGATAAAACCACTTGGATACAACCTACTGTAGTCTACTGGCATGACCTAGATATAAAACCTACTGTAACCTACTGGCATGACCTAGATAGTTACAACCTACTGTAACCTACTGGCATGACCTAGAGAGATACAACCTACCCTAGCCTACTGGCATGACCTAGATAGTTACAACCTACTGTAACCTACTGACATGACCTAGAGAGTTACAATCTACCGTAGCCTACTGGCATGACCTAGAGAGATACAACCAACTGTAACCTACTGGCATGACCTAGAGAGTTACAACCTACTGTAGCCTACTGGCATGACCTAGGGAGATACAACCTACTGTAACCTACTGGCATGACCTAGAGAGATACAACCTGCCCTAGCCTGGCAACCTACTGTAGTCTACTGGCATGACCTAGAGAGTTACAACCTACTGTAACCTATTGGGATGACCTAGAGAGATACAACCTACTGTAACCCACTGACATGACCTAGAGAGATACAACATACTGTAACCTACTGGCATGACCTAGAGAGATACAACCAACTGTAACCTACTGGCATGACCTAGAGAGATACAACCTACTGGCATGACCTAGAGAGATACAACCTACTGTAACCCACTGACATGACCTAGAGAGATACAACCAACTGTAACCTACTGGCATGACCTAGAGAGATACAACCTACTGTAAACAACTGGCATGACCTAGAGAGATACAACCAACTGTAACCTACTGGCATGACCTAGAGAGATACAAGCTACTGTAACCTACTGGCATGACCGAGAGAGACACAACCTACTGTAACCTACTGGCATGACCGAGAGAGATACAACCTACTGTAACCTACTGGCATGACCTAGAGCGATACAACCTACTGTAACCTACTGCCATGACCTAGAGAGATACAACCTACTGTAGCCTACTGGCATGACCTAGAGAGATACAACCAATTTTATACAACCTACTGTAACCTACTGGCATGACCTAGAGATACAACCTACTGTAACCTACTGGCATGACCTAGAGATACAACCTACTGTAACCTACTGGCATGACCTAGAGAGTTACAACCGACTGTAGCCTAATGGCATGACCTAGAGAGATACAACCACTTGGATACAACCTACTGTAACCTACTGGCATGACCTAGAGAGATACAACCTACTGTAACCTACTGGCATGACCTAGAGAGATACACCCTACTGTTGCCTACTGGCATGTCCTAGATAGATACAACCTACTGTAACCTACTGGCATGACCTAGAGAGATGTAACCTACTGGCATGACCTAGAGAGTTACAACCTACTTTAGCCTAATGGCAAGACCTAGAGAGATAAAACCACTTGGATACAACCTACTGTAACCTACTGGCATGACTGAGAGAGATACAACCTACTGTAACCTACTGGCATGACCTAGAGAGATACAACCTACCCTAGCCTACTGGCATGACCTAGATAGTTACAACCTACCGTAACCTACTGGCATGACCTAGAGAGTTACAACCTACTGTAGCCTACTGGCATGACCTAGAGAGATACAACCTACTGTAACCTACTGGCATGACCTAGAGAGATACAACCTACCCTAGCCTGGCAACCTACTATAGTCTACTGGCATGACCTAGAGAGATACAACCTACTGTAAACTACTGGCATTACCTAGAGAGATAAAACCAACTGTAACCTACTGGCATGACCTAGAGAGTTACAACCTACAGTAGCCTACTGGCATGGCCTAGAGAGTTACAACCTACTGTAGCCTACTGGCATGACCTAAAGAGATACAACCACTTGGATACAACTGTAACCTACTGGCATGACCTAGAGAGATACAACCTACTGTAACCTACTTGCATGACCTAGAGATATACAACCAACTGTAACCTACTGGCATGACCTAGAGAGTTACAACCTACTGTAGCCTACTGTCATGGCCTAGAGAGATACAACCTACTGTAGTCTAAAGGCATGACCTAGAGAGATACAACCAACTGTTACCTACTGGCATGACCTAGAGAGATACAACCTACTGTAGTCTAAAGGCATGACCTAGAGAGATACAACCAACTGTAACCTACTGGCATGACCGAGAGAGATACAACCTACTGTAACCTACTGGCATGACCGAGAGAGATACAACCTACTGTAACCTACTGGCATGACCGAGAGAGATACAACCTACTGTAACCTACTGGCATGACCTAGAGCGATACAACCTACTGTAACCTACTGCCATGACCTAGAGAGATACAACCTACTGTAGCCTACTGGCATGACCTAGAGAGATACAACCAATTTGATACAACCTACTGTAACCTACTGGCATGACCTAGAGAGATACAACCTACTGTAACATACTGGCATGACCGAGAGAGATACAACCTACTGTAACCTACTGGCATGACCTAGAGAGATAAAACCACTTGGATACAACTTACTGTAACCTACTGGCATGACCTAGAGAGATACAACCTACTGTAACCTACTGGCTTGACCTAGAGAGATACAACCTACTGTAACCTACTGGCATGACCTAGAGAGTTACAACCTACTGTAACCTACTGGCATGACCTACAGAGATACAACCTACTGGCATGACCTAGAAATATACAACCTACTGTAACCCACTGCCATGACCTAGAGAGTTACAACCTACTGTAGCCTAATGGCATGACCTAGAGAGATAAAACCACTTGGATACAACCTACTGTAGTCTACTGGCATGACCTAGATATAAAACCTACTGTAACCTACTGACATGACCTAGATAGTTACAACCTACTGTAACCTACTGGCATGACCTAGAGAGATACAACCTACCCTAGCCTACTGGCATGACCTAGATAGTTACAACCTACTGTAACCTACTGACATGACCTAGAGAGTCACAATCTACCGTAGCCTACTGGCATGACCTAGAGAGATACAACCAACTGTAACCTACTGGCATGACCTAGAGAGTTACAACCTACTGTAGCCTACTGGCATGACCTAGGGAGATACAACCTACTGTAACCTACTGGCATGACCTAGAGAGATACAACCTGCCCTAGCCTGGCAACCTACTGTAGTCTACTGGCATGACCTAGAGAGTTACAACCTACTGTAACCTACTGGCATGACCTAGAGAGATACAACCTACCCTAGCCTACTGGCATGACCTAGATAGTTACAACCTACTGTAACCTATTGGGATGACCTAGAGAGATACAACCTACTGTAACCCACTGACATGACCTAGAGAGATACAACCTACTGTAACCTACTGGCATGACCTAGAGAGATACAACCAACTGTAACCTACTGGCATGACCTAGAGAGATACAACCTACTGGCATGACCTAGAGAGATACAACCTACTGTAACCCACTGACATGACCTAGAGAGATACAACCTACTGTAAACAACTGGCATGACCTAGAGAGATACAACCAACTGTAACCTACTGGCATGACCTAGAGAGATACAACCTACTGTAACCTACTGGCATGACCGAGAGAGATACAACCTGCTGTAACCTACTGGCATGACCGAGAGAGATACAACCTACTGTAAACAACTGGCATGACCTAGAGAGATACAACCAATTTTATACAACCTACTGTAACCTACTGGCATGACCTAGAGATACAACCTACTGTAATCTACTGGCATGACCTAGAGATACAACCTACTGTAACACACTGGCATGACCGAGAGAGATACAACCTACTGTTACCTACTGGCATGACCTAGAGATATACAACCTACTGTAACCTACTGGCATGACCTAGAGAGTTACAACCTACTGTAGCCTAATGGCATGACCTAGAGAGATAAAACCACTTGGATACAACTTACTGTAACCTACTGGCATGACCTAGAGAGTTACAACCGACTGTAGCCTAATGGCATGACCTAGAGAGATACAACCTACTGTAACCTACTGGCATGACCTAGAGAGATACACCCTACTGTTGCCTACTGGCATGTCCTAGATAGATACAACCTACTGTAACCTACTGGCATGACCTAGAGAGATACAACCTACTGTAGCCTACTGGCATGACCTAGAGAGATACAACCTACTGTAACCTACTGGCATGACCTAGAGAGATACAACCTACCCTAGCCTGGCAACCTACTATAGTCTACTGGCATGACCTAGAGAGATACAACCTACTGTAAACTACTGGCATTACCTAGAGAGATAAAACCAACTGTAACCTACTGGCATGACCTAGAGAGTTACAACCTACAGAAGCCTACTGGCATGGCCTAGAGAGTTACAACCTACTGTTGCCTACTGGCATGACCTAAAGAGATACAACCACTTGGATACAACTGTAACCTACTGGCATGACCTAGAGAGATACAACCTACTGTAACCTACTTGCATGACCTAGAGATATACAACCAACTGTAACCTACTGGCATGACCTAGAGAGTTACAACCTACTGTAGCCTACTGTCATGGCCTAGAGAGATACAACCAACTGTAACCTACTGGCATGACCTAGAGAGATACAACCTACTGTAGTCTAAAGGCATGACCTAGAGAGATACAACCAACTGTAACCTACTGGCATGACCTAGAGAGATACAACCTACTGTAACCTACTGGCATGACCGAGAGAGATACAACCTACTGTAACCTACTGGCATGACCGAGAGAGATACAACCTACTGTAACCTACTGGCATGACCGAGAGAGATACAACCTACTGTAACCTACTGGCATGACCTAGAGCGATACAACCTACTGTAACCTACTGCCATGACCTAGAGAGATACAACCTACTGTAGCCTACTGGCATGACCTAGAGAGATACAACCAATTTGATACAACCTACTGTAACCTACTGGCATGACCTAGAGAGATACAACCTACTGTAACATACTGGCATGACCGAGAGAGATACAACCTACTGTAACCTACTGGCATGACCTAGAGAGTTACAACCTACTGTAACCTACTTGCATGACCTAGAGAGATACAACCTACTGTAACATACTGGCATGACCGAGAGAGATACAACCTACTGTAACCTACTGGCATGACCTAGAGAGTTACAACCTACTGTAGCCTAATGGCATGACCTAGAGAGGTAAAACCACTTGGATACAACTTACTGTAACCTACTGGCATGACCTAGAGAGATACAACCTACTGTAACCTACTGGCATGACCTAGAGAGATACAACCTACTGTAACCTACTGGCATGACCGAGAGAGATACAACCTACTGTAACCTACTGGCATGACCGAGAGAGATACAACCTACTGTTACCTACTGGCATGCCCTAGAGAGATACAGCATACTGTAACTTACTGGCATGACCTAGAGAGATACAACCTACTGTAACCTACTGGCATGCCCTAGAGAGATACAGCATACTGTAACCTACTGGCATGACCTAGAGAGATACAACCTACTGTAACCTACTGGCATGTCCTAGATAGATACAACCTACTGTAACCTACTGGCATGACCTAGAGAGATGTAACCTACTGGCATGACCTAGAGAGTTACAACCTACTTTAGCCTAATGGCATGACCTAGAGAGATAAAACCACTTGGATACAACCTACTGTAACCCACTGACATGACCTAGAGAGATACAACCTACTGTAACCTACTGGCATGACCTAGAGAGATACAACCAACTGTAACCTACTGGCATGACCTAGAGAGATACAACCTACTGGCATGACCTAGAGAGATACAACCTACTGTAACCCACTGACATGACCTAGAGAGATACAACCAACTGTAACCTACTGGCATGACCTAGAGAGATACAACCTACTGTAAACAACTGGCATGACCTAGAGAGATACAACCAACTGTAACCTACTGGCATGACCTAGAGAGATACAACCTACTGTAACCTACTGGCATGACCGAGAGAGATACAACCTACTGTAACCTACTGGCATGACCGAGAGAGATACAACCTACTGTAAACAACTGGCATGACCTAGAGAGATACAACCAATTTTATACAACCTACTGTAACCTACTGGCATGACCTAGAGATACAACCTACTGTAACCTACTGGCATGACCTAGAGATACAACCTACTGTAACCTACTGGCATGACCTAGAGATACAACCTACTGTAACACACTGGCATGACCGAGAGAGATACAACCTACTGTTACCTACTGGCATGACCTAGAGATATACAACCTACTGTAACCTACTGGCATGACCTAGAGAGTTACAACCGACTGTAGCCTAATGGCATGACCTAGAGAGATACAACCACTTGGATACAACCTACTGTAACCTACTGGCATGACCTAGAGATATACAACCTACTGTAACCTACTGGCATGACCTAGAGAGTTACAACCTACTGTAGCCTAATGGCATGACCTAGAGAGATAAAACCACTTGGATACAACTTACTGTAACCTACTGGCATGACCTAGAGAGATACAACCTACTGTAACCTACTGGCATGACCTAGAGATATACAACCTACTGTAACCTACTTGCATGACCTAGAGAGTTACAACCGACTGTAGCCTAATGGCATGACCTAGAGAGATACAACCACTTGGATACAACCTACTGTAACCTACTGGCATGACCTAGAGAGATACAACCTACTGTAACCTACTGGCATGACCTAGAGAGATACACCCTACTGTTGCCTACTGGCATGTCCTAGATAGATACAACCTACTGTAACCTACTGGCATGACCTAGAGAGATACAACCTACTGTAACCTACTGGCATGACCTAGAGAGATACAACCTACTGTAACCTACTGGCATGACCTAGAGAGATACAACCTACCCTAGCCTGGCAACCTACTATAGTCTACTGGCATGACCTAGAGAGATACAACCTACTGTAAACTACTGGCATTACCTAGAGAGATAAAACCAACTGTAACCTACTGGCATGACCTAGAGAGTTACAACCTACAGAAGCCTACTGGCATGGCCTAGAGAGTTACAACCTACTGTTGCCTACTGGCATGACCTAAAGAGATACAACCACTTGGATACAACTGTAACCTACTGGCATGACCTAGAGAGATACAACCTACTGTAACCTACTTGCATGACCTAGAGATATACAACCAACTGTAACCTACTGGCATGACCTAGAGAGTTACAACCTACTGTAGCCTACTGTCATGGCCTAGAGAGATACAACCAACTGTAACCTACTGGCATGACCTAGAGAGATACAACCTACTGTAGTCTAAAGGCATGACCTAGAGAGATACAACCAACTGTAACCTACTGGCATGACCTAGAGAGATACAACCTACTGTAACCTACTGGCATGACCGAGAGAGATACAACCTACTGTAACCTACTGGCATGACCGAGAGAGATACAACCTACTGTAACCTACTGGCATGACCGAGAGAGATACAACCTACTGTAACCTACTGGCATGACCTAGAGCGATACAACCTACTGTAACCTACTGCCATGACCTAGAGAGATACAACCTACTGTAGCCTACTGGCATGACCTAGAGAGATACAACCAATTTGATACAACCTACTGTAACCTACTGGCATGACCTAGAGAGATACAACCTACTGTAACATACTGGCATGACCGAGAGAGATACAACCTACTGTAACCTACTGGCATGACCTAGAGAGTTACAACCTACTGTAACCTACTTGCATGACCTAGAGAGATACAACCTACTGTAACATACTGGCATGACCGAGAGAGATACAACCTACTGTAACCTACTGGCATGACCTAGAGAGTTACAACCTACTGTAGCCTAATGGCATGACCTAGAGAGGTAAAACCACTTGGATACAACTTACTGTAACCTACTGGCATGACCTAGAGAGATACAACCTACTGTAACCTACTGGCATGACCTAGAGAGATACAACCTACTGTAACCTACTGGCATGACCGAGAGAGATACAACCTACTGTAACCTACTGGCATGACCGAGAGAGATACAACCTACTGTTACCTACTGGCATGCCCTAGAGAGATACAGCATACTGTAACTTACTGGCATGACCTAGAGAGATACAACCTACTGTAACCTACTGGCATGCCCTAGAGAGATACAGCATACTGTAACCTACTGGCATGACCTAGAGAGATACAACCTACTGTAACCTACTGGCATGTCCTAGATAGATACAACCTACTGTAACCTACTGGCATGACCTAGAGAGATGTAACCTACTGGCATGACCTAGAGAGTTACAACCTACTTTAGCCTAATGGCATGACCTAGAGAGATAAAACCACTTGGATACAACCTACTGTAACCCACTGACATGACCTAGAGAGATACAACCTACTGTAACCTACTGGCATGACCTAGAGAGATACAACCAACTGTAACCTACTGGCATGACCTAGAGAGATACAACCTACTGGCATGACCTAGAGAGATACAACCTACTGTAACCCACTGACATGACCTAGAGAGATACAACCAACTGTAACCTACTGGCATGACCTAGAGAGATACAACCTACTGTAAACAACTGGCATGACCTAGAGAGATACAACCAACTGTAACCTACTGGCATGACCTAGAGAGATACAACCTACTGTAACCTACTGGCATGACCGAGAGAGATACAACCTACTGTAACCTACTGGCATGACCGAGAGAGATACAACCTACTGTAACCTACTGGCATGACCGAGAGAGATACAACCTACTGTAAACAACTGGCATGACCTAGAGAGATACAACCAATTTTATACAACCTACTGTAACCTACTGGCATGACCTAGAGATACAACCTACTGTAACCTACTGGCATGACCTAGAGATACAACCTACTGTAACCTACTGGCATGACCTAGAGATACAACCTACTGTAACACACTGGCATGACCGAGAGAGATACAACCTACTGTTACCTACTGGCATGACCTAGAGAGTTACAACCGACTGTAGCCTAATGGCATGACCTAGAGAGATACAACCACTTGGATACAACCTACTGTAACCTACTGGCATGACCTAGAGAGATACAACCTACTGTAACCTACTGGCATGACCTAGAGAGATACACCCTACTGTTGCCTACTGGCATGTCCTAGATAGATACAACCTACTGTAACCTACTGGCATGACCTAGAGAGATACAACCTACTGTAGCCTACTGGCATGACCTAGAGAGATACAACCTACTGTAACCTACTGGCATGACCTAGAGAGATACAACCTACCCTAGCCTGGCAACCTACTATAGTCTACTGGCATGACCTAGAGAGATACAACCTACTGTAAACTACTGGCATTACCTAGAGAGATAAAACCAACTGTAACCTACTGGCATGACCTAGAGAGTTACAACCTACAGAAGCCTACTGGCATGGCCTAGAGAGTTACAACCTACTGTTGCCTACTGGCATGACCTAAAGAGATACAACCACTTGGATACAACTGTAACCTACTGGCATGACCTAGAGAGATACAACCTACTGTAACCTACTTGCATGACCTAGAGATATACAACCTACTGTAACCTACTGCCATGACCTAGAGAGATACAACCTACTGTAGCCTACTGGCATGACCTAGAGAGATACAACCAATTTGATACAACCTACTGTAACATACTGGCATGACCGAGAGAGATACAACCTACTGTAACCTACTGGCATGACCTAGAGAGTTACAACCTACTGTAACCTACTTGCATGACCTAGAGAGATACAACCTACTGTAACCTACTGGCATGACCTAGAGAGATACAACCTACTGTAACCTAATGGCATGACCTAGAGAGGTAAAACCACTTGGATACAACTTACTGTAACCTACTGGCATGACCTAGAGAGATACAACCTACTGTAACCTACTGGCATGACCTAGAGAGATACAACCTACTGTAACCTACTGGCATGACCGAGAGAGATACAACCTACTGTAACCTACTGGCATGACCGAGAGAGATACAACCTACTGTAACCTACTGGCATGCCCTAGAGAGATACAGCATACTGTAACTTACTGGCATGACCTAGAGAGATACAACCTACTGTAACCTACTGGCATGCCCTAGAGAGATACAGCATACTGTAACCTACTGGCATGACCTAGAGAGATACAACCTACTGTAACCTACTGGCATGTCCTAGATAGATACAACCTACTGTAACCTACTGGCATGACCTAGAGAGATGTAACCTACTGGCATGACCTAGAGAGTTACAACCTACTTTAGCCTAATGGCATGACCTAGAGAGATAAAACCACTTGGATACAACCTACTGTAACCTACTGGCATGACTGAGAGAGATACCACCTACTGTAACCTACTGGCATGACCTAGAGAGATACAACCTACTGTAGCCTACTGGCATGACCTAGAGAGATACAACCTACCCTAGCCTGGCAACCTACTATAGTCTACTGGCATGACCTAGAGAGATACAACCTACTGTAAACTACTGGCATTACCTAGAGAGATAAAACCAACTGTAACCTACTGGCATGACCTAGAGAGTTACAACCTACAGTAGCCTACTGTCATGGCCTAGAGAGTTACAACCTACTGTAGCCTACTGGCATGACCTAAAGAGATACAACCACTTGGATAAAACTGTAACCTACTGGCATGACCTAGAGAGATACAACCTACTGTAACCTACTTGCATGACCTAGAGATATACAACCAACTGTAACCTACTGGCATGACCTAGAGAGTTACAACCTACTGTAGCCTACTGTCATGGCCTAGAGAGATACAACCTACTGTAGTCTAAAGGCATGACCTAGAGAGATACAACCAACTGTAACCTACTGGCATGACCTAGAGAGATACAACCTACTGTAGTCTAAAGGCATGACCTAGAGAGATACAACCAACTGTAACCTACTGGCATGACCTAGAGAGATACAACCTACTGTAACCTACTGGCATGACCGAGAGAGATACAACCTACTGTAACCTACTGGCATGACCGAGAGAGCTACAACCTACTGTAAGCTACTGGCATGACCGAGAGAGATACAACCTACTGTAACCTACTGGCATGACCTAGAGCGATACAACCTACTGTAACCTACTGCCATGACCTAGAGAGATACAACCTACTGTAGCCTACTGGCATGACCTAGAGAGATACAACCAATTTGATACAACCTACTGTAACCTACTGGCATGACCTAGAGAGATACAACCTACTGTAACATACTGGCATGACCGAGAGAGTTACAACCTACTGTAACCTACTTGCATGACCTAGAGAGATACAACCTACTGTAACATACTGGCATGACCGAGAGAGATACAACCTACTGTAACCTACTGGCATGACCTAGAGATATACAACCTACTGTAACCTACTGGCATGACCTAGAGAGTTACAACCTACTGTAGCCTAATGGCATGACCTAGAGAGATAAAACCACTTGGATACAACTTACTGTAACCTACTGGCATGACCTAGAGAGATACAACCTACTGTAACCTACTGGCATGACCGAGAGAGATACAACCTACTGTAACCTACTGGCATGCCCTAGAGAGATACAGCATACTGTAACTTACTGGCATGACCTAGAGAGATACAACCTACTGTAACCTACTGGCATGCTCTAGAGAGATACAGCATACTGTAACCTACTGGCATGACCTAGAGAGATACAACCTACTGTAACCTACTGGCATGACCTACAGAGATACAACCTACTGGCATGACCTAGAAAGATACAACCTACTGTAACCCACTGACATGACCTAGAGAGATACAACCTACTGTAACCTACTGGCATGACATAGAGAGATACAACCAACTCTAACCTACTGGCATGACCTAGAGAGATACAACCAACTGTAACCTACTGCCATGACCTAGAGAGTTACAACCTACTGTAGCCTAAAGGCATGACCTAGAGAGATAAAACCACTTGGATACAACCTACTGTAGTCTACTGGCATGACCTAGATATAAAACCTACTGTAACCTACTGACATGACCTAGATAGTTACAACCTACTGTAACCTACTGGCATGACCTAGAGAGATACAACCTACCCTAGCCTACTGGCATGACCTAGATAGTTACAACCTACTGTAGCCTACTGGCATGACCTAGGGAGATACAACCTACTGTAACCTACTGACATGACCTAGATAGTTACAACCTACTGTAACCTACTGACATGACCTAGAGAGTTACAACCTACTGTAACCTATTGGGATGACCTAGAGAGATACAACCTACTGTAACCCACTGACATGACCTAGAGAGATACAACCTACTGTAACCTACTGGCATGACCTAGAGAGATACAACCAACTGTAACCTACTGGCATGACCTAGAGAGATACAACCTACTGGCATGACCTAGAGAGATACAACCTACTGTAACCCACTGACATGACCTAGAGAGATACAACCAACTGTAACCTACTGGCATGACCTAGAGAGATACAACCTACTGTAACCTACTGGAATGACCTAGAGATTTACAATCTACCGTAGCCTACTGGCATGACCTAGAGAGACACAACCTACTGTAACCTACTGGCATGACCTAGAGAGATACAACCTACTGTAACCTACTGGCATGACCTAGAGAGATACAACCTACTGTAACCTACTGGCATGACCTAGAGAGATACAACCTACTGTAACCTACTGGCATGACCTAGAGAGATACCACCTACTGTAACCTACTGGCATGGCCTAGAGAGATACAACCTACTGTAGTCTACTGGCATGACCTAGAGAGTTACAACCTACTGTATCCTACTGGCATGTCCTAGATAGATACAACCTACTGTAACCTACTGGCATGACCTAGAGAGATACAACCTACTGTAACCTACTGGCATGACCTAGAGAGATAAAAACCTACTGTAATCTACTGGCATGACCTAGAGATACAACCTACTGTAACATACTGGCATGACCTAGAGATAAAACCTACTGTAACCTACCTGCATGACCTAGAGAGTTACAACCTACTGTAACCTACTGGAATGACCTAGAGAGTTACAATCTACCGTAGCCTACTGGCATGACCTAGAGAGTTACAACCTACTTTAGCCTAATGGCATGACCTAGAGAGATAAAACCACTTGGATACAACCTACTGTAACCTGCTGGGATGACCTAGAGAGATACAACCTACTGTAACCTACTGGCATGGCCTAGAGAGATACAACCTACTGTAGTCTACTGGCATGACCTAGAGAGTTACAACCTACTGTAACCTACTGGCATGACCTAGAGAGTTACAATGTACTGTGGAATACTGGCATGACCTAGAGAGTTACAACCTACTGTAACCTACTGCCATGACCTAGAGAGATACAACCTACTGTAGCCTACTGGCATGACCTAGAGAGATACAACCAATTTGATACAACCTACTGTAACCTACTGGCATGTCCTAGAGAGATACAACCTACTGTAACATACTGGCATGACTGAGAGAGATACAACCTACTGTAACCTACTGGCATGACCTAGAGAGTTACAACCTACTGTAACCTACTTGCATGACCGAGAGAGATACAACCTACTGTAACCTACTGGCATGACCTAGAGATATACAACCTACTGTAACCTACTGGCATGACCTAGAGAGTTACAACCTACTGTAGCCTAATGGCATGACCTAGAGAGATAAAACCACTTGGATACAACTTACTGTAACCTACTGGCACGGCCTAGAGAGATACAACCTACTGTAACCTACTGGCATGACCTAGAGAGATACAACCTACTGTAACCTACTGGCATGACCGAGAGAGATACAACCTACTGTAACTTACTGGCATGACCTAGAGAGATACAACCTACTGTAACCTACTGGCATGCCCTAGAGAGATACAGCATACTGTAACCTACTGGCATGACCTAGAGAGATACAACCTACTGTAACCTACTGGCATGACCTACAGAGATACAACCTACTGGCATGACCTAGAGAGTTACAATGTACTGTGGAATACTGGCATGACCTAGAGAGTTACAACCTACTGTAGCCTAATGGCATGACCTAGAGAGATACAACCTACTGTAACCTACTGGCATGACCTAGAGAGATACAACCTACTGTAACCTACTGGCATGACCTAGAGCGATACAACCTACTGTAACCTACTGCCATGACCTAGAGAGATACAACCTACTGTAACCTACTGGCATGACCGAGAGAGATACAACTTACTGTAACATACTGGCATGACCGAGAGAGATACAAACTACTGTAACCTACTTGCATGACCTAGAGAGATACAAACTACTGTAACCTACTGGAATGACCTAGAGATTTACAGTCTACCGTAGCCTACTGGCATGACCTAGAGAGACACAACCTACTGTAACCTACTGGCATGACCTAGAGAGATACAACCTACTGTAACCTACTGTAACCTACTGGCATGACCTAGAGAGATACAACCTACTGTAACCTACTGGCATGGCCTAGAGAGATACAACCTACTGTAGTCTACTGGCATGACCTAGAGAGTTACAACCTACTGTAACCTACTGGCATGTCCTAGATAGATACAACCTACTGTAACCTACTGGCATGACCTAGAGAGATACAACCTACTGTAACCTACTGGCATGACCTAGAGAGATACAACCTACTGTAACCTACTGGCATGACCTAGAGAGATACACCTACTGTAACATACTGGCATGACCTAGAGATAAAACCTACTGTAACCTACTGGCATGACCTAGAGATACAACCTACTGTAACATACTGGCATGACCTCGAGATAAAACCTACTGTAACCTACCTGCATGACCTAGAGAGTTACAATCTACCGTAGCCTACTGGCATGACCTAGAGAGACACAACCTACTGTAACCTACTGGCATGACCTAGAGAGATACAACATACTGTAACCTACTGGCATGACCTAGAGAGATACAACCTACTGTAACCTACTGGCATGGCCTAGAGAGATACAACCTACTGTAGCCTAATGGCATGACCTAGAGAGATAAAACCACTTGGATACAACCTACTGTAACCTACTGGCATGACCTAGAGAGATACAACCTACTGTAACCTACTGGCATGACCTAGAGAGATACAACCTACTGTAACCTACTGGCATGACCGAGAGAGATACAACCTACTGTAACCTACTGGCATGACCTAGAGCGATACAACCTACTGTAACCTACTGCCATGACCTAGAGAGATACAACCTACTGTAGCCTAATGGCATGACCTAGAGAGATAAAACCACTTGGATACAACCTACTGTAACCTACTGGCATGACCTCGAGAGATACAACCTACTGTAACCTACTGGCATGACCTAGATAGTTACAACCTACTGTAACCTACTGACATGACCTAGAGAGTTACAATCTACCGTAGCCTACTGGCATGACCTAGAGAGATACAACCAACTGTAACCTACTGGCATGACTTAGAGAGTTACAACCTACTGTAGCCTACTGGCATGACCTAGGGAGATACAACCTACTGTAACCTACTGACATGACCTAGATAGTTACAACCTACTGTAACCTACTGACATGACCTAGAGAGTTACAACCTACTGTAACCTATTGGGATGACCTAGAGAGATACAACCTACTGTAACCTATTGGGATGACCTAGAGAGATACAACCTACTGTAACCCACTGACATGACCTAGAGAGATACAACCTACTGTAACCTACTGGCATGACCTAGAGAGATACAACCAACTGTAACCTACTGGCATGACCTAGAGAGATACAACCTACTGGCATGACCTAGAGAGATACAACCTACTGTAACCCACTGACATGACCTAGAGAGATACAACCAACTGTAACCTACTGGCATGACCTAGAGAGATACAACCTACTGTAACCTACTGGAATGACCTAGAGATTTACAATCTACCGTAGCCTACTGGCATGACCTAGAGAGACACAACCTACTGTAACCTACTGGCATGACCTAGAGAGATACAACCTACTGTAACCTACTGGCATGACCTAGAGAGATACAACCTACTGTAACCTACTGGCATGACCTAGAGAGATACAACCTACTGTAACCTACTGGCATGACCTAGAGAGATACCACCTACTGTAACCTACTGGCATGGCCTAGAGAGTTACAACCTACTGTAGTCTACTGGCATGACCTAGAGAGTTACAACCTACTGTATCCTACTGGCATGTCCTAGATAGATACAACCTACTGTAACCTACTGGCATGACCTAGAGAGATACAACCTACTGTAACCTACTGGCATGACCTAGAGAGATAAAAACCTACTGTAATCTACTGGCATGACCTAGAGATACAACCTACTGTAACATACTGGCATGACCTAGAGATAAAACCTACTGTAACCTACCTGCATGACCTAGAGAGTTACAACCTACTGTAACCTACTGGAATGACCTAGAGAGTTACAATCTACCGTAGCCTACTGGCATGACCTAGAGAGTTACAACCTACTTTAGCCTAATGGCATGACCTAGAGAGATAAAACCACTTGGATACAACCTACTGTAACCTGCTGGGATGACCTAGAGAGATACAATGTACTGTGGAATACTGGCATGACCTAGAGAGTTACAACCTACTGTAACCTACTGCCATGACCTAGAGAGATACAACCTACTGTAGCCTACTGGCATGACCTAGAGAGATACAACCAATTTGATACAACCTACTGTAACCTACTGGCATGTCCTAGAGAGATACAACCTACTGTAACATACTGGCATGACTGAGAGAGATACAACCTACTGTAACCTACTGGCATGACCTAGAGAGTTACAACCTACTGTAACCTACTTGCATGACCGAGAGAGATACAACCTACTGTAACCTACTGGCATGACCTAGAGATATACAACCTACTGTAACCTACTGGCATGACCTAGAGAGTTACAACCTACTGTAGCCTAATGGCATGACCTAGAGAGATAAAACCACTTGGATACAACTTACTGTAACCTACTGGCACGGCCTAGAGAGATACAACCTACTGTAACCTACTGGCATGACCTAGAGAGATACAACCTACTGTAACCTACTGGCATGACCGAGAGAGATACAACCTACTGTAACTTACTGGCATGACCTAGAGAGATACAACCTACTGTAACCTACTGGCATGCCCTAGAGAGATACAGCATACTGTAACCTACTGGCATGACCTAGAGAGATACAACCTACTGTAACCTACTGGCATGACCTACAGAGATACAACCTACTGGCATGACCTAGAGAGTTACAATGTACTGTGGAATACTGGCATGACCTAGAGAGTTACAACCTACTGTAGCCTAATGGCATGACCTAGAGAGATAAAACCACTTGGATACAACCTACTGTAACCTACTGGCATGACCTAGAGAGATACAACCTACTGTAACCTACTGGCATGACCTAGAGAGATACAACCTACTGTAACCTACTGGCATGACCTAGAGCGATACAACCTACTGTAACCTACTGCCATGACCTAGAGAGATACAACCTACTGTAACCTACTGGCATGACCGAGAGAGATACAACTTACTGTAACATACTGGCATGACCGAGAGAGATACAAACTACTGTAACCTACTGGCATGACCTAGAGAGACACAACCTACTGTAACCTACTGGCATGACCTAGAGAGATACAACCTACTGTAACCTACTGTAACCTACTGGCATGACCTAGAGAGATACAACCTACTGTAACCTACTGGCATGGCCTAGAGAGATACAACCTACTGTAGTCTACTGGCATGACCTAGAGAGTTACAACCTACTGTAACCTACTGGCATGTCCTAGATAGATACAACCTACTGTAACCTACTGGCATGACCTAGAGAGATACAACCTACTGTAACCTACTGGCATGACCTAGAGAGATACAACCTACTGTAACCTACTGGCATGACCTAGAGAGATACACCTACTGTAACATACTGGCATGACCTAGAGATAAAACCTACTGTAACCTACTGGCATGACCTAGAGATACAACCTACTGTAACATACTGGCATGACCTCGAGATAAAACCTACTGTAACCTACCTGCATGACCTAGAGAGTTACAACCTACTGTAACCTACTGGAATGACCTAGAGAGTTACAATCTACCGTAGCCTACTGGCATGACCTAGAGAGACACAACCTACTGTAACCTACTGGCATGACCTAGAGAGATACAACATACTGTAACCTACTGGCATGACCTAGAGAGATACAACCTACTGTAACCTACTGGCATGGCCTAGAGAGATACAACCTACTGTAGCCTAATGGCATGACCTAGAGAGATAAAACCACTTGGATACAACCTACTGTAACCTACTGGCATGACCTAGAGAGATACAACCTACTGTAACCTACTGGCATGACCTAGAGAGATACAACCTACTGTAACCTACTGGCATGACCGAGAGAGATACAACCTACTGTAACCTACTGGCATGACCTAGAGCGATACAACCTACTGTAACCTACTGCCATGACCTAGAGAGATACAACCTACTGTAGCCTACTGGCATGACCTAGAGAGATACAACCAATTTGATACAACCTACTGTAACCTACTGGCATGACCTAGAGATACAACCTACTGTAACATACTGGCATTACCGAGAGAGATACAACCTACTGTAACCTACTGGCATGACCTAGAGAGTTACAACCTACTGTAACCTACTTGCATGACCTAGAGAGATACAACCTACTGTTACCTACTGGCATGACCTAGAGATATACAACCTACTGTAACCTACTGGCATGACCTAGAGAGTTACAACCTACTGTAGCCTAATGGCATGACCTAGAGAGATAAAACCACTTGGATACAACTTACTGTAACCTACTGGCATGACCTAGAGAGATACAACCTACTGTAACCTACTGGCATGACCTAGAGATATACAACCTACTGTAACCTACTTGCATGACCTAGGGAGATGTAACCTACTGGCATGACCTAGAGAGTTACAACCTACTTTAGCCTAATGGCATGACCTAGAGAGATAAAACCACTAGGATACAACCTACTGTAGCCTACTGTCATGGCCTAGAGAGATACAACCTACTGTAGTCTAAAGGCATGACCTAGAGAGATACAACCAACTGTAACCTACTGGCATGACCTAGAGAGATACAACCTACTGTAACCTACTGGCATGACCTAGAGAGATACAACCTACTGTAACCTACTGGCATGACCTAGAGAGATACAACCAACTGTAACCTACTGGCATGACCTAGAGAGATACAACCTACTGTAACCTACTGGCATGACCTAGAGAGATACAACCTACTGTAACATACTGGCTTGACCTAGAGATAAAACCTACTGTAACCTACCTGCATGACCTAGAGAGTTACAACCTACTGTAACCTACTGGAATGACCTAGAGAGTTACAATCTACCGTAGCCTACTGGCATGACCTAGAGAGATACAACCTACTGTAACCTACTGGCATGACCGAGAGAGATACAACCTACTGTAACCTACTGGCATGACCTAGAGCGATACAACCTACTGTAACCTACTGCCATGACCTAGAGAGATACAACCTACTGTAACATACTGGCATGACCGAGAGAGATACAACCTACTGTAACCTACTGGCATGACCTAGAGAGTTACAACCTACTGTAACCTACTTGCATGACCTAGAGAGATACAACCTACTGTAACATACTGGCATGACCGAGAGAGATACAACCTACTGTAACCTACTGGCATGACCTAGAGATATACAACCTACTGTAACCTACTGGCATGACCTAGACTGTTACAACCTACTGTAGCCTAATGGCATGACCTAGATAGATAAAACCACTTGGATACAACTTACTGTAACCTACTGGCCTAGAGAGATACAACCTACTGTAACCTACTGGCATGACCTAGAGAGATACAACCTACTGTAACCTACTGGCATGACCGAGAGAGATACAACCTACTGTAACCTACTGGCATGACCTAGATAGTTACAACCTACTGTAACCTACTGACATGACCTAGAGAGTTACAATCTACCGTAGCCTACTGGCATGACCTAGAGAGATACAACCAACTGTAACCTACTGGCATGACTTAGAGAGTTACAACCTACTGTAGCCTACTGGCATGACCTAGGGAGATACAACCTACTGTAACCTACTGACATGACCTAGATAGTTACAACCTACTGTAACCTACTGACATGACCTAGAGAGTTACAACCTACTGTAACCTATTGGGATGACCTAGAGAGATACAACCTACTGTAACCTATTGGGATGACCTAGAGAGATACAACCTACTGTAACCCACTGACATGACCTAGAGAGATACAACCTACTGTAACCTACTGGCATGACCTAGAGAGATACAACCAACTGTAACCTACTGGCATGACCTAGAGAGATACAACCTACTGGCATGACCTAGAGAGATACAACCTACTGTAACCCACTGACATGACCTAGAGAGATACAACCAACTGTAACCTACTGGCATGACCTAGAGAGATACAACCTACTGTAACCTACTGGAATGACCTAGAGATTTACAATCTACCGTAGCCTACTGGCATGACCTAGAGAGACACAACCTACTGTAACCTACTGGCATGACCTAGAGAGATACAACCTACTGTAACCTACTGGCATGACCTAGAGAGATACAACCTACTGTAACCTACTGGCATGACCTAGAGAGATACAACCTACTGTAACCTACTGGCATGACCTAGAGAGATACCACCTACTGTAACCTACTGGCATGGCCTAGAGAGTTACAACCTACTGTAGTCTACTGGCATGACCTAGAGAGTTACAACCTACTGTATCCTACTGGCATGTCCTAGATAGATACAACCTACTGTAACCTACTGGCATGACCTAGAGAGATACAACCTACTGTAACCTACTGGCATGACCTAGAGAGATAAAAACCTACTGTAATCTACTGGCATGACCTAGAGATACAACCTACTGTAACATACTGGCATGACCTAGAGATAAAACCTACTGTAACCTACCTGCATGACCTAGAGAGTTACAACCTACTGTAACCTACTGGAATGACCTAGAGAGTTACAATCTACCGTAGCCTACTGGCATGACCTAGAGAGTTACAACCTACTTTAGCCTAATGGCATGACCTAGAGAGATAAAACCACTTGGATACAACCTACTGTAACCTGCTGGGATGACCTAGAGAGATACAATGTACTGTGGAATACTGGCATGACCTAGAGAGTTACAACCTACTGTAACCTACTGCCATGACCTAGAGAGATACAACCTACTGTAGCCTACTGGCATGACCTAGAGAGATACAACCAATTTGATACAACCTACTGTAACCTACTGGCATGTCCTAGAGAGATACAACCTACTGTAACATACTGGCATGACTGAGAGAGATACAACCTACTGTAACCTACTGGCATGACCTAGAGAGTTACAACCTACTGTAACCTACTTGCATGACCGAGAGAGATACAACCTACTGTAACCTACTGGCATGACCTAGAGATATACAACCTACTGTAACCTACTGGCATGACCTAGAGAGTTACAACCTACTGTAGCCTAATGGCATGACCTAGAGAGATAAAACCACTTGGATACAACTTACTGTAACCTACTGGCACGGCCTAGAGAGATACAACCTACTGTAACCTACTGGCATGACCTAGAGAGATACAACCTACTGTAACCTACTGGCATGACCGAGAGAGATACAACCTACTGTAACTTACTGGCATGACCTAGAGAGATACAACCTACTGTAACCTACTGGCATGCCCTAGAGAGATACAGCATACTGTAACCTACTGGCATGACCTAGAGAGATACAACCTACTGTAACCTACTGGCATGACCTACAGAGATACAACCTACTGGCATGACCTAGAGAGTTACAATGTACTGTGGAATACTGGCATGACCTAGAGAGTTACAACCTACTGTAGCCTAATGGCATGACCTAGAGAGATAAAACCACTTGGATACAACCTACTGTAACCTACTGGCATGACCTAGAGAGATACAACCTACTGTAACCTACTGGCATGACCTAGAGAGATACAACCTACTGTAACCTACTGGCATGACCTAGAGCGATACAACCTACTGTAACCTACTGCCATGACCTAGAGAGATACAACCTACTGTAACCTACTGGCATGACCGAGAGAGATACAACTTACTGTAACATACTGGCATGACCGAGAGAGATACAAACTACTGTAACCTACTGGCATGACCTAGAGAGACACAACCTACTGTAACCTACTGGCATGACCTAGAGAGATACAACCTACTGTAACCTACTGTAACCTACTGGCATGACCTAGAGAGATACAACCTACTGTAACCTACTGGCATGGCCTAGAGAGATACAACCTACTGTAGTCTACTGGCATGACCTAGAGAGTTACAACCTACTGTAACCTACTGGCATGTCCTAGATAGATACAACCTACTGTAACCTACTGGCATGACCTAGAGAGATACAACCTACTGTAACCTACTGGCATGACCTAGAGAGATACAACCTACTGTAACCTACTGGCATGACCTAGAGAGATACACCTACTGTAACATACTGGCATGACCTAGAGATAAAACCTACTGTAACCTACTGGCATGACCTAGAGATACAACCTACTGTAACATACTGGCATGACCTCGAGATAAAACCTACTGTAACCTACCTGCATGACCTAGAGAGTTACAACCTACTGTAACCTACTGGAATGACCTAGAGAGTTACAATCTACCGTAGCCTACTGGCATGACCTAGAGAGACACAACCTACTGTAACCTACTGGCATGACCTAGAGAGATACAACATACTGTAACCTACTGGCATGACCTAGAGAGATACAACCTACTGTAACCTACTGGCATGGCCTAGAGAGATACAACCTACTGTAGCCTAATGGCATGACCTAGAGAGATAAAACCACTTGGATACAACCTACTGTAACCTACTGGCATGACCTAGAGAGATACAACCTACTGTAACCTACTGGCATGACCTAGAGAGATACAACCTACTGTAACCTACTGGCATGACCGAGAGAGATACAACCTACTGTAACCTACTGGCATGACCTAGAGCGATACAACCTACTGTAACCTACTGCCATGACCTAGAGAGATACAACCTACTGTAGCCTACTGGCATGACCTAGAGAGATACAACCAATTTGATACAACCTACTGTAACCTACTGGCATGACCTAGAGATACAACCTACTGTAACATACTGGCATTACCGAGAGAGATACAACCTACTGTAACCTACTGGCATGACCTAGAGAGTTACAACCTACTGTAACCTACTTGCATGACCTAGAGAGATACAACCTACTGTTACCTACTGGCATGACCTAGAGATATACAACCTACTGTAACCTACTGGCATGACCTAGAGAGTTACAACCTACTGTAGCCTAATGGCATGACCTAGAGAGATAAAACCACTTGGATACAACTTACTGTAACCTACTGGCATGACCTAGAGAGATACAACCTACTGTAACCTACTGGCATGACCTAGAGATATACAACCTACTGTAACCTACTTGCATGACCTAGGGAGATGTAACCTACTGGCATGACCTAGAGAGTTACAACCTACTTTAGCCTAATGGCATGACCTAGAGAGATAAAACCACTAGGATACAACCTACTGTAGCCTACTGTCATGGCCTAGAGAGATACAACCTACTGTAGTCTAAAGGCATGACCTAGAGAGATACAACCAACTGTAACCTACTGGCATGACCTAGAGAGATACAACCTACTGTAACCTACTGGCATGACCTAGAGAGATACAACCTACTGTAACCTACTGGCATGACCTAGAGAGATACAACCAACTGTAACCTACTGGCATGACCTAGAGAGATACAACCTACTGTAACCTACTGGCATGACCTAGAGAGATACAACCTACTGTAACATACTGGCTTGACCTAGAGATAAAACCTACTGTAACCTACCTGCATGACCTAGAGAGTTACAACCTACTGTAACCTACTGGAATGACCTAGAGAGTTACAATCTACCGTAGCCTACTGGCATGACCTAGAGAGATACAACCTACTGTAACCTACTGGCATGACCGAGAGAGATACAACCTACTGTAACCTACTGGCATGACCTAGAGCGATACAACCTACTGTAACCTACTGCCATGACCTAGAGAGATACAACCTACTGTAACATACTGGCATGACCGAGAGAGATACAACCTACTGTAACCTACTGGCATGACCTAGAGAGTTACAACCTACTGTAACCTACTTGCATGACCTAGAGAGATACAACCTACTGTAACATACTGGCATGACCGAGAGAGATACAACCTACTGTAACCTACTGGCATGACCTAGAGATATACAACCTACTGTAACCTACTGGCATGACCTAGACTGTTACAACCTACTGTAGCCTAATGGCATGACCTAGATAGATAAAACCACTTGGATACAACTTACTGTAACCTACTGGCCTAGAGAGATACAACCTACTGTAACCTACTGGCATGACCTAGAGAGATACAACCTACTGTAACCTACTGGCATGACCGAGAGAGATACAACCTACTGTAACCTACTGGCATGACCTAGAGAGATACAACCTACCCTAGCCTGGCAACCTACTATAGTCTACTGGCATGACCTAGAGAGATACAACCTACTGTAAACTACTGGCATTACCTAGAGAGATAAAACCAACTGTAACCTACTGGCATGACCTAGAGAGTTACAACCTACAGAAGCCTACTGGCATGGCCTAGAGAGTTACAACCTACTGTTGCCTACTGGCATGACCTAAAGAGATACAACCACTTGGATACAACTGTAACCTACTGGCATGACCTAGAGAGATACAACCTACTGTAACCTACTTGCATGACCTAGAGATATACAACCAACTGTAACCTACTGTCATGGCCTAGAGAGATACAACCAACTGTAACCTACTGGCATGACCTAGAGAGATACAACCTACTGTAGTCTAAAGGCATGACCTAGAGAGATACAACCAACTGTAACCTACTGGCATGACCTAGAGAGATACAACCTACTGTAACCTACTGGCATGACCGAGAGAGATACAACCTACTGTAACCTACTGGCATGACCGAGAGAGATACAACCTACTGTAACCTACTGGCATGACCGAGAGAGATACAACCTACTGTAACCTACTGGCATGACCTAGAGCGATACAACCTACTGTAACCTACTGCCATGACCTAGAGAGATACAACCTACTGTAGCCTACTGGCATGACCTAGAGAGATACAACCAATTTGATACAACCTACTGTAACCTACTGGCATGACCTAGAGAGATACAACCTACTGTAACATACTGGCATGACCGAGAGAGATACAACCTACTGTAACCTACTGGCATGGCCTAGAGAGTTACAACCTACTGTAACCTACTTGCATGACCTAGAGAGATACAACCTACTGTAACATACTGGCATGACCGAGAGAGATACAACCTACTGTAACCTACTGGCATGACCTAGAGAGTTACAACCTACTGTAGCCTAATGGCATGACCTAGAGAGGTAAAACCACTTGGATACAACTTACTGTAACCTACTGGCATGACCTAGAGAGATACAACCTACTGTAACCTACTGGCATGACCTAGAGAGATACAACCTACTGTAACCTACTGGCATGACCGAGAGAGATACAACCTACTGTAACCTACTGGCATGACCGAGAGAGATACAACCTACTGTTACCTACTGGCATGCCCTAGAGAGATACAGCATACTGTAACTTACTGGCATGACCTAGAGAGATACAACCTACTGTAACCTACTGGCATGCCCTAGAGAGATACAGCATACTGTAACCTACTGGCATGACCTAGAGAGATACAACCTACTGTAACCTACTGGCATGTCCTAGATAGATACAACCTACTGTAACCTACTGGCATGACCTAGAGAGATGTAACCTACTGGCATGACCTAGAGAGTTACAACCTACTTTAGCCTAATGGCATGACCTAGAGAGATAAAACCACTTGGATACAACCTACTGTAACCCACTGACATGACCTAGAGAGATACAACCTACTGTAACCTACTGGCATGACCTAGAGAGATACAACCAACTGTAACCTACTGGCATGACCTAGAGAGATACAACCTACTGGCATGACCTAGAGAGATACAACCTACTGTAACCCACTGACATGACCTAGAGAGATACAACCAACTGTAACCTACTGGCATGACCTAGAGAGATACAACCTACTGTAAACAACTGGCATGACCTAGAGAGATACAACCAACTGTAACCTACTGGCATGACCTAGAGAGATACAACCTACTGTAACCTACTGGCATGACCGAGAGAGATACAACCTACTGTAACCTACTGGCATGACCGAGAGAGATACAACCTACTGTAAACAACTGGCATGACCTAGAGAGATACAACCAATTTTATACAACCTACTGTAACCTACTGGCATGACCTAGAGATACAACCTACTGTAACCTACTGGCATGACCTAGAGATACAACCTACTGTAACCTACTGGCATGACCTAGAGATACAACCTACTGTGACACACTGGCATGACCGAGAGAGATACAACCTACTGTTACCTACTGGCATGACCTAGAGATATACAACCTACTGTAACCTACTGGCATGACCTAGAGAGTTACAACCGACTGTAGCCTAATGGCATGACCTAGAGAGATACAACCACTTGGATACAACCTACTGTAACCTACTGGCATGACCTAGAGATATACAACCTACTGTAACCTACTGGCATGACCTAGAGAGTTACAACCTACTGTAGCCTAATGGCATGACCTAGAGAGATAAAACCACTTGGATACAACTTACTGTAACCTACTGGCATGACCTAGAGAGATACAACCTACTGTAACCTACTGGCATGACCTAGAGATATACAACCTACTGTAACCTACTTGCATGACCTAGAGAGTTACAACCGACTGTAGCCTAATGGCATGACCTAGAGAGATACAACCACTTGGATACAACCTACTGTAACCTACTGGCATGACCTAGAGAGATACAACCTACTGTAACCTACTGGCATGACCTAGAGAGATACACCCTACTGTTGCCTACTGGCATGTCCTAGATAGATACAACCTACTGTAACCTACTGGCATGACCTAGAGAGATACAACCTACTGTAGCCTACTGGCATGACCTAGAGAGATACAACCAATTTGATACAACCTACTGTAACCTACTGGCATGACCTAGAGAGATACAACCTACTGTAACATACTGGCATGACCGAGAGAGATACAACCTACTGTAACCTACTGGCATGACCTAGAGAGTTACAACCTACTGTAACCTACTTGCATGACCTAGAGAGATACAACCTATTGTAACATACTGGCATGACCGAGAGAGATACAACCTACTGTAACCTACTGGCATGACCTAGAGAGTTACAACCTACTGTAGCCTAATGGCATGACCTAGAGAGGTAAAACCACTTGGATACAACTTACTGTAACCTACTGGCATGACCTAGAGAGATACAACCTACTGTA
Organism: Oncorhynchus clarkii lewisi; assembly: GCF_045791955.1. Taxonomy (NCBI): domain Eukaryota; kingdom Metazoa; phylum Chordata; class Actinopteri; order Salmoniformes; family Salmonidae; genus Oncorhynchus; species Oncorhynchus clarkii. The sequence continues at coordinate 28,562,649 of NC_092159.1, read as the reverse complement.
ACCTACTGGCATGACCTAGAGAGATACAACCTACTGTAACCTACTGGCATGACCGAGAGAGATACAACCTACTGTAACCTACTGGCATGACCGAGAGAGATACAACCTACTGTTACCTACTGGCATGCCCTAGAGAGATACAGCATACTGTAACTTACTGGCATGACCTAGAGAGATACAACCTACTGTAACCTACTGGCATGCCCTAGAGAGATACAGCATACTGTAACCTACTGGCATGACCTAGAGAGATACAACCTACTGTAACCTACTGGCATGTCCTAGATAGATACAACCTACTGTAACCTACTGGCATGACCTAGAGAGATGTAACCTACTGGCATGACCTAGAGAGTTACAACCTACTTTAGCCTAATGGCATGACCTAGAGAGATAAAACCACTTGGATACAACCTACTGTAACCCACTGACATGACCTAGAGAGATACAACCTACTGTAACCTACTGGCATGACCTAGAGAGATACAACCAACTGTAACCTACTGGCATGACCTAGAGAGATACAACCTACTGGCATGACCTAGAGAGATACAACCTACTGTAACCCACTGACATGACCTAGAGAGATACAACCAACTGTAACCTACTGGCATGACCTAGAGAGATACAACCTACTGTAAACAACTGGCATGACCTAGAGAGATACAACCAACTGTAACCTACTGGCATGACCTAGAGAGATACAACCTACTGTAACCTACTGGCATGACCGAGAGAGATACAACCTACTGTAACCTACTGGCATGACCGAGAGAGATACAACCTACTGTAAACAACTGGCATGACCTAGAGAGATACAACCAATTTTATACAACCTACTGTAACCTACTGGCATGACCTAGAGATACAACCTACTGTAACCTACTGGCATGACCTAGAGATACAACCTACTGTAACCTACTGGCATGACCTAGAGATACAACCTACTGTAACACACTGGCATGACCGAGAGAGATACAACCTACTGTTACCTACTGGCATGACCTAGAGATATACAACCTACTGTAACCTACTGGCATGACCTAGAGAGTTACAACCGACTGTAGCCTAATGGCATGACCTAGAGAGATACAACCACTTGGATACAACCTACTGTAACCTACTGGCATGACCTAGAGAGATACAACCTACTGTAACCTACTGGCATGACCTAGAGAGATACACCCTACTGTTGCCTACTGGCATGTCCTAGATAGATACAACCTACTGTAACCTACTGGCATGACCTAGAGAGATACAACCTACTGTAGCCTACTGGCATGACCTAGAGAGATACAACCTACTGTAACCTACTGGCATGACCTAGAGAGATACAACCTACCCTAGCCTGGCAACCTACTATAGTCTACTGGCATGACCTAGAGAGATACAACCTACTGTAAACTACTGGCATTACCTAGAGAGATAAAACCAACTGTAACCTACTGGCATGACCTAGAGAGTTACAACCTACAGAAGCCTACTGGCATGGCCTAGAGAGTTACAACCTACTGTTGCCTACTGGCATGACCTAAAGAGATACAACCACTTGGATACAACTGTAACCTACTGGCATGACCTAGAGAGATACAACCTACTGTAACCTACTTGCATGACCTAGAGATATACAACCTACTGTAACCTACTGCCATGACCTAGAGAGATACAACCTACTGTAGCCTACTGGCATGACCTAGAGAGATACAACCAATTTGATACAACCTACTGTAACATACTGGCATGACCGAGAGAGATACAACCTACTGTAACCTACTGGCATGACCTAGAGAGTTACAACCTACTGTAACCTACTTGCATGACCTAGAGAGATACAACCTACTGTAACCTACTGGCATGACCTAGAGAGATACAACCTACTGTAACCTAATGGCATGACCTAGAGAGGTAAAACCACTTGGATACAACTTACTGTAACCTACTGGCATGACCTAGAGAGATACAACCTACTGTAACCTACTGGCATGACCTAGAGAGATACAACCTACTGTAACCTACTGGCATGACCGAGAGAGATACAACCTACTGTAACCTACTGGCATGACCGAGAGAGATACAACCTACTGTAACCTACTGGCATGCCCTAGAGAGATACAGCATACTGTAACTTACTGGCATGACCTAGAGAGATACAACCTACTGTAACCTACTGGCATGCCCTAGAGAGATACAGCATACTGTAACCTACTGGCATGACCTAGAGAGATACAACCTACTGTAACCTACTGGCATGTCCTAGATAGATACAACCTACTGGCATGACCTAGAGAGATGTAACCTACTGGCATGACCTAGAGAGTTACAACCTACTTTAGCCTAATGGCATGACCTAGAGAGATAAAACCACTTGGATACAACCTACTGTAACCTACTGGCATGACTGAGAGAGATACCACCTACTGTAACCTACTGGCATGACCTAGAGAGATACAACCTACTGTAGCCTACTGGCATGACCTAGAGAGATACAACCTACCCTAGCCTGGCAACCTACTATAGTCTACTGGCATGACCTAGAGAGATACAACCTACTGTAAACTACTGGCATTACCTAGAGAGATAAAACCAACTGTAACCTACTGGCATGACCTAGAGAGTTACAACCTACAGTAGCCTACTGGCATGGCCTAGAGAGTTACAACCTACTGTAGCCTACTGGCATGACCTAAAGAGATACAACCACTTGGATAAAACTGTAACCTACTGGCATGACCTAGAGAGATACAACCTACTGTAACCTACTTGCATGACCTAGAGATATACAACCAACTGTAACCTACTGGCATGACCTAGAGAGTTACAACCTACTGTAGCCTACTGTCATGGCCTAGAGAGATACAACCTACTGTAGTCTAAAGGCATGACCTAGAGAGATACAACCAACTGTAACCTACTGGCATGACCTAGAGAGATACAACCTACTGTAGTCTAAAGGCATGACCTAGAGAGATACAACCAACTGTAACCTACTGGCATGACCTAGAGAGATACAACCTACTGTAACCTACTGGCATGACCGAGAGAGATACAACCTACTGTAACCTACTGGCATGACCGAGAGAGATACAACCTACTGTAAGCTACTGGCATGACCGAGAGAGATACAACCTACTGTAACCTACTGGCATGACCTAGAGCGATACAACCTACTGTAACCTACTGCCATGACCTAGAGAGATACAACCTACTGTAGCCTACTGGCATGACCTAGAGAGATACAACCAATTTGATACAACCTACTGTAACCTACTGGCATGACCTAGAGAGATACAACCTACTGTAACATACTGGCATGACCTAGAGAGATACAACCTACTGTAACATACTGGCATGACCGAGAGAGTTACAACCTACTTTAGCCTAATGGCATGACCTAGAGAGATAAAACCACTTGGATACAACCTACTGTAACCCACTGACATGACCTAGAGAGATACAACCTACTGTAACCTACTGGCATGACCTAGAGAGATACAACCAACTGTAACCTACTGGCATGACCTAGAGAGATACAACCTACTTGCATGACCTAGAGAGATACAACCTACTGTAACCCACTGACATGACCTAGAGAGATACAACCAACTGTAACCTACTGGCATGACCTAGAGAGATACAACCTACTGTAAACAACTGGCATGACCTAGAGAGATACAACCAACTGTAACCTACTGGCATGACCTAGAGAGATACAACCTACTGTAACCTACTGGCATGACCGAGAGAGATACAACCTACTGTAACCTACTGGCATGACCTAGAGAGATAAAACCACTTGGATACAACCTACTGTAACCCACTGACATGACCTAGAGAGATACAACCTACTGTAACCTACTGGCATGACCTAGAGAGATACAACCAACTGTAACCTGCTGGCATGACCTAGAGAGATACAACCTACTGGCATGACCTAGAGAGATACAACCTACTGTAACCCACTGACATGACCTAGAGAGATACAACCAACTGTAACCTACTGGCATGACCTAGAGAGATACAACCTACTGTAAACAACTGGCATGACCTAGAGAGATACAACCAACTGTAACCTACTGGCATGACCTAGAGAGATACAACCTACTGTAACCTACTGGCATGACCGAGAGAGATACAACCTACTGTAACCTACTGGCATGACCGAGAGAGATACAACCTACTGTAAACAACTGGCATGACCTAGAGAGATACAACCAATTTTATACAACCTACTGTAACCTACTGGCATGACCTAGAGATACAACCTACTGTAACCTACTGGCATGACCTAGAGATACAACCTACTGTAACCTACTGGCATGACCTAGAGATACAACCTACTGTAACACACTGGCATGACCGAGAGAGATACAACCTACTGTTACCTACTGGCATGACCTAGAGATATACAACCTACTGTAACCTACTGGCATGACCTAGAGAGTTACAACCGACTGTAGCCTAATGGCATGACCTAGAGAGATACAACCACTTGGATACAACCTACTGTAACCTACTGGCATGCCCTAGAGAGATACAACCTACTGTAACCTACTGGCATGACCTAGAGAGATACACCCTACTGTTGCCTACTGGCATGTCCTAGATAGATACAACCTACTGTAACCTACTGGCATGACCTAGAGAGATACAACCTACTGTAGCCTACTGGCATGACCTAGAGAGATACAACCTACTGTAACCTACTGGCATGACCTAGAGAGATACAACCTACCCTAGCCTGGCAACCTACTATAGTCTACTGGCATGACCTAGAGAGATACAACCTACTGTAAACTACTGGCATTACCTAGAGAGATAAAACCAACTGTAACCTACTGGCATGACCTAGAGAGATACAACCTACTGTAACCTACTGGCATGTCCTAGATAGATACAACCTACTGTAACCTACTGGCATGACCTAGAGAGATGTAACCTACTGGCATGACCTAGAGAGTTACAACCTACTTTAGCCTAATGGCATGACCTAGAGAGATAAAACCACTTGGATACAACCTACTGTAACCTACTGGCATGACTGAGAGAGATACCACCTACTGTAACCTACTGGCATGACCTAGAGAGATACAACCTACTGTAGCCTACTGGCATGACCTAGAGAGATACAACCTACCCTAGCCTGGCAACCTACTATAGTCTACTGGCATGACCTAGAGAGATACAACCTACTGTAAACTACTGGCATTACCTAGAGAGATAAAACCAACTGTAACCTACTGGCATGACCTAGAGAGTTACAACCTACAGTAGCCTACTGGCATGGCCTAGAGAGTTACAACCTACTGTAGCCTACTGGCATGACCTAAAGAGATACAACCACTTGGATAAAACTGTAACCTACTGGCATGACCTAGAGAGATACAACCTACTGTAACCTACTTGCATGACCTAGAGATATACAACCAACTGTAACCTACTGGCATGACCTAGAGAGTTACAACCTACTGTAGCCTACTGTCATGGCCTAGAGAGATACAACCTACTGTAGTCTAAAGGCATGACCTAGAGAGATACAACCAACTGTAACCTACTGGCATGACCTAGAGAGATACAACCTACTGTAGTCTAAAGGCATGACCTAGAGAGATACAACCAACTGTAACCTACTGGCATGACCTAGAGAGATACAACCTACTGTAACCTACTGGCATGACCGAGAGAGATACAACCTACTGTAACCTACTGGCATGACCGAGAGAGATACAACCTACTGTAAGCTACTGGCATGACCGAGAGAGATACAACCTACTGTAACCTACTGGCATGACCTAGAGCGATACAACCTACTGTAACCTACTGCCATGACCTAGAGAGATACAACCTACTGTAGCCTACTGGCATGACCTAGAGAGATACAACCAATTTGATACAACCTACTGTAACCTACTGGCATGACCTAGAGAGATACAACCTACTGTAACATACTGGCATGACCGAGAGAGTTACAACCTACTGTAACCTACTTGCATGACCTAGAGAGATACAACCTACTGTAACATACTGGCATGACCGAGAGAGATACAACCTACTGTAACCTACTGGCATGACCTAGAGATATACAACCTACTGTAACCTACTGGCATGACCTAGAGAGTTACAACCTACTGTAGCCTAATGGCATGACCTAGAGAGATAAAACCACTTGGATACAACTTACTGTAACCTACTGGCATGACCTAGAGAGATACAACCTACTGTAACCTACTGGCATGACCTAGAGAGATACAACCTACTGTAACCTACTGGCATGACCGAGAGAGATACAACCTACTGTAGCCTACTGGCATGACCTAGAGAGATACAACCAATTTGATACAACCTACTGTAACATACTGGCATGACCGAGAGAGATACAACCTACTGTAACCTACTGGCATGACCTAGAGAGTTACAACCTACTGTAACCTACTTGCATGACCTAGAGAGATACAACCTACTGTAACCTACTGGCATGACCTAGAGAGATACAACCTACTGTAACCTAATGGCATGACCTAGAGAGGTAAAACCACTTGGATACAACTTACTGTAACCTACTGGCATGACCTAGAGAGATACAACCTACTGTAACCTACTGGCATGACCTAGAGAGATACAACCTACTGTAACCTACTGGCATGACCGAGAGAGATACAACCTACTGTAACCTACTGGCATGACCGAGAGAGATACAACCTACTGTAACCTACTGGCATGCCCTAGAGAGATACAGCATACTGTAACTTACTGGCATGACCTAGAGAGATACAACCTACTGTAACCTACTGGCATGCCCTAGAGAGATACAGCATACTGTAACCTACTGGCATGACCTAGAGAGATACAACCTACTGTAACCTACTGGCATGACCGAGAGAGATACAACCTACTGTAACCTACTGGCATGACCGAGAGAGATACAACCTACTGTAAACAACTGGCATGACCTAGAGAGATACAACCAATTTTATACAACCTACTGTAACCTACTGGCATGACCTAGAGATACAACCTACTGTAACCTACTGGCATGACCTAGAGATACAACCTACTGTAACCTACTGGCATGACCTAGAGATACAACCTACTGTAACACACTGGCATGACCGAGAGAGATACAACCTACTGTTACCTACTGGCATGACCTAGAGATATACAACCTACTGTAACCTACTGGCATGACCTAGAGAGTTACAACCGACTGTAGCCTAATGGCATGACCTAGAGAGATACAACCACTTGGATACAACCTACTGTAACCTACTGGCATGACCTAGAGAGATACAACCTACTGTAACCTACTGGCATGACCTAGAGAGATACACCCTACTGTTGCCTACTGGCATGTCCTAGATAGATACAACCTACTGTAACCTACTGGCATGACCTAGAGAGATACAACCTACTGTAGCCTACTGGCATGACCTAGAGAGATACAACCTACTGTAACCTACTGGCATGACCTAGAGAGATACAACCTACCCTAGCCTGGCAACCTACTATAGTCTACTGGCATGACCTAGAGAGATACAACCTACTGTAAACTACTGGCATTACCTAGAGAGATAAAACCAACTGTAACCTACTGGCATGACCTAGAGAGATACAACCTACTGTAACCTACTGGCATGTCCTAGATAGATACAACCTACTGTAACCTACTGGCATGACCTAGAGAGATGTAACCTACTGGCATGACCTAGAGAGTTACAACCTACTTTAGCCTAATGGCATGACCTAGAGAGATAAAACCACTTGGATACAACCTACTGTAACCTACTGGCATGACTGAGAGAGATACCACCTACTGTAACCTACTGGCATGACCTAGAGAGATACAACCTACTGTAGCCTACTGGCATGACCTAGAGAGATACAACCTACCCTAGCCTGGCAACCTACTATAGTCTACTGGCATGACCTAGAGAGATACAACCTACTGTAAACTACTGGCATTACCTAGAGAGATAAAACCAACTGTAACCTACTGGCATGACCTAGAGAGTTACAACCTACAGTAGCCTACTGGCATGGCCTAGAGAGTTACAACCTACTGTAGCCTACTGGCATGACCTAAAGAGATACAACCACTTGGATAAAACTGTAACCTACTGGCATGACCTAGAGAGATACAACCTACTGTAACCTACTTGCATGACCTAGAGATATACAACCAACTGTAACCTACTGGCATGACCTAGAGAGTTACAACCTACTGTAGCCTACTGTCATGGCCTAGAGAGATACAACCTACTGTAGTCTAAAGGCATGACCTAGAGAGATACAACCAACTGTAACCTACTGGCATGACCTAGAGAGATACAACCTACTGTAGTCTAAAGGCATGACCTAGAGAGATACAACCAACTGTAACCTACTGGCATGACCTAGAGAGATACAACCTACTGTAACCTACTGGCATGACCGAGAGAGATACAACCTACTGTAACCTACTGGCATGACCGAGAGAGATACAACCTACTGTAAGCTACTGGCATGACCGAGAGAGATACAACCTACTGTAACCTACTGGCATGACCTAGAGCGATACAACCTACTGTAACCTACTGCCATGACCTAGAGAGATACAACCTACTGTAGCCTACTGGCATGACCTAGAGAGATACAACCAATTTGATACAACCTACTGTAACCTACTGGCATGACCTAGAGAGATACAACCTACTGTAACATACTGGCATGACCGAGAGAGTTACAACCTACTGTAACCTACTTGCATGACCTAGAGAGATACAACCTACTGTAACATACTGGCATGACCGAGAGAGATACAACCTACTGTAACCTACTGGCATGACCTAGAGATATACAACCTACTGTAACCTACTGGCATGACCTAGAGAGTTACAACCTACTGTAGCCTAATGGCATGACCTAGAGAGATAAAACCACTTGGATACAACTTACTGTAACCTACTGGCATGACCTAGAGAGATACAACCTACTGTAACCTACTGGCATGACCTAGAGAGATACAACCTACTGTAACCTACTGGCATGACCGAGAGAGATACAACCTACTGTAGCCTACTGGCATGACCTAGAGAGATACAACCAATTTGATACAACCTACTGTAACATACTGGCATGACCGAGAGAGATACAACCTACTGTAACCTACTGGCATGACCTAGAGAGTTACAACCTACTGTAACCTACTTGCATGACCTAGAGAGATACAACCTACTGTAACCTACTGGCATGACCTAGAGAGATACAACCTACTGTAACCTAATGGCATGACCTAGAGAGGTAAAACCACTTGGATACAACTTACTGTAACCTACTGGCATGACCTAGAGAGATACAACCTACTGTAACCTACTGGCATGACCTAGAGAGATACAACCTACTGTAACCTACTGGCATGACCGAGAGAGATACAACCTACTGTAACCTACTGGCATGACCGAGAGAGATACAACCTACTGTAACCTACTGGCATGCCCTAGAGAGATACAGCATACTGTAACTTACTGGCATGACCTAGAGAGATACAACCTACTGTAACCTACTGGCATGCCCTAGAGAGATACAGCATACTGTAACCTACTGGCATGACCTAGAGAGATACAACCTACTGTAACCTACTGGCATGTCCTAGATAGATACAACCTACTGTAACCTACTGGCATGACCTAGAGAGATGTAACCTACTGGCATGACCTAGAGAGTTACAACCTACTTTAGCCTAATGGCATGACCTAGAGAGATAAAACCACTTGGATACAACCTACTGTAACCTACTGGCATGACTGAGAGAGATACCACCTACTGTAACCTACTGGCATGACCTAGAGAGATACAACCTACTGTAGCCTACTGGCATGACCTAGAGAGATACAACCTACCCTAGCCTGGCAACCTACTATAGTCTACTGGCATGACCTAGAGAGATACAACCTACTGTAAACTACTGGCATTACCTAGAGAGATAAAACCAACTGTAACCTACTGGCATGGCCTAGAGAGTTACAACCTACTGTAGCCTACTGGCATGACCTAAAGAGATACAACCACTTGGATAAAACTGTAACCTACTGGCATGACCTAGAGAGATACAACCTACTGTAACCTACTTGCATGACCTAGAGATATACAACCAACTGTAACCTACTGGCATGACCTAGAGAGTTACAACCTACTGTAGCCTACTGTCATGGCCTAGAGAGATACAACCTACTGTAGTCTAAAGGCATGACCTAGAGAGATACAACCAACTGTAACCTACTGGCATGACCTAGAGAGATACAACCTACTGTAGTCTAAAGGCATGACCTAGAGAGATACAACCAACTGTAACCTACTGGCATGACCTAGAGAGATACAACCTACTGTAACCTACTGGCATGACCGAGAGAGATACAACCTACTGTAACCTACTGGCATGACCGAGAGAGATACAACCTACTGTAAGCTACTGGCATGACCGAGAGAGATACAACCTACTGTAACCTACTGGCATGACCTAGAGCGATACAACCTACTGTAACCTACTGCCATGACCTAGAGAGATACAACCTACTGTAGCCTACTGGCATGACCTAGAGAGATACAACCAATTTGATACAACCTACTGTAACCTACTGGCATGACCTAGAGAGATACAACCTACTGTAACATACTGGCATGACCTAGAGAGATACAACCTACTGTAACATACTGGCATGACCGAGAGAGTTACAACCTACTTTAGCCTAATGGCATGACCTAGAGAGATAAAACCACTTGGATACAACCTACTGTAACCCACTGACATGACCTAGAGAGATACAACCTACTGTAACCTACTGGCATGACCTAGAGAGATACAACCAACTGTAACCTACTGGCATGACCTAGAGAGATACAACCTACTGGCATGACCTAGAGAGATACAACCTACTGTAACCCACTGACATGACCTAGAGAGATACAACCAACTGTAACCTACTGGCATGACCTAGAGAGATACAACCTACTGTAAACAACTGGCATGACCTAGAGAGATACAACCAACTGTAACCTACTGGCATGACCTAGAGAGATACAACCTACTGTAACCTACTGGCATGACCGAGAGAGATACAACCTACTGTAACCTACTGGCATGACCTAGAGAGATAAAACCACTTGGATACAACCTACTGTAACCCACTGACATGACCTAGAGAGATACAACCTACTGTAACCTACTGGCATGACCTAGAGAGATACAACCAACTGTAACCTGCTGGCATGACCTAGAGAGATACAACCTACTGGCATGACCTAGAGAGATACAACCTACTGTAACCCACTGACATGACCTAGAGAGATACAACCAACTGTAACCTACTGGCATGACCTAGAGAGATACAACCTACTGTAAACAACTGGCATGACCTAGAGAGATACAACCAACTGTAACCTACTGGCATGACCTAGAGAGATACAACCTACTGTAACCTACTGGCATGACCGAGAGAGATACAACCTACTGTAACCTACTGGCATGACCGAGAGAGATACAACCTACTGTAAACAACTGGCATGACCTAGAGAGATACAACCAATTTTATACAACCTACTGTAACCTACTGGCATGACCTAGAGATACAACCTACTGAAACCTACTGGCATGACCTAGAGATACAACCTACTGTAACCTACTGGCATGACCTAGAGATACAACCTACTGTAACACACTGGCATGACCGAGAGAGATACAACCTACTGTTACCTACTGGCATGACCTAGAGATATACAACCTACTGTAACCTACTGGCATGACCTAGAGAGTTACAACCGACTGTAGCCTAATGGCATGACCTAGAGAGATACAACCACTTGGATACAACCTACTGTAACCTACTGGCATGACCTAGAGAGATACAACCTACTGTAACCTACTGGCATGACCTAGAGAGATACACCCTACTGTTGCCTACTGGCATGTCCTAGATAGATACAACCTACTGTAACCTACTGGCATGACCTAGAGAGATACAACCTACTGTAGCCTACTGGCATGACCTAGAGAGATACAACCTACTGTAACCTACTGGCATGACCTAGAGAGATACAACCTACCCTAGCCTGGCAACCTACTATAGTCTACTGGCATGACCTAGAGAGATACAACCTACTGTAAACTACTAGCATTACCTAGAGAGATAAAACCAACTGTAACCTACTGGCATGACCTAGAGAGATACAACCTACTGTAACCTACTGGCATGTCCTAGATAGATACAACCTACTGTAACCTACTGGCATGACCTAGAGAGATGTAACCTACTGGCATGACCTAGAGAGTTACAACCTACTTTAGCCTAATGGCATGACCTAGAGAGATAAAACCACTTGGATACAACCTACTGTAACCTACTGGCATGACTGAGAGAGATACCACCTACTGTAACCTACTGGCATGACCTAGAGAGATACAACCTACTGTAGCCTACTGGCATGACCTAGAGAGATACAACCTACCCTAGCCTGGCAACCTACTATAGTCTACTGGCATGACCTAGAGAGATACAACCTACTGTAAACTACTGGCATTACCTAGAGAGATAAAACCAACTGTAACCTACTGGCATGACCTAGAGAGTTACAACCTACAGTAGCCTACTGGCATGGCCTAGAGAGTTACAACCTACTGTAGCCTACTGGCATGACCTAAAGAGATACAACCACTTGGATAAAACTGTAACCTACTGGCATGACCTAGAGAGATACAACCTACTGTAACCTACTTGCATGACCTAGAGAGATACAACCTACTGTAACCTACTGGCATGACCTAGAGAGATACAACCTACTGTAACCTACTGGCATGACCTAGAGAGATACAACCTACTGTAACCTACTGGCATGACCTACAGAGATACAACCTACTGGCATGACCTAGAAAGATACAACCTACTGTAACCCACTGACATGACCTAGAGAGATACAACCTACTGTAACCTACTGGCATGACATAGAGAGATACAACCAACTCTAACCTACTGGCATGACCTAGAGAGATACAACCAACTGTAACCTACTGCCATGACCTAGAGAGTTACAACCTACTGTAGCCTAATGGCATGACCTAGAGAGATAAAACCACTTGGATACAACCTACTGTAGTCTACTGGCATGACCTAGATATAAAACCTACTGTAACCTACTGACATGACCTAGATAGTTACAACCTACTGTAACCTACTGGCATGACCTAGAGAGATACAACCTACCCTAGCCTACTGGCATGACCTAGATAGTTACAACCTACTGTAACCTACTGACATGACCTAGAGAGTTACAATCTACCGTAGCCTACTGGCATGACCTAGAGAGATACAACCAACTGTAACCTACTGGCATGACTTAGAGAGTTACAACCTACTGTAGCCTACTGGCATGACCTAGGGAGATACAACCTACTGTAACCTACTGACATGACCTAGATAGTTACAACCTACTGTAACCTACTGACATGACCTAGAGAGTTACAACCTACTGTAACCTATTGGGATGACCTAGAGAGATACAACCTACTGTAACCCACTGACATGACCTAGAGAGATACAACCTACTGTAACCTACTGGCATGACCTAGAGAGATACAACCAACTGTAACCTACTGGCATGACCTAGAGAGATACAACCTACTGGCATGACCTAGAGAGATACAACCTACTGTAACCCACTGACATGACCTAGAGAGATACAACCAACTGTAACCTACTGGCATGACCTAGAGAGATACAACCTACTGTAACCTACTGGAATGACCTAGAGATTTACAATCTACCGTAGCCTACTGGCATGACCTAGAGAGACACAACCTACTGTAACCTACTGGCATGACCTAGAGAGATACAACCTACTGTAACCTACTGGCATGACCTAGAGAGATACAACCTACTGTAACCTACTGGCATGACCTAGAGAGATACAACCTACTGTAACCTACTGGCATGACCTAGAGAGATACCACCTACTGTAACCTACTGGCATGGCCTAGAGAGATACAACCTACTGTAGTCTACTGGCATGACCTAGAGAGTTACAACCTACTGTATCCTACTGGCATGTCCTAGATAGATACAACCTACTGTAACCTACTGGCATGACCTAGAGAGATACAACCTACTGTAACCTACTGGCATGACCTAGAGAGATAAAAACCTACTGTAATCTACTGGCATGACCTAGAGATACAACCTACTGTAACATACTGGCATGACCTAGAGATAAAACCTACTGTAACCTACCTGCATGACCTAGAGAGTTACAACCTACTGTAACCTACTGGAATGACCTAGAGATATACAACCTACTGTAACCTACTGCCATGACCTAGAGAGATACAACCTACTGTAGCCTACTGGCATGACCTAGAGAGATACAACCAATTTGATACAACCTACTGTAACATACTGGCATGACCGAGAGAGATACAACCTACTGTAACCTACTGGCATGACCTAGAGAGTTACAACCTACTGTAACCTACTTGCATGACCTAGAGAGATACAACCTACTGTAACCTACTGGCATGACCTAGAGAGATACAACCTACTGTAACCTAATGGCATGACCTAGAGAGGTAAAACCACTTGGATACAACTTACTGTAACCTACTGGCATGACCTAGAGAGATACAACCTACTGTAACCTACTGGCATGACCTAGAGAGATACAACCTACTGTAACCTACTGGCATGACCGAGAGAGATACAACCTACTGTAACCTACTGGCATGACCTAGAGAGATACAACCTACTGTAACCTACTGGCATGCCCTAGAGAGATACAGCATACTGTAACCTACTGGCATGACCTAGAGAGATACAACCTACTGTAACCTACTGGCATGTCCTAGATAGATACAACCTACTGTAACCTACTGGCATGACCTAGAGAGATGTAACCTACTGGCATGACCTAGAGAGTTACAACCTATTTTAGCCTAATGGCATGACCTAGAGAGATAAAACCACTTGGATACAACCTACTGTAACCTACTGGCATGACTGAGAGAGATACCACCTACTGTAACCTACTGGCATGACCTAGAGAGATACAACCTACTGTAGCCTACTGGCATGACCTAGAGAGATACAACCTACCCTAGCCTGGCAACCTACTATAGTCTACTGGCATGACCTAGAGAGATACAACCTACTGTAAACTACTGGCATTACCTAGAGAGATAAAACCAACTGTAACCTACTGGCATGACCTAGAGAGTTACAACCTACAGTAGCCTACTGGCATGGCCTAGAGAGTTACAACCTACTGTAGCCTACTGGCATGACCTAAAGAGATACAACCACTTGGATAAAACTGTAACCTACTGGCATGACCTAGAGAGATACAACCTACTGTAACCTACTTGCATGACCTAGAGATATACAACCAACTGTAACCTACTGGCATGACCTAGAGAGTTACAACCTACTGTAGCCTACTGTCATGGCCTAGAGAGATACAACCTACTGTAGTCTAAAGGCATGACCTAGAGAGATACAACCAACTGTAACCTACTGGCATGACCTAGAGAGATACAACCTACTGTAGTCTAAAGGCATGACCTAGAGAGATACAACCAACTGTAACCTACTGGCATGACCTAGAGAGATACAACCTACTGTAACCTACTGGCATGACCGAGAGAGATACAACCTACTGTAACCTACTGGCATGACCGAGAGAGATACAACCTACTGTAAGCTACTGGCATGACCGAGAGAGATACAACCTACTGTAACCTACTGGCATGACCTAGAGCGATACAACCTACTGTAACCTACTGCCATGACCTAGAGAGATACAACCTACTGTAGCCTACTGGCATGACCTAGAGAGATACAACCAATTTGATACAACCTACTGTAACCTACTGGCATGACCTAGAGAGATACAACCTACTGTAACATACTGGCATGACCGAGAGAGTTACAACCTACTGTAACCTACTTGCATGACCTAGAGAGATACAACCTACTGTAACATACTGGCATGACCGAGAGAGATACAACCTACTGTAACCTACTGGCATGACCTAGAGATATACAACCTACTGTAACCTACTGGCATGACCTAGAGAGTTACAACCTACTGTAGCCTAATGGCATGACCTAGAGAGATAAAACCACTTGGATACAACTTACTGTAACCTACTGGCATGACCTAGAGAGATACAACCTACTGTAACCTACTGGCATGACCTAGAGAGATACAACCTACTGTAACCTACTGGCATGACCGAGAGAGATACAACCTACTGTAACCTACTGGCATGACCGAGAGAGATACAACCTACTGTAACCTACTGGCATGCCCTAGAGAGATACAGCATACTGTAACTTACTGGCATGACCTAGAGAGATACAACCTACTGTAACCTACTGGCATGCTCTAGAGAGATACAGCATACTGTAACCTACTGGCATGACCTAGAGAGATACAACCTACTGTAACCTACTGGCATGACCTACAGAGATACAACCTACTGGCATGACCTAGAAAGATACAACCTACTGTAACCCACTGACATGACCTAGAGAGATACAACCTACTGTAACCTACTGGCATGACATAGAGAGATACAACCAACTCTAACCTACTGGCATGACCTAGAGAGATACAACCAACTGTAACCTACTGCCATGACCTAGAGAGTTACAACCTACTGTAGCCTAATGGCATGACCTAGAGAGATAAAACCACTTGGATACAACCTACTGTAGTCTACTGGCATGACCTAGATATAAAACCTACTGTAACCTACTGACATGACCTAGATAGTTACAACCTCCTGTAACCTACTGGCATGACCTAGAGAGATACAACCTACCCTAGCCTACTGGCATGACCTAGATAGTTACAACCTACTGTAACCTACTGACATGACCTAGAGAGTTACAATCTACCGTAGCCTACTGGCATGACCTAGAGAGATACAACCAACTGTAACCTACTGGCATGACTTAGAGAGTTACAACCTACTGTAGCCTACTGGCATGACCTAGGGAGATACAACCTACTGTAACCTACTGACATGACCTAGATAGTTACAACCTACTGTAACCTACTGACATGACCTAGAGAGTTACAACCTACTGTAACCTATTGGGATGACCTAGAGAGATACAACCTACTGTAACCCACTGACATGACCTAGAGAGATACAACCTACTGTAACCTACTGGCATGACCTAGAGAGATACAACCAACTGTAACCTACTGGCATGACCTAGAGAGATACAACCTACTGGCATGACCTAGAGAGATACAACCTACTGTAACCCACTGACATGACCTAGAGAGATACAACCAACTGTAACCTACTGGCATGACCTAGAGAGATACAACCTACTGTAACCTACTGGAATGACCTAGAGATTTACAATCTACCGTAGCCTACTGGCATGACCTAGAGAGACACAACCTACTGTAACCTACTGGCATGACCTAGAGAGATACAACCTACTGTAACCTACTGGCATGACCTAGAGAGATACAACCTACTGTAACCTACTGGCATGACCTAGAGAGATACAACCTACTGTAACCTACTGGCATGACCTAGAGAGATACCACCTACTGTAACCTACTGGCATGGCCTAGAGAGATACAACCTACTGTAGTCTACTGGCATGACCTAGAGAGTTACAACCTACTGTATCCTACTGGCATGTCCTAGATAGATACAACCTACTGTAACCTACTGGCATGACCTAGAGAGATACAACCTACTGTAACCTACTGGCATGACCTAGAGAGATAAAAACCTACTGTAATCTACTGGCATGACCTAGAGATACAACCTACTGTAACATACTGGCATGACCTAGAGATAAAACCTACTGTAACCTACCTGCATGACCTAGAGAGTTACAACCTACTGTAACCTACTGGAATACCTAGAGATATACAACCTACTGTAACCTACTGCCATGACCTAGAGAGATACAACCTACTGTAGCCTACTGGCATGACCTAGAGAGATACAACCAATTTGATACAACCTACTGTAACATACTGGCATGACCGAGAGAGATACAACCTACTGTAACCTACTGGCATGACCTAGAGAGTTACAACCTACTGTAACCTACTTGCATGACCTAGAGAGATACAACCTACTGTAACCTACTGGCATGACCTAGAGAGATACAACCTACTGTAACCTAATGGCATGACCTAGAGAGGTAAAACCACTTGGATACAACTTACTGTAACCTACTGGCATGACCTAGAGAGATACAACCTACTGTAACCTACTGGCATGACCTAGAGAGATACAACCTACTGTAACCTACTGGCATGACCGAGAGAGATACAACCTACTGTAACCTACTGGCATGACCGAGAGAGATACAACCTACTGTAACCTACTGGCATGCCCTAGAGAGATACAGCATACTGTAACTTACTGGCATGACCTAGAGAGATACAACCTACTGTAACCTACTGGCATGCCCTAGAGAGATACAGCATACTGTAACCTACTGGCATGACCTAGAGAGATACAACCTACTGTAACCTACTGGCATGTCCTAGATAGATACAACCTACTGTAACCTACTGGCATGACCTAGAGAGATGTAACCTACTGGCATGACCTAGAGAGTTACAACCTATTTTAGCCTAATGGCATGACCTAGAGAGATAAAACCACTTGGATACAACCTACTGTAACCTACTGGCATGACTGAGAGAGATACCACCTACTGTAACCTACTGGCATGACCTAGAGAGATACAACCTACTGTAGCCTACTGGCATGACCTAGAGAGATACAACCTACCCTAGCCTGGCAACCTACTATAGTCTACTGGCATGACCTAGAGAGATACAACCTACTGTAAACTACTGGCATTACCTAGAGAGATAAAACCAACTGTAACCTACTGGCATGACCTAGAGAGTTACAACCTACAGTAGCCTACTGGCATGGCCTAGAGAGTTACAACCTACTGTAGCCTACTGGCATGACCTAAAGAGATACAACCACTTGGATAAAACTGTAACCTACTGGCATGACCTAGAGAGATACAACCTACTGTAACCTACTTGCATGACCTAGAGATATACAACCAACTGTAACCTACTGGCATGACCTAGAGAGTTACAACCTACTGTAGCCTACTGTCATGGCCTAGAGAGATACAACCTACTGTAGTCTAAAGGCATGACCTAGAGAGATACAACCAACTGTAACCTACTGGCATGACCTAGAGAGATACAACCTACTGTAGTCTAAAGGCATGACCTAGAGAGATACAACCAACTGTAACCTACTGGCATGACCTAGAGAGATACAACCTACTGTAACCTACTGGCATGACCGAGAGAGATACAACCTACTGTAACCTACTGGCATGACCGAGAGAGATACAACCTACTGTAAGCTACTGGCATGACCGAGAGAGATACAACCTACTGTAACCTACTGCCATGACCTAGAGAGATACAACCTACTGTAGCCTACTGGCATGACCTAGAGAGATACAACCAATTTGATACAACCTACTGTAACCTACTGGCATGACCTAGAGAGATACAACCTACTGTAACATACTGGCATGACCGAGAGAGTTACAACCTACTGTAACCTACTTGCATGACCTAGAGAGATACAACCTACTGTAACATACTGGCATGACCGAGAGAGATACAACCTACTGTAACCTACTGGCATGACCTAGAGATATACAACCTACTGTAACCTACTGGCATGACCTAGAGAGTTACAACCTACTGTAGCCTAATGGCATGACCTAGAGAGATAAAACCACTTGGATACAACTTACTGTAACCTACTGGCATGACCTAGAGAGATACAACCTACTGTAACCTACTGGCATGACCTAGAGAGATACAACCTACTGTAACCTACTGGCATGACCGAGAGAGATACAACCTACTGTAACCTACTGGCATGACCGAGAGAGATACAACCTACTGTAACCTACTGGCATGCCCTAGAGAGATACAGCATACTGTAACTTACTGGCATGACCTAGAGAGATACAACCTACTGTAACCTACTGGCATGCTCTAGAGAGATACAGCATACTGTAACCTACTGGCATGACCTAGAGAGATACAACCTACTGTAACCTACTGGCATGACCTACAGAGATACAACCTACTGGCATGACCTAGAAAGATACAACCTACTGTAACCCACTGACATGACCTAGAGAGATACAACCTACTGTAACCTACTGGCATGACATAGAGAGATACAACCAACTCTAACCTACTGGCATGACCTAGAGAGATACAACCAACTGTAACCTACTGCCATGACCTAGAGAGTTACAACCTACTGTAGCCTAATGGCATGACCTAGAGAGATAAAACCACTTGGATACAACCTACTGTAGTCTACTGGCATGACCTAGATATAAAACCTACTGTAACCTACTGACATGACCTAGATAGTTACAACCTACTGTAACCTACTGGCATGACCTAGAGAGATACAACCTACCCTAGCCTACTGGCATGACCTAGATAGTTACAACCTACTGTAACCTACTGACATGACCTAGAGAGTTACAATCTACCGTAGCCTACTGGCATGACCTAGAGAGATACAACCAACTGTAACCTACTGGCATGACTTAGAGAGTTACAACCTACTGTAGCCTACTGGCATGACCTAGGGAGATACAACCTACTGTAACCTACTGACATGACCTAGATAGTTACAACCTACTGTAACCTACTGACATGACCTAGAGAGTTACAACCTACTGTAACCTATTGGGATGACCTAGAGAGATACAACCTACTGTAACCTATTGGGATGACCTAGAGAGATACAACCTACTGTAACCCACTGACATGACCTAGAGAGATACAACCTACTGTAACCTACTGGCATGACCTAGAGAGATACAACCAACTGTAACCTACTGGCATGACCTAGAGAGATACAACCTACTGGCATGACCTAGAGAGATACAACCTACTGTAACCCACTGACATGACCTAGAGAGATACAACCAACTGTAACCTACTGGCATGACCTAGAGAGATACAACCTACTGTAACCTACTGGAATGACCTAGAGATTTACAATCTACCGTAGCCTACTGGCATGACCTAGAGAGACACAACCTACTGTAACCTACTGGCATGACCTAGAGAGATACAACCTACTGTAACCTACTGGCATGACCTAGAGAGATACAACCTACTGTAACCTACTGGCATGACCTAGAGAGATACAACCTACTGTAACCTACTGGCATGACCTAGAGAGATACCACCTACTGTAACCTACTGGCATGGCCTAGAGAGATACAACCTACTGTAGTCTACTGGCATGACCTAGAGAGTTACAACCTACTGTATCCTACTGGCATGTCCTAGATAGATACAACCTACTGTAACCTACTGGCATGACCTAGAGAGATACAACCTACTGTAACCTACTGGCATGACCTAGAGAGATAAAAACCTACTGTAATCTACTGGCATGACCTAGAGATACAACCTACTGTAACATACTGGCATGACCTAGAGATAAAACCTACTGTAACCTACCTGCATGACCTAGAGAGTTACAACCTACTGTAACCTACTGGAATGACCTAGAGAGTTACAATCTACCGTAGCCTACTGGCATGACCTAGAGAGTTACAACCTACTTTAGCCTAATGGCATGACCTAGAGAGATAAAACCACTTGGATACAACCTACTGTAACCTGCTGGGATGACCTAGAGAGATACAACCTACTGTAACCTACTGGCATGGCCTAGAGAGATACAACCTACTGTAGTCTACTGGCATGACCTAGAGAGTTACAACCTACTGTAACCTACTGGCATGACCTAGAGAGTTACAATGTACTGTGGAATACTGGCATGACCTAGAGAGTTACAACCTACTGTAACCTACTGCCATGACCTAGAGAGATACAACCTACTGTAGCCTACTGGCATGACCTAGAGAGATACAACCAATTTGATACAACCTACTGTAACCTACTGGCATGACCTAGAGAGATACAACCTACTGTAACATACTGGCATGACTGAGAGAGATACAACCTACTGTAACCTACTGGCATGACCTAGAGAGTTACAACCTACTGTAACCTACTTGCATGACCGAGAGAGATACAACCTACTGTAACCTACTGGCATGACCTAGAGATATACAACCTACTGTAACCTACTGGCATGACCTAGAGAGTTACAACCTACTGTAGCCTAATGGCATGACCTAGAGAGATAAAACCACTTGGATACAACTTACTGTAACCTACTGGCATGGCCTAGAGAGATACAACCTACTGTAACCTACTGGCATGACCTAGAGAGATACAACCTACTGTAACCTACTGGCATGACCGAGAGAGATACAACCTACTGTAACTTACTGGCATGACCTAGAGAGATACAACCTACTGTAACTTACTGGCATGACCGAGAGAGATACAACCTACTGTAACTTACTGGCATGACCTAGAGAGATACAACCTACTGTAACCTACTGGCATGACCTACAGAGATACAACCTACTGGCATGACCTAGAGAGTTACAATGTACTGTGGAATACTGGCATGACCTAGAGAGTTACAACCTACTGTAGCCTAATGGCATGACCTAGAGAGATAAAACCACTTGGATACAACCTACTGTAACCTACTGGCATGACCTAGAGAGATACAACCTACTGTAACCTACTGGCATGACCTAGAGAGATTTAACCTACTGTAACCTACTGGCATGACCTAGAGCGATACAACCTACTGTAACCTACTGCCATGACCTAGAGAGATACAACCTACTGTAACCTACTGGCATGACCGAGAGAGATACAACTTACTGTAACATACTGGCATGACCGAGAGAGATACAAACTACTGTAACCTACTTGCATGACCTAGAGAGATACAAACTACTGTAACCTACTGGAATGACCTAGAGATTTACAGTCTACCGTAGCCTACTGGCATGACCTAGAGAGACACAACCTACTGTAACCTACTGGCATGACCTAGAGAGATACAACCTACTGTAACCTACTGTAACCTACTGGCATGACCTAGAGAGATACAACCTACTGTAACCTACTGGCATGGCCTAGAGAGATACAACCTACTGTAGTCTACTGGCATGACCTAGAGAGTTACAACCTACTGTAACCTACTGGCATGTCCTAGATAGATACAACCTACTGTAACCTACTGGCATGGCCTAGAGAGATACAACCTACTGTAACCTACTGGCATGACCTAGAGAGATACAACCTACTGTAACCTACTGGCATGACCTAGAGAGATACACCTACTGTAACATACTGGCATGACCTAGAGATAAAACCTACTGTAACCTACTGGCATGACCTAGAGATACAACCTACTGTAACATACTGGCATGACCTCGAGATAAAACCTACTGTAACCTACCTGCATGACCTAGAGAGTTACAACCTACTGTAACCTACTGGAATGACCTAGAGAGTTACAATCTACCGTAGCCTACTGGCATGACCTAGAGAGACACAACCTACTGTAACCTACTGGCATGACCTAGAGAGATACAACATACTGTAACCTACTGGCATGACCTAGAGAGATACAACCTACTGTAACCTACTGGCATGGCCTAGAGAGATACAACCTACTGTAGTCTACTGGCATGACCTAGAGAGTTACAACCTACTGTGGAATACTGGCATGACCTAGAGAGTTACAACCTACTGTAGCCTAATGGCATGACCTAGAGAGATAAAACCACTTGGATACAACCTACTGTAACCTACTGGCATGACCTAGAGAGATACAACCTACTGTAACCTACTGGCATGACCTAGAGAGATACAACCTACTGTAACCTACTGGCATGACCGAGAGAGATACAACCTACTGTAACCTACTGGCATGACCTAGAGCGATACAACCTACTGTAACCTACTGCCATGACCTAGAGAGATACAACCTACTGTAGCCTACTGGCATGACCTAGAGAGATACAACCAATTTGATACAACCTACTGTAACCTACTGGCATGACCTAGAGAGTTACAACCTACTGTAACCTACTTGCATGACCTAGAGAGATACAACCTACTGTTACCTACTGGCATGACCTAGAGATATACAACCTACTGTAACCTACTGGCATGACCTAGAGAGTTACAACCTACTGTAGCCTAATGGCATGACCTAGAGAGATAAAACCACTTGGATACAACTTACTGTAACCTACTGGCATGACCTAGAGAGATACAACCTACTGTAACCTACTGGCATGACCTAGAGATATACAACCTACTGTAACCTACTTGCATGACCTAGAGAGATGTAACCTACTGGCATGACCTAGAGAGTTACAACCTACTTTAGCCTAATGGCATGACCTAGAGAGATAAAACCACTAGGATACAACCTACTGTAGCCTACTGTCATGGCCTAGAGAGATACAACCTACTGTAGTCTAAAGGCATGACCTAGAGAGATACAACCAACTGTAACCTACTGGCATGACCTAGAGAGATACAACCTACTGTAACCTACTGGCATGACCTAGAGAGATACAACCTACTGTAACCTACTGGCATGACCTAGAGAGATACAACCAACTGTAACCTACTGGCATGACCTAGAGAGATACAACCTACTGTAACCTACTGGCATGACCTAGAGAGATACAACCTACTGTAACATACTGGCTTGACCTAGAGATAAAACCTACTGTAACCTACCTGCATGACCTAGAGAGTTACAACCTACTGTAACCTACTGGAATGACCTAGAGAGTTACAATCTACCGTAGCCTACTGGCATGACCTAGAGAGATACAACCTACTGTAACCTACTGGCATGACCGAGAGAGATACAACCTACTGTAACCTACTGGCATGACCTAGAGCGATACAACCTACTGTAACCTACTGCCATGACCTAGAGAGATACAACCTACTGTAACATACTGGCATGACCGAGAGAGATACAACCTACTGTAACCTACTGGCATGACCTAGAGAGTTACAACCTACTGTAACCTACTTGCATGACCTAGAGAGATACAACCTACTGTAACATACTGGCATGACCGAGAGAGATACAACCTACTGTAACCTACTGGCATGACCTAGAGATATACAACCTACTGTAACCTACTGGCATGACCTAGACTGTTACAACCTACTGTAGCCTAATGGCATGACCTAGATAGATAAAACCACTTGGATACAACTTACTGTAACCTACTGGCCTAGAGAGATACAACCTACTGTAACCTACTGGCATGACCTAGAGAGATACAACCTACTGTAACCTACTGGCATGACCGAGAGAGATACAACCTACTGTAACCTACTGGCATGACCGAGAGAGATACAACCTACCTTAACCTACTGGCATGACCTAGAGCGATACAACCTACTGTAACCTACTGCAATGACCTAGAGAGATACAACCTACTGTAGCCTACTGGCATGACCTACAGAGATACAACCAATTTGATACAACTTACTGTAACCTACTGGCATGACCTAGAGAGATACAACCTACTGTAACCTACTGGCATGACCTAGAGATTTACAACCTACTGTAACCTACTGGCATGACCTAGAGAGTTACAACCGACTGTAGCCTAATGGCATGGCCTAGAGAGATACAACCACTTGGATACAACCTACTGTAACCTGCTGGGATGACCTAGAGAGATACAACCTACTGTAACCTCTGGCATGACTGAGAGAGATACAACCTACTGTAACCTACTGGCATGACCTAGAGAGATACAACCTACCCTAGCCTACTGGCATGACCTAGATAGTTACAACCTACCGTAACCTACTGGCATGACCTAGAGAGTTACAACCTACTGTAGCCTACTGGCATGACCTAGAGAGATACAACCTACTGTAACCTACTGGCATGACCTAGAGAGATACAACCTACCCTAGCCTACTGGCATGACCTAGAGAGTTACAACCTACTGTGGAATACTGGCATGACCTAGAGAGTTACAACCTACTGTAGCCTAATGGCATGACCTAGAGAGATAAAACCACTTGGATACAACCTACTGTAACCTACTGGCATGACCTAGAGAGATACAACCTACTGTAACCTACTGGCATGACCTAGAGAGATACAACCTACTGTAACCTACTGGCATGACCGAGAGAGATACAACCTACTGTAACATACTGGCATGACCGAGAGAGATACAACCTACTGTAACCTACTGGCATGACCTAGAGAGTTACAACCTACTGTAACCTACTTGCATGACCTAGAGAGATACAACCTACTGTAACATACTGGCATGACCGAGAGAGATACAACCTACTGTAACCTACTGGCATGACCTAGAGATATACAACCTACTGTAACCTACTGGCATGACCTAGACTGTTACAACCTACTGTAGCCTAATGGCATGACCTAGAGAGATAAAACCACTTGGATACAACTTACTGTAACCTACTGGCCTAGAGAGATACAACCTACTGTAACCTACTGGCATGACCTAGAGAGATGCAACCTACTGTAACCTACTGGCATGACCGAGAGAGATACAACCTACTGTAACCTACTGGCATGACCGAGAGAGATACAACCTACCCTAACCTACTGGCATGACCTAGAGCGATACAACCTACTGTAACCTACTGCAATGACCTAGAGAGATACAACCTACTGTAGCCTACTGACATGACCTACAGAGATACAACCAATTTGATACAACCTACTGTAACCTACTGGCATGACCTAGAGAGATACAACCTACTGTAACATACTGGCATGACCGAGAGAGATACAACCTACTGTAACCTACTTGCATGACCTAGAGATATACAACCTACTGTAACCTACTGGCATGACCTAGAGAGATACAACCTACTGTAACATACTGGCATGACCGAGAGAGATACAACCTACTGTAACCTACTTGCATGACCTAGAGATATACAACCTACTGTAACCTACTGGCATGACCTAGAGAGTTACAACCTACTGTAGCCTAATGGCATGACCTAGAGAGATAAAACCACTTGGATACAACTTACTGTAACCTACTGGCATGCCCTAGAGAGATACAACCTACTGTAACCTACTGGCATGACCTAGAGATATACAACCTACTGTAACCTACTGGCATGACCTAGAGAGTTACAACCGACTGTAGCCTAATGGCATGGCCTAGAGAGATACAACCACTTGGATACAACCTACTGTAACCTACTGGCATGACCTAGAGAGATACAACCTACTGTAACCTACTGGCATGACCTAGAGAGATACACCCTACTGTTGCCTACTGGCATGTCCTAGATAGATACAACCTACTGTAACCTACTGGCATGACCTAGAGAGATGTAACCTACTGGCATGCCCTAAAGAGTTACAACCTACTTTAGCCTAATGGCATGACCTAGAGAGATAAAACCACTTGGATACAACCTACTGTAACCTACTGGCATGACCTAGAGAGATACAACCTACTGTAACCTACTGGCATGACCTAGAGAGATACAACCAACTGTAACCTACTGGCATGACCTAGAGAGATACAACCTACTGTAACCTACTGGCATGACCTAGAGAGATACAACCTACTGTAACATACTGGCTTGACCTAGAGATAAAACCTACTGTAACCTACCTGCATGACCTAGAGAGTTACAACCTACTGTAACCTACTGGAATGACCTAGAGAGTTACAATCTACCGTAGCCTACTGGCATGACCTAGAGAGATACAACCTACTGTAACCTAATGGCATGACCGAGAGAGATACAACCTACTGTAACCTACTGGCATGACCTAGAGCGATACAACCTACTGTAACCTACTGCCATGACCTAGAGAGATACAACCTACTGTAGCCTACTGGCATGACCTAGAGAGATACAACCAATTTGATACAACCTACTGTAACCTACTGGCATGACCTAGAGAGATACAACCTACTGTAACATACTGGCATGACCGAGAGAGATACAACCTACTGTAACCTACTGGCATGACCTAGAGAGTTACAACCTACTGTAACCTACTTGCATGACCTAGAGAGATACAACCTACTGTAACATACTGGCATGACCGAGAGAGATACAACCTACTGTAACCTACTGGCATGACCTAGACTGTTACAACCTACTGTAGCCTAATGGCATGACCTAGAGAGATAAAACCACTTGGATACAACTTACTGTAACCTACTGGCCTAGAGAGATACAACCTACTGTAACCTACTGGCATGACCTAGAGAGATGCAACCTACTGTAACCTACTGGCATGACCGAGAGAGATACAACCTACTGTAACCTACTGGCATGACCGAGAGAGATACAACCTACCCTAACCTACTGGCATGACCTAGAGCGATACAACCTACTGTAACCTACTGCAATGACCTAGAGAGATACAACCTACTGTAGCCTACTGACATGACCTACAGAGATACAACCAATTTGATACAACCTACTGTAACCTACTGGCATGACCTAGAGAGATACAACCTACTGTAACATACTGGCATGACCGAGAGAGATACAACCTACTGTAACCTACTTGCATGACCTAGAGATATACAACCTACTGTAACCTACTGGCATGACCTAGAGATATACAACCTACTGTAGCCTAATGGCATGACCTAGAGAGATAAAACCACTTGGATACAACTTACTGTAACCTACTGGCATGCCCTAGAGAGATACAACCTACTGTAACCTACTGGCATGACCTAGAGATATACAACCTACTGTAACCTACTGGCATGACCTAGAGAGTTACAACCGACTGTAGCCTAATGGCATGGCCTAGAGAGATACAACCACTTGGATACAACCTACTGTAACCTACTGGCATGACCTAGAGAGATACAACCTACTGTAACCTACTGGCATGACCTAGAGAGATACACCCTACTGTTGCCTACTGGCATGTCCTAGATAGATACAACCTACTGTAACCTACTGGCATGACCTAGAGAGATGTAACCTACTGGCATGCCCTAAAGAGTTACAACCTACTTTAGCCTAATGGCATGACCTAGAGAGATAAAACCACTTGGATACAACCTACTGTAACCTACTGGCATGACCTAGAGAGATACAACCTACTGTAACCTACTGGCATGACCTAGAGAGATACAACCAACTGTAACCTACTGGCATGACCTAGAGAGATACAACCTACTGTAACCTACTGGCATGACCTAGAGAGATACAACCTACTGTAACATACTGGCTTGACCTAGAGATAAAACCTACTGTAACCTACCTGCATGACCTAGAGAGTTACAACCTACTGTAACCTACTGGAATGACCTAGAGAGTTACAATCTACCGTAGCCTACTGGCATGACCTAGAGAGATACAACCTACTGTAACCTAATGGCATGACCGAGAGAGATACAACCTACTGTAACCTACTGGCATGACCTAGAGCGATACAACCTACTGTAACCTACTGCCATGACCTAGAGAGATACAACCTACTGTAGCCTACTGGCATGACCTAGAGAGATACAACCAATTTGATACAACCTACTGTAACCTACTGGCATGACCTAGAGAGATACAACCTACTGTAACATACTGGCATGACCGAGAGAGATACAACCTACTGTAACCTACTGGCATGACCTAGAGAGTTACAACCTACTGTAACCTACTTGCATGACCTAGAGAGATACAACCTACTGTAACATACTGGCATGACCGAGAGAGATACAACCTACTGTAACCTACTGGCATGACCTAGACTGTTACAACCTACTGTAGCCTAATGGCATGACCTAGAGAGATAAAACCACTTGGATACAACTTACTGTAACCTACTGGCCTAGAGAGATACAACCTACTGTAACCTACTGGCATGACCGAGAGAGATACAACCTACCCTAACCTACTGGCATGACCTAGAGCGATACAACCTACTGTAACCTACTGCAATGACCTAGAGAGATACAACCTACTGTAGCCTACTGACATGACCTACAGAGATACAACCAATTTGATACAACCTACTGTAACCTACTGGCATGACCTAGAGAGATACAACCTACTGTAACATACTGGCATGACCGAGAGAGATACAACCTACTGTAACCTACTTGCATGACCTAGAGATATACAACCTACTGTAACCTACTGGCATGACCTAGAGAGTTACAACCTACTGTAGCCTAATGGCATGACCTAGAGAGATAAAACCACTTGGATACAACTTACTGTAACCTACTGGCATGACCTAGAGAGATACAACCTACTGTAACCTACTGGCATGACCTAGAGATATACAACCTACTGTAACCTACTGGCATGACCTAGAGAGTTACAACCGACTGTAGCCTAATGGCATGGCCTAGCGAGATACAACCACTTGGATACAACCTACTGTAACCTACTGGCATGACCTAGAGAGATACAACCTACTGTAACCTACTGGCATGACCTAGAGAGATACACCCTACTGTTGCCTACTGGCATGTCCTAGATAGATACAACCTACTGTAACCTACTGGCATGACCTAGAGAGATGTAACCTACTGGCATGCCCTAAAGAGTTACAACCTACTTTAGCCTAATGGCATGACCTAGAGAGATAAAACCACTTGGATACAACCTACTGTAACCTACTGGGATGACCTAGAGAGATACAACCTACTGTAACCTCTGGCATGACTTAGAGATATACAACCTACTGTAACCTACTGGCATGACTGAGAGAGATACAACCTACTGTAACCTACTGGCATGACCTAGAGAGATACAACCTACCCTAGCCTACTGGCATGACCTAGATAGTTACAACCTACCGTAACCTACTGGCATGACCTAGAGAGTT
Source organism: Oncorhynchus clarkii lewisi (assembly GCF_045791955.1). Taxonomy (NCBI): domain Eukaryota; kingdom Metazoa; phylum Chordata; class Actinopteri; order Salmoniformes; family Salmonidae; genus Oncorhynchus; species Oncorhynchus clarkii. Next base: position 28,531,823 of record NC_092159.1, on the reverse strand, counting down.
ACAACCTACTGGCATGACCTACTGGCATGACCTAGAGAGATACAACCTACTGTAACCTACTGGCATGACCTAGAGAGATAAAACCTACTGTAACCTACTGGCATTACCTAGAGAGATAAAACCAACTGTAACCTACTGGCATGGCCTAGAGAGTTACAACCTACTGTAGCCTACTGGCATGACCTAAAGAGATACAACCTACTGTAACCTACTTGCATGACCTAGAGATATACAACCAACTGTAACCTACTGGCATGACCTAGAGAGATACAACCTACTGTAACCTACTTGCATGACCTAGAGATATACAACCAACTGTAACCTACTGTCATGGCCTAGAGAGATACAACCTGCTGTAGTCTAAAGGCATGACCTAGAGAGATACAACCAACTGTAACCTACTGGCATGACCTAGAGAGATACAACCTACTGTAGTCTAAAGGCATGACCTAGAGAGATACAACCTACTGTAACCTACTGGCATGACCTAGAGAGATACAACCTACTGTAACCTACTGGCATGACCTAGAGAGATACAACCAATTTGATACAACCTACTGTAACCTACTGGCATGACCTAGAGAGATACAACCTACTGTAACATACTGGCAGGACCGAGAGAGATACAACCTACTGTAACCTACTGGCATGACCTAGAGATATACAACCTACTGTAACCTACTGTCATGACCTAGAGAGTTAAAACCTACTGTAGCCTAATGGCATGACCTAGAGAGATAAAACCACTTGGATACAACTTACTGTAACCTACTGGCATGACCTAGAGAGATACAACCTACTGTAACCTACTGGCATGACCTAGAGAGATACAACCTACTGTAACCTACTGGCATGACCGAGAGAGATACAACCTACTGTAACCTACTGGCATGACCGAGAGAGATACAACCTACTGTAACCTACTGGCATGCCCTAGAGAGATACAGCATACTGTAACTTACTGGCATGACCTAGAGAGATACAACCTACTGTAACCTTCTGGCATGCCCTAGAGAGATACAGCATACTGTAACCTACTGGCATGACCTAGAGAGATACAACCTACTGTAACCTACTGGCATGACCTACAGAGATACAACCTACTGGCATGACCTAGAAAGATACCACCTACTGTAACCCACTGACATGACCTAGAGAGATACAACCTACTGTAACCTACTGGCATGACATAGAGAGATACAACCAACTCTAACCTACTGGCATGACCTAGAGAGATACAACCAACTGTAACCTACTGCCATGACCTAGAGAGTTACAACCTACTGTAGCCTAATGGCATGACCTAGAGAGAGAAAACCACTTGGATACAACCTACTGTAGTCTACTGGCATGACCTAGATATAAAACCTACTGTAACCTACTGACATGACCTAGATAGTTACAACCTACTGTAACCTACTGGCATGACCTAGAGAGATACAACCTACCCTAGCCTACTGGCATGACCTAGATAGTTACAACCTACCCTAACCTACTGACATGACCTAGAGAGTTACAATCTACCGTAGCCTACTGGCATGACCTAGAGAGTTACAACCTACTGTAGCCTACTGGCATGACCTAGGGAGATACAACCTACTGTAACCTACTGGCATGACCTAGAGAGATACAACCTGCCCTAGCCTGGCAACCTACTGTAGTCTACTGGCATGACCTAGAGAGTTACAACCTACTGTAACCTATTGGGATGACCTAGAGAGATACAACCTACTGTAACCCACTGACATGACCTAGAGAGATACAACCTACTGTAACCTACTGGCATGACCTAGAGAGATACAACCAACTGTGACCTACTGGCATGACCTAGAGAGATACAACCTACTGGCATGACCTAGAGAGATACAACCTACTGTAACCCACTGACATGACCTAGAGAGATACAACCAACTGTAACCTACTGGCATGACCTAGAGAGAAACAACCTACTGTAAACAACTGGCATGACCTAGAGAGATACAACCAACTGTAACCTACTGGCATGACCTAGAGAGATACAACCTACTGTAACCTACTGGCATGACCGAGAGAGATACAACCTACTGTAACCTACTGGCATGACCGAGAGAGATACAACCTACTGTAACCTACTGGCATGACCTAGAGCGATACAACCTACTGTAACCTACTGCCATGACCTAGAGAGATACAACCTACTGTAGCCTACTGGCATGACCTAGAGAGATACAACCAATTTTATACAACCTACTGTAACCTACTGGCATGACCTAGAGATACAACCTACTGTAACCTACTGGCATGACCTAGAGATACAACCTACTGTAACATACTGGCATGACCGAGAGAGATACAACCTACTGTAACCTACTGGCATGACCGAGAGAGATACAACCTACTGTAACCTACTGGCATGACCGAGAGAGACACAACCTACTGTAACCTACTGGCATGACCGAGAGAGATACAACCTACTGTAACCTACTGGCATGACCGAGAGAGATACAACCTACTGTAACCTACTGGCATGATCTAGAGATAAAACCTACTGTAACCTACTGGCATGACCTAGAGAGATAAAACCTACTGTAACCTACTGGCATGACCTAGAGAGATACAACATACTGTAACTTACTGGCATGACCTAGAGAGATACAACATACTGTAACCTACTGGCATGACCTACAGAGATACAACCTACTGGCATGACCTAGAGAGTTACAACCTACTGTAGCCTAATGGCATGACCTAGAGAGATAAAACCACTTGGATACAACCTACTGTAACCTACTGGCATGACCTAGAGAGATACAACCTACTGTAACCTACTGGCATGACCTAGAGAGATACAACCTACTGTAACCTACTGGCATGACCTAGAGCGATACAACCTACTCTAACCTACTGCCATGACCTAGAGAGATACAACCTACTGTAACCTACTGGCATGACCGAGAGAGATACAACTTACTGTAACATACTGGCATGACCGAGAGAGATACAACCTACTGTAACCTACTTGCATGACCTAGAGAGATACAACCTACTGTAACCTACTGGCATGACCTAGAGAGATACACCTACTGTAACATACTGTAACCTACTGGCATGACCTAGAGAGATACAACCTACTGTAACCTACTGTAACCTACTGGCATGACCTAGAGAGATACAACCTACTGTAACCTACTGGCATGGCCTAGAGAGATACAACCTACTGTAGTCTACTGGCATGACCTAGAGAGTTACAACCTACTGTAACCTACTGGCATGTCCTAGATAGATACAACCTACTGTAACCTACTGGCATGACCTAGAGAGATACAACCTACTGTAACCTACTGGCATGACCTAGAGAGATACAACCTACTGTAACCTACTGGCATGACCTCGAGAGATACACCTACTGTAACATACTGGCATGACCTAGAGATAAAACCTACTGTAACCTACTGGCATGACCTAGAGATACAACCTACTGTAACATACTGGCATGACCTCGAGATAAAACCTACTGTAACCTACCTGCATGACCTAGAGAGACACAACCTACTGTAACCTACTGGCATGACCTAGAGAGATACAACATACTGTAACCTACTGGCATGACCTAGAGAGATACAACCTACTGTAACCTACTGGCATGGCCTAGAGAGATACAACCTACTGTAGTCTACTGGCATGACCTAGAGAGTTACAACCTACTGTGGAATACTGGCATGATCTAGAGAGTTACAACCTACTGTAGCCTAATGGCATGACCTAGAGAGATAAAACCACTTGGATACAACCTACTGTAACCTACTGGCATGACCTAGAGAGATACAACCTACTGTAACCTACTGGCATGACCTAGAGAGATACAACCTACTGTAACCTACTGGCATGACCGAGAGAGATACAACCTACTGTAACCTACTGGCATGACCGAGAGAGATACAACCTACTGTAACCTACTGGCATGACCTAGAGCGATACAACCTACTGTAACCTACTGCCATGACCTAGAGAGATACAACCTACTGTAGCCTACTGGCATGACCTAGAGAGATACAACCAATTTGATACAACCTACTGTAACCTACTGGCATGACCTAGAGATACAACCTACTGTAACATACTGGCATGACCGAGAGAGATACAACCTACTGTAACCTACTGGCATGACCTAGAGAGTTACAACCTACTGTAACCTACTTGCATGACCTAGAGAGATACAACCTACTGTTACCTACTGGCATGACCTAGAGATATACAACCTACTGTAACCTACTGGCATGACCTAGAGATATACAACCTACTGTAACCTACTGGCATGACCTAGAGAGATACACCCTACTGTTGACTACTGGCATGTCCTAGATAGATACAACCTACTGTAACCTAATGGCATGACCTAGAGAGATAAAACCACTTGGATACAACTTATTGTAACCTACTGGCATGACCTAGAGAGATACAACCTACTGTAACCTACTGGCATGACCTAGAGATATACAACCTACTGTAACCTACTGGCATGACCTAGAGAGATACACCCTACTGTTGACTACTGGCATGTCCTAGATAGATACAACCTACTGTAACCTACTGGCATGACCTAGAGAGATGTAACCTACTGGCATGACCTAGAGAGTTACAACCTACTTTAGCCTAATGGCATGACCTAGAGAGATAAAACCACTAGGATACAACCTACTGTAGCCTACTGTCATGGATTAGAGAGATACAACCTACTGTAGTCTAAAGGCATGACCTAGAGAGATACAACCAACTGTAACCTACTGGCATGACCTAGAGAGATACAACCTACTTTAACCTACTGGCATGACCTAGAGAGATACAACCTACTGTAACCTACTGGCATGACCTAGAGAGATACAACCAACTGTAACCTACTGGCATGACCTAGAGAGATACAACCTACTGTAACCTACTGGCATGACCTAGAGAGATACAACCTACTGTAACATACTGGCTTGACCTAGAGATAAAACCTACTGTAACCTACCTGCATGACCTAGAGAGTTACAACCTACTGTAACCTACTGGAATGACCTAGAGAGTTACAATCTACCGTAGCCTACTGGCATGACCTAGAGAGATACAACCTACTGTAACCTACTGGCATGACCGAGAGAGATACAACCTACTGTAACCTACTGGCATGACCTAGAGCGATACAACCTACTGTAACCTACTGCCATGACCTAGAGAGATACAACCTACTGTAGCCTACTGGCATGACCTAGAGAGATACAACCAATTTGATACAACCTACTGTAACCTACTGGCATGACCTAGAGAGATACAACCTACTGTAACATACTGGCATGACCGAGAGAGATACAACCTACTGTAACCTACTGGCATGACCTAGAGAGTTACAACCTACTGTAACCTACTTGCATGACCTAGAGAGATACAACCTACTGTAACATACTGGCATGACCGAGAGAGATACAACCTACTGTAACCTACTGGCATGACCTAGACTGTTACAACCTACTGTAGCCTAATGGCATGACCTAGAGAGATAAAACCACTTGGATACAACTTACTGTAACCTACTGGCCTAGAGAGATACAACCTACTGTAACCTACTGGCATGACCTAGAGAGATACAACCTACTGTAACCTACTGGCATGACCGAGAGAGATACAACCTACTGTAACCTACTGGCATGACCGAGAGAGATACAACCTACCCTAACCTACTGGCATGACCTAGAGCGATACAACCTACTGTAACCTACTGCAATGACCTAGAGAGATACAACCTACTGTAGCCTACTGGCATGACCTACAGAGATACAACCAATTTGATACAACCTACTGTAACCTACTGGCATGACCTAGAGAGATACAACCTACTGTAACATACTGGCATGACCGAGAGAGATACAACCTACTGTAACCTACTTGCATGACCTAGAGATATACAACCTACTGTAACCTACTGGCATGACCTAGAGAGTTACAACCTACTGTAGCCTAATGGCATGAACTAGAGAGATAAAACCACTTGGATACAACTTACTGTAACCTACTGGCATGACCTAGAGAGATACAACCTACTGTAACCTACTGGCATGACCTAGAGATATACAACCTACTGTAACCTACTGGCATGACCTAGAGAGTTACAACCGACTGTAGCCTAATGGCATGGCCTAGAGAGATACAACCACTTGGATACAACCTACTGTAACCTACTGGCATGACCTAGAGAGATACAACCTACTGTAACCTACTGACATGACCTAGAGAGATACACCCTACTGTTGCCTACTGGCATGTCCTAGATAGATACAACCTACTGTAACCTACTGGCATGACCTAGAGAGATGTAACCTACTGGCATGCCCTAGAGAGTTACAACCTACTTTAGCCTAATGGCATGACCTAGAGAGATAAAACCACTTGGATACAACCTACTGTAACCTACTGGGATGACCTAGAGAGATACAACCTACTGTAACCTCTGGCATGACTGAGAGAGATACAACCTACTGTAACCTACTGGCATGACCTAGAGAGATACAACCTACCCTAGCCTACTGGCATGACCTAGATAGTTACAACCTACCGTAATCTACTGGCATGACCTAGAGAGTTACAACCTACTGTAGCCTAATGGCATGACCTAGAGAGATAAAACCACTTGGATACAACCTACTGTAACCTACTTGCATGACCTAGAGAGATACAACCTACTGTAACATACTGGCATGACGAGAGAGATACAACCTACTGTAACCTACTGGCATGACCTAGACTGTTACAACCTACTGTAGCCTAATGGCATGACCTAGAGAGATAAAACCACTTGGATACAACTTACTGTAACCTACTGGCCTAGAGAGATACAACCTACTGTAACCTACTGGCATGACCTAGAGAGATACAACCTACTGTAACCTACTGGCATGACCGAGAGAGATACAACCTACTGTAACCTACTGGCATGACCGAGAGAGATACAACCTACCCTAACCTACTGGCATGACCTAGAGCGATACAACCTACTGTAACCTACTGCAATGACCTAGAGAGATACAACCTACTGTAGCCTACTGGCATGACCTACAGAGATACAACCAATTTGATACAACCTACTGTAACCTACTGGCATGACCTAGAGAGATACAACCTACTGTAACATACTGGCATGACCGAGAGAGATACAACCTACTGTAACCTACTTGCATGACCTAGAGATATACAACCTACTGTAACCTACTGGCATGACCTAGAGAGTTACAACCTACTGTAGCCTAATGGCATGAACTAGAGAGATAAAACCACTTGGATACAACTTACTGTAACCTACTGGCATGACCTAGAGAGATACAACCTACTGTAACCTACTGGCATGACCTAGAGATATACAACCTACTGTAACCTACTGGCATGACCTAGAGAGTTACAACCGACTGTAGCCTAATGGCATGGCCTAGAGAGATACAACCACTTGGATACAACCTACTGTAACCTACTGACATGACCTAGAGAGATACACCCTACTGTTGCCTACTGGCATGTCCTAGATAGATACAACCTACTGTAACCTACTGGCATGACCTAGAGAGATGTAACCTACTGGCATGCCCTAGAGAGTTACAACCTACTTTAGCCTAATGGCATGACCTAGAGAGATAAAACCACTTGGATACAACCTACTGTAACCTACTGGGATGACCTAGAGAGATACAACCTACTGTAACCTCTGGCATGACTGAGAGAGATACAACCTACTGTAACCTACTGGCATGACCTAGAGAGATACAACCTACCCTAGCCTAATGGCATGACCTAGAGAGATAAAACCACTTGGATACAACTTACTGTAACCTACTGGCCTAGAGAGATACAACCTACTGTAACCTACTGGCATGACCTAGAGAGATACAACCTACTGTAACCTACTGGCATGACCGAGAGAGATACAACCTACTGTAACCTACTGGCATGACCGAGAGAGATACAACCTACCCTAACCTACTGGCATGACCTACAGCGATACAACCTACTGTAACCTACTGCAATGACCTAGAGAGATACAACCTACTGTAGTCTAAAGGCATGACCTAGAGAGATACAACCAACTGTAACCTACTGGCATGACCTAGAGAGATACAACCTACTTTAACCTACTGGCATGACCTAGAGAGATACAACCTACTGTAACCTACTGGCATGACCTAGAGAGATACAACCAACTGTAACCTACTGGCATGACCTAGAGAGATACAACCTACTGTAACCTACTGGCATGACCTAGAGAGATACAACCTACTGTAACATACTGGCTTGACCTAGAGATAAAACCTACTGTAACCTACCTGCATGACCTAGAGAGTTACAACCTACTGTAACCTACTGGAATGACCTAGAGAGTTACAATCTACCGTAGCCTACTGGCATGACCTAGAGAGATACAACCTACTGTAACCTACTGGCATGACCGAGAGAGATACAACCTACTGTAACCTACTGGCATGACCTAGAGCGATACAACCTACTGTAACCTACTGCCATGACCTAGAGAGATACAACCTACTGTAGCCTACTGGCATGACCTAGAGAGATACAACCAATTTGATACAACCTACTGTAACCTACTGGCATGACCTAGAGAGATACAACCTACTGTAACATACTGGCATGACCGAGAGAGATACAACCTACTGTAACCTACTGGCATGACCTAGAGAGTTACAACCTACTGTAACCTACTTGCATGACCTAGAGAGATACAACCTACTGTAACATACTGGCATGACCGAGAGAGATACAACCTACTGTAACCTACTGGCATGACCTAGACTGTTACAACCTACTGTAGCCTAATGGCATGACCTAGAGAGATAAAACCACTTGGATACAACTTACTGTAACCTACTGGCCTAGAGAGATACAACCTACTGTAACCTACTGGCATGACCTAGAGAGATACAACCTACTGTAACCTACTGGCATGACCGAGAGAGATACAACCTACTGTAACCTACTGGCATGACCGAGAGAGATACAACCTACCCTAACCTACTGGCATGACCTAGAGCGATACAACCTACTGTAACCTACTGCAATGACCTAGAGAGATACAACCTACTGTAGCCTACTGGCATGACCTACAGAGATACAACCAATTTGATACAACCTACTGTAACCTACTGGCATGACCTAGAGAGATACAACCTACTGTAACATACTGGCATGACCGAGAGAGATACAACCTACTGTAACCTACTTGCATGACCTAGAGATATACAACCTACTGTAACCTACTGGCATGACCTAGAGAGTTACAACCTACTGTAGCCTAATGGCATGAACTAGAGAGATAAAACCACTTGGATACAACTTACTGTAACCTACTGGCATGACCTAGAGAGATACAACCTACTGTAACCTACTGGCATGACCTAGAGATATACAACCTACTGTAACCTACTGGCATGACCTAGAGAGTTACAACCGACTGTAGCCTAATGGCATGGCCTAGAGAGATACAACCACTTGGACACAACCTACTGTAACCTACTGGCATGACCTAGAGAGATACAACCTACTGTAACCTACTGACATGACCTAGAGAGATACACCCTACTGTTGCCTACTGGCATGTCCTAGATAGATACAACCTACTGTAACCTACTGGCATGACCTAGAGAGATACAACCTACTGTAACCTCTGGCATGACTGAGAGAGATACAACCTACTGTAACCTACTGGCATGACCTAGAGAGATACAACCTACCCTAGCCTACTGGCATGACCTAGATAGTTACAACCTACCGTAATCTACTGGCATGACCTAGAGAGTTACAACCTACTGTAGCCTAATGGCATGACCTAGAGAGATAAAACCACTTGGATACAACCTACTGTAACCTACTGGCATGACCTAGAGAGATACAACCTACTGTAACCTACTGGGATGACCTAGAGAGATACAACCTACTGTAACCTACTGGCATGACCGAGAGAGATACAACCTACTGTAACCTACTGGCATGACCGAGAGAGATACAACCTACTGTAACCTACTGGCATGACCTAGAGCGATACAACCTACTGTAACCTACTGCCATGACCTAGAGAGATACAACCTACTGTAGCCTACTGGCATGACCTAGAGAGATACAACCAATTTGATACAACCTACTGTAACCTACTGGCATGACCTAGAGAGATACAACCTACTGTAACATACTGGCATGACCGAGAGAGATACAACCTACTGTAACCTACTGGCATGACCTAGAGAGTTACAACCTACTGTAGCCTAATGGCATGACCTAGAGAGATAAAACCACTTGGATACAACTTACTGTAACCTACTGGCATGACCTAGAGAGATACAACCTACTGTAACCTACTGGCATGACCTAGAGATATACAACCTACTGTAACCTACTGGCATGACCTAGAGAGATACACCCTACTGTTGCCTACTGGCATGTCCTAGATAGATACAACCTACTGTAACCTACTGGCATGACCTAGAGAGATGTAACCTACTGGCATGACCTAGAGAGTTACAACCTACTTTTGCCTAATGGCATGACCTAGAGAGATAAAACCACTAGGATACAACCTACTGTAGCCTACTGTCATGGCCTAGAGAGATACAACCTACTGTAGTCTAAAGGCATGACCTAGAGAGATACAACCAACTGTAACCTACTGGCATGACCTAGAGAGATACAACCTACTGTAACCTACTGGCATGACCTAGAGAGATACAACCTACTGTAACATACTGGCTTGACCTAGAGATAAAACCTACTGTAACCTACCTGCATGACCTAGAGAGTTACAACCTACTGTAACCTACTGGAATGACCTAGAGAGTTACAATCTACCGTAGCCTACTGGCATGACCTAGAGCGATACAACCTACTGTAACCTACTGCCATGACCTAGAGAGATACAACCTACTGTAGCCTACTGGCATGACCTAGAGAGATACAACCAATTTGATACAACCTACTGTAACCTACTGGCATGACCTAGAGAGATACAACCTACTGTAACATACTGGCATGACCGAGAGAGATACAACCTACTGTAACCTACTGGCATGACCTAGAGATATACAACCTACTGTAACCTACTGGAATGACCTTGACTGTTACAACCTACTGTAGCCTAATGGCATGACCTAGAGCACATATGTCAGAGTCAAGGCCCGCGGGCCACATCCGGCCCGCAAGAAGGTTTTTTACGGCCCCTGGGATGATCTTGATTTATTATTAGAACCGGCCCGCAGCAAGCCGGCAGCCCGCAGATCTTTTACACGCACCAATACTACATTTCCCACAATGCAAAGGTGACGCACCGAGCAGTAGGCTGCTTCATTTCAATATTTATTGGCACAGCAGTCGTCAGCATCACAGTAAAATTAACTTTCAGATACCCATCAAAAATGGCAAAACGGAAGGTGGATACTGAGAACCGGGGGTTTCAAACAAGGTGGGAGTCGGAGTATATGTTCACGAAGGTAGCTGGAAAACCTGTGTGTCTTCTGTGTGGAGAAAGTGTGGCGGTACTGAAAGAGTATAATCTGAGACGACATTATGAAACGAAACACGCGGACAAAAACAAGAATATGGACATGGAACAAAGGCTACAAAAGGCAGAGGAATTAAAACGAGGCCTCAAATCTCGACAGGCTCTGTTCAAAAAAGCCAAATCACAAGGCCAGGCTGCTGTCAAGGCCAGTTTTATTTTGGCAGAAGAGATCGCTAAATCAGCCCGGCCATTTACGGAGGGGGATTTCATCAAAAACTGCATGATTAAAGTTTGTGACGAAGTTTGCCCAGAAAAAAGGCAACTCTTTTTAAATGTGAGTCTGAGCAGAAACACCATTGCCGAGAGAGTAGACCAGTTGTCCATCAATCTAAAAGAGCAGCTTGTGAAAAAGGGAAAAGATTTTATTGCATATTCCTTGGCTGTGGATGAGAGCACCGACATTTCTGACATTGCCCAGTTGTCAATTTTCATCCGCGGAGTGGACTCCAACCTAAGCGTGACAGAGGAGTTTTTGGCTTTACGTCCTATGCATGGCACAACTACGGGGCATGATTTGTATGAAGAGGTGTCAAGATGTGTAAATGAGATGGAGCTGCCTTGGGAAAAACTTGTGGGTTTGACAACCGACGGAGCACCTGCGATGTGTGGACACAGGAGCGGACTGGTGGCGAAGATACGGGAAAAGATGCAAGAGGAAAACGCGACAGGTGAGCTGACAGCTTATCATTGTATCATACACCAGGAAGCGTTGTGCGGTAAAGCCTTGAAAATGGAGCATGTAATGAGCATCATCACGCGCACAGTTAACTTTATCAGAGCCAAAGGTTTGAATCACCGCCAGTTCAAGGCATTTCTGACGGAGTTAGAAACGGAGCATGGTGATTTGCCTTATCACACAGAGGTGCGATGGCTAAGCCAGGGAAAGGTGCTTCAAAGATGTTTCGAGCTTCGTGAGGAGATTTGTCTGTTCTTGGACAGCAAAGGGAAAGACACAACACAACTCCGAGACGAAATGTTTCTGTGTGAAATGGCTTTTCTGTGTGACATTACGAGTCATCTGAATGCAATAAACTTGCAGCTGCAGGGTCGGGATCGTGTCATCTCTGATATGTACAGTACAGTGAAGGCATTTAAAACCAAACTGACTCTGTGGGAGACGCAGATGCGGAAAGAAAATTTTAGCCACTTTCCCAGCTGCCAGACCATGAAAGAGAAGCTCTCTACCAGTGCGTTCCCGAGCACACAGTTGGCTGATAAAATAGGTATGCTTGCCGCTGACTTTCGACGCCGATTTGCTGACTTTGAAGCACAAAAAAGCAGGTTGGAACTGCTCGGTAACCCATTTGCTGTTGACGTGGAAAGCTCACCACCAAACCTCCAAATGGAGTTGATTGACCTCCAATGCAATGATGCACTGAGGGCAAAATATGCGGCAGTGGGTGCTGCGGAGTTCGCCCGTTTCCTCCCCGGCACAATGCCCCAGCTGCGCATCCAGGCTGCTCAAACGTTGTCTATGTTTGGCAGCACATACCTGTGTGAACAACTGTTTTCTTTGATGAACCTGAACAAAACATCACACAGAAGTCGACTTACTGCTGAACACCTCCACTCAATTCTGAGGATTTCTTCAGCTCAGAGCCTTACCCCGAACATTGATGAACTTGTGGAAAAGATGGGACACCACCAAGTATCACCCTCAACCTCAAACAAGTGAACATTACTGTGCAATCACATATTTAGAGTTTTTACTCAGTTCAAGTTTAAAAGTTAAAATTTAATATTTGTTTTCACTGCATGTTACTTCTCCTTAAACAAAGTGTTGTTTTTGATTAATAGATTTTTGCACTTTATTTTTTTGTATTTCAATCCAATTATATTTTAAAAATATTTCAGTTGAGTGGATGATAGAAAATTGCTATTATTGTTTTTTCTTTGAAGTAAATTTAGCCCACTTTTGCTAAAATAGAAAATATAGTCTACTGATGGTGCCTTGAATACCGGTTTCTTTCATTTAATGTTCATGTTATGGGGATATTTATATAAAGGAAATTTGTCTTTTGTGTCTGTTGAAAATTAAAGATTACTGACAGAGCCATAAGAAAATATTGCTTTATTTATCTGATCATATTGTAATATATTTGTTAGGTTTTCAGTAGGTTCAATTAGGTTCACTAGACTATATGCGTCATTTAAAAATTTTTCAATGAACATTCGAACAGTCCGGCCCTCGTCTTGTAGCTGATTTTTTTATTTGGCCCTCCGTCCATTTGACTTTGACACCCCTGACCTAGAGAGATAAAACCACTTGGATACAACTTACTGTAACCTACTGGCATGACCGAGAGAGATACAACCTACCCTAACCTACTGGCATGACCTACAGCGATACAACCTACTGTAACCTACTGCAATGACCTAGAGAGATACAACCTACTGTAGCCTACTGGCATGACCTACAGAGATACAACCAATTTGATACAACCTACTGTAACCTACTGGCATGACCTAGAGAGATACAACCTACTGTAACATACTGGCATGACCGAGAGAGATACAACCTACTGTAACCTACTTGCATGACCTAGAGAGTTACAACCGACTGTAGCCTAATGGCTTGGCCTAGAGAGATACAACCACTTGGATACAACCTACTGTAACCTACTGGCATGACCTAGAGAGATACAACCTACTGTAACCTACTGGCATGACCTACAGCGATACAACCTACTGTAACCTACTGCAATGACCTAGAGAGATACAACCTACTGTAGCCTACTGGCATGACCTACAGAGATACAACCAATTTGATACAACCTACTGTAACCTACTGGCATGACCTAGAGAGATACAACCTACTGTAACATACTGGCATGACCGAGAGAGATACAACCTACCCTAACCTACTGGCATGACCTACAGCGATACAACCTACTGTAACCTACTGCAATGACCTAGAGAGATACAACCTACTGTAGCCTACTGGCATGACCTACAGAGATACAACCAATTTGATACAACCTACTGTAACCTACTGGCATGACCTAGAGAGATACAACCTACTGTAACATACTGGCATGACCGAGAGAGATACAACCTACTGTAACCTACTTGCATGACCTAGAGAGTTACAACCGACTGTAGCCTAATGGCTTGGCCTAGAGAGATACAACCACTTGGATACAACCTACTGTAACCTACTGGCATGACCTAGAGAGATACAACCTACTGTAACCTACTGGCATGACCTAGAGAGATACACCCTACTGTTGCCTACTGGCATGTCCTAGATAGATACAACCTACTGTAACCTACTGCAATGACCTAGAGAGATACAACCTACTGTAGCCTACTGGCATGACCTACAGAGATACAACCAATTTGATACAACCTACTGTAACCTACTGGCATGACCGAGAGAGATACAACCTACTGTAACCTACTGGCATGACCGAGAGAGATACAACCTACCCTAACCTACTGGCATGACCTACAGCGATACAACCTACTGTAACCTACTGCAATGACCTAGAGAGATACAACCTACTGTAGCCTACTGGCATGACCTACAGAGATACAACCAATTTGATACAACCTACTGTAACCTACTGGCATGACCTAGAGAGATACAACCTACTGTAACATACTGGCATGACCGAGAGAGATACAACCTACTGTAACCTACTTGCATGACCTAGAGAGTTACAACCGACTGTAGCCTAATGGCTTGGCCTAGAGAGATACAACCACTTGGATACAACCTACTGTAACCTACTGGCATGACCTAGAGAGATACAACCTACTGTAACCTACTGGCATGACCTAGAGAGATACACCCTACTGTTGCCTACTGGCATGTCCTAGATAGATACAACCTACTGTAACCTACTGGCATGACCTAGAGAGATGTAACCTACTGGCATGCCCTAGAGAGTTACAACCTACTTTAGCCTAATGGCATGACCTAGAGAGATAAAACCTCTTGGATACAACCTACTGTAACCTACTGGGATGACCTAGAGAGATACAACCTACTGTAACCTCTGGCATGACTTAGAGATATACAACCTACTGTAACCTACTGGCATGACCTAGAGAGATACAACCTACCCTAGCCTACTGGCATGACCTAGATAGTTACAACCTACTGTAACCTACTGGCATGACCTAGAGAGTTACAACCTACTGTAGCCTACTGGCATGACCTAGAGAGATACAACCTACTGTAACCTACTGGCATGACCTAGAGATATACAACCTACCCTAGCCTGGCAACCTACTGTAGTCTACTGGCATGACCTAGAGAGATACAACCGACTGTAAACTGCTGGCATTACCTAGAGAGATAAAACCAACTGTAACCTACTGGCATGACCTAGAGAGTTACAACCTACGGTAGCCTACTGGCATGGCCTAGAGAGTTACAACCTACTGTAGCCTACTGGCATGACCTAAAGAGATACAACCACTTGGATACAACTGTAACCTACTGGCATGACCTAGAGAGATACAACCTACTGTAACCTACTGGCATGACCAAAGAGTTACAACCTACTGTAACCTACTTGCATGACCTAGAGAGATACAACCTACTGTAACATACTGGCATGACCGAGAGAGATACAACCTACTGTAACCTACTGGCATGACCTAGAGATATACAACCTACTGTAACCTACTGGCATGACCTAGAGAGTTACAACCTACTGTAGCCTAATGGCATGACCTAGAGAGAGAGAACCACTTGGATACAACCTACTGTAACCTACTGGGATGACCTAGAGAGATACAACCTACTGTAACCTACTGGCATGACCGAGAGAGATACAACCTACTGTAACCTACTGGCATGACCGAGAGAGATACAACCTACCCTAACCTACTGGCATGACCGAGAGAGATACAACCTACCCTAACCTACTGGCATGACCTAGAGCGATACAACCTACTGTAACCTACTGCAATGACCTAGAGAGATACAACCTACTGTAGCCTACTGGCATGACCTACAGAGATACAACCAATTTGATACAACCTACTGTAACCTACTGGCATGACCTAGAGAGATACAACCTACTGTAACATACTGGCATGACCGAGAGAGATACAACCTACTGTAACCTACTGGCATGACCTAGAGATATACAACCTACTGTAACCTACTGACATGACCTAGAGAGATACACCCTACTGTTGCCTACTGGCATGTCCTAGATAGATACAACCTACTGTAACCTACTGGCATGACCTAGAGAGATGTAACCTACTGGCATGCCCTAGAGAGTTACAACCTACTTTAGCCTAATGGCATGACCTAGAGAGATAAAACCACTTGGATACAACCTACTGTAACCTACTGGGATGACCTAGAGAGATACAACCTACTGTAACCTCTGGCATGACTGAGAGAGATACAACCTACTGTAACCTACTGGCATGACCTAGAGAGATACAACCTACCCTAGCCTACTGGCATGACCTAGATAGTTACAACCTACCGTAATCTACTGGCATGACCTAGAGAGTTACAACCTACTGTAGCCTAATGGCATGACCTAGAGAGATAAAACCACTTGGATACAACCTACTGTAACCTACTGGCATGACCTAGAGAGATACAACCTACTGTAACCTACTGGGATGACCTAGAGAGATACAACCTACTGTAACCTACTGGCATGACCGAGAGAGATACAACCTACTGTAACCTACTGGCATGACCGAGAGAGATACAACCTACTGTAACCTACTGGCATGACCTAGAGCGATACAACCTACTGTAACCTACTGCCATGACCTAGAGAGATACAACCTACTGTAGCCTACTGGCATGACCTAGAGAGTTACAACCTACTGTAGCCTAATGGCATGACCGAGAGAGATACAACCTACTGTAACCTACTGGCATGACCTAGAGAGTTACAACCTACTGTAGCCTAATGGCATGACCTAGAGAGATAAAACCACTTGGATACAACTTACTGTAACCTACTGGCATGACCTAGAGAGATACAACCTACTGTAACCTACTGGCATGACCTAGAGATATACAACCTACTGTAACCTACTGGCATGACCTAGAGAGATACACCCTACTGTTGCCTACTGGCATGTCCTAGATAGATACAACCTACTGTAACCTACTGGCATGACCTAGAGAGATGTAACCTACTGGCATGACCTAGAGAGTTACAACCTACTTTTGCCTAATGGCATGACCTAGAGAGATAAAACCACTAGGATACAACCTACTGTAGCCTACTGTCATGGCCTAGAGAGATACAACCTACTGTAGTCTAAAGGCATGACCTAGAGAGATACAACCAACTGTAACCTACTGGCATGACCTAGAGAGATACAACCTACTGTAACCTACTGGCATGACCTAGAGAGATACAACCTACTGTAACATACTGGCTTGACCTAGAGATAAAACCTACTGTAACCTACCTGCATGACCTAGAGAGTTACAACCTACTGTAACCTACTGGAATGACCTAGAGAGTTACAATCTACCGTAGCCTACTGGCATGACCTAGAGAGATACAACCTACTGTAACCTAATGGCATGACCTAGAGCGATACAACCTACTGTAACCTACTGCCATGACCTAGAGAGATACAACCTACTGTAGCCTACTGGCATGACCTAGAGAGATACAACCAATTTGATACAACCTACTGTAACCTACTGGCATGACCTAGAGAGATACAACCTACTGTAACATACTGGCATGACCTAGAGAGATACAACCTACTGTAACATACTGGCATGACCGAGAGAGATACAACCTACTGTAACCTACTGGCATGACCTAGAGATATACAACCTACTGTAACCTACTGACATGACCTAGAGAGATACACCCTACTGTTGCCTACTGGCATGTCCTAGATAGATACAACCTACTGTAACCTACTGGCATGACCTAGAGAGATGTAACCTACTGGCATGCCCTAGAGAGTTACAACCTACTTTAGCCTAATGGCATGACCTAGAGAGATAAAACCACTTGGATACAACCTACTGTAACCTACTGGGATGACCTAGAGAGATACAACCTACTGTAACCTCTGGCATGACTGAGAGAGATACAACCTACTGTAACCTACTGGCATGACCTAGAGAGATACAACCTACCCTAGCCTACTGGCATGACCTAGATAGTTACAACCTACCGTAATCTACTGGCATGACCTAGAGAGTTACAACCTACTGTAGCCTAATGGCATGACCTAGAGAGATAAAACCACTTGGATACAACCTACTGTAACCTACTGGCATGACCTAGAGAGATACAACCTACTGTAACCTACTGGGATGACCTAGAGAGATACAACCTACTGTAACCTACTGGCATGACCGAGAGAGATACAACCTACTGTAACCTACTGGCATGACCTAGAGCGATACAACCTACTGTAACCTACTGCCATGACCTAGAGAGATACAACCTACTGTAGCCTACTGGCATGACCTAGAGAGTTACAACCTACTGTAGCCTAATGGCATGACCGAGAGAGATACAACCTACTGTAACCTACTGGCATGACCTAGAGAGTTACAACCTACTGTAGCCTAATGGCATGACCTAGAGAGATAAAACCACTTGGATACAACTTACTGTAACCTACTGGCATGACCTAGAGAGATACAACCTACTGTAACCTACTGGCATGACCTAGAGATATACAACCTACTGTAACCTACTGGCATGACCTAGAGAGATACACCCTACTGTTGCCTACTGGCATGTCCTAGATAGATACAACCTACTGTAACCTACTGGCATGACCTAGAGAGATGTAACCTACTGGCATGACCTAGAGAGTTACAACCTACTTTTGCCTAATGGCATGACCTAGAGAGATAAAACCACTAGGATACAACCTACTGTAGCCTACTGTCATGGCCTAGAGAGATACAACCTACTGTAGTCTAAAGGCATGACCTAGAGAGATACAACCAACTGTAACCTACTGGCATGACCTAGAGAGATACAACCTACTGTAACCTACTGGCATGACCTAGAGAGATACAACCTACTGTAACATACTGGCTTGACCTAGAGATAAAACCTACTGTAACCTACCTGCATGACCTAGAGAGTTACAACCTACTGTAACCTACTGGAATGACCTAGAGAGTTACAATCTACCGTAGCCTACTGGCATGACCTAGAGAGATACAACCTACTGTAACCTAATGGCATGACCTAGAGCGATACAACCTACTGTAACCTACTGCCATGACCTAGAGAGATACAACCTACTGTAGCCTACTGGCATGACCTAGAGAGATACAACCAATTTGATACAACCTACTGTAACCTACTGGCATGACCTAGAGAGATACAACCTACTGTAACATACTGGCATGACCGAGAGAGATACAACCTACTGTAACCTACTGGCATGACCTAGAGAGTTACAACCTACTGTAACCTACTTGCATGACCGAGAGAGATACAACCTACTGTAACCTACTGGAATGACCTTGACTGTTACAACCTACTGTAGCCTAATGGCATGACCTAGAGAGATAAAACCACTTGGATACAACTTACTGTAACCTACTGGCCTAGAGAGATACAACCTACTGTAACCTACTGGCATGACCTAGAGAGATACAACCTACTGTAACCTACTGGCATGACCGAGAGAGATACAACCTACTGTAACCTACTGGCATGACCGAGAGAGATACAACCTACCCTAACCTACTGACATGACCTACAGCGATACAACCTACTGTAACCTACTGCAATGACCTAGAGAGATACAACCTACTGTAGCCTACTGGCATGACCTACAGAGATACAACCAATTTGATACAACCTACTGTAACCTACTGGCATGACCTAGAGAGATACAACCTACTGTAACATACTGGCATGACCGAGAGAGATACAACCTACTGTAACCTACTTGCATGACCTAGAGAGTTACAACCGACTGTAGCCTAATGGCTTGGCCTAGAGAGATACAACCACTTGGATACAACCTACTGTAACCTACTGGCATGACCTAGAGAGATACAACCTACTGTAACCTACTGGCATGACCTAGAGAGATACACCCTACTGTTGCCTACTGGCATGTCCTAGATAGATACAACCTACTGTAACCTACTGGCATGACCTAGAGAGATGTAACCTACTGGCATGCCCTAGAGAGTTACAACCTACTTTAGCCTAATGGCATGACCTAGAGAGATAACACCACTTGGATACAACCTACTGTAACCTACTGGGATGACCTAGAGAGATACAACCTACTGTAACCTCTGGCATGACTTAGAGATATACAACCTACTGTAACCTACTGGCATGACTGAGAGAGATACAACCTACTGTAACCTACTGGCATGACCTAGAGAGATACAACCTACCCTAGCCTACTGGCATGACCTAGATAGTTACAACCTACCGTAACCTACTGGCATGACCTAGAGAGTTACAACCTACTGTAGCCTACTGGCATGACCTAGAGAGATACAACCTACTGTAACCTACTGGCATGACCTAGAGAGATACAACCTACCCTAGCCTACTGGCATGACCTAGATAGTTACAACCTACCGTAACCTACTGGCATGACCTAGAGAGATACAACCTACTGGCATGACCTAGAGAGATACAACCTACTGTAACCCACTGACATGACCTAGAGAGATACAACCAACTGTAACCTACTGGCATGACCTAGAGAGAAACAACCTACTGTAAACAACTGGCATGACCTAGAGAGATACAACCAACTGTAACCTACTGGCATGACCTAGAGAGATACAACCTACTGTAACCTACTGGCATGACCGAGAGAGATACAACCTACTGTAACCTACTGGCATGACCGAGAGAGATACAACCTACTGTAACCTACTGGCATGACCTAGAGCGATACAACCTACTGTAACCTACTGCCATGACCTAGAGAGATACAACCTACTGTAGCCTACTGGCATGACCTAGAGAGTTACAACCTACTGTAGCCTAATGGCATGACCGAGAGAGATACAACCTACTGTAACCTACTGGCATGACCTAGAGAGTTACAACCTACTGTAGCCTAATGGCATGACCTAGAGAGATAAAACCACTTGGATACAACTTACTGTAACCTACTGGCATGACCTAGAGAGATACAACCTACTGTAACCTACTGGCATGACCTAGAGATATACAACCTACTGTAACCTACTGGCATGACCTAGAGAGATACACCCTACTGTTGCCTACTGGCATGTCCTAGATAGATACAACCTACTGTAACCTACTGGCATGACCTAGAGAGATGTAACCTACTGGCATGACCTAGAGAGTTACAACCTACTTTTGCCTAATGGCATGACCTAGAGAGATAAAACCACTAGGATACAACCTACTGTAGCCTACTGTCATGGCCTAGAGAGATACAACCTACTGTAGTCTAAAGGCATGACCTAGAGAGATACAACCAACTGTAACCTACTGGCATGACCTAGAGAGATACAACCTACTGTAACCTACTGGCATGACCTAGAGAGATACAACCTACTGTAACATACTGGCTTGACCTAGAGATAAAACCTACTGTAACCTACCTGCATGACCTAGAGAGTTACAACCTACTGTAACCTACTGGAATGACCTAGAGAGTTACAATCTACCGTAGCCTACTGGCATGACCTAGAGAGATACAACCTACTGTAACCTAATGGCATGACCTAGAGCGATACAACCTACTGTAACCTACTGCCATGACCTAGAGAGATACAACCTACTGTAGCCTACTGGCATGACCTAGAGAGATACAACCAATTTGATACAACCTACTGTAACCTACTGGCATGACCTAGAGAGATACAACCTACTGTAACATACTGGCATGACCGAGAGAGATACAACCTACTGTAACCTACTGGCATGACCTAGAGAGTTACAACCTACTGTAACCTACTTGCATGACCTAGAGAGATACAACCTACTGTAACATACTGGCATGACCGAGAGAGATACAACCTACTGTAACCTACTGGCATGACCTAGAGATATACAACCTACTGTAACCTACTGGAATGACCTTGACTGTTACAACCTACTGTAGCCTAATGGCATGACCTAGAGAGATAAAACCACTTGGATACAACTTACTGTAACCTACTGGCCTAGAGAGATACAACCTACTGTAACCTACTGGCATGACCTAGAGAGATACAACCTACTGTAACCTACTGGCATGACCGAGAGAGATACAACCTACTGTAACCTACTGGCATGACCGAGAGAGATACAACCTACCCTAACCTACTGGCATGACCTACAGCGATACAACCTACTGTAACCTACTGCAATGACCTAGAGAGATACAACCTACTGTAGCCTACTGGCATGACCTACAGAGATACAACCAATTTGATACAACCTACTGTAACCTACTGGCATGACCTAGAGAGATACAACCTACTGTAACATACTGGCATGACCGAGAGAGATACAACCTACTGTAACCTACTTGCATGACCTAGAGAGTTACAACCGACTGTAGCCTAATGGCTTGGCCTAGAGAGATACAACCACTTGGATACAACCTACTGTAACCTACTGGCATGACCTAGAGAGATACAACCTACTGTAACCTACTGGCATGACCTAGAGAGATACACCCTACTGTTGCCTACTGGCATGTCCTAGATAGATACAACCTACTGTAACCTACTGGCATGACCTAGAGAGATGTAACCTACTGGCATGCCCTAGAGAGTTACAACCTACTTTAGCCTAATGGCATGACCTAGAGAGATAACACCACTTGGATACAACCTACTGTAACCTACTGGGATGACCTAGAGAGATACAACCTACTGTAACCTCTGGCATGACTTAGAGATATACAACCTACTGTAACCTACTGGCATGACTGAGAGAGATACAACCTACTGTAACCTACTGGCATGACCTAGAGAGATACAACCTACCCTAGCCTACTGGCATGACCTAGATAGTTACAACCTACCGTAACCTACTGGCATGACCTAGAGAGTTACAACCTACTGTAGCCTACTGGCATGACCTAGAGAGATACAACCTACTGTAACCTACTGGCATGACCTAGAGAGATACAACCTACCCTAGCCTACTGGCATGACCTAGATAGTTACAACCTACTGTAACCTACTGGCATGACCTAGAGAGTTACAACCTACTGTAGCCTACTGGCATGACCTAGAGAGATACAACCTACTGTAACCTACTGGCATGACCTAGAGATATACAACCTACCCTAGCCTGGCAACCTACTGTAGTCTACTGGCATGACCTAGAGAGATACAACCGACTGTAAACTGCTGGCATTACCTAGAGAGATAAAACCAACTGTAACCTACTGGCATGACCTAGAGAGTTACAACCTACGGTAGCCTACTGGCATGGCCTAGAGAGTTACAACCTACTGTAGCCTACTGGCATGACCTAAAGAGATACAACCACTTGGATACAACTGTAACCTACTGGCATGACCTAGAGAGATACAACCTACTGTAACCTACTGGCATGACCAAAGAGTTACAACCTACTGTAACCTACTTGCATGACCTAGAGAGATACAACCTACTGTAACATACTGGCATGACCGAGAGAGATACAACCTACTGTAACCTACTGGCATGACCTAGAGATATACAACCTACTGTAACCTACTGGCATGACCTAGAGAGTTACAACCTACTGTAGCCTAATGGCATGACCTAGAGAGAGAGAACCACTTGGATACAACCTACTGTAACCTACTGGGATGACCTAGAGAGATACAACCTACTGTAACCTACTGGCATGACTTAGAGATATACAACCTACTGTAACCTACTGGCATGACTGAGAGAGATACAACCTACTGTAACCTACTGGCATGACCTAGAGAGTTAAAACCTACTGTAGCCTAATGGCATGACCTAGAGAGAGAGAACCACTTGGATACAACCTACTGTAACCTACTGGGATGACCTAGAGAGATACAACCTACTGTAACCTACTGGGATGACTGAGAGAGATACAACCTACTGTAACCTACTGGCATGACCTAGAGAGATACAACCTACCCTAGCCTACTGGCATGACCTAGATAGTTACAACCTACTGTAACCTACTGGCATGACCTAGAGAGTTACAACCTACTGTAGCCTACTGGCATGACCTAGAGAGATACAACCTACTGTAACCTACTGGCATGACCTAGAGAGATACACCCTACCCTAGCCTGGCAACCTACTGTAGTCTACTGGCATGACCTAGAGAGATACAACCTACTGTAAACTGCTGGCATTACCTAGAGAGATAAAACCAACTGTAACCTACTGGCATGACCTAGAGAGTTACAACCTACGGTAGCCTACTGGCATGGCCTAGAGAGTTACAACCTACTGTAGCCTACTGGCATGACCTAAAGAGATACAACCACTTGGATACAACTGTAACCTACTGGCATGACCTAGAGAGATACAACCTACTGTAACCTACTGGCATGACCTAGAGAGTTACAACCTACTGTAGCCTACTGGCATGACCTAGGGAGATACAACCTACTGTAAACTACTGGCATGACCTAGAGAGATACAACCTACTGTAAACTACTGGCATGACCTAGAGAGATACAACCTACTGTAACCTATTGGGATGACCTAGAGAGATACAACCTACTGTAACCCACTGACATGACCTAGAGAGATACAACCTACTGTAACCTACTGGCATGACCTAGAGAGATACAACCTACTGGCATGACCTAGAGAGATACAACCTACTGTAACCCACTGACATGACCTAGAGAGATACAACCAACTGTAACCTACTGGCATGACCTAGAGAGTTACAACCTACTGTAGCCTACTGGCATGGCCTAGAGAATTACAACCTACTGTAGCCTACTGGCATGACCTAAAGAGATACAAACACTTGGATACAACTGTAACCTACTGGCATGACCTAGAGAGATACAACCTACTGTAACCTACTGGAATGACCTAGAGAGATACAACCTACTGTAATCTACTGGCATGACCTAGAGAGATACAACCTACTGTAACCTACTGGCATGACCTAGAGAGATAAAACCAACTGTAACCTACTGGCATGACCTAGAGAGTTACAACCTACGGTAGCCTACTGGCATGGCCTAGAGAGTTACAACCTACTGTAGCCTACTGGCATGACCTAAAGAGATACAACCACTTGGATACAACTGTAACCTACTGGCATGACCTAGAGAGATACAACCTACTGTAACCTACTGGCATGACCAAAGAGTTACAACCTACTGTAACCTACTTGCATGACCTAGAGAGATACAACCTACTGTAACATACTGGCATGACCGAGAGAGATACAACCTACTGTAACCTACTGGCATGACCTAGAGATATACAACCTACTGTAACCTACTGGCATGACCTAGAGAGTTACAACCTACTGTAGCCTAATGGCATGACCTAGAGAGAGAGAACCACTTGGATACAACCTACTGTAACCTACTGGGATGACCTAGAGAGATACAACCTACTGTAACCTACTGGCATGACTTAGAGATATACAACCTACTGTAACCTACTGGCATGACTGAGAGAGATACAACCTACTGTAACCTACTGGCATGACCTAGAGAGTTAAAACCTACTGTAGCCTAATGGCATGACCTAGAGAGAGAGAACCACTTGGATACAACCTACTGTAACCTACTGGGATGACCTAGAGAGATACAACCTACTGTAACCTACTGGGATGACTGAGAGAGATACAACCTACTGTAACATACTGGCATGACCTAGAGAGATACAACCTACCCTAGCCTACTGGCATGACCTAGATAGTTACAACCTACTGTAACCTACTGGCATGACCTAGAGAGTTACAACCTACTGTAGCCTACTGGCATGACCTAGAGAGATACAACCTACTGTAACCTACTGGCATGACCTAGAGAGATACACCCTACCCTAGCCTGGCAACCTACTGTAGTCTACTGGCATGACCTAGAGAGATACAACCTACTGTAAACTGCTGGCATTACCTAGAGAGATAAAACCAACTGTAACCTACTGGCATGACCTAGAGAGTTACAACCTACGGTAGCCTACTGGCATGGCCTAGAGAGTTACAACCTACTGTAGCCTACTGGCATGACCTAAAGAGATACAACCACTTGGATACAACTGTAACCTACTGGCATGACCTAGAGAGATACAACCTACTGTAACCTACTGGCATGACCTAGAGAGTTACAACCTACTGTAGCCTACTGGCATGACCTAGGGAGATACAACCTACTGTAAACTACTGGCATGACCTAGAGAGATACAACCTGCCCTAGCCTGGCAACCTACTGTAGTCTACTGGCATGACCTAGAGAGTTACAACCTACTGTAACCTATTGGGATGACCTAGAGAGATACAACCTACTGTAACCCACTGACATGACCTAGAGAGATACAACCTACTGTAACCTACTGGCATGACCTAGAGAGATACAACCTACTGGCATGACCTAGAGAGATACAACCTACTGTAACCCACTGACATGACCTAGAGAGATACAACCAACTGTAACCTACTGGCATGACCTAGAGAGATACAACCTACTGTAAACAACTGGCATGACCTAGAGAGATACAACCAACTGTAACCTACTGGCATGACCTAGAGAGTTACAACCTACTGCAGCCTACTGGCATGGCCTAGAGAATTACAACCTACTGTAGCCTACTGGCATGACCTAAAGAGATACAAACACTTGGATACAACTGTAACCTACTGGCATGACCTAGAGAGATACAACCTACTGTAACCTACTGGAATGACCTAGAGAGATACAACCTACTGTAATCTACTGGCATGACCTAGAGAGATACAACCTACTGTAACCTACTGGCATGACCTAGAGAGATACCACCTACTGTAACCTACTGGCATGGCCTAGAGAGATACAACCTACTGTAGTCTACTGGCATGACCTAGAGAGTTACAACCTACTGTATCCTACTGGCATGTCCTAGATAGATACAACCTACTGTAACCTACTGGCATGACCTAGAGAGATACAACCTACTGTAACCTACTGGCATGACCTAGAGAGATAAAACCTACTGTAATCTACTGGCATGACCTAGAGATACAACCTACTGTAACAGACTGGCATGACCTAGAGATAAAACCTACTGTAACCTACCTGCATGACCTAGAGAGTTACAACCTACTGTAACCTACTGGAATGACCTAGAGAGTTACAATCTACCGTAGCCTACTGGCATGACCTAGAGAGACACAACCTACTGTAACCTACTGGCATGACCTAGAGAGATACAACCTACTGTAACCTACTGGCATGGCCTAGAGAGATACAACCTACTGTAGTCTACTGGCATGACCTAGAGAGTTACAACCTACTGTAACCTACTGGCATGACCTAGAGAGTTACAATGTACTGTGGAATACTGGCATGACCTAGAGAGTTACAACCTACTGTAGCCTAATGGCATGACCTAGAGAGATAAAACCACTTGGATACAACCTACTGTAACCTACTGGCATGACCTAGAGAGATACAACCTACTGTAACCTACTGGCATGACCGAGAGAGATACAACCAACTGTAACCTACTGGCATGACCTAGAGCGATACAACCTACTCTAACCTACTGCCATGACCTAGAGAGATACAACCTACTGTAACCTACTGGCATGACCGAGAGAGATACAACTTACTGTAACACTCTGGCATGACCGAGAGAGATACAACCTACTGTAACCTACTGGCATGACCTAGAGATATACAACCTACTGTAACCTACTGGCATGACCTAGAGAGTTACAACCTACTGTAGCCTAATGGCATGACCTAGAGAGATAAAACCACTTGGATACAACTTACTGTAACCTACTGGCATGACCTAGAGATATACAACATACTGTAACCTACTGGCATGACCTAGAGAGATACAAACTACTGTAACCTACTGGAATGACCTAGAGATTTACAGTCTACCGTAGCCTACTGGCATGACCTAGAGAGACACAACCTACTGTAACCTACTGGCATGACCTAGAGAGATACAACCTACTGTAACCTACTGTAACCTACTGGCATGACCTAGAGAGATACAACCTACTGTAATCTACTGGCATGACCTAGAGAGACACAACCTACTGTAACCTACTGGCATGACCTAGAGAGATACAACCTACTGTAACCTACTGTCATGGCCTAGAGAGATACGACCTACTGTAGTCTACTGGCATGACCTAGAGAGTTACAACCTACTGTGGAATACTGGCATGACCTAGAGAGTTACAACCTACTGTAGCCTAATGGCATGACCTAGAGAGATAAAACCACTTGGATACAACCTACTGTAACCTACTGGCATGACCGAGAGAGATACAACCCACTGTAGCCTACTGGCATGACCTAGAGAGATACAACCAATTTGATACAACCTACTGTAACCTACTGGCATGACCTAGAGAGATACAACCTACTGTAACATACTGGCATGACCGAGAGCGGTACAACCTACTGTAACCTACTGGCATGACCTAGAGAGTTACAACCTACTGTAACCTACTTGCATGACCTAGAGAGATACAACCTACTGTAACCTACTGGCATGACCTAGAGAGTTACAACCTACTGTAGCCTAATGGCATGACCTAGAGAGATACAACCACTTGGATACAACCAACTGTTACCTACTGGCATGACCTAGAGAGATACAACCTACTGTAACCTACTGGCATGACCTAGAGAGATACACCCTACTGTTGCCTACTGGCATGTCCTACATAGATACAACCTACTGTAACCTACTGGCATGACCTAGAGAGATGTAACCTACTGGCATGACCTAGAGAGTTACAACCTACTTTAGCCTAATGGCATTACCTAGAGAGATAAAACCACTTGGATACAACCTACTGTAACCTACTGGGATGACCTAGAGAGATACAACCTACTGTAACCTCTGGCATGACTTAGAGATATACAACCTACTGTAACCTACTGGCATGACTGAGAGAGATACAACCTACCCTAGCCTACTGGCATGACCTAGATAGTTACAACCTACTGTAACCTACTGGCATGACCTAGAGAGATACAACCTGCTGTAACCTACTTGCATGACCTAGAGAGATACAACCTACCCTAGCCTGGCAACCTACTGTAGTCTACTGGCATGACCTAGAGAGATACAACCTACTGTAAACTACTGGCATTACCTAGAAAGATAAAACCAACTGTAACCTACTGGCATGACCTAGAGAGTTACAACCTACAGTAGCCTACTGGCATGGCCTAGAGAGTTACAACCTACTGTAGCCTACTGGCATGACCTAAAGAGATACAACCACTTGGATACAACTGTAACCTACTGGCATGACCTAGAGAGATACAACCTACTGTAACCTACTGGCATGACTGAGAGAGATACAACCTACTGTAACCTACGTGCATGACCTAGAGATATACAACCAACTGTAACCTACTGGCATGACCTAGAGAGTTACAACCTACTGTAGCCTACTGTCATGGCCTAGAGAGATACAACCTACTGTAGTCTAAAGGCATGACCTAGAGAGATACAACCAACTGTAACCTACTGGCATGACCTAGAGAGATACAACCTACTGTAACCTACTGGCATGACCTAGAGAGATACAACCTACTGTAACCTACTGGCATGACCTAGAGAGATACAACCAACTGTAACCTACTGACATGACCTAGAGAGATACAACCTACTGTAACCTACTGGCATGACCTAGAGAGATACAACCTACTGTAACATACTGGCTTGACCTAGAGATACAACCTACTGTAACCTACCTGCATGACCTAGAGAGTTACAACCTACTGTAACCTACTGGAATGACCTAGAGAGATACAACCTGCCCTAGCCTGGCAACCTACTGTAGTCTACTGGCATGACCTAGAGCGTTACAACCTACTGTAACCTATTGGGATGACCTAGAGAGATACAACCTACTGTAACCCACTGACATGACCTAGAGAGATACAACCTACTGTAACCTACTGGCATGACCTAGAGAGATACAACCTACTGGCATGACCTAGAGAGATACAACCTACTGTAACCCACTGACATGACCTAGAGAGATACAACCAACTGTAACCTACTGGCATGACCTAGAGAGATACAACCTACTGTAAACAACTGGCATGACCTAGAGAGATACAACCAACTGTAACCTACTGGCATGACCTAGAGAGTTACAACCTACTGTAGCCTACTGGCATGGCCTAGAGAGTTACAACCTACTGTAGCCTACTGGCATGACCTAAAGAGATACAAACACTTGGATACAACTGTAACCTACTGGCATGACCTAGAGAGATACAACCTACTGTAATCTACTGGAATGACCTAGAGATTTACAATCTACCGTAGCCTACTGGCATGACCTAGAGAGACACAACCTACTGTAACCTACTGGAATGACCTAGAGAGATACAACCTACTGTAATCTACTGGCATGACCTAGAGAGATACAACCTACTGTAACCTACTGGCATGACCTAGAGAGATACAACCTACTGTAACCTACTGGCATGGCCTAGAGAGATACAATGTACTGTGGAATACTGGCATGACCTAGAGAGTTACAACCTACTGTAGCCTAATGGCATGATCTAGAGAGATAAAACCACTTGGATACAACCTACTGTAACCTACTGGCATGACCTAGAGAGATACAACCTACTGTAATCTACTGGCATGACCTAGAGAGACACAACCTACTGTAACCTACTGGAATGACCTAGAGAGATACAACCTACTGTAATCTACTGGCATGACCTAGAGAGATACAACCTACTGTAACCTACTGGCATGACCTAGAGAGATACCACCTACTGTAACCTACTGGCATGGCCTAGAGAGATACAACCTACTGTAGTCTACTGGCATGACCTAGAGAGTTACAACCTACTGTATCCTACTGGCATGTCCTAGATAGATACAACCTACTGTAACCTACTGGCATGACCTAGAGAGATACAACCTACTGTAACCTACTGGCATGACCGAGAGAGATACAACCTACTGTAACCTACTGGCATGACCGAGAGAGATACAACCTACTGTAACCTACTGGCATGATCTAGAGATAAAACCTACTGTAACCTACTGGCATGACCTAGAGAGATACAACATACTGTAACTTACTGGCATGACCTAGAGAGATACAACCTACTGTAACCTACTGGCATGCCCTAGAGAGATACAGCATACTGTAACCTACTGGCATGACCTAGAGAGATACAACCTACTGTAACCTACTGGCATGACCTACAGAGATACAACCTACTGGCATGACCTAGAGAGTTACAATGTACTGTGGAATACTGGCATGACCTAGAGAGTTACAACCTACTGTAGCCTAATGGCATGACCTAGAGAGATAAAACCACTTGGATACAACTTACTGTAACCTACTGGCATGACCTAGAGAGATACAACCTACTGTAACCTACTGGCATGACCTAGAGAGATACAACCTACTGTAACCTACTGTAACCTACTGGCATGACCTAGAGAGATACAACCTACTGTAACCTACTGGCATGGCCTAGAGAGATACAACCTACTGTAGTCTACTGGCATGACCTAGAGAGTTACAACCTACTGTAACCTACTGGCATGTCCTAGATAGATACAACCTACTGTAACCTACTGGCATGACCTAGAGAGATAACCTACTGTAACCTACTGGCATGTCCTAGAGAGATACAACCTACTGTAACCTACTGGCATGACCTAGAGAGATACACCTACTGTAACATACTGGCATGACCTAGAGATAAAACCTACTGTAACCTACTGGCATGACCTAGAGATACAACCTACTGTAACATACTGGCATGACCTCGAGATAAAACCTACTGTAACCTACCTGCATGACCTAGAGAGTTACAACCTACTGTAACCTACTGGAATTACCTAGAGAGATACAACCTACCCTAGCCTACTGGCATGACCTAGAGAGACACAACCTACTGTGACCTACTGGCATGACCTAGAGAGATACAAAATACTGTAACCTACTGGCATGATCTAGAGAGATACAACCTACTGTAACCTACTGACATGGCCCAGAGAGATACAACCTACTGTAGTCTACTGGCATGACCTAGAGAGTTACAACCTACTGTGGAATACTGGCATGACCTAGAGAGTTACAACCTACTGTAGCCTAATGGCATGACCTAGAGAGATAAAACCACTTGGATACAACCTACTGTAACCTACTGGCATGACCTAGAGAGATACAACCTACTGTAACCTACTGGCATGACCTAGAGAGATACAACCTACTGTAACCTACTGGCATGACCGAGAGAGATACAACCTACTGTAACCTACTGGCATGACCTAGAGCGATACAACCTACTGTAACCTACTGCCATGACCTAGAGAGATACAACCTACTGTTGCCTACTGGCATGACCTAGAGAGATACAACCTACTGTAACCTACTGGCATGACCTAGAGAGATACAACCTACTGTAACATACTGGCATGACCGAGAGAGATACAACCTACTGTAACCTACTGGCATGACCTAGAGAGTTACAACCTACTGTAACCTACTGGCATGACCTAGAGATATACAACCTACTGTAACCTACTGGCATGACCTAGAGAGTTACAACCTACTGTAGCCTAATGGCATGACCTAGAGAGATAAAACCACTTGGATACAACTTACTGTAACCTACTGGCATGACCTAGAGAGATACAACCTACTGTAACCTACTGGCATGACCTAGAGATATACAACCTACTGTAACCTACTGGCATGACCTAGAGAGATACACCCTACTGTTGCCTACTGGCATGTCCTAGATAGATACAACCTACTGTAACCTACTGGCATGACCTAGAGAGATGTAACCTACTGGCATGACCTAGAGAGTTACAACCTACTTTAGCCTAATGGCATGACCTAGAGAGATAAAACCACTAGGATACAACCTACTGTAGCCTACTGTCATGGCCTAGAGAGATACAACCTACTGTAGTCTAAAGGCATGACCTAGAGAGATACAACCAACTGTAACCTACTGGCATGACCTAGAGAGATACAACCTACTGTAACCTACTGGCATGACCTAGAGAGATACAACCTACTGTAACCTACTGGCATGACCTAGAGAGATACAACCAACTGTAACCTACTGGCATGACCTAGAGAGATACAACCTACTGTAACCTACTGGCATGACCTAGAGAGATACAACCTACTGTAACATACTGGCTTGACCTAGAGATAAAACCTACTGTAACCTACCTGCATGACCTAGAGAGTTACAACCTACTGTAACCTACTGGAATGACCTAGAGAGTTACAATCTACCGTAGCCTACTGGCATGACCTAGAGAGATACAACCTACTGTAACCTACTGGCATGACCTAGAGAGATACAACCAATTTGATACAACCTACTGTAACCTACTGGCATGACCTAGAGAGATACAACCTACTGTAACATACTGGCATGACCGAGAGAGATACAACCTACTGTAACCTACTGGCATGACCTAGAGAGTTACAACCTACTGTAACCTACTTGCATGACCTAGAGAGATACAACCTACTGTAACATACTGGCATGACCGAGAGAGATACAACCTACTGTAACCTACTGGCATGACCTAGAGATATACAACCTACTGTAACCTACTGGCATGACCTAGACTGTTACAACCTACTGTAGCCTAATGGCATGACCTAGAGAGATAAAACCACTTGGATACAACTTACTGTAACCTACTGGCCTAGAGAGATACAACCTACTGTAACCTACTGGCATGACCTAGAGAGATACAACCTACTGTAACCTACTGGCATGACCGAGAGAGATACAACCTACTGTAACCTACTGGCATGACCGAGAGAGATACAACCTACCCTAACCTACTGGCATGACCTAGAGCGATACAACCTACTGTAACCTACTGCAATGACCTAGAGAGATACGACCTACTGTAGCCTACTGGCATGACCTACAGAGATACAACCAATTTGATACAACCTACTGTAACCTACTGGCATGACCTAGAGAGATACAACCTACTGTAACATACTGGCATGACCGAGAGAGACAACCTACTGTAACCTACTTGCATGACCTAGAGATATACAACCTACTGTAACCTACTGGCATGACCTAGAGAGTTACAACCTACTGTAGCCTAATGGCATGACCTAGAGAGATAAAACCACTTGGATAGAACTTACTGTAACCTACTGGCATGACCTAGAGAGATACAACCTACTGTAACCTACTGGCATGACCTAGAGATATACAACCTACTGTAACCTACTGGCATGACCTAGAGAGTTACAACCGACTGTAGCCTAATGGCATGGCCTAGAGAGATACAACCACTTGGATACAACCTACTGTAACCTACTGGCATGACCTAGAGAGATACAACCTACTGTAACCTACTGGCATGACCTAGAGAGATACACCCTACTGTTGCCTACTGGCATGTCCTAGATAGATACAACCTACTGTAACCTACTGGCATGACCTAGAGAGATGTAACCTACTGGCATGCCCTAGAGAGTTACAACCTACTTTAGCCTAATGGCATGACCTAGAGAGATAAAACCACTTGGATACAACCTACTGTAACCTACTGGGATGACCTAGAGAGATACAACCTACTGTAACCTCTGGAATGACTTAGAGATATACAACCTACTGTAACCTACTGGCATGACTGAGAGAGATACAACCTACTGTAACCTACTGGCATGACCTAGAGAGATACAACCTACCCTAGCCTACTGGCATGACCTAGAGAGTTACAACCTACTGTAGCCTACTGGCATGACCTAGAGAGATACAACCTACTGTAACCTACTGGCATGACCTAGAGAGATACAACCTACCCTAGCCTACTGGCATGACCTAGATAGTTACAACCTACTGTAACCTACTGGCATGACCTAGAGAGTTACAACCTACTGTAGCCTACTGGCATGACCTAGAGAGATACAACCTACTGTAACCTACTGGCATGACCTAGAGAGATACAACCTACTGTAACCTACTGGCATGACCTAGAGAGATACAACCTACCCTAGCCTACTGGCATGACCTAGATAGTTACAACCTACTGTAACCTACTGGCATGACCTAGAGAGTTACAACCTACTGTAGCCTACTGGCATGACCTAGAGAGATACAACCTACTGTAACCTACTGGCATGACCTAGAGAGATACAACCTACCCTAGCCTGGCAACCTACTGTAGTCTACTGGCATGACCTAGAGAGATACAACCTACTGTAAACTGCTGGCATTACCTAGAGAGATAAAACCAACTGTAACCTACTGGCATGACCTAGAGAGTTACAACCTACGGTAGCCTACTGGCATGGCCTAGAGAGTTACAACCTACTGTAGCCTACTGGCATGACCTAAAGAGATACAACCACTTGGATACAACTGTAACCTACTGGCATGACCTAGAGAGATACAACCTACTGTAACCTACTGGCATGACCTAGAGAGTTACAACCTACTGTAACCTACTTGCATGACCTAGAGAGATACAACCAACTGTAACATACTGGCATGACCGAGAGAGATACAACCTACTGTAACCTACTGGCATGACCTAGAGATATACAACCTACTGTAACCTACTGTTATGACCTAGAGAGTTACAACCAACTGTAGCCTAATGGCATGACCTAGAGAGAGAGAACCACTTGGATACAACCTACTGTAACCTACTGGGATGACCTAGAGAGATACAACCTACTGTAACCTACTGGCATGACTTAGAGATATACAACCTACTGGAACCTACTGGCATGACTGAGAGAGATACAACCTACTGTAACCTACTGGCATGACCTAGAGAGATACAACCTACCCTAGCCTACTGGCATGACCTAGATAGTTACAACCTACTGTAACCTACTGGCATGACCTAGAGAGTTACAACCTACTGTAGCCTACTGGCATGACCTAGAGAGATACAACCTACTGTAACCTACTGGCATGACCTAGAGAGATACAACCTACCCTAGCCTGGCAACCTACTGTAGTCTACTGGCATGACCTAGAGAGATACAACCTACTGTAAACTGCTGGCATTACCTAGAGAGATAAAACCAACTGTAACCTACTGGCATGACCTAGAGAGTTACAACCTACGGTAGCCTACTGGCATGGCCTAGAGAGTTACAACCTACTGTAGCCTACTGGCATGACCTAAAGAGATACAACCACTTGGATACAACTGTAAACTACTGGCATGACCTAGAGAGATACAACCTACTGTAACCTACTGGCATGACCTAGAGAGTTACAACCTACTGTAGCCTACTGGCATGACCTAGGGAGATACAACCTACTGTAACCTACTGGCATGACCTAGAGAGATACAACCTGCCCTAGCCTGGCAACCTACTGTAGTCTACTGGCATGACCTAGAGAGTTACAACCTACTGTAACCTATTGGGATGACCTAGAGAGATACAACCTACTGTAACCTACTGGCATGACCTAGAGAGATACAACCAACTGTAACCTACTGGCATGACCTAGAGAGATACAACCTACTGGCATGACCTAGAGAGATACAACCTACTGTAACCCACTGACATGACCTAGAGAGATACAACCAACTGTAACCTACTGGCATGACCTAGAGAGATACAACCTACTGTAAACAACTGGCATGACCTAGAGAGATACAACCAACTGTAACCTACTGGCATGACCTAGAGAGTTACAACCTACTGTAGCCTACTGGCATGGCCTAGAGAGTTACAACCTACTGTAGCCTACTGGCATGACCTAAAGAGATACAAACACTTGGATACAACTGTAACCTACTGGCATGACCTAGAGAGATACAACCTACTGTAACCTACTGGAATGACCTAGAGATTTACAATCTACCGTAGCCTATTGGCATGACCTAGAGAGACACAACCTACTGTAACCTACTGGCATGACCTAGAGAGATACAACCTACTGTAACCTACTGGCATGACCGAGAGAGATACAACCTACTGTAACCTACTGGAATGACCTAGAGATTTACAATCTACCGTAGCCTATTGGCATGACCTAGAGAGACACAACCTACTGTAACCTACTGGCATGACCTAGAGAGATACAACCTACTGTAACCTACTGTAACCTACTGGCATGACCTAGAGAGATACAACCTACTGTAACCTACTGGCATGGCCTAGAGAGATACAACCTACTGTAACCTACTGGCATGGCCTAGAGAGATAAAACCTACTTTAACCTACTGGCATGACCTAGAGAGATACAACCTACTGTAACCTACTGGCATGACCGAGATAGATACAACCTACTGTAACCTACTGGCATGACCTAGAGAGATAAAACCTACTTTAACCTACTGGCATGACCTAGAGAGATACAACCTACTGTAACCTACTGGCATGACCTAGAGAGATACACCTACTGTAACATACTGGCATGACCTAGAGATAAAACCTACTGTAGCCTACTGGCATGACCTAGAGAGATACAACCTACTGTTACCTACTGGCATGACCTAGAGATATACAACCTACTGTAACCTACTGGCATGACCTAGAGAGATAAAACCAATTTGATACAACCTACTGTAACCTACTGGCATGACCTAGAGAGATACAACCTACTGTGGAATACTGGCATGACCTAGAGAGTTACAACCTACTGTAGCCTAATGGCATGACCTAGAGAGATAAAACCAATTTGATACAACCTACTGTAACCTACTGGCATGACCTAGAGAGATACAACCTACTGTAACATACTGGCATGACCGAGAGCGATACAACCTACTGTAACCTACTGGCATGACCTAGAGAGTTACAACCTACTGTAACCTACTTGCATGACCTAGAGAGATACAACCTACTGTTACCTACTGGCATGACCTAGAGATATACAACCTACTGTAACCTACTGGCATGACCTAGAGAGTTACAACCTACTGTAGCCTAATGGCATGACCTAGAGAGATAAAACCACTTGGATACAACTTACTGTAACCTACTGGCATGACCTAGAGAGATACAACCTACTGTAACCTACTGGCATGACCTAGAGATATACAACCTACTGTAACCTACTGGCATGACCTAGAGAGTTACAACCGACTGTAGCCTAATGGCATGACCTAGAGAGATACAACCACTTGGATACAACCTACTGTAACCTACTGGCATGACCTAGAGAGATACAACCTACTGTAACCTACTGGCATGACCTAGAGAGATACACCCTACTGTTGCCTACTGGCATGTCCTACATAGATACAACCTACTGTAACCTACTGACATGACCTAGAGAGATGTAACCTACTGGCATGACCTAGAGAGTTACAACCTACTTTAGCCTAATGGCATGACCTAGAGAGATAAAACCACTTGGAAACAACCTACTGTAACCTACTGGGATGACCTAGAGAGATACAACCTACTGTAACCTCTGGCATGACTTAGAGATATACAACCTACTGTAACCTACTGGCATGACTGAGAGAGATACAACCTACCCTAGCCTACTGGCATGACCTAGATAGTTACAACCTACTGTAACCTACTGGCATGACCTAGAGAGTTACAATCTACTGTAGCCTACTGGCATGACCTAGAGAGATACAACCTACTGTAACCTACTGGCATGACCTAGAGAGATACAACCTACCCTAGCCTGGCAACCTACTGTAGTCTACTGGCATGACCTAGAGAGATACAACCTACTGTAAACTACTGGCATTACCTAGAGAGATAAAACCAACTGTAACCTACTGGCATGACCTAGAGAGTTACAACCTACTGTAGCCTACTGGCATGACCTAAAGAGATACAACCACTTGGATACAACTGTAACCTACTGGCATGACCTAGAGAGATACAACCTACTGTAAACTACTGGCATGACTGAGAGAGATACAACCTACTGTAACCTACTTGCATGACCTAGAGATATACAACCAACTGTAACCTACTGGCATGACCTAGAGAGTTACAACCTACTGTAGCCTACTGTCATGGCCTAGAGAGATACAACCTACTGTAGTCTAAAGGCATGACCTAGAGAGATACAACCAACTGTAACCTACTGGCATGACCTAGAGATACAACCTACTGTAACCTACTGGCATGACCTAGAGAGATACAACCTACTGTAACCTACTGGCATGACCTAGAGTGATACAACCAACTGTAACCTACTGGCATGACCTAGAGAGATACAACCTACTGTAACCTACTGGCATGACCTAGAGAGATACAACCTACTGTAACATACTGGCTTGACCTAGAGATAAAACCTACTGT
Organism: Oncorhynchus clarkii lewisi; assembly: GCF_045791955.1. Lineage (NCBI taxonomy): Eukaryota > Metazoa > Chordata > Actinopteri > Salmoniformes > Salmonidae > Oncorhynchus > Oncorhynchus clarkii. The sequence goes on along the minus strand of NC_092159.1, from coordinate 28,491,914 downwards.
AACCTACCTGCATGACCTAGAGAGTTACAACCTACTGTAACCTACTGGAATGACCTAGAGAGATACAACCTACTGTAGCCTACTGGCATGACCTAGAGAGATACAACCTACTGTAACCTACTGGCATGACCTAGAGCGATACAACCTACTGTAACCTACTGCCATGACCTAGAGAGATACAACCTACTGTAGCCTACTGGCATGACCTAGAGAGATACAACCAATTTGATACAACCTACTGTAACCTACTGGCATGACCTAGAGAGATACAACCTACTGTAACATACTGGCATGACCGAGAGAGATACAACCTACTGTAACCTACTGGCATGACCTAGAGATTTACAACCTACTGTAACCTACTTGCATGACCTAGAGAGATACAACCTACTGTAACATACTGGCATGACCGAGAGAGATACAACCTCCTGTAACCTACTGGCATGACCTAGAGATATACAACCTACTGTAACCTACTGGCATGACCTAGAGAGTTACAACCTACTGTAGCCTAATGGCATGACCTAGAGAGATAAAACCACTTGGATACAACTTACTGTAACCTACTGGCATGACCTAGAGAGATACAACTTACTGTAACCTACTGGCATGACCTAGAGAGACACAACCTACTGTAACCTACTGGCATGACCGAGAGAGATACAACCTACTGTAACCTACTGGCATGACCGAGAGAGATACAACCTACTGTAACCTACTGGCATGACCTAGAGCGATACAACCTACTGTAACCTACTGCAATGACCGAGAGAGATACAACTTACTGTAACATACTGGCATGACCGAGAGAGATACAACCTACTGTAACCTACTGGCATGACCTAGAGATATACAACCTACTGTAACCTACTGGCATGACCTAGAGAGTTACAACCTACTGTAGCCTAATGGCATGACCTTGAGAGATAAAACCACTTGGATACAACCTACTGTAACCTACTGGCATGACCTAGAGAGTTACAACCGACTGTAGCCTAATGGCATGGCCTAGAGAGATACAACCACTTGGATACAACCTACTGTAACCTACTGGCATGACCTAGAGAGATACAACCTACTGTAACCTACTGGCATGACCTAGAGAGATACAACCTACTGTAACCTACTGGCATGACCTAGAGCGATACAACCTACTGTAACCTACTGCAATGACCTAGAGAGATACAACCTACTGGAGCCTACTGGCATGACCTACAGAGATACAACCAATTTGATACAACCTACTGGCATGACCTAGAGAGATACAACCTACTGTAACATACTGGCATGACCGAGAGAGATACAACCTACTGTAACCTACTTGCATGACCTAGAGATATACAACCTACTGTAACCTACTGGCATGACCTAGAGAGTTACAACCTACTGTAGCCTAATGGCATGACCTAGAGAGATAAAACCACTTGGATACAACTTACTGTAACCTACTGGCATGACCTAGAGAGATACAACCTACTGTAACCTACTGGCATGACCTAGAGATATACAACCTACTGTAACCTACTGGCATGACCTAGAGAGTTACAACCGACTGTAGCCTAATGGCATGGCCTAGAGAGATACAACCACTTGAAAACAACCTACTGTAACCTACTGGCATGACCTAGAGAGATACAACCTACTGTAACCTACTGGCATGACCTAGAGAGATACAACCTACTGTAACATACTGGCATGTCCTAGATAGATACAACCTACTGTAACCTACTGGCATTACCTAGAGCGATGTAACCTACTGGCATGACCTAGAGAGTTACAACCTACTTTAGCCTAATGGCATGACCTAGAGAGATAAAACCACTTGGATACAACCTACTGTAACCTACTGGGGTGACCGAGAGAGATACAACCTACTGTAACCTCTGGCATGACTTAGAGATATACAACCTACTGTAACCTACTGGCATGACTGAGAGAGATACAACCTACTGTAACCTACTGGCATGACCTAGAGAGATACAACCTACCCTAGCCTACTGGCATGACCTAGATAGTTACAACCCACCGTAACCTACTGGCATGACCTAGAGAGTTACAACCTACTGTAGCCTACTGGCATGACCTAGAGAGATACAACCTACTGTAACCTACTGGCATGACCTAGAGAGATACAACCTACCCTAGCCTGGCAACCTACTGTAGTCTACTGGCATGACCTAGAGAGATACAACCTACTGTAAACTACTGGCATTACCTAGAGAGATAAAACCAACTGTAACCTACTGGCATGACCTAGAGAGTTACAACCTACAGTAGCCTACTGGCAAGGCCTAGAGAGTTACAACCTACTGTAGCCTACTGGCATGACCTAAAGAGATACAACCACTTGGATACAACCTACTGTAACCTACTGGCATGACCTAGAGAGATACAACCTACTGTAACCTACTGGCATGACCTAGAGAGATACACCCTACTGTTGCCTACTGGCATGTCCTACATAGATACAACCTACTGTAACCTACTGACATGACCTAGAGAGATGTAACCTACTGGCATGACCTAGAGAGTTACAACCTACTTTAGCCTAATGGCATGACCTAGAGAGATAAAACCACTTGGAAACAACCTACTGTAACCTACTGGGATGACCTAGAGAGATACAACCTACTGTAACCTCTGGCATGACTTAGAGATATACAACCTACTGTAACCTACTGGCATGACTGAGAGAGATACAACCTACCCTAGCCTACTGGCATGACCTAGATAGTTACAACCTACTGTAACCTACTGGCATGACCTAGAGAGTTACAATCTACTGTAGCCTACTGGCATGACCTAGAGAGATACAACCTACTGTAACCTACTGGCATGACCTAGAGAGATACAACCTACCCTAGCCTGGCAACCTACTGTAGTCTACTGGCATGACCTAGAGAGATACAACCTACTGTAAACTACTGGCATTACCTAGAGAGATAAAACCAACTGTAACCTACTGGCATGACCTAGAGAGTTACAACCTACTGTAGCCTACTGGCATGACCTAAAGAGATACAACCACTTGGATACAACTGTAACCTACTGGCATGACCTAGAGAGATACAACCTACTGTAAACTACTGGCATGACTGAGAGAGATACAACCTACTGTAACCTACTTGCATGACCTAGAGATATACAACCAACTGTAACCTACTGGCATGACCTAGAGAGTTACAACCTACTGTAGCCTACTGTCATGGCCTAGAGAGATACAACCTACTGTAGTCTAAAGGCATGACCTAGAGAGATACAACCAACTGTAACCTACTGGCATGACCTAGAGATACAACCTACTGTAACCTACTGGCATGACCTAGAGAGATACAACCTACTGTAACCTACTGGCATGACCTAGAGTGATACAACCAACTGTAACCTACTGGCATGACCTAGAGAGATACAACCTACTGTAACCTACTGGCATGACCTAGAGAGATACAACCTACTGTAACATACTGGCTTGACCTAGAGATAAAACCTACTGTAACCTACCTGCATGACCTAGAGAGTTACAACCTACTGTAACCTACTGGAATGACCTAGAGAGATACAACCTACTGTAGCCTACTGGCATGACCTAGAGAGATACAACCTACTGTAACCTACTGGCATGACCTAGAGCGATACAACCTACTGTAACCTACTGCCATGACCTAGAGAGATACAACCTACTGTAGCCTACTGGCATGACCTAGAGAGATACAACCAATTTGATACAACCTACTGTAACCTACTGGCATGACCTAGAGAGATACAACCTACTGTAACATACTGGCATGACCGAGAGAGATACAACCTACTGTAACCTACTGGCATGACCTAGAGATTTACAACCTACTGTAACCTACTTGCATGACCTAGAGAGATACAACCTACTGTAACATACTGGCATGACCGAGAGAGATACAACCTCCTGTAACCTACTGGCATGACCTAGAGATATACAACCTACTGTAACCTACTGGCATGACCTAGAGAGTTACAACCTACTGTAGCCTAATGGCATTACCTAGAGAGATAAAACCACTTGGATACAACCTACTGTAACCTACTGGCATGACCTAGAGAGACACAACCTACTGTAACCTACTGGCATGACCGAGAGAGATACAACCTACTGTAACCTACTGGCATGACCGAGAGAGATACAACCTACTGTAACCTACTGGCATGACCTAGAGCGATACAACCTACTGTAACCTACTGCAATGACCGAGAGAGATACAACTTACTGTAACATACTGGCATGACCGAGAGAGATACAACCTACTGTAACCTACTGGCATGACCTAGAGATATACAACCTACTGTAACCTACTGGCATGACCTAGAGAGTTACAACCTACTGTAGCCTAATGGCATGACCTTGAGAGATAAAACCACTTGGATACAACCTACTGTAACCTACTGGCATGACCTAGAGAGTTACAACCGACTGTAGCCTAATGGCATGGCCTAGAGAGATACAACCACTTGGATACAACCTACTGTAACCTACTGGCATGACCTAGAGAGATACAACCTACTGTAACCTACTGGCATGACCTAGAGAGATACAACCTACTGTAACCTACTGGCATGACCTAGAGCGATACAACCTACTGTAACCTACTGCAATGACCTAGAGAGATACAACCTACTGGAGCCTACTGGCATGACCTACAGAGATACAACCAATTTGATACAACCTACTGGCATGACCTAGAGAGATACAACCTACTGTAACATACTGGCATGACCGAGAGAGATACAACCTACTGTAACCTACTTGCATGACCTAGAGATATACAACCTACTGTAACCTACTGGCATGACCTAGAGAGTTACAACCTACTGTAGCCTAATGGCATGACCTAGAGAGATAAAACCACTTGGATACAACTTACTGTAACCTACTGGCATGACCTAGAGAGATACAACCTACTGTAACCTACTGGCATGACCTAGAGATATACAACCTACTGTAACCTACTGGCATGACCTAGAGAGTTACAACCGACTGTAGCCTAATGGCATGGCCTAGAGAGATACAACCACTTGAAAACAACCTACTGTAACCTACTGGCATGACCTAGAGAGATACAACCTACTGTAACCTACTGGCATGACCTAGAGAGATACAACCTACTGTAACATACTGGCATGTCCTAGATAGATACAACCTACTGTAACCTACTGGCATTACCTAGAGCGATGTAACCTACTGGCATGACCTAGAGAGTTACAACCTACTTTAGCCTAATGGCATGACCTAGAGAGATAAAACCACTTGGATACAACCTACTGTAACCTACTGGGGTGACCGAGAGAGATACAACCTACTGTAACCTCTGGCATGACTTAGAGATATACAACCTACTGTAACCTACTGGCATGACTGAGAGAGATACAACCTACTGTAACCTACTGGCATGACCTAGAGAGATACAACCTACCCTAGCCTACTGGCATGACCTAGATAGTTACAACCCACCGTAACCTACTGGCATGACCTAGAGAGTTACAACCTACTGTAGCCTACTGGCATGACCTAGAGAGATACAACCTACTGTAACCTACTGGCATGACCTAGAGAGATACAACCTACCCTAGCCTGGCAACCTACTGTAGTCTACTGGCATGACCTAGAGAGATACAACCTACTGTAAACTACTGGCATTACCTAGAGAGATAAAACCAACTGTAACCTACTGGCATGACCTAGAGAGTTACAACCTACAGTAGCCTACTGGCAAGGCCTAGAGAGTTACAACCTACTGTAGCCTACTGGCATGACCTAAAGAGATACAACCACTTGGATACAACTGTAACCTACTGGCATGACCTAGAGAGATACAACCTACTGTAACCTACTGTCATGGCCTAGAGAGATACAACCTACTGTAACCTACTGGCATGACCTAGAGAGATACAACCAACTGTAACCTACTGGCATGACCTAGAGAGACACAACCTACTGTAACCTACTGGCATGACCTAGAGAGATACAACCTACTGTAACATACTGGCTTGACCTAGAGATAAAACCTACTGTAACTTACCTGCATGACCTAGAGAGTTACAACCTACTGTAACCTACTGGAATGACCTAGAGAGTTACAATCTACCGTAGCCTACTGGCATGACCTAGAGAGATACAACCTACTGTAACCTACTGGCATGGCCGAGAGAGATACAACCTACTGTAACCTACTGGCATGACCTAGAGCGATACAACCTACTGTAATCTACTGCCATGACCTAGAGAGATACAACCTACTGTAGCCTACTGGCATGACCTAGAGAGATACAACCAATTTGATACAACCTACTGTAACCTACTGGCATGACCTAGAGAGATACAACCTACTGTAACATACTGGCATGACCGAGAGAGATACAACCTACTGTAACCTACTTGCATGACCTAGAGAGTTACAACCTGCTGTAACCTACTTGCATGACCTAGAGAGATACAACATACTGTAACATACTGGCATGACCGAGAGAGATACAACCTACTGTAACCTACTGGCATGACCTAGAGATATACAACCTACTGTAACCTACTGGCATGACCTAGAGAGTTACAACCTACTGTAGCCTAATGGCATGACCTAGAGAGATAAAACCACTTGGATACAACTTACTGTAACCTACTGGCATGACCTAGAGAGATACAACCTACTGTAACCTACTGGCATGACCTAGAGATATACAACATACTGTAACCTACTGGCATGACCTAGAGAGATACACCCTACTGTTGCCTACTGGCATGTCCTAGATAGATACAACCTACTGTAACCTACTGGCATGACCTAGAGAGATGTAACCTACTGGCATGACCTAGAGAGTTACAACCTACTTTAGCCTAATGGCATGACCTAGAGAGAGAGAACCACTTGGATACAACGTACTGTAACCTACTGGCATGACCTAGAGAGATACAACCTACTGTAACCTACTGGCATGACCTAGAGAGATACAACCTACTGTAACCTACTGGCATGACCTAGAGAGATACAACCAACTGTAACCTACTGGCATGACCTAGAGAGATACAACCTACTGTAACCTACTGGCATGACCTAGAGAGATACAACCTACTGTAACATACTGGCTTGACCTAGAGATAAAACCTACTGTAACCTACCTGCATGACCTAGAGAGTTACAACCTACTGTAACCTACTGGAATGACCTAGAGAGTTAATATCTACCGTAGCCTACTGGCATGACCTAGAGAGATACAACCTACTGTAACCTACTGGCATGACCTAGAGATACAACCTACTGTAACCTACTGGCATGACCGAGAGAGATACAACCTACTGTAACCTACTGGCATGACCTAGAGCGATACAACCTACTGTAACCTACTGCCATGACCTAGAGAGATACAACCTACTGTAGCCTACTGGCATGACCTAGAGAGATACAACCAATTTGATACAACCTACTGTAACCTACTGGCATGACCTAGAGAGATACAACCTACTGTAACATACTGGCATGACCGAGAGAGATACAACCTACTGTAACCTACTGGCATGACCTAGAGAGTTACAACCTACTGTAACCTACTTGCATGACCTAGAGAGATACAACCTACTGTAACATACTGGCATGACCGAGAGAGATACAACCTACTGTAACCTACTGGCATGACCTAGAGATATACAACCTACTGTAACCTACTGGCATGACCTAGAGAGTTACAACCTACTGTAGCCTAATGGCATGACCTAGTGAGATAAAACCACTTGGATACAACTTACTGTAACCTACTGGCATGACCTAGAGAGATACAACCTACTGTAACCTACTGGCATGACCTAGAGAGACACAACCTACTGTAACCTACTGGCATGACCGAGAGAGATACAACCTACTGTAACCTACTGGCATGACCGAGAGAGATACAACCTACTGTAACCTACTGGCATGACCTAGAGCGATACAACCTACTGTAACCTACTGCAATGACCTAGAGAGATACAACCTACTGTAGCCTACTGGCATGACCTACAGAGATACAACCAATTTGATACAACCTACTGTAACATACTGGCATGACCGAGAGAGATACAACCTACTGTAACCTACTGGCATGACCTAGAGATTTACAACCTACTGTAACCTACTTGCATGACCTAGAGAGATACAACCTACTGTAACATACTGGCATGACCGAGAGAGATACAACCTACTGTAACCTACTTGCATGACCTAGAGATATACAACCTACTGTAACCTACTGGCATGACCTAGAGAGTTACAACCTACTGTAGCCTAATGGCATGACCTAGAGAGATAAAACCACTTGGATACAACTTACTGTAACCTACTGGCATGACCTAGAGAGATACAACCTACTGTAACCTACTGGCATGACCTAGAGATATACAACCTACTGTAACCTACTGGCATGACCTAGAGAGTTACAACCGACTGTAGCCTAATGGCATGGCCTAGAGAGATACAACCACTTGGATACAACCTACTGTAACCTACTGGCATGACCTAGAGAGATACAACCTACTGTAACCTACTGGCATGACCTAGAGAGATACACCCTACTGTTGCCTACTGGCATGTCCTAGATAGATTCAACCTACTGTAACCTACTGGCATGACCTATAGAGATGTAACCTACTGGCATGACCTAGAGAGTTACAACCTACTTTAGCCTAATGGCATGACCTAGAGAGATAAAACCACTTGGATACAACCTACTGTAACCTACTGGGATGACCTAGAGAGATACAACCTACTGTAACCTCTGGCATGACTTAGAGATATACAACCTACTGTAACCTACTGGCATGACTGAGAGAGATACAACCTACTGTAACCTACTGGCATGACCTAGAGAGATACAACCTACCCTAGCCTACTGGCATGACCTAGATAGTTACAACCTACCGTAACCTACTGGCATGACCTAGAGAGTTACAACCTACTGTAGCCTACTGGCATGACCTAGAGAGATACAACCTACTGTAACCTACTGGCATGACCTAGAGAGATACAACCTACCCTAGCCTGGCAACCTACTGTAGTCTACTGGCATGACCTAGAGAGATACAACCTACTGTAAACTACTGGCATTACCTAGAGAGATAAAACCAACTGTAACCTACTGGCATGACCTAGAGAGTTACAACCTACAGTAGCCTACTGGCATGGCCTAGAGAGTTACAACCTACTGTAGCCTACTGGCATGACCTAAAGAGATACAACCACTTGGATACAACTGTAACCTACTGGCATGACCTAGAGAGATACAACCTACTGTAACCTACTGGCATGACTGAGAGAGATACAACCTACTGTAACCTACTGTCATGACCTAGAGAGATACAACCTACTGTAACCTACTGGCATGACCTAGAGACATACAACCTACTGTAACCTACTGGCATGACCTAGAGAGATACAACCTACTGTAACCTACTGGCATGACCTAGAGAGATACAACCAACTGTAACCTACTGGCATGACCTAGGGAGACACAACCTACTGTAACCTACTGGCATGACCTAGAGAGATACAACCTACTGTAACATACTGGCTTGACCTAGAGATAAAACCTACTGTAACCTACCTGCATGACCTAGAGAGTTACAACCTACTGTAACCTACTGGAATGACCTAGAGAGTTACAACCTACTGTAACCTACTGGCATGACCTAGAGCGATACAACCTACTGTAACCTACTGCCATGACCTAGAGAGATACAACCTACTGTAGCCTACTGGCATGACCTAGAGAGATACAACCAATTTGATACAACCTACTGTAACCTACTGGCATGACCTAGAGAGATACAACCTACTGTAACATACTGGCATGACCGAGAGAGATACAACCTACTGTAACCTACTGGCATGACCTAGAGAGTTACAACCTGCTGTAACCTACTTGCATGACCTAGAGAGATACAACCTACTGTAACATACTGGCATGACCTAGAGAGTTACAACCTACTGTAGCCTAATGGCATGACCTAGAGAGATAAAACCACTTGGATACAACCTACTGTAACCTACTGGCATGACCTAGAGAGATACAACCTACTGTAACCTACTGGCATGACCTAGAGAGATACACCCTACTGTTGCCTACTGGCATGTCCTAGATAGATACAACCTACTGTAACCTACTGGCATGACCTAGAGAGATGTAACCTACTGGCATGACCTAGAGAGTTACAACCTACTTTAGCCTAATGGCATGACCTAGAGAGAGAGAACCACTTGGATACAACCTACTGTAACCTACTGGGATGACCTAGAGAGATACAACCTACTGTAACCTACTGGCATGACTTAGAGATATACAACGTACTGTAACCTACTGGCATTACCTAGAGAGATAAAACCAACTGGAACCTACTGGCATGACCTAGAGAGTTACAACCTACAGTAGCCTACTGGCATGGCCTAGAGAGTTACAACCTACTGTAGCCTACTGGCATGACCTAAAGAGATACAACCACTTGGATACAACTGTAACCTACTGGCATGACCTAGAGAGATACAACCTACTGTAACCTACTGGCATGACTGAGAGAGATACAACCTACTGTAACCTACTGTCATGACCTAGAGAGATACAACCTACTGTAACCTACTGGCATGACCTAGAGACATACAACCTACTGTAACCTACTGGCATGACCTAGAGAGATACAACCTACTGTAACCTACTGGCATGACCTAGAGAGATACAACCAACTGTAACCTACTGGCATGACCTAGGGAGACACAACCTACTGTAACCTACTGGCATGACCTAGAGAGATACAACCTACTGTAACATACTGGCTTGACCTAGAGATAAAACCTACTGTAACCTACCTGCATGACCTAGAGAGTTACAACCTACTGTAACCTACTGGAATGACCTAGAGAGTTACAATCTACCGTAGCCTACTGGCATGAGCTAGAGAGATACAACCTACTGTAACCTACTGGCATGACCGAGAGAGATACAACCTACTGTAACCTACTGGCATGGCCGAGAGAGATACAACCTACTGTAACCTACTGGCATGACCTAGAGCGATACAACCTACTGTAACCTACTGCCATGACCTAGAGAGATACAACCTACTGTAGCCTACTGGCATGACCTAGAGAGATACAACCAATTTGATACAACCTACTGTAACCTACTGGCATGACCTAGAGAGATACAACCTACTGTAACATACTGGCATGACCGAGAGAGATACAACCTACTGTAACCTACTGGCATGACCTAGAGAGTTACAACCTGCTGTAACCTACTTGCATGACCTAGAGAGATACAACCTACTGTAACATACTGGCATGACCTAGAGAGTTACAACCTACTGTAGCCTAATGGCATGACCTAGAGAGATAAAACCACTTGGATACAACCTACTGTAACCTACTGGCATGACCTAGAGAGATACAACCTACTGTAACCTACTGGCATGACCTAGAGAGATACACCCTACTGTTGCCTACTGGCATGTCCTAGATAGATACAACCTACTGTAACCTACTGGCATGACCTAGAGAGATGTAACCTACTGGCATGACCTAGAGAGTTACAACCTACTTTAGCCTAATGGCATGACCTAGAGAGAGAGAACCACTTGGATACAACCTACTGTAACCTACTGGGATGACCTAGAGAGATACAACCTACTGTAACCTACTGGCATGACTTAGAGATATACAACGTACTGTAACCTACTGGCATGACCTAGAGAGATACAACCTACTGTAACCTACTGGCATGACCTAGAGAGATACAACCTACTGTAACCTACTGGCATGACCTAGAGAGATACAACCAACTGTAACCTACTGGCATGACCTAGAGAGATACAACCTACTGTAACCTACTGGCATGACCTAGAGAGATACAACCTACTGTAACATACTGGCTTGACCTAGAGATAAAACCTACTGTAACCTACCTGCATGACCTAGAGAGTTACAACCTACTGTAACCTACTGGAATGACCTAGAGAGTTAATATCTACCGTAGCCTACTGGCATGACCTAGAGAGATACAACCTACTGTAACCTACTGGCATGACCTAGAGATACAACCTACTGTAACCTACTGGCATGACCGAGAGAGATACAACCTACTGTAACCTACTGGCATGACCTAGAGCGATACAACCTACTGTAACCTACTGCCATGACCTAGAGAGATACAACCTACTGTAGCCTACTGGCATGACCTAGAGAGATACAACCAATTTGATACAACCTACTGTAACCTACTGGCATGACCTAGAGAGATACAACCTACTGTAACATACTGGCATGACCGAGAGAGATACAACCTACTGTAACCTACTGGCATGACCTAGAGAGTTACAACCTACTGTAACCTACTTGCATGACCTAGAGAGATACAACCTACTGTAACATACTGGCATGACCGAGAGAGATACAACCTACTGTAACCTACTGGCATGACCTAGAGATATACAACCTACTGTAACCTACTGGCATGACCTAGAGAGTTACAACCTACTGTAGCCTAATGGCATGACCTAGTGAGATAAAACCACTTGGATACAACCTACTGTAACATACTGGCATGACCGAGAGAGATACAACCTACTGTAACCTACTTGCATGACCTAGAGATATACAACCTACTGTAACCTACTGGCATGACCTAGAGAGTTACAACCTACTGTAGCCTAATGGCATGACCTAGAGAGATAAAACCACTTGGATACAACTTACTGTAACCTACTGGCATGACCTAGAGAGATACAACCTACTGTAACCTACTGGCATGACCTAGAGATATACAACCTACTGTAACCTACTGGCATGACCTAGAGAGTTACAACCGACTGTAGCCTAATGGCATGGCCTAGAGAGATACAACCACTTGGATACAACCTACTGTAACCTACTGGCATGACCTAGAGAGATACAACCTACTGTAACCTACTGGCATGACCTAGAGAGATACACCCTACTGTTGCCTACTGGCATGTCCTAGATAGATTCAACCTACTGTAACCTACTGGCATGACCTATAGAGATGTAACCTACTGGCATGACCTAGAGAGTTACAACCTACTTTAGCCTAATGGCATGACCTAGAGAGATAAAACCACTTGGATACAACCTACTGTAACCTACTGGGATGACCTAGAGAGATACAACCTACTGTAACCTCTGGCATGACTTAGAGATATACAACCTACTGTAACCTACTGGCATGACTGAGAGAGATACAACCTACTGTAACCTACTGGCATGACCTAGAGAGATACAACCTACCCTAGCCTACTGGCATGACCTAGATAGTTACAACCTACCGTAACCTACTGGCATGACCTAGAGAGTTACAACCTACTGTAGCCTACTGGCATGACCTAGAGAGATACAACCTACTGTAACCTACTGGCATGACCTAGAGAGATACAACCTACCCTAGCCTGGCAACCTACTGTAGTCTACTGGCATGACCTAGAGAGATACAACCTACTGTAAACTACTGGCATTACCTAGAGAGATAAAACCAACTGTAACCTACTGGCATGACCTAGAGAGTTACAACCTACAGTAGCCTACTGGCATGGCCTAGAGAGTTACAACCTACTGTAGCATACTGGCATGACCTAAAGAGATACAACCACTTGGATACAACTGTAACCTACTGGCATGACCTAGAGAGATGCAACCTACTGTAACCTACTGGCATGACTGAGAGAGATACAACCTACTGTAACCTACTTGCATGACCTAGAGAGTTACAACCTACTGTAGCCTACTGTCATGGCCTAGAGAGATACAACCTACTGTAGTCTAAAGGCATGACCTAGAGAGATACAACCAACTGTAACCTACTGGCATGACCTAGAGACATACAACCTACTGTAACCTACTGGCATGACCTAGAGAGATACAACCTACTGTAACCTACTGGCATGACCTAGAGAGATACAACCAACTGTAACCTACTGGCATGACCTAGGGAGATACAACCTACTGTAACCTACTGGCATGACCTAGGGAGATACAACCTACTGTAACCTACTGGCATGACCTAGAGAGATACAACCTACTGTAACCTACTGGGATGACCTAGAGAGATACAACCTACTGTAACCTACTGGCATGACTTAGAGATATACAACGTACTGTAACCTACTGGCATGACTGAGAGAGATACAACCTACTGTAACCTACTGGCATGACCTAGAGAGATACAACCTACCCTAGCCTACTGGCATGACCTAGATAGTTACAACCTACTGTAACCTACTGGCATGACCTAGAGTTACAACCTACTGTAGCCTACTGGCATGACCTAGAGAGATACAACCTTCTGTAACCTACTGGCATGACCTAGAGAGATACAACCTACCCTAGCCTGGCAACCTACTGTAGTCTACTGGCATCACCTAGAGAGATAAAACCAACTGTAACCTACTGGCATGACCTAGAGAGTTACAACCTACAGTAGCCTACTGGCATGACCTAAAGAGATACAACCACTTGGATACAACTGTAACCTACTGGCATGACCTAGAGAGATACAACCTACTGTAACCTACTTGCATGACCTAGAGAGTTACAACCTGCTGTAACCTACTTGCATGACCTAGAGAGATACAACATACTGTAACATACTGGCATGACCGAGAGAGATACAACCTACTGTAACCTACTGGCATGACCTAGAGATATACAACCTACTGTAACCTACTGGCATGACCTAGAGAGTTACAACCTACTGTAGCCTAATGGCATGACCTAGAGAGATAAAACCACTTGGATACAACTTACTGTAACCTACTGGCATGACCTAGAGAGATACAACCTACTGTAACCTACTGGCATGACCTAGAGATATACAACATACTGTAACCTACTGGCATGACCTAGAGAGATACACCCTACTGTTGCCTACTGGCATGTCCTAGATAGATACAACCTACTGTAACCTACTGGCATGACCTAGAGAGATGTAACCTACTGGCATGACCTAGAGAGTTACAACCTACTTTAGCCTAATGGCATGACCTAGAGAGAGAGAACCACTTGGATACAACCTACTGTAACCTACTGGGATGACCTAGAGAGATACAACCTACTGTAACCTACTGGCATGACCTAGAGAGATACAACCTACTGTAACCTACTGGCATGACCTAGAGAGATACAACCTACTGTAACCTACTGGCATGACCTAGAGAGATACAACCTACTGTAACCTACTGGCATGACCTAGAGAGATACAACCTACTGTAACATACTGGCTTGACCTAGAGATAAAACCTACTGTAACCTACCTGCATGACCTAGAGAGTTACAACCTACTGTAACCTACTGGAATGACCTAGAGAGTTAATATCTACCGTAGCCTACTGGCATGACCTAGAGAGATACAACCTACTGTAACCTACTGGCATGACCTAGAGATACAACCTACTGTAACCTACTGGCATGACCGAGAGAGATACAACCTACTGTAACCTACTGGCATGACCTAGAGCGATACAACCTACTGTAACCTACTGCCATGACCTAGAGAGATACAACCTACTGTAGCCTACTGGCATGACCTAGAGAGATACAACCAATTTGATACAACCTACTGTAACCTACTGGCATGACCTAGAGAGATACAACCTACTGTAACATACTGGCATGACCGAGAGAGATACAACCTACTGTAACCTACTGGCATGACCTAGAGAGTTACAACCTACTGTAACATACTGGCATGACCGAGAGAGATACAACCTACTGTAACCTACTGGCATGACCTAGAGATATACAACCTACTGTAACCTACTGGCATGACCTAGAGAGTTACAACCTACTGTAGCCTAATGGCATGACCTAGTGAGATAAAACCACTTGGATACAACTTACTGTAACCTACTGGCATGACCTAGAGAGATACAACCTACTGTAACCTACTGGCATGACCTAGAGAGACACAACCTACTGTAACCTACTGGCATGACCGAGAGAGATACAACCTACTGTAACCTACTGGCATGACCGAGAGAGATACAACCTACTGTAACCTACTGGCATGACCTAGAGCGATACAACCTACTGTAACCTACTGGCATGACCTAGAGAGATACAACCTACTGTAGCCTACTGGCATGACCTACAGAGATACAACCAATTTGATACAACCTACTGTAACATACTGGCATGACCGAGAGAGATACAACCTACTGTAACCTACTGGCATGACCTAGAGATTTACAACCTACTGTAACCTACTTGCATGACCTAGAGAGATACAACCTACTGTAACATACTGGCATGACCGAGAGAGATACAACCTACTGTAACCTACTTGCATGACCTAGAGATATACAACCTACTGTAACCTACTGGCATGACCTAGAGAGTTACAACCTACTGTAGCCTAATGGCATGACCTAGAGAGATAAAACCACTTGGATACAACTTACTGTAACCTACTGGCATGACCTAGAGAGATACAACCTACTGTAACCTACTGGCATGACCTAGAGATATACAACCTACTGTAACCTACTGGCATGACCTAGAGAGTTACAACCGACTGTAGCCTAATGGCATGGCCTAGAGAGATACAACCACTTGGATACAACCTACTGTAACCTACTGGCATGACCTAGAGAGATACAACCTACTGTAACCTACTGGCATGACCTAGAGAGATACACCCTACTGTTGCCTACTGGCATGTCCTAGATAGATTCAACCTACTGTAACCTACTGGCATGACCTATAGAGATGTAACCTACTGGCATGACCTAGAGAGTTACAACCTACTTTAGCCTAATGGCATGACCTAGAGAGATAAAACCACTTGGATACAACCTACTGTAACCTACTGGGATGACCTAGAGAGATACAACCTACTGTAACCTCTGGCATGACTTAGAGATATACAACCTACTGTAACCTACTGGCATGACTGAGAGAGATACAACCTACTGTAACCTACTGGCATGACCTAGAGAGATACAACCTACCCTAGCCTACTGGCATGACCTAGATAGTTACAACCTACCGTAACCTACTGGCATGACCTAGAGAGTTACAACCTACTGTAGCCTACTGGCATGACCTAGAGAGATACAACCTACTGTAACCTACTGGCATGACCTAGAGAGATACAACCTACCCTAGCCTGGCAACCTACTGTAGTCTACTGGCATGACCTAGAGAGATACAACCTACTGTAAACTACTGGCATTACCTAGAGAGATAAAACCAACTGTAACCTACTGGCATGACCTAGAGAGTTACAACCTACAGTAGCCTACTGGCATGGCCTAGAGAGTTACAACCTACTGTAGCCTACTGGCATGACCTAAAGAGATACAACCACTTGGATACAACTGTAACCTACTGGCATGACCTAGAGAGATACAACCTACTGTAACCTACTGGCATGACTGAGAGAGATACAACCTACTGTAACCTACTGTCATGACCTAGAGAGATACAACCTACTGTAACCTACTGGCATGACCTAGAGACATACAACCTACTGTAACCTACTGGCATGACCTAGAGAGATACAACCTACTGTAACCTACTGGCATGACTGAGAGAGATACAACCTACTGTAACCTACTGTCATGACCTAGAGAGATACAACCTACTGTAACCTACTGGCATGACCTAGAGACATACAACCTACTGTAACCTACTGGCATGACCTAGAGAGATACAACCTACTGTAACCTACTGGCATGACCTAGAGAGATACACCCTACTGTTGCCTACTGGCATGTCCTAGATAGATACAACCTACTGTAACCTACTGGCATGACCTAGAGAGATGTAACCAACTGGCATGACCTAGAGAGTTACAACCTACTTTAGCCTAATGGCATGACCTAGAGAGAGAAAACCACTTGGATACAACCTACTGTAACCTACTGGGATGACCTAGAGAGATACAACCTACTGTAACCTACTGGCATGACTTAGAGATATACAACGTACTGTAACCTACTGGCATGACTGAGAGAGATACAACCTACTGTAACCTACTGGCATGACCTAGAGAGATACAACCTACCCTAGCCTACTGGCATGACCTAGATAGTTACAACCTACTGTAACCTACTGGCATGACCTAGAGTTACAACCTACTGTAGCCTACTGGCATGACCTAGAGAGATACAACCTTCTGTAACCTACTGGCATGACCTAGAGAGATACAACCTACCCTAGCCTGGCAACCTACTGTAGTCTACTGGCATCACCTAGAGAGATAAAACCAACTGTAACCTACTGGCATGACCTAGAGAGTTACAACCTACAGTAGCCTACTGGCATGACCTAAAGAGATACAACCACTTGGATACAACTGTAACCTACTGGCATGACCTAGAGAGATACAACCTACTGTAACCTACTTGCATGACCTAGAGAGTTACAACCTGCTGTAACCTACTTGCATGACCTAGAGAGATACAACATACTGTAACATACTGGCATGACCGAGAGAGATACAACCTACTGTAACCTACTGGCATGACCTAGAGATATACAACCTACTGTAACCTACTGGCATGACCTAGAGAGTTACAACCTACTGTAGCCTAATGGCATGACCTAGAGAGATAAAACCACTTGGATACAACTTACTGTAACCTACTGGCATGACCTAGAGAGATACAACCTACTGTAACCTACTGGCATGACCTAGAGATATACAACATACTGTAACCTACTGGCATGACCTAGAGAGATACACCCTACTGTTGCCTACTGGCATGTCCTAGATAGATACAACCTACTGTAACCTACTGGCATGACCTAGAGAGATGTAACCTACTGGCATGACCTAGAGAGTTACAACCTACTTTAGCCTAATGGCATGACCTAGAGAGAGAGAACCACTTGGATACAACCTACTGTAACCTACTGGGATGACCTAGAGAGATACAACCTACTGTAACCTACTGGCATGACTTAGAGATATACAACGTACTGTAACCTACTGGCATGACCTAGAGAGATACAACCTACTGTAACCTACTGGCATGACCTAGAGAGATACAACCTACTGTAACCTACTGGCATGACCTAGAGAGATACAACCTACTGTAACCTACTGGCATGACCTAGAGAGATACAACCTACTGTAACCTACTGGCATGACCTAGAGAGATACAACCTACTGTAACATACTGGCTTGACCTAGAGATAAAACCTACTGTAACCTACCTGCATGACCTAGAGAGTTACAACCTACTGTAACCTACTGGAATGACCTAGAGAGTTAATATCTACCGTAGCCTACTGGCATGACCTAGAGAGATACAACCTACTGTAACCTACTGGCATGACCTAGAGATACAACCTACTGTAACCTACTGGCATGACCGAGAGAGATACAACCTACTGTAACCTACTGGCATGACCTAGAGCGATACAACCTACTGTAACCTACTGCCATGACCTAGAGAGATACAACCTACTGTAGCCTACTGGCATGACCTAGAGAGATACAACCAATTTGATACAACCTACTGTAACCTACTGGCATGACCTAGAGAGATACAACCTACTGTAACATACTGGCATGACCGAGAGAGATACAACCTACTGTAACCTACTGGCATGACCTAGAGAGTTACAACCTACTGTAACCTACTTGCATGACCTAGAGAGATACAACCTACTGTAACATACTGGCATGACCGAGAGAGATACAACCTACTGTAACCTACTGGCATGACCTAGAGATATACAACCTACTGTAACCTACTGGCATGACCTAGAGAGTTACAACCTACTGTAGCCTAATGGCATGACCTAGTGAGATAAAACCACTTGGATACAACTTACTGTAACCTACTGGCATGACCTAGAGAGATACAACCTACTGTAACCTACTGGCATGACCTAGAGAGACACAACCTACTGTAACCTACTGGCATGACCGAGAGAGATACAACCTACTGTAACCTACTGGCATGACCGAGAGAGATACAACCTACTGTAACCTACTGGCATGACCTAGAGCGATACAACCTACTGTAACCTACTGGCATGACCTAGAGAGATACAACCTACTGTAGCCTACTGGCATGACCTACAGAGATACAACCAATTTGATACAACCTACTGTAACATACTGGCATGACCGAGAGAGATACAACCTACTGTAACCTACTGGCATGACCTAGAGATTTACAACCTACTGTAACCTACTTGCATGACCTAGAGAGATACAACCTACTGTAACATACTGGCATGACCGAGAGAGATACAACCTACTGTAACCTACTTGCATGACCTAGAGATATACAACCTACTGTAACCTACTGGCATGACCTAGAGAGTTACAACCTACTGTAGCCTAATGGCATGACCTAGAGAGATAAAACCACTTGGATACAACTTACTGTAACCTACTGGCATGACCTAGAGAGATACAACCTACTGTAACCTACTGGCATGACCTAGAGATATACAACCTACTGTAACCTACTGGCATGACCTAGAGAGTTACAACCGACTGTAGCCTAATGGCATGGCCTAGAGAGATACAACCACTTGGATACAACCTACTGTAACCTACTGGCATGACCTAGAGAGATACAACCTACTGTAACCTACTGGCATGACCTAGAGAGATACACCCTACTGTTGCCTACTGGCATGTCCTAGATAGATTCAACCTACTGTAACCTACTGGCATGACCTATAGAGATGTAACCTACTGGCATGACCTAGAGAGTTACAACCTACTTTAGCCTAATGGCATGACCTAGAGAGATAAAACCACTTGGATACAACCTACTGTAACCTACTGGGATGACCTAGAGAGATACAACCTACTGTAACCTCTGGCATGACTTAGAGATATACAACCTACTGTAACCTACTGGCATGACTGAGAGAGATACAACCTACTGTAACCTACTGGCATGACCTAGAGAGATACAACCTACCCTAGCCTACTGGCATGACCTAGATAGTTACAACCTACCGTAACCTACTGGCATGACCTAGAGAGTTACAACCTACTGTAGCCTACTGGCATGACCTAGAGAGATACAACCTACTGTAACCTACTGGCATGACCTAGAGAGATACAACCTACCCTAGCCTGGCAACCTACTGTAGTCTACTGGCATGACCTAGAGAGATACAACCTACTGTAAACTACTGGCATTACCTAGAGAGATAAAACCAACTGTAACCTACTGGCATGACCTAGAGAGTTACAACCTACAGTAGCCTACTGGCATGGCCTAGAGAGTTACAACCTACTGTAGCCTACTGGCATGACCTAAAGAGATACAACCACTTGGATACAACTGTAACCTACTGGCATGACCTAGAGAGATACAACCTACTGTAACCTACTGGCATGACTGAGAGAGATACAACCTACTGTAACCTACTGTCATGACCTAGAGAGATACAACCTACTGTAACCTACTGGCATGACCTAGAGACATACAACCTACTGTAACCTACTGGCATGACCTAGAGAGATACAACCTACTGTAACCTACTGGCATGACCTAGAGAGATACAACCAACTGTAACCTACTGGCATGACCTAGGGAGACACAACCTACTGTAACCTACTGGCATGACCTAGAGAGATACAACCTACTGTAACATACTGGCTTGACCTAGAGATAAAACCTACTGTAACCTACCTGCATGACCTAGAGAGTTACAACCTACTGTAACCTACTGGAATGACCTAGAGAGTTACAATCTACCGTAGCCTACTGGCATGACCTAGAGAGATACAACCTACTGTAACCTACTGGCATGACCGAGAGAGATACAACCTACTGTAACCTACTGGCATGGCCGAGAGAGATACAACCTACTGTAACCTACTGGCATGACCTAGAGCGATACAACCTACTGTAACCTACTGCCATGACCTAGAGAGATACAACCTACTGTAGCCTACTGGCATGACCTAGAGAGATACAACCAATTTGATACAACCTACTGTAACCTACTGGCATGACCTAGAGAGATACAACCTACTGTAACATACTGGCATGACCGAGAGAGATACAACCTACTGTAACCTACTGGCATGACCTAGAGAGTTACAACCTGCTGTAACCTACTTGCATGACCTAGAGAGATACAACCTACTGTAACATACTGGCATGACCTAGAGAGTTACAACCTACTGTAGCCTAATGGCATGACCTAGAGAGATAAAACCACTTGGATACAACCTACTGTAACCTACTGGCATGACCTAGAGAGATACAACCTACTGTAACCTACTGGCATGACCTAGAGAGATACACCCTACTGTTGCCTACTGGCATGTCCTAGATAGATACAACCTACTGTAACCTACTGGCATGACCTAGAGAGATGTAACCTACTGGCATGACCTAGAGAGTTACAACCTACTTTAGCCTAATGGCATGACCTAGAGAGAGAGAACCACTTGGATACAACCTACTGTAACCTACTGGGATGACCTAGAGAGATACAACCTACTGTAACCTACTGGCATGACTTAGAGATATACAACGTACTGTAACCTACTGGCATTACCTAGAGAGATAAAACCAACTGTAACCTACTGGCATGACCTAGAGAGTTACAACCTACAGTAGCCTACTGGCATGGCCTAGAGAGTTACAACCTACTGTAGCCTACTGGCATGACCTAAAGAGATACAACCACTTGGATACAACTGTAACCTACTGGCATGACCTAGAGAGATACAACCTACTGTAACCTACTGGCATGACTGAGAGAGATACAACCTACTGTAACCTACTGTCATGACCTAGAGAGATACAACCTACTGTAACCTACTGGCATGACCTAGAGACATACAACCTACTGTAACCTACTGGCATGACCTAGAGAGATACAACCTACTGTAACCTACTGGCATGACCTAGAGAGATACAACCAACTGTAACCTACTGGCATGACCTAGGGAGACACAACCTACTGTAACCTACTGGCATGACCTAGAGAGATACAACCTACTGTAACATACTGGCTTGACCTAGAGATAAAACCTACTGTAACCTACCTGCATGACCTAGAGAGTTACAACCTACTGTAACCTACTGGAATGACCTAGAGAGTTACAATCTACCGTAGCCTACTGGCATGAGCTAGAGAGATACAACCTACTGTAACCTACTGGCATGACCGAGAGAGATACAACCTACTGTAACCTACTGGCATGGCCGAGAGAGATACAACCTACTGTAACCTACTGGCATGACCTAGAGCGATACAACCTACTGTAACCTACTGCCATGACCTAGAGAGATACAACCTACTGTAGCCTACTGGCATGACCTAGAGAGATACAACCAATTTGATACAACCTACTGTAACCTACTGGCATGACCTAGAGAGATACAACCTACTGTAACATACTGGCATGACCGAGAGAGATACAACCTACTGTAACCTACTGGCATGACCTAGAGAGTTACAACCTGCTGTAACCTACTTGCATGACCTAGAGAGATACAACCTACTGTAACATACTGGCATGACCTAGAGAGTTACAACCTACTGTAGCCTAATGGCATGACCTAGAGAGATAAAACCACTTGGATACAACCTACTGTAACCTACTGGCATGACCTAGAGAGATACAACCTACTGTAACCTACTGGCATGACCTAGAGAGATACACCCTACTGTTGCCTACTGGCATGTCCTAGATAGATACAACCTACTGTAACCTACTGGCATGACCTAGAGAGATGTAACCTACTGGCATGACCTAGAGAGTTACAACCTACTTTAGCCTAATGGCATGACCTAGAGAGAGAGAACCACTTGGATACAACCTACTGTAACCTACTGGGATGACCTAGAGAGATACAACCTACTGTAACCTACTGGCATGACTTAGAGATATACAACGTACTGTAACCTACTGGCATGACCTAGAGAGATACAACCTACTGTAACCTACTGGCATGACCTAGAGAGATACAACCTACTGTAACCTACTGGCATGACCTAGAGAGATACAACCAACTGTAACCTACTGGCATGACCTAGAGAGATACAACCTACTGTAACCTACTGGCATGACCTAGAGAGATACAACCTACTGTAACATACTGGCTTGACCTAGAGATAAAACCTACTGTAACCTACCTGCATGACCTAGAGAGTTACAACCTACTGTAACCTACTGGAATGACCTAGAGAGTTAATATCTACCGTAGCCTACTGGCATGACCTAGAGAGATACAACCTACTGTAACCTACTGGCATGACCTAGAGATACAACCTACTGTAACCTACTGGCATGACCGAGAGAGATACAACCTACTGTAACCTACTGGCATGACCTAGAGCGATACAACCTACTGTAACCTACTGCCATGACCTAGAGAGATACAACCTACTGTAGCCTACTGGCATGACCTAGAGAGATACAACCAATTTGATACAACCTACTGTAACCTACTGGCATGACCTAGAGAGATACAACCTACTGTAACATACTGGCATGACCGAGAGAGATACAACCTACTGTAACCTACTGGCATGACCTAGAGAGTTACAACCTACTGTAACCTACTTGCATGACCTAGAGAGATACAACCTACTGTAACATACTGGCATGACCGAGAGAGATACAACCTACTGTAACCTACTGGCATGACCTAGAGATATACAACCTACTGTAACCTACTGGCATGACCTAGAGAGTTACAACCTACTGTAGCCTAATGGCATGACCTAGTGAGATAAAACCACTTGGATACAACCTACTGTAACATACTGGCATGACCGAGAGAGATACAACCTACTGTAACCTACTGGCATGACCTAGAGAGTTACAACCTACTGTAACCTACTTGCATGACCTAGAGAGATACAACCTACTGTAACATACTGGCATGACCGAGAGAGATACAACCTACTGTAACCTACTTGCATGACCTAGAGATATACAACCTACTGGCATGACCTAGAGAGTTACAACCTACTGTAGCCTAATGGCATGACCTAGAGAGATAAAACCACTTGGATACAACTTACTGTAACCTACTGGCATGACCTAGAGAGATACAACCTACTGTAACCTACTGGCATGACCTAGAGATATACAACCTACTGTAACCTACTGGCATGACCTAGAGAGTTACAACCGACTGTAGCCTAATGGCATGGCCTAGAGAGATACAACCACTTGGATACAACCTACTGTAACCTACTGGCATGACCTAGAGAGATACAACCTACTGTAACCTACTGGCATGACCTAGAGAGATACACCCTACTGTTGCCTACTGGCATGTCCTAGATAGATTCAACCTACTGTAACCTACTGGCATGACCTATAGAGATGTAACCTACTGGCATGACCTAGAGAGTTACAACCTACTGTAACCTACTGGCATGACGTAGAGAGATACAACCTACTGTAACCTACTGGCATGACTGAGAGAGATACAACCTACTGTAACCTACTGGCATGACCTTGAGAGATACAACCTACCCTAGCCTACTGGCATGACCTAGATAGTTACAACCTACTGTAACCTACTGACATGACCTAGAGAGTTATAATCTACCGTAGTCTACTGGCATGACCTAGAGAGATACAACCTACTGTAACCTACTGGCATGACCTAGAGAGATACAACCTACTGTAACCCACTGACATGACCTAGAGAGATACAACCTACTGTAACCTACTGGCATGACCTAGAGAGATACAACCAACTGTAACCTACTGGCATGACCTAGAGAGATACAACCTACTGGCATGACCTAGATAGTTACAACCTACTGTAACCTACTGACATGACCTAGAGAGTTATAATCTACCGTAGTCTACTGGCATGACCTAGAGAGATACAACCTACTGTAACCTACTGGCATGACCTAGAGAGATACAACCTACTGGCATGACCTAGAGAGATACAACCTACTGTAACCCACTGACATGACCTAGAGAGATACAACCTACTGTAACCTACTGGCTTGACATAGAGAGATACAACCAACTGTAACCTACTGGCATGACCTAGAGAGATACAACCTACTGTAAACTACTGGCATGACCTAGAGAGATACAACCTACTGTAAACTACTGGCATGACCTAGAGAGATACAACCAACTGTAACCTACTGGCATGACCTATAGAGTTACAACCTACTGTAACCTACTGGCATGGCCTAGAGAGTTACAACCTACTGTAACCCACTGACATGACCTAGAGAGATACAACCTACTGTAACCTACTGGCTTGACATAGAGAGATACAACCAACTGTAAACTACTGGCATGACCTAGAGAGATACAACCAACTGTAACCTACTGGCATGACCTATAGAGTTACAACCTACTGTAGCCTACTGGCATGGCCTAGAGAGTTACAACCTACTGTAGCCTACTGGCATGACCTAAAGAGATACAAACACTTGGATACAACTGTAACCTACTGGCATGACCTAGAGAGATACAACCTACTGTAGCCTACTTGCATGACCTGGAGAGATACATCCAACTGTAACCTACTTGCATGACCTAGAGAGATACAACCTACTGGCATGGCCTAGAGAGATACAACCTACTGTAACCCACTGACATGACCTAGAGAGATACAACCTACTGTAACCTACTGGCATGACCTAGATAGTTACAACATACTGTAACCTACTGGCATGACCTAGAGTTACAACCTACTGTAGCCTACTGGCATGACCTAGAGAGATACAACCTACTGTAACCTACTGGCATGACCTAGAGAGATACAACCTACCCTAGCCTGGCAACCTACTGTAGTCTACTGGCATGACCTAGAGAGATACAACCTTCTGTAAACTACTGGCATTACCTAGAGAGATACAACCTACTTTAACCTACTGGCATGACTGAGAGAGATACAACCTACTGTAACCTACTTGCATGACCTAGAGATATACAACCAACTGTAACCTACTGGCATGACCTAGAGAGTTACAACCTACTGTAGCCTACTGTCATGGCCTAGAGAGATACAACCTACTGTAGTCTAAAGGCATGACCTAGAGAGATACAACCAACTGTAACCTACTGGCATGACCTAGAGAGATACAACCTACTGTAACCTACTGGCATGACCTAGAGAGATACAACCTACTGTAACCTACTGGCATGACCTAGAGAGATACAACCAACTGTAACCTACTGGCATGACCTATAGAGATACAACCAACTGTAACCTACTGGCATGACCTAGAGAGTTACAACCTACTGTAACCTACTGGAATGACCTAGAGAGTTACAATCTACCGTAGCCTACTGGCATGACCTAGAGAGACACAACCTACTGTAACCTACTGGCATGACCTAGATAGTTACAACCTACTGTAACCTACTGGCATGACGTAGAGAGATACAACCTACTGTAACCTACTGGCATGACTGAGAGAGATACAACCTACTGTAACCTACTGGCATGACCTAGAGAGATACAACCTACCCTAGCCTACTGGCATGACCTAGATAGTTACAACCTACTGTAACCTACTGACATGACCTAGAGAGTTACAATCTACCGTAGTCTACTGGCATGACCTAGAGAGATACAACCTACTGTAACCTACTGGCATGACCTAGAGAGTTACAACCTACTGTAACCTACTGGCATGACCTAGAGAGATACAACCTACTGTAACCCACTGACATGACCTAGAGAGATACAACCTACTGTAACCTACTGGCATGACCTAGAGAGATACAACCAACTGTAACCTACTGGCATGACCTAGAGAGATACAACCTACTGGCATGACCTAGAGAGATACAACCTACTGTAACCCACTGACATGACCTAGAGAGATACAACCTACTGTAACCTACTGGCTTGACATAGAGAGATACAACCAACTGTAACCTACTGGCATGACCTAGAGAGATACAACCTACTGTAAACTACTGGCATGACCTAGAGAGATACAACCTACTGTAAACTACTGGCATGACCTAGAGAGATACAACCAACTGTAACCTACTGGCATGACCTATAGAGTTACAACCTACTGTAGCCTACTGGCATGGCCTAGAGAGTTACAACTTACTGTAGCCTACTGGCATGACCTAGAGAGATACAACCTACTGTAGCCTACTTGCATGACCTAGAGAGATACATCCAACTGTAACCTACTTGCATGACCTAGAGAGATACAACCTACTGGCATGGCCTAGAGAGATACAACCTACTGTAACCCACTGACATGACCTAGAGAGATACAACCAACTGTAACCTACTGGCATGACCTTCTCTTGCGTTCATTGCACACAGAGTCAGGGTATATGCAACAGTTTGGGCTGCCTGACTCGTTGTGAACTAATTTGCCAGAATTTTGCATATGTATGACATAACATTGACGGTTGTGCAATGTAACAGCAATATTTAGACTTAGGGATGCCACCCGTTGGATAAAATACGGAACGGTTCGTATTTCACTGAAAGAATAAACGTCTTGTTTTCAAAATTATAGTTTCCGTATTTGACCATATTAATGACCTACGGCTCTTGTTTCTGTGTGTTATATTATAATTAAGTCAATGATAGAGCAGTCTGACTGAGCGGTGGTAGGCAGCATTAGGCTCGTAAGCATTCATTCAAACAGCACTTTACTGCGTTTGCAGGCAGCTCTTCGCAATGCTTCAAGCATTGCGTTGTTTATGACTTCAAGCCTATCAACTCCCAAGATTAGGCTGGCAATACCAAAGTACCTATTAGAACATCCAATAGTCAAAGCTATATGAAATCCAAATGGTATAGAGAGAAATAGTCCTATAATAACTACAACATAAAACTTCTTACCTGGGAATATTGAAGACTCATCTTAAAGGGAACCACCAGCTTTCATATGTTCTCATGTTCTGAGCAAGGAACTGAAACGTTAGCTTTTTTACATGGCACATATTGCACTATTACTTTCTTCTCCAACACTATGTTTTTGCATTATTTAAACCAAATTAAACATGTTTCATTATTTATTTTATTGATGTATTATATTAAGTTAAAGTAAGTGTTCATTCAGTATTGTTGTAATTGTCATTATTACAAATATATATATATATATATAAAATTGTACAATTAATAGGTATCGGCTTTTTTAGGTCCTCCAATAATCGGTATCGGCGTTGAAAAATCATATTCGGTCGACCTCTAGTGTAGAGAATTGTTCCTTGATGGATATGCTATTGTACAACACTCATAGCTATTTTCCTTTATTCAGGACATTTAGAATGACAACACATTACAGAGTAGCCTAGTGGGATTATTCACAACATTTTCTGGTGATCAGGTTATGAAATGTCATGACAAAGACATTTTAGTTTCCACGTTTCACCTGAAATATTAAATGATATATAGTCCAATGTCTATATTGTTGTTAGGTGAAGTTATGGGTCCTACTGTATGTCTATGGTATTGGTATAACTAGGCAGATATACTACATCCATAACCAGCGGTTTCCTCATTAGCAGGGAGGAGTTTCTGCAACCAAATTGTTTGTGCATCGCCCTCGTGTGCCAATTTGAGCAAACACAGAAAGGGGCCTATATTGGAGACCAAACGTCTTCTGGCACACTGCTTAGGGTTTCAACAACTTGAATAACTTATTTCTAGCCTACAATAATCGATGTTACTACTGATGTGAAAACAAGACAACATTTTACTGTAGTTTCTGACTTGACTGTCTTAAGACAATTGTCAAATAATTGTAACATTCATTACAGACGTCAATTGTTTGTACAACATCATGGCTACGCTGTTGGCATCACCTTTTACAGTGGATTTCTGCTGTTGTGGGCCTTAAACCACCTGTCTGACTTGTTGTTCATACAGGAGAGAGACGGGACTGTCATGGATCCTCTGGGGAGCCTCAACAACAACATGATGCTGACGAGGCAGAGCAGAGTCTCTCCACATCAGAACACCTCAAGAAACACCAGCAGAGACCCGCTAGGAAGAAATCTATTTGCTGCTCTGACTGTGGGAAACGTTGCAAATCTTCATCAGATCTTAAAATACATCAACGAGTACACACAGGAGAGAAACCATACTGCTGCTCTGACTGCGGGAAAAGTTTCTCAAGATCAAATTCACTAAAAGTACACCTGAGAATTCACACTGGAGAGAAATCTCACCACTGTTTTGATTGTGGGAAGAGTTACTTAAGATTAAAATCACTAAAAGTACACATGAGAATTCACACTGGAGAGAAACCTTATAGCTGTGATCAATGTGGGAAGAGTTTTACTCTATCTAGTTATCTGATTATACACCAGAGAACACATACAGGAGAGAAACCGTACAGCTGTACTCAATGTGGGAAGAGTTTTACTCAGTCAAGCAACCTGTTATCACACCAGAGAAAACACACAGGGGAGAAATCTTATAGCTGTACTCAATGTGGGAAGAGTTTTACGCAGTCAAGCACCCTGTTATCACACCAGAGAACACACACAGGAGATAAACCTTATTGCTGTGATCAATGTGGGAAGAGTTTTACTACATCTAGCCATCGGATTGTACACCAGAGAACACACACAGGAGAGAAACCTTATAGCTGTACTCAATGTGGGAAGTGTTTTACTCACCTATGCAGCCTGTTATCACATCAGAGAAAACACACAGGAGAGAAATCTTATAGCTGTACTCAATGTGGGAAGAGTTTTACTCAGTCAAGCAACCTGGTATCCCACCAGAGAACACACACAGGAGAGAAACCTTATAGCTGTGATCAATGTGGGAAGAGTTTTACTTCATCTAGCAGTCTTATTGTACACCAGAGAACACACACAGGAGAGAAACCTTATAGCTGTGATCAATGTGAGAAGAGTTTTGTTACATCTAGCCGTCTTATTGTACACCAGAGAACACACACAGGAGAGAAACCTCATAGCTGTGCTCAATGTGACAGAAGATACTCTGATAAAAGATCTCTGATCAAACATCAGAAAATACATACATGAAAGAGTTGTTTCATGATATTAATGAAATAATGTCACAATGTAGAATGCTTTAACATTGTAGAAGGATAGTTTTAATTATGTCACAATCTAGATTCCTAATCGTTTGCCCTGTGTTCTATTGATTTCAGCCTGATATGGATATTAGGCTCAGGGGGAAAATCCAGGCTCTGATTTGAAGAGTACTATTTATGTGATTTAACAAAAAGTGACTGACACAAAAAGAGCTGTGTTGCACTTACCACGTTGGTTACCCACTTGAATCAAAATGCAACACTTCAAAATGTAGAGATCTGTTTTATACAAATTGTCCTCTAACCAGGGATGTACACATTACTCCTAGATTCCGTGTGGTTTTTGAGCTGTTAGTTTTAACAGGACGTGCAACCTTATCTCCCCACTCTCACGCAATTGATTTCAACATGATATTGATGAGTGATGAAAAATAAGTGTTGCGTTCCTTTGTTTAGCGACCCCTACATTTAAATGCATCACTCCAAAATGTAGCTGACTGTCTTCTGCAGATTGTCCTCTAACCAGTGAGGTAAAAGATATCTCCCATTTCCATGTGTTTTTTTTAGCTGTGTTAGTTTCAACATCACGTACAACCTACTTTCCCCCCTAATCGATTTCAGTGATTTATTGCTACTTGTCAAAACAACAGCGTTTCTGGTGTTTGTGCTGTTTATAAGGAGCTTGTTTTAAAAAATTCAAGTAATATGATTGTTGCAGATTTTTGTATTAAGTGAATTATTGCCAATACATATTAATGTACATTTGGTTTTGATATTTCATATTTACAATTCATGTAACATTTAGTAATCTTAATTATCATAATTATTTATGCAACCAGCTGACCATTTTTGGGTACAAATATATTGACATTGTTGCCCTGCTTTTAGAATATCAGGGTTCATTCTCAGATGTGCCAACCCAAATGTACTAGAGCATGACATTGGGGACTGGTCCCCGATCCAACAACATG
Organism: Oncorhynchus clarkii lewisi; assembly: GCF_045791955.1. Classification (NCBI taxonomy): domain Eukaryota; kingdom Metazoa; phylum Chordata; class Actinopteri; order Salmoniformes; family Salmonidae; genus Oncorhynchus; species Oncorhynchus clarkii. Next base: position 28,459,969 of record NC_092159.1, on the reverse strand, counting down.
CCTATCAAGTGGAACACTGAAAAGAGAGAGAGGCTCCGCAGTGAGGTGGAAAATTACTACGGATATTGCCGGAGTTTTCTCTTGAAATCAGACATGTTCGTTTTAAGGAAAACTTGCTGATTGGCTGGGCACTCAAAATGTTTGTGTTTTGCGTTTAGCCAGTGCGTTACCATGGATCACAGTATATTTTGACTGCACATTTTTCCATATTGGAGATGAGTGTTGTTTGGTTCTAGAAGCTAGTGTGTTCTAGAAGCTAGTGGGGGAAAAAAAAATGTTTAATTGTTGACAGCCAGTCGACATCATGTTCATATTGTGGAAGGTGGTTGATTGTGGTTGATTATAATTTCAAAATGAGTTTTAGGATTCTAGAAAGAAAAAGGAGAGAACTAATATGATTGTATATTATTATTTAGATGTTTTTTCTTGTTTTTTAATTGTTGCCAGCCAGTAGACGCCATGTTTATATTGGTGAAGATGAAGCATTTTAGTTGATATTGATATGAAATGATGTTGTTTTCTGTTGGTGATGAGAACCTGCCCAACAAAAATATAGGATATATTTGTTGTCTTAAGGGGGAAGGTGTTACAGGCTTTGGTTTTTCCATTCATGTTTTGAGGTTGGACTTTAGCTCGTTAGCACTGTGAGGGAATTTTCTGTTAAACCTTACTAATGCTTGAGTAGTAAAATATAATTCTTTAAGCCGAGGCATTGGGCTTGAGATTGGTAAAGAACCTAACTCCTATAACATAGAAAAGTGTGTTGATATAGGCCTGTTCTAACTCAAATCAAATTTTATTTATGTAGCCCTTCTTACATAGCAAAGTGCTGTACAGAAACCCAGCCTAAAACCTGAAACAGCAAGCAATACAGGTGTAGAAGCACGGTAGCTAGGAAAAACTCCCTAGAAAGGCCAAAACCTTGGAAGAAACCTAGAGAGGAACCAGGCTATGAAGGGTGGCCAGTCCTCTTCTGGCTGGGCCGGGTGGAGATTATAACAGAACATGGCCAAGATGTTCAAATGTTCATAAATGACCAGCCATGGTCAAATAATAATTAAAGTAGTTATCGAGGGTGCAACAGGTCAGCACCTCAGGAGTAAATGTCAGTTGGCTTTTCATAGCCGATCATTGAGAGTATCTCTACCGCTCCTGCTGTCTCTAGAGAGTTGAAAACAGCATGTTTGGGACAGGTAGCACGTCCGGTGAACAGGTCAGGGTTCCATAGCCACAGGCAGAACAGTTGAAACTGGAGCAGCAGCACGACCAGGTGGACTGGGGACAGCAAGGAGTCATCGTGCCAGGTAGTCCTGAGGCATGGTCCTAGGGCTCAGGTCCTCCGAGAGAGCGAAAGAGAATTAGAGAGAGCATGCTTAAATTCACACAGGACACCGGATAAGACAGGAGAAATACTCCAGATATAACAAACTGATCCTAGCCCCCCGACACATAAACTACTGCAGCATAAATACTGGAGGCTGAGACATGAGGGGTCAGGAGACACTGTGGCCCCATCCGATTCTAACTGTTCTGGGTGTGTAGAATGAACCCATGATGTTCGGACACTCAGCCAAGAATATGATAGAAACTGACTGGTTCCTCTTGATCCTCCACAGAGTAAAGGTTATATCCTGCACACCAGTAACAGAGCTATTGTTTTGGAGACTGTTTTGGGGGAAATATTCTGGTGGAGAAATCAGAATTAACTAAGTAACAAAGTAACATAGATAGTTAAGATGTATTACCTGCAGAATATGCTGATATGAACTATTGACCTCTTGTTATTAGAATGTCTCCTTTCTGACTCTGGTGTTGGCAGCTGCACTTCCCCCCTCAAATGGGCCTCAGTCACTTTGGGTCCAGAGAGGGGTCAGGCTTATCGATCACATGTCCCTGTTGCTATGCAGAATATCAACATCGATCACATGTCCCTGTTGCTATGCAGAATATCAGCATCGATCACATGTCCCTGTTTGCTAGGCAGAATATCAGCATCGATCACATGTCCCTGTTGCTAGGCAGAATATGAGCATCGATCACATGTCCCTTTTGCTAGGCAGAATATCAGTATCGATCACATGTCCCTGTTGCTAGGCAGAATATGAACATCGATCACATGTCCCTGTTGCTATGCAGAATATCAGCAGATAGTAAGGCAAAGGAGAAAAATTGTTTCCATATGTGAACTGTTTTTATTGCAAACCATGTGAAGGGATGGCGTGAGTAATGGGAACCAATCACTTGTCTCCACAGTGTCTGTGCGCCGGTCACTTCCTCCTAGGGGAGATTGTATTTGGGGCCCAAGGTCTGGCACAGGATGTGTGGGGTTGGTGTTTGGAACCATTGTACGTCATCTCTGAAGTTGCACCTATCCTGAGATAGTATATAACCCAGAAGCAAGCCTCCTTGTTATAACAAGTCTTTTAATAAAAGTAAAACCTTGATTGATTATTAATTTAGCCTCATTGTTGATTATGGGTAGAATTTCCACCACAGCACGTAGGGCGAACCGATTGGTATCACCTCGTTAGTCAGAATGTGTTACACCTGTGCTGGCTTGTCCGTCTTGTTAGAGTTGGATGTTGCATCCAATTGTTAATATTGTAATCAATGACATTTCCTTAGGGTGCTCATTAGTCTTTCAGTTGTTAATCTTCTGTTTTTTATCCTCTTATGTTTGTTATGTAGTAGATATTTCTGTTTATTTTCATTGTTTTTTTATACATTTATTCCTGTGAAGACATTGTGTTGCATCCATGTCTGAAATGTGCTTTATAAATAAAGCTTGATTTGATTTGAACATATAGCAAAATAAATGAACCCAATGACTGACCAATCAACAGACTCGTGCTAAACCAATGAACAAATATGTGCAAAAGCAACACATATCTTGGTCCATCATAGTATGAAAAACAGTATAAATTCAGTATATCTTCCACTATGTCAAAATAGTGCATGTGTACGTTTAGTATAACTTTTCAACCAACCCAGTTCATTTGTTGAAAATGAAAAATGTTGAAATCATCAATAAGTCAAAGGATTCAACAACTGAAAACTGAAACAAACAATTGGATCAAACAGATCAATTCCACAGGACATTGGGTTTGATTCAGACCCTGCCAGCAAGGCCAGAGATGTAACTTATAACCACTGAACGACCACATGCATGACTAAAAGTATTAGATTTACTGGCCTGGTCTTGTTTGTCACCGCCTCAATAAAATGTGATTTTGATTTGAAATAAACGTCCTATTTATCAAAGGTGCTTTTGGTTGAGGTCAAAATTACTCCAAAGGATTTGAATTTGTTAAAAGTCCATATTGATACAGAAATACTAATCCATGATTTAGATTTATTAAGAACAAGTTGATTGACAAAGACATGAAAAATTTGAAGAAGTGAATAAACCACATTTTGGCTATGATAAAAGATATGCCTCTGGGGTCAAAATGATCCATGTCAGAAGTATGGTTCAATAAAAATATGTAGTGGTGTGTAAAGTTTGATTCGTGTTTAATGAGTGACAATTTAAAACAATCAACACATGCTTCTCTTTGAAAGGTTAATTTGAACCTTTTATGAAATAAATTAAAAATAAACTTTTGGTTCCTCAACTGCGTTGCCCACTCCCGTCAGCAGATGGCGATGTGCGTCTTTTAGGTTCAGGCGATGCTGCCAGTGTGATGTATAATCGAGTGGGCGGGACGCTCCTTCAACAACAACAGCTAGACAGACACCTCGGTGGCTTTCTAGCAAACATAGCTACAACATTCAGGCTCTTTAGACTGTTTTGGTGTTTTTTAGTCGCTGTGTATTAAATACACTTCTGTCGTATGTACTTAAACAACACAATGTAACTCCAAGTCAATCACACTTCTGTGAAATCAAACTGTCCACTTAGGATGCAACACTGATTGACAATAAAATTCACATGCTGTTGTGCAAATGGAATAGACAACAGGTGGAAATTATAGGCAATTTGCAAGACAACCCCAATAAAGGAGTGGTTCTGCAGGTGGTGACCACAGACCACTTCTCAGTTCCTATGCTTCCTGGCTGATGTTTTGGTCACTTTTGAATGCTGGCGGTGCTTTCACTCTAGCGGTAGCATGAGACGGAGTCTACAACCCACACAAGTGGCTCAGGTAGTGCAGCTCATCCAGGATGGCACATCAATGCGAGCTGTGGCAAGAAGGTTTGCTGTGTCTGTCAGCGTAGTGTCCAGAGCATGGAGGCGCTACCAGGAGACAGGCCAGTACATCAGGAGACGTAGAGGAGGCCGTAGGAGGGCAACAACCCAGCAGCAGGACCGCTACCTCCGCCTTTGTGTAAGGAGGAGCAGGAGGAGCACTGCCAGTGCCCTGCAAAATTACCTCCAGCAGGCCACAAATGTGCATGTGTCTGCTCAAACGGTCAGAAACAGACTCCATGAGGGTGGTAAATTATGGTCCGACCTCCACAGGTGGGGGTTGTGCTTACAGCCCAACACCGTGCAGGACGTTTGGCATTTGCCAGAGAACACCAAGATTGGAAAATTCGCCACTGGCTTCCTGTGCTCTTCACAGATGAAAGCAGGTTCACACTGAGCACATGTGACAGTCTGGAGACGCTGTGGAGAACGTTCTGCTGCCTGCAACATCCTCCCGCATGACCGGTTTGGCGGTGAGTCAGTCGTGGTGTGGGGTGGTATTTCTTTGGGGGGCCGCACAGCCCTCCATGTGCTCGCCAGAGGTAGCCTGACTGCCATTAGGTACCGAGATGAGATCCTCAGACCCCTTGTGAGACCATATTCTGGTGCGGTTGGCCCTGGGTTCCTCCTAATGCAAGACAATGCTAGACCTCATGTGGCTGGAGTGTGTCAGCAGTTCCTGCAAGAGGAAGGCGTTGATGCTATGGACTGGCCCGCCCGTTCCCCAGACCTGAATCCAATTGAGCACATCTGGGACATCATGTCTCGCTCCATCCACCAATGCCATGTTGCACCACAGACTGTCCAGGAGTTGGCGGATGCTTTAGTCCAGGTCTGGGAGGAGATCCCTCAGGAGACCATCCGCCACCTCATCAGGAGCATGCCCAGGCATTGTAGGGAGGTCATACAGGCACGTGGAGGCCACACACACTACTGAGCCTCATTTTGACTTGTTTTAAGGACATTACATCAAAGTTGGATCAGCCTGTAGTGTGGTTTTCAACTTTAATTTTGAGTGTGACTCCAAATCCAGACCCCCATGGGTTGATAAATTTGATTTCCATTGATAATTTTTGTGTGATTTTGTTGTCAGCACATTCAACTATGTAAAGAAAAAAGTATTTAATAAGAATATTTCTTTCATTCAGATCTAGGATATGTTATTTTAGTGTTCCCTTGATTTTTTTGAGTAGTGTATTTACGTTGTTTGTCAGCTAGCTGGTTTGCTAAATTAGCTTAGAACTAGACTAGACTATTTTCCACCATAATTTGCAAATAAATTCATTAAAAATCCTACAATGTGAATTTCTGGATTTTTTTTTCTCATTTTGTCTGTCATAGTTGAAGTGTAACTATCTTTTTAAGTGGGAGAACTTGCACAATTGGTGGCTGACTAAATAATAATAATAATAATAATAATAATAATAAAACTGCCCTTAAGGCCTGAAAATTCGGGGGGGGGGGGGGGGGGTGTCTTCACAGTATGAGAGGAGTTGCTGTTGGAACAGTATAGCTTCTGTCCCTCTCCTCGCCCCGAACCAGGGACCCTCTGCACACATCGACAACAGCCAACCTCGAGGCATCGTTACCCATCGCTCCACAAAAGCCGCAGCCCTTGCAGAGCAACAACTTTGAGGTCTCAGAGCGAGTGACATCACCGATTGAAATGCTAACTAGCTAGCCATTTCACATCGGTTACTCTATATTTATTGAATAAACCTTTTTCCATAAAGTCAGAGTGAACCAAGGTGGCTGACTATCTGTTGATGTTGAAGAAGCGTCCCGTTCACTAGATTATACGTCACAGTGGCAGAATCACCTGAAAGACACACATCGCCATCTGCTGACTGGAGTTGGTATTGCAGTTGAGAAAAAGCTAAAAAGCGACTGCCCCTAAAAACCAACGACTCCCTTTGAAAACGGGCGATGTGGCATCAGAAACATTTATTATCGTGTAAAAATGTACTACAAAGTGTCGCTAAATAGAATAACTTTGGTCATTCCCACTCAGCACGTGACATCCAAGGACGTCGAATTGTGGGCAATATCAGGTCTGTCTGTTGTGGCCGCTATTAGTCATCCCAAATTGGGCTGTGTATAACTATGTAAATGTCTCTCGGACAAGATGACTTTTATCAATATACACTCTAAAAACTAAAGGTTCCTGGAGTATCCTGTAGGGGTTCTTCAAATTAAACTGTGGGGGAACCCCTAAAAGTTATTTGAAGAACCCCTTATCATGGATCCTCTAAGAACCTTTTGGGGTTCCTTTTTTTAACTCCCTGTCCACCCTCCCTCCATTATAAAAACATATTTTAATAACAATATTGACAATATTGATTTAAATCATTCATTGTTTTTTTAGTGGCACCACAAATGTGAATTAATATTTGCAAAACAATTTACCAAACACAACACATTACAAAATTGCACCATTTCTGCAGACATGTCAGACCATAATAAATAACACATTTACTTTGTAAAGTGCTTTTCATGACATTTACAAAAAAAAAAAGATTTACAATAAAAACAACATACATTGAAAATGAATCATAGGTCAACTAACAATATTGTAGACTTGATGCTAAATACAGTTTTTTCAGCTTTAGTGTGTATATCGTATCCCCTTAGTTATTTTAGGAAGTTTACCATCTTTATGACCGGCCCTGGTAACTTCACCCCAACTTCTCTTATCCCCAGAACACAGTAACGTATCAACATAAGTGTTTTTCTGACATTTTGGGGAAATTTAAGGGAAAATAAAAAATCCAGGCGTAGCAGAGCCTCAAGTCCCATGGGGACGTCCTCGAGGGCATGGATGTTCTCCCCATCAAAGGCCAGCGGGATTTCACTCTCATGGAGAAATGGATTTCCGCCGATGTGCAGTAAAGGAGTGAAGAGCGGTGAAAACTGTGTCAACAAAAGTAAGAAAAGATGAATACACATACAATTAACAAAGACCATAACAAATGTTCAGCTGTAGTTTTACATAAGCATGCACACCTATGTTTATGAAGAAACAGATGATTTGTGCATAAGCATACCTTGTCACGGACATAAAGGCCACTCGGGTCCTCTTTGAAGAGGTTGGGCAAGAGCAGAATCGCTGCTGTGGTCTCCAGTCCTAGTAAAGTAAAGCAATGATCTTACTACACTTGCTAATTTTATTACAAAATACATTAGAGAAAGGGAAGGAATAAGAGCAAATCCCTCTTCTGTATTGTCCTTCAGGGACTGTCAAAATAGCAGGATGATGTCCTAACCCCTGCCTCGCCTCTCTACCTCTGATAGTCCTTAAATGATATTTTTGTCTATATCCATTCCATGGACTTGATTCATTTCTGAGAAGATCTGAAAAGATAATTTGCACACATTTATATGCTAATAGATTTCAGTTTGTTTTGACTGTTATGTAGGTTCAATGGTTTCAAATCAAATGTATTTGTCACATACACATGGATAGCAGATGTTAATGCGAGTGTAGCGAAATGCTTGTGCTTCTAGTTCCGACATTGCAGTAATAACCAACGAGTAATCTAACCTAACAATTCCAAAACTACTAGCTTATACACACAAGTGTAAAGGGATAAAGAATATGTACATAAAGATACATGAATGAGTGATGGTACAGAACGGCATAGGCAAGATGCAGTAGATGGTATTGAGTACAGTATATACATATGAGATGAGTAATGTAGGGTATGTAAACATTATATTAAGTAGCATCGTTTAAAGTGGCTAGTGATATATTTTCCATCGATTTCCATCAATTCCCATTATTAAAGTGGCTGGAGTTGAGTCAGTGTGTTGGCAGCAGCCACTCAATGTTAGTGGTGGCTGTTTAACAGTCTGATGGCCTTGAGATAGAAGCTGTTTTTCAGTCTCTCGGTCCCTGCTTTGATGCACCTGTACTGACCTCGCCTTCTGGATGATAGCGGGGTGAACAGGCAGTGGCTTGGGTGGCTGTTGTCCTTGATGATCTTTATGGCCTTCCTGTGACATCAGGTTGTGTGCACTTCAAATGCAGCTGTCCTACAACATATCTGTACCTTCTTCTTGATCCCAAATTCGTATAAGAATTTCAAAGGAAGAGAAAATGTGTCAAAGAATAGTCTTACAAGCATTAAAACAAATATATATATATATATATAAAATAAATATTGAAAGATAAATGGCATCAACATACAATGTAATGTAAAATGGAAGAACATATTGGAGAAAGCATTAGCCAATACAGTACTGCCATATAGTAACAGTACTGCCATACAGGCCTAATATCACAATTCAAGATATCTTTGTACACAAAATTGTTCAATATTTTATCAGGCTGACTTGAAAGATTATACGCAAATACCATAATTTGAATCCCATCTGCAGCTACCATCTAAGATATGAATTTCCCTCCACCAGGGGGCGGAGATGTAACGTTTCCAAAATGGGATAGTATTGTCCATGTAACGTTATGCCCCCTTGTGAGTTTATAGTATTGCATGCTGTAGCAGGCTATATAAAGAGGAAGACCTCCACTGACGATTCAGTTCATTGTAACATCTCGTCTGGACAAGTCACCGTCCTTATTTAGTGAAGTTAGCTAGTTCTTTATCACATAAGTGAGAACTGCTCTAGATTGGAAACTTACACTAATGAGTGTAAAGCCATGTTGGCGTTATGGAAACGATATACAATATATGGGAAAGAATATAGTTCAGGGAAATAATCCAAACCTAGTTGTGCCTAGTTAGGACATAACGGTACTGTACTGTAGCTCATACAACGCCTACGGTCAAACCCGGCTTCCTAATATTTACGGTAATTAACTATAGTAACGTTGTGGAATATATTCACAAAAACATCATTATCTTCGTTATTCATTATTAGTATGTTTTATTATTATATATAAATTATTTCGAGACATATTCAGAGCCAAACATCAACCCAATTTAACTTTTTTAACTTGTTGTCGCATCCAAACTTGTCACCATCGTTTTCAGTTGTAATTGCGAAGTTCCCGGAAGAAGTCCAGCAACAACGGAGGTTCCTCGATGAACCCACCTTCTAACAAGTTCTTTGAATAACCTTTTGGGGCTGTTTTTCATTGACCAAGAACCCTACGGTTCTTAGGGGATCTGAGAACAACTCCAGTTGAACCCTTAATTTTTAGAGTTGCAGTCGGCTCTATTTACTCTCAGATTCAAAACATGCTGATTAGCATCAACGATCAAGTCAGCTGCTGCTGCTCCAATACAGTATGAGGTGAGACGGTGAACTGATGTTGAACCGGGCAGTCAGCTGCTGCTGCTCCAATACAGTATGAGGTGAGACGGTGAACTGATGTTGAACCGGGCAGTCAGCTGCTGCTGCTCCAATACAGTATGAGGTGAGACGGTGAACTGATGTTGAACTGGGCAGTCAGTCATTCATTCTGTACTATGAGTCTGGTCTAACATTGTTACTGCACATTGTGGTGGAAATTCTAACCAATCAGGAGAGACTTTGTCATCTCTTCAAACAATCAACCTTTATTTGATAAGAATTGCAATAATGTAGCTGGTCAGCCCTACACTCTGAGGTGGAAGGCAGAGAGCTCAATGACACAAGGAGTTCAGAAGCCTTATATAGTCAAACTATCTTGTGCACATAGAAAACAGGTGATCTTGGTATGTGTCCGTGTGTGGAGAACGAGACACAGACTAACTTTGAATTGGTCGTCTCATTCTGTAGCAACAGATAGTTATTCTAGTCTTCTAGTGAGGTGTCAAAACAACAGGAAATCACTGTAGACACAGTTCCTCTGAAGTAGATCAATGGTTCCCCGAATTGGGGCCATCAAGCGCCTTTGGCCTGTCTGCCGGATGGGTGTGTCTTGAGCAAGTCAAGAGATAAATCAAACCCACACTGAACTGTGTGATGTAGTAGGGAGTTGGAGTATCCAACAGGCCAATATTTGACACAGTTTAGCACATAAAACATAATTAACTACAATGACCATAATCCATTGCTTGCCGACATGTCTTGTCTGTTTATTTTACACCTGCTATGTGAAAGAGACAGAAGAAAGCTTTTACCATCATGCAATCTGGGATCCTTGGGACATCTCTACCCTAAACCCTAACCTTAACCATTTTAAATGTCAACGTCAACCGGCTAGGGACGCCCCAAGGATGTATCTATACCTGAAAATACATTATCTAAGTGATTGATAGTTGGTATTCAGCAGTCATAAAGCCTTATTTACTTTAATTAACTACTAAATTAGTGATTTTGTCAGACAGCAGCTCTACATTTTATTGACTGACTGATCTATTCATCCTTCCATCCCTCCTCGGCCTTCCTCTCCTCTGAAGACCCAGTGAGGGTGGAGCTCAGTCAGAGAGCTGTTGAGGGACTGGTTAGGAAGAGGGACTGGTTAGCCAGAGAGGTCACACATGGTTTAATGGTAAATATTTATGTCCCCTTAGTGGTTAGTCACGTCAGCAAAAGGGAATATGTTCCATCTATGTTTATTTGCATGAGTGCAAATTGTCCACTGATATTGGTGTAATTTCTCACCCCTTCTGGCTGTATGAAAGTTAATTTCCCCTCAGGCACACATTTGGTCTTTGATATTATGAAGGTCATTTTTGTCAAATGTACTTTTCCCCACTCATTCACCCCATCTCTTTACAATGCTTATTTATAGTCAGTGGCCTAACTGCATCCAGACTATGTCAAAGGCCCATCCTTCTAGATCTGAACCTAATGCAGCTTGGAGTGATCAGATGACAGAAGTTACATTTAGGTGCCAGGTGTAACTGAGGCCATAGATGCTCCATATCCATTACTTTGAATGTTTTATATAATGTGACTAAATGTGTTTCTGCGTTGCAGGGGCAGTCAAGAAATGGAACATGGCATAAGCAGAGATGTGGGAGATCACCTTAAGTCCCTGGTAGAGCCGGGGATGGTGTTTACCATTCCACCACGCCTTCAGCAGTTTGATCCAGTTTTCAGTAGTTGAATCCTTTGACGTGTTGTTGATTTCAAAATGTTTCATCTTCAACAAATGAACTGGGTTGGTTGAAAAGTGATACTAAACGTACATACCATGCACTATTTTAACATAGTGGAAGATATGTTTTTCCTACTAAGATATGTGTTGCTTTTTCAAGTCTGTTGATGTCATTGGGTTCTTCTGTCTCACAATATGTTCAAATCAAGCTTTATTTCTACAACACAACAGATTCACAGGAAATTACTATGAAAATAAACAAATATTCAGTACACAAACAATAACTGAAAGACTAAGGAAATGCCATTGATTAAAATATTAATTGGACGCAATATCCAACCCAAAAATATAAGCTTGATTTTTTAGGAGGGGCACTGAAAATTGACAAGTAACAACAACTGGGAACTAAAAGACACCCACCATGAGACCCACTAAATCTGCCCAAGATGGAAACAAAAGAAAAACCACAAACTTAAAGACAGGAGGCAAACCAAAACGGTGAAGCAACTAAAGGTGTTGACTCTCCACATCTATCAAGACAACTGGAGTACTGGGCCAGACACTCTTAAATAGAACCTGGACCAGCTCAGGTGAAACACCTTCCCACTAACAAGATGGACAAGCCAGCACAGGTGTAACACATACTGACTAACGAGGTGACACCAATCAGTACGTGCTAACGAGCTATATGTGCTAAAGTCCAACCTCAAAACATTAAAAAAACAAAGCCTGTAACACCTTAAGACAACAAATATATCCTATATGTTTGATGGACAAGTTCTCACCACCAACAGAAAACTTCCATTTCACATTATAATCAACTACAATACTTCACATTCAACAATATAAACATGGTGTCTACTGGCGGTCAACAATTAAAAACAAGAAAAAACATTTCTAAATAATAATATACATTCATATTATTTTTTCCCATTTTTCTTTCTATAGAATCCTAAAACTCACTAGCTTCTAGAACTCTCTCCTTTCGAAAACTCACTAGCTTCTAGAACTAGCTCCTTAATGTCTGATTTCAAGAGGAAACTCCTGCAATATTCGTAGTAACTTTCCACCTCAATGCAGAGCTTCTCTCTCTTTTCAGGGTTCACTCTATAGGCATGTTGTTGGATCGGGGCCCAGTCCCCAATGTCATGCTCTAGTACATTTGGGTTGGCACATCTGAGAATGATTCCTGATATTCTAAAAGAAGGGCAAGAAATCAATATAATTGTACCCAAAAAGTGTCAGTTGGTTGCATAAATGACTACTAAATGTTACATGAATTGTAAATATGAATTATCAAAACCAAATGTACACTCATTTGTTAATATATATATTGGCAATAATTCACTTAGTGGTGAGGCATGGAATAATGATTTTTAAAATATATTTTGTCAGACAATGTTTGAAATATGAGTAGGTGATTTGAGTCATGCTTCTTCAGTAGTGGAATAAAGACAATTAGCACTTGAATGTTGTCATGAAATACTGGAGTGATGTAGGATTGTTAATAAAATTGATTATAGACTAATGTATTATATTGTGTCCTTGTGTATAGGCTGCAAGTACATTAAAATTAAGTTGTTTTCAAGTATTTTAAAAAAAATGACCAGAAAAACATCTCAACTTTCACTTTCAACCGAATGTATATTGGACATCGGGCTTTGAATCTCTTGTCACATTGATCACAGCTACAAAGTTTGTCCACCTGTGTGTGTTCTCTGGTGTATAGTCAGATATCCAGATGTAGTAAAACTCTTTCCACATTGATCACAGCTAAAAGGTTTCTCTCCTGTGTGTGTCCGCTGGTGTACTATCAGGCTGCTAAAGTGAGTAAAACTCTTCCCACATTTACTACAGCTATAAGGTTTCTCTCCTGTGTGTGTTCTCTGGTGTGTCGTTAGACAGCCAGATGTACCAAAACTCTTCCCACATTGATCACAGCTATAGGGTTTCTCTCCTGTGTGTGTTCTCTGGTGTACAATTAGTTGGCTAGATGTGGTACAACTCTTCCCACATTGACAGCTAAAAGGTTTCTCTCCTGTGTGTATTCTCTGGTGCACTGTCAAGGAGTTCGACACAGTAAATTTCTTCCCACATTGATAACAGCTATAAGGTTTCTCTCCTGTGTGTGTCCGCTGGTGTACTATCAGGCTATCTGGTTGAGTAAAACTCTTCCCACATTGACTACAGCTATAAGATTTCTCTCCTGTGTGTATTCTCTGGTGCACTATCAAGGAGTTCGACACAGTAAATTTCTTCCCACATTGATCACAGCCATAAGGTTTCTCTCCTGTGTGTGTTCTATGGTGCACCTTCAATGACCATGATGTTGAAAAGCTTTTCCCACAATCTGAACAATGGTAAAGATTCTCTCCTGTGTGTATTCTCTGGTGCACGATCAAGGAGTTTGACACAGTAAATTTCTTCCCACATTGATCACAGCCATAAGATTTATTTCCTGTGTGTGTCCGCTGGTGTACTTTCAGGCTGTTTGGTTGAGTAAAACTCTTCCCACATTGACGACAGCTATAAGGTTTCTCTCCTGTGTGTATTCTCTGGTGCACTATCAAGGAGTTTGACACAGTAAATTTCTTCCCACATTGATCACAGCCATAAGGTTTCTCTCCTGTGTGTGTCCGCTGGTGTACTATCAGGCTGTTTGGTTGAGTAAAACTCTTCCCACATTGATCACAGCCAAAAGGTTTCTCTCCAGTGTGAATTCTCAGGTGTACTTTAAGTGCATCTGATCTTGAGTAACTCTTCCCACAATCAAAACAGTGGTGAGCTTTCTCTCCTGTGTGTACTCGCGGGTGTATTTTAAGTTCTGATGTAGATTTGCAGAAATATTTATTCCCTGTGGGTCTCTGCTGGTGTTTCTTCAGGAGTTCTGATCCGGAGAGATTCTTCTCTCCCCCTTCAGCTTCATGATGATGTTGAGACTCCCCAGAGGATCCACGATAGTCCCGTCTCTCTCCTGTATGAATGACAAAGTCAGACAGATGGTTAAAAAGGCCCACAACAGAAGAAATCCACTGTTTATTTGAGGTGAAAGGTGATGCCCAGAGCATACCCATGAAATTGTACAACAATTGACTTCTGTTAAATTATTTGACAATTAAGACAGTCAAGATAGCAACAATCATATGTTGTCTTGTTTTCACATTAATGGTAACTAGAAATAAGTTAAAGTTGTTGAAATCCTAAGCATTGTGCCAGATGATTTTTGGTCTCCAATATAAGCCCTTTCTGTTTGCTAAAATTGCGGCGTGGGGCCGATGCACAAACAATTTGATTGCAGAAACACTTCCCTGCTTTTGAGGAAACAGATAGTTATTGATGTAGCCTTGAGCAAAAATGGTGAGCGAAGATTTTAGTTTTCACAATGTATTCTGAATATTACAGCTCACTATCAGCGCAAGATCAGGAGTGCTACTCAAGGACACTCACTGCAAAAATAGCCTCCATTTCCAGGTTGCTTATGAGTGCATTTCACATTTTTTTTGGATTATAATTGTAAGGCTCGCTTGAATCTCCTGCTTAATATGTTTGTGTTATTGTCACAAATCAATTGCTTTATACATTAAACACTTCAACCAGTAAAATTTTCTTTGGTTAGCTTTGCCATTATCCTGACAATGAGGGTGGGTACTAGAGGTCGACCGATTATGATTTTTCAACGCCGATACAGATTATTTGAGGCCCAAAAAAGCCGATACCGACTAAAATCGGCCGGTTTTTAAAAATGTATTTGTAATAAATGACAATTACAACGATACTGAATGAACCATTATTTTAACTTAATATAATACATCAATAAAATCAATTTAGCCTCAAATAAATAATGAAACATGTTCAATTTGGTTTAAATAATGCAAAAACAAAGTGTTGGAGAAGAAAGTAAAAGTGCAATATGTGCTATGTAAGAAAGCTAACATTTCAGTTCCTTGCTCAGAACATGAGAACATATGAAAGCTGGTGGTTCCTTTTAACATGAGTCTTCAATATTCCCAGGTAAGAAGTTTTAGGTTGTAGTTATTATAGAAATTGTAGGACTATTTCCCTCTATACCATTTGTATTTCATTAACCTTTGACTATTGGATGTTCTTATAGGCACTTTAGTATTACCAGTGTAACAGTATAGCTTCCGTCCCTCTCCTCGCTCCTCCCTGGGCTCGAACCAGGAACACAACGACAACAACCCTCGAAGCAGTGTTACTCATGCAGAGCAAGGGAAACAACCACCCCAAGGCTCGGAGCGAGTGACGTTTGAAACGCTATTAGCGCACACTAACTAGCCAGCCATTTCACTTCGGTCACACCAGCCTCATCTCGGGAGTTGATAGGTTTGAAGTCATAAACAGTGCAATGCTTGACGCACAATGATGAGCTGCTGGCAAAACGCACTAAAGTGTTGTTTGAATGAATGTTTACGCGCCTGCTTCTGCCTACCACCGCTCAGCCAGATACTTAGATACTTGTATGCTTGTATACTCAGTCAGATTATACGCAATGCAGGACACGCTAGATAATATCTAGTAATATCATCAACCATGTGTAATTAACTAGTGATTATGATTGATTGATTGTTTTTTATAAGATAAGTTTAATGCTAGCTAGCAACTTACCTTGGCTTACTGCATTCACGTAACAGGCAGTCAGTCTCCTTGTGGAGTGCAACGGTCGTTATTGCGTTGGACTAGTTAACTGTAAGGTTGCAAGATTGGATCCCCCGAGCTGACCCGGTGAAAATCTGTCTATCTGCCCCTGAAAGTGGCAGTTAAAACCTCTTATGGATAGGGGAGACGCTAGCGTCTCAACTGACCAATTGCTGGGGGAAATGCAGAGCGCCAGATGTAAGATACTTAATTAAAGCTACACTCGTTGTGAATCCAGCCAACATGTCAGATTTTAAAAATGCTTTTCGGCGAAAGCATAAGTAGCTGTTATCTGATAGCCTGCAACATCTGCACCAGCAGTAAACAAAGGAGCTAGCATAGCAGGCGCTACACAAAACGCTGAAATAAAATTTTAAATATGCATTACCTTTGACAAGCTTCTTTTGTTGGCACTCCAATATGTCCCATAAACATCACAATTGGTCCTTTTGTTCGATTAATTCCGTTCATATATATTGAAAATTTCCATTTATAAAGCGTGTTTGATCCAGAAAAAAACAGCTTACAAAAACGCAACGTCACTACAAAATATTTTAAAAATTGCCTATAAACTTTGCCAAAATATTTCAAACTACTTTTGTAATACAACGTTAGGTATTTTTAAAGGTTAATAATCAATCAAATTGTAGACTGGGCAATCTGTATTCAATACAGGAAAGAAAAGAAACCAGCACTGCTTTTCACGTCTTGCGCAACTCACAAAAGTGTCCCCAGGTCCGAGTTGGCCTACTTCTTCATAGCACAAAGGAATAACCTCAACCATATTCCAAAGACTGGCGACATCCAGTGGAAGCGGTAGGAACTGAAAATAGTTTCCTATTAAATATCCAATGGCAAAGACAATATAGGGAACAGAGGGAAAAAAAAAAATCTGAACAGTTAGTCCTCTGGGTTTTGCCTGCTACATAAGTTCTGTTATACTCACAGACATGATTCAAACAGTTTTAGAAACTTCAGTGTTTTCTATCCAAATCTATGAATAATATGCATATCTTATATTCTTGGCATGAGTAGCAGGAAGTTGAAATTGGGCACACTATTTATCCAAAAGTGAAAATTCTGCCCCCTAGATTTAAGAGGTTAACCCACCGTTCCTAGGCCATCATTGAAAATAAGAATGTGTTCTGAACTGACTTGCCTAGTTAAATAAAGATGAATTAAAGGTGTAAAAAAAAATTTTTTTAAATGTATTATTATTATTTATTTTTTTTAAATCGGCAAAATCGGCGTCCAAAAATACCGATTTCCGATTGTTATGAAAACCTGAAATCGGCCATTCCGATTAATCGGTCGACCTCTGGTTTGTACACTAAGTGTTTAACAAATTGGCCTATAACTTCACCAAAAAATAACATAGACCTACTGAAGGACCCATAACTTGGGTGATGCATCAGGACAACAACCCAAAACACAAAAGTAAATCAACAACAGAATGGCTTCAACAGAAAAAAGCTCCTGGAGTGGCCCAGGCAAAGTGCTGACCTCAACCCAATTGAGATGCAGTGGTATGACCTCAAGAGAGCGGTTCACACCAGACATCCCAAGAATATTGCTGAACTGAAACAGTTTTGTAAAGAGGAATGGTCCAAAATTCTTCCTGTCCATTGTGCAGGTCTGGTCCGCAACTACAGAAAACGTTTGGTTGAGGTTATTGCTGCCAAAAGAGGGTCAGCCAGTTATTAAATCCAAGGGTTCACATACTTTTCCCACCCTTGCACTGTGAATGTTTACACAGTGTGTTTAATAAAAGACATGAAAATGTATAATTGTGTGTTTGTTATTAGTTTAAACAGACTGTGTTTGTCTATTGTTGTGACATAGATGAAGATCAGATCAAATTTTATGATCAATTTAAGCAGAAATACAGGTAATTCCAAAGGGTTCACATACTTTTCTTGCCACTATATATATATATATATATATTTGTAAACAACAGCTGGTGCACAAAATCTAAGGAAGTTTCAAGGTTTTGTTCGCCTGAGGTAGAGAACCTCATGATAAGCTGTAGACCACACTATTTACCAAGAGAGTTATCTCTATTTTTCGTAGCTGTCTATATAGCACCACAAACCGATGCTGACACTAAGACAGTACTCAATGAGCTGTATATGGCCAAAAGTAAACAGGACAACACTCGTCCAGAGGCGGCGCTCCTTGTGGTCGGGGACTTTAATGCCGGGAAACTAAAATCAGTTTTTTCGTGATTTCTACCAGCATGTCACAAAACTCTAGACCACCTTTACTCCACACACAGAGACAAAGCTCTCCCTTGCCCTCCATTTGGCAAATTTGGCCATAATTCTATCCTCCTGATTCCTGCTTACAAGAAAAAACTAAAGCTGGAAGCACCAATGACTTGGTCAATAAAAAAAAGAGTTGTCAAACTACAGGACTGTTTTGCTAGCAGACTGGAATATGTTCCGGGATTCTTCCGATTGCACTGAGGAGCACACCACATCAGTCACTGGGTTCATCAATAAGTGCATCAATGACGTCGTCCCCACAGTGACCATACGTACATACCTCAAACAGAAGCCATGGATTACAGGCAACATCTGCACTGAGCTAAAGGGTAGAGCTGCCGCTTTCAAGGAGCGGGACTCTAACCCGGAAGCTTATAAGAAATCCTGCTATGCCCTCCGACGAACCACCAAACAGGCAAAGCATAAATACAGGTCTAAGAATGAATCGTACTACACCGGCTCCGATGCTTGTCGGATGCGGCAGGGCTTGCAATCCATTACAGACTACAAAGGGAAGCACAGCCGCGAGCTGTCCAGTGACACAAGCCTACCAGGTGAGCTAAATCACTTCTATGTTCACTTCAAGGCAAGTAACACTGAAGCATGCATTAGAGCATCAGCTGTTCCGGACAACTGTGTGATCAGGCACTCCACAGCCGATGTGAGTAAGACCTTTAAACAGAGTCAACATCCACAAGGCCACAGGGCCAGATGGCGCTGACCAACTGGCAAATGTCTTTACTGACATTTTCAACTTCTCCCTGTCTGAGTCTGTAATACCAACATGCTTCAAGCAGACCACCATAGTCCCTGTGCCCAAGAACACTAAGGTAACCTGCCTAAATTACTACCGACCCGTAGCACTCACGTCTAAAGCCATGAAGTGCTTTGAAAGGCTGGTCATGGCTCACATCACCACCATCATCCCAGAAACCCTGGACCCACTCCAATTTGCATACAACCCTAACAGATCCACAGATGATGCAATCTCTATTGCACTCCACACTGCCCTTTCCCACCTGGACAAAATGAACACCTATGTGAGAGTGCTATTCATTGACTACAGCTCAGTGTTCAGCAACATACTGCACCCATAGCTCATAAAAAAAACTAAGGACCCTGGGACTAAACACCTCCCTCTGCAACTGGATCCTGGACTTCCTGAGGGGCTGCTCCTGGTGGTAAGGGTAGGTAACAACACATCCGCCATGCTGATCGTCAACACAGGGGTCACGAAGGGGTGCGTGCTCAGTCCAGTCCTGTACTCCCTGTTCACTCCTGACTGCACGGCCAGGCACGACTCCAACATCATCATTAAGTTTGCCGATGACACAACAGTGGTAGGCCTGACCACCGACAACGATGAGACAGCATATTGGGAGGTCAGAGACTGGGACGTGTATTTTAGCGCCTGGCAACGCAGACGCTTGTTGGCACGCGCGAGCAGTGTGGGTGCAATGATTGAATAACATGTACAGTGGGGAGAACAAGTATTTGATACCCTGCCGATTTTGCAGGTTTTCCTACTTACAAAGTGTAGAGGTCTGTAATTTCTATCATAGGTACACTTCAACTGTGAGAGACGGAATCTAAAACAAAAATCCAGAAAATCACATTGTATGATTTTTAAGTAATGAATTGGCATTTTATTGCATGACATAAGTATTTGATCACCTACCAACCAATAAGAATTCCGTCTCTCACAGACCTGTTAGTTTTTCTTTAAGAAGCCCTCCTGTTCTCCACTCATTACCTGTATTAACTGCACCTGTTTGAACTCGTTACCTGTCCACACACTCAATCAAACAGACTCCAACCTCTCCACAATGGCCAAGACCAGAGAGCTGTGTAAGGACATCAGGGATAAAATTGTAGACCTGCACAAGGTTGGGATGGGCTACAGGACAATAGGCAAACAGCTTGGTGAGAAGGCAACAACTGTTGGCGCAATTATTAGAAAATGGAAGAAGTTCAAGATGACGGTCAATCACCCTCGGTCTGGGGCTCCATGCAAGATCTCACCTCGTGGGGCATCAATGATCATGAGGAAGGTGAGGGATCAGCCCAGAACTACACAGCAGGACCTGGTCAATGACCTGAAGAGAGCTGGGACCACAGTCTCAAAGAAAACCATTAGTAACACACTACGCCGTCATGGATTAGAATCCTGCAGCGCACGCAAGGTCCCCCTGCTCAAGCCAGCGCATGTGCAGGCCCGTCTGAAGTTTGCCAATGACCATCTGGATGATCCAGAGGAGGAATGGGAGAAGGTCATGTGGTCTGATGAGAGAAAATAGCGTTTTGGTCGGAACTCCACTCGCCGTGTTTGGAGGAAGAAGAAGGATGAGTACAACCCCAAGAACACCATCCCAAACATGAAGCATGGAGGTGGAAACATCATTCTTTGGGGATGCTTTTCTGCAAAGGGGACAGGACGACTGCATCGTATTGAGGGGAGGATGGATGGGGCCATGTATCGCAAGATCTTGGCCAACAAACTAACCTTCCCTCAGTAAGAGCATTGAAGATGGGTCGTGGCTGGGTCTTCCAGCATGACAACGACCCAAAACACACAGCCAGGGCAACTAAGGAGTGGCTCCGTAAGAAGCATCTCAAGGTCCTGGAGTGGCCTAGCCAGTCTCCAGACCTGAACCCAATAGAAAATCTTTGGAGGGATGATCTTCATATGGTGGCAATCAGAAGACATAATTTACTCAATAAATGTTCCTTTTGTTTGTTGAAGTCTCCTTATATCCAAAAAACCTGTTTTGTTTGCACGTTTTCTTCAGTAATCCACAGGCTCAAACGCAGTCAAAACAGGCAGACAAAAAAATCCAAATTGTATCCGTAAAGTTCATAGAAACATGTCAAACGATGTTTATATTCAATCCTCAGGTTGTTTTTAGCCTAAATGATCTATAATATTTCCGGACAATAACGTCGTCAAAAAGGTAAACAAGAAATGCACTTGCACTTGAAAAAGCTCTGTGACACAGTAGGGTCCACTCATTCAGACTGGTCTTATTCCCTCATTGATAAGAATACAAGCCTGAAACAATTTCTAAAGACTTTTGACATCTAGTGAAAGGCATAGGAACTGCAAATGGAGTCCTAAGTCAATGGATACTGTAATGGCATTGAATAGAAAACTACAAAACCAAAAAAAAACTACTTATGGAATGGATTTTTCTCAGGTTTTCGCCTGCCAAATCAGTTCTGTTATATTCACAGACACTATTTTAACAGTTTTGGAAACTTTAGAGTGTTTTCTATCCACATCTACCAGTTATATGCATATCATATCTTCTGGGCCCCGAGTAGCAGGCCGTTTAATTTGAGCATGCTTTTCATCCAAAATTCAGAATGCTGCCCCCTACCTTAGTCAAACGCTCTAACCACCTGCTTGTTACGCGAATGCAGTAAGAAGCCAAGGTAAGTTGCTAGCTAGCATTAAACTTATCTTATAAAAAAACAATCAATCAATTATAATCAATAGTTATCTACACATGGTTGATGATATTACTAGTTTATCTAGCATGTCCTGCGTTGCATATAATCGATGGGGTGCGCATTCAAGAAAAAGGACTGTCGTTGCTCCAACGTGTAGCTAACCATAAACATCAATGCCTTTCTTAAAATCAATACACAGAAGTATATATTTTTAAATCTGCATATTTAGCTAAAAGAAATCCGGGTTAGCCGGTAATATTACCAGGTGAAATTGTGTCACTTCTCTTGCGTTCATTGCACGCAGAGTCGGGGTATATGCAACAGTTTGGGCGGCCTGGCTCATTGCGAACTAATTTCCCAGAATTTTACATAATTATGACATAACATTGAAGGTTGTGCAATGTAACAGGAATATTTAGACTTAGGGATGCCACCCGTTAGACAAAATACAGAACGGTTCCGTATTTCACTGAAAGAATTAACAGTTTGCTTTCGAGATGATAGTTTCCGGATTTTACCATATTAATGACCAAAGGCTCGTAATTCTGTGTGTTTATTATAATTAAGTCTATGATTTGATAGAGCAGTCTGACTGAGCAGTGGTAGGCACCAGCAGGCTCGTAAGTATTCATTCAAACAGCACTTTTGTGCGTTTCGCCAGCAAAGATGAGAGAGGCCTGTAATTTTCATCATAGGTACACTTCAACTATGACAGACAAAATGAGAAAATAAATCCAGAAAATCACATTGTAGGATTTTTAATGAATTTATTTGCAAATTATGGTGGAAAATAAGTATTTGGTCACCTACAAACAAGCAAGATTTCTGGCTCTCACAGACCTGTAACTTCTTCTTTAAGAGGCTCCTCTGTCCTCCACTCGTTACCTGTATTAATGGCACCTGTTTAAACTTGTTATCAGTATAAAAGACACTTGTTCACAACCTCAAACAGTCACAATCCAAACTCCACTTTGGCCAAGACCAAAGAGCTGTCAAAGGACACCAGAAACAAAATTGTAGACCTGCACCAGGCTGGGAAGACTGAATCTGCAATAGGTAAGCAGCTTGGTTTGAAGAAATCAACTGTGCAAGCAATTATTAGGAAATGGAAGACATACAAGACAACTGATAATCTCCCTCGATCTGGGGCTCCATGCAAGATCTCACCCCGTGGGGTCAAAATGATCACAAGAACGGTAAGCAAAAATCCCAGAACCACACGGGGGGATCTAGTGAATGACCTGCAGAGAGCTGGGACCAAAGTAACAAAGCCTACCATCAGTAACGCACTACGCGGCAAATGATTCAAATCCTGCAGTGACAGACGTGTCCCCCTGCTTAAGCCAGTACATGTCCAGGCCCATCTGAAGTTTGCTAGAGAGTATTTGGATGATCCAGAAGAAGATTGGGAGAATGTCATATGGTCAGATGAAACCAAAATATAACTTTTTGGTAAAAACTAAACTCGTAGTGTTTGGAGGACAAAGAATGCTGAGTTGCATCCAAAGAATACCATACCTGTGAAGCATGGGGGTGGAAATATCATGCTTTGGGGCTGTTTTTCTGCAAAGGGACCAGGGCGACTGATCCGTGTAAAGGAAAGAATGAATGTATCATGAGATTTTGAGTGAAAACCTCCTTCCATCAGCAAGGGCATTGAAGATGAAACGTGGCTGGGTCTTTCAGCACGACAATGATCCCAAACACAGCCCGGGCAACGAAAGAGTGGCTTCGTAAGAAGCATTTCAAGGTCCTGGAGTGGCCTAGCCAGTCTCCAGATCTCAACCCCATAGAAAATCTTTGGAGGGAGTTGAAAGTCTGTGTTGCCCAGCAACAGCCCCAAAACATCACTGCTCTAGAGGAGATCTGCGTGGAGGAATGGGCCAAAATACCAGCAACAGTGTGTGAAAACCTTGTGAAGACTTACAGAAAACATTTGACCTCTGTCATTGCCAACAAAGGGTAACAAAGTATTGAGATAAACTATTGTTATTGACCAAATACTTATTTTCCACCATAATGTGCAAATAAATTCATTAAAAATCCTACAATGTGATTTTTTTCATTTTGTCTGTCATAGTTGAAGTGTACCTATGATGAAAATTACAGGAGAACTTGCACAATTGGTGGCTGACTAAATACTTTTTTGCCCCACTGTATATGAAATACAAATCATATAGAGAGAAATAGTCCTATAATTCCTATAATAACTACAACCTAAAACTTCTTGCCTGGTAATATTGAAGAATCATGTTAAAAGGAACCACCAGCTTTCATATGTTCTTATGTTCTAAGCAAGGAACTTAAACGTTAGCTTTCTTACATGGCACATATTGCACTTTTACTTTCTTCTCCAACACTTTGTTTTTGAATTATTCAAATCAAATTGAACCCGTTTCATTATTTATTTGAGGCTAAATTGATTTTATTGATGTATTAAGTTAAAAATAAGTGTTCATTCAGTATTGTTGTAATTGTCATTATTACAAATTAAACATTTTAATTTAAAAAAAATGTACTTTAAATTTTTTTATTTTTTTTTAAATCGGCCTATTAAATCGGTATCGGCTTTTTTTGGTCCTCCAAAAATCGGTATCGGCGTTGAAAAATGATATTCGGTTGACCTCTAGTTACTATGTTGTTCCATATTGTGAATGTTATCCAATGTGTTACTATGGGTTATAGCAGTATGGCCTAATACATTTTTGACATAAATCATTTGAATATTTTTTGTTGATACTTCCATTGGTCTTACAATTCAAAATTAAATAGCAAAATGTGCCTTGGTATAACCTTAAAACATTTCTCATTTCGTTGTCGTTGGAGTGAAGCCTAGCCTACTGGTGAAGGGGGTCTCATTCAAATTGGAAAAGTATTTGGCTGGAGGGAAGGTTGTGCCAAATCCTGTCGTTTGTAAGGAACCCAGAATTGAGGAACCTGATGGTTTATCAGAAAAGTACCCTAAAGTGATCCCAGCATGTGCCGTTACACGTGCTCTGTCTAAGAAATTGGCCGGGAGCACGTCTAGTGTTGAGGATGTCAGCGATCCCACCATGGTCATTCTGTCTGAGACGTTTATGGGTGATCCTGATTTCATAAACCTTCTGAGTTTACCTCTCCTTCGAAAACCCCAAAGGTGAGAGTTTGTAGAACATCTGAATGAAGAGAGGATCCCTACAGTTGGCACTTGGATGTCTAGGAAGCAGCTGATTGCTGAACAGAGTAAAGATGTTTCCCTCTCCCCTCTTTTTGCTGAGATACACCCAGAAGAAGAGTTTTATGAAGTTCGTGTTGGTAATTGTGACAGATATGGCATTCTAACGAGGAAACGGCGCTCTAATGAGGAAATTGTGTTCTCGCGCCACTTCTGGGCAAGACGATTGGCACAGTTTATAGCAAATTGTTGTTCCAGTTGCGCTTTGACAAGAAATACTGAGGTTGGCTCACGATGGTAGTATGGCAGGCCATCTTGGGGACAAGAAATACTGAGGTTGGCTCACGATGGTAGTATGGCAGGCCATCTTGGGGTCAACAAGACGCCTGAAACAGGATGTTGTGGCTCATTGTAAATCCTGTGGTGTTTGCCAGAGGACAGGTAAACCAAAACAAGCTGTTCCAGTTGCACCTTTGCAGCCTATTCCTGCTTTTGACAAACCTTTCAGCAGGGTTCTGGTGGACTGTGTTGGTCCTTTGCCAAAAGCCAAGAGTGGTAAGTATTTCAGTTAACTAGTGATAGACTATTTATAATGCAGACATGATATAGTAGTTCATATGATTCTGGTTGAGTGACATTTTGTCTTGGATGTAAAAAAACAACAACACTTCCTACATTTCAGCATAGCAGGCCAAGTAGTTCTATGCTCAAGTGGGCGCTCCCTCAACATTATCAGGTCAGAGAAACCAGACACGCGCCCCCTCAACATTATCAGGTCAGAGAAACCAGACATGCTCATTGCTCACATGGAGAACTCCAAACAAAAAGACAATGAAAAAATGGACAACTCTTGTAAATGATGCTTCTGAAATAAACCAAATCTGATTTCTCACAAGTGTAGCAGGTTTTGAACAGAGATTGTTTCAACTCCGAGAATGACAACGGTAAATTACAAATTAATACATGCATTAACAGAAATGAATGTAACCAAATGACAGGAAGTAACGGTACATTTACTACTGGTGACATTTGTAATGGGGAATTGATATAATAAACTCAATCTAAGGGCAATAAATTCACACAATGAAACAACGAAGGGGCAAGAATTGGTGGAAGCCAGCGAAAGACATTCTGAAGAGAGACTCACCTATATCTTCATCACACAACCCTCCCGTTCCCTCAACATTTTAAATTATACTCAAGAGACATTATCTTCACACCTATTTGAGATGCTTTTCACTGACATCCGCAACTCAATAATCAGCGAGGCCTATTACCACACGCACTGCCCAAATAGGCATAAGCCTCCAAGCTTGTGATTTGAAACAAAACACAGGTATTTTTTTTAAAGAAGCTAATGATCCCTGATTCCTCTGTGGCAACGTCATGCTTTCTGGTAAAGTATTTTATTTATTTATGTATAGACAGGAGTAATTATATCATTTGGGCAAATTTATTTCAACTTATTTACCTGTTGGACACACTGCTATGCCATTTCTCTCCTCTTCTATTGGTTTTCATATCAACTTTATTTTGTTGTCCAGAAGCCAAAAGACACAATCCTAGTTTTTGCCGCTTTAGACTCCCGCTCTTTATAAGTTCCTAACAGAGATTTTCATCTCTGTCAGGTATGAACCTCTATCAGGTGGACTGTATAGAACGGTGTGTTCATCTCTGTCAGATATGAACCTCTATCAGGTGGACTATATAGAACGGTGTGTTCATCTCTGTCAGATATGAACCTCTACCAGGTGGACTGTATAGAACGGTGTGTTCATCTCTGTCAGATATGAACCTCTACCAGGTGGACTGTATAGAACGATGTGTTCTAATAAAACACTATAGAAGTTGTCTCCAGATGGTTATGCATATTCATGCCATGAGGCTAGTAGCTTTGCATCTCTCCATTGAATATAGGCGGTTGATGTCAACAACCCTCAGAATATACAAAAATGGATTACAATAATAAGAAGTATCCACCAATCCAAAGAAAGGGTAGGCCGGAGCTAGAGAAACCACAGTGCCGCTTTGTGGACAACGACTCCCCTTGTTAGGGCGGAGAGGCATCTTGTCAGTATATCCATCATCTTTGGTGTAGCCAACCCAACTCTCGCATGGCACTATTGGGGGGCTCGGTGTGTAGTAAAACATCACCACACGAAAATCACTACATGCCATGCCCCCCAGTCTGCGGTCAGCAGATAGACCCTTCTCAAATATATATGTTTAGTCACTTTTTGGAAACGGAACGGAGAAAACAAGAGGTAGCTTGCTCTCTACGTCATCTGATTCTATACATATCAGTCATCATCTTAGGGCCCTCCATTGAAGAGGTATTGACGAGCCAATTCCGAATATCCAAAGTTAAAAACAAATATAAGGCGGTACTTACTGGTGTTAATCAGATCTCCTATCGCCACCTCTTCATCTTTCAATGTGACAGTAATCTCCCCTTCCTTCTTCACTACAAAAACTACACCCTCTTCTTTCACAGTAACATCCTCCTCTTCTTTCACTCTGAACGAGTCTTCCTCTTCTTTCACTGAAACGTCTTTCTCTTCTTCTTTCACTGTAACAGCCTCACCCTCTACTTCTTTAACTGTGACTTCCTCCTCCTCCTCTTTCACGACAATGTTCAGCCTCAGAGCTTCTTTCTCCTTCCAGCAGACCTCTTCTTTAACAGGAGGGGAGATGTTTACTGATCTCATGGTCGGGGATGTTAGCTAGCTATCGTTAGCGACTGGGCTAATGCTAACTTAACCAGCCAAATACTATAGCTGACTAATACAAAATAACGTAATATTAAATAGGTTATCAAGTAGATACGACAGAAGTGTATCTAAAACACAGTAGCTAATATACACCGAAAGTGTATGAATAGCTTGAATCTTTCGGCTTTGTTGGCTAGCAAGCTACCGAGATGGTTGACGAGCTGTTTCTGAAGACCCGTCCACTAGATTATACGTCACGCTGGCAGCGTCGCCTGAAAGACGCATTTCGCCTTCTGCTGACTGGAGGGGAAACGCAGTTGAGGATCATATTGTATTTTCAGACAAACATTATTTTAAATTGATTTAATTCAATAATAGTATTATATTGAGACATACAAAGACAGTAATATGATTGATTAGTGAGAATATATTTTTAAATACAGCACATTTAAGGCAGTTTCATTAAGTCAAACTAAGTAAGTAGCTAGCTATTGTAGGTCTATACTGCTCCTACATGGTGTAACAATGTTCATGCATGACTGAAAACACCTAAGTATTAGATTTACTGCCATGGTCTAGTATGTCACTGCCTCAGACACCATTCGCAATGCTGGCTGAGGTACGAGTAAAACATGACATATTATTTCCAAATTGTAAAAAAATAAATCCCCACTCCTTTATCAACCTGTCTCTCACTGTTTAACCAGAATAACATAAGTTGTGCCCTTCAAACTGTTAGACTGTGTAACGGATTACCTCCTCTTCGTCTGAGGAGTAAGGATCGGACAAAAACGCAGCGTGGTAAGTGTCCATATTGATTTATTCAAAAAACACAACTGAACACTGGAACAAAATAATAAACGTGAAATATACAAAACCGAAACAGTACCGTGTGGCCCAAACACTCACACGGAAACAAACACCCACAAACCAAAAGTGAAACCCAGGCTACCTTAGTATGATTCTCAATCAGGGACAACAATTGACAGCTGCCTCTGAGAACCATACCACCCCAACTCACGCCCTGACCATACAAAAAAAAGAAAAAGACAAAAACAAAGGAACTAAGGTCACAACATGACACTACCCCTACCCCAAAGGGGTGGACTCCGGCAGCAAAACCTGAACCTATAGGGGAGGGTCTGGGTGGGCCTCTGTCCGCGGTGGCAGCTCTGGCGCGGGACGTGGACCCCACTTCACCATAGTTTTTTTGCGCCTCTTAGCCCGCCTCCGTGGCCTCTTTAGAGCGGCGACCCTCGCCGCTGAACTTGGACTGGGGACCGCCACGGGTCCCGAATGGACGGGAGACTCCGGCCGCTCAGGACGGGCGGGGGACTCCGGCCGCTCAGGACGGGCGGGGGACTCCGGCCGCTCAGGACGGGCGGGGGACTCCGGCCGCTCAGGACGGGCGGGGGACTCCGGCCGCTCAGGACGGGCGGGGGACTCCGGCCGCTCAGGACGGGCGGGGGACTCCGGCCGCTCAGGACGGGCGGGGGACTCCGGCCGCTCAGGACGGGCGGGAGCACCTGTAGGGAGAAGACGGAGAGACAGCCTGGTGCGGGGGGCTGCCACCGGAGGGCTGGTGCGTGGAGGTGGCACCGGATAGACCGGACCGTGAAGGCACATTGGAGCTCTTGAGCACCGAGCCTGCCCAACCTTACCTGGTTGAATGCTCCCCGTAGCCAGTGCGGCGAGGTGGAATAGCCCGCACTGGGCTATGCTGGCGAACCGGGGACACCATGCGTAAGGCTGGTGCCATGTACGCCGGCCCGAGGAGATGCACCGGAGACCAGATGCGTAGAGCCGGCTTCATGGCACCTGGCTCGACGCCCACTCTAGCCCGGCCGATACGGGGAGCTGGGATGTAGCGCACCGGGCTAAGCACGCGTACTGGGGACACCGTGCGCTCTTCCGCATAACATGGAGCCTGACCAGTACGACGCCCTCTCTCCACGGTAAGCACGGGGAGTTACCTGACTTCGCCACACTCCTCGTGTGCCTCCCCCCAATACATTTCTGGGCTGCCTCTCGGGCTTCCAGCCGCGCTGCCGTGCTGCCTCCTCATACCGGCGCCTCTCTGCTTTCGCTGCCTCCAGCTCGGCTTTGGGGCGGCGATATTCCCCTGGCTGTGCCCAGGGTCCTTTGCCGTCCAGAATCTCCTCCCAAGTCCAGGAGTCTTGTGTTTTCGGCCGCTGCTGCTGCTGCCCATTAACACGCTGCTTGGTCCTCTTGTGGTGGGTGTTTCTGTAACAGATTTCCTCCTCTTTGTCTGAGGAGGAGTAAGGATCGGACCAAAACGCAGCGTGGTAAGTGTCGATATTGATTTATTCAAAAAACACAACTGAACACTGGAACAAAGTAATAAACATGAAATATACAAAACCAAAACAGTACCGTGTGGCCCAAATACTCACACGGAAATAAACACCCACAAACCAAAAGTGAAACCCAGGCTACCTAAGTATGATTCTCAATCAGTGACAACAATTGACAGCTGCCTCTGATTGAGAACCATACTAGGCCGAACTCAAAAACCAACATAGAAAAACAAACATAGACTGCCCACCCCAACTCACGCCCTGACCATACTAAAACAAAGACAAAAACAAAGGAACTAAGGTCAGAACGTGACAGACTGTTAGTTCATAATCAACTAGTCTCTCACTGTTTAACCAGAATAACATGAGTTGTGTCCTTCAGACTGTTAGACTGTTAGTCCATAATCATATTCAGCTTGTTAGATGTAATTGTATGTTCTCTCACTGCTTTGAGCCCAGTTTGAAAAAATATCAAGTTTCTACCAGCCAATGGAATAATTCCAGTGCAGTACATATATAAGGGGATAACTGGTTATTGAATGGAGACTTAATATGCTGAAAATAGGTCCCTAGTGGAATGAAAACAACATGGATGCTGGTTAAAGAAGAGATGGAGGAGATGGGAGATACTGTAAAGGTTTTCCTCCTCTTCGTCTGAAGAGGAGGTGTAGCATGGATCGGACCAAGATGCGGAGTGGTAAGTGTCCATATCGTTTTTAATAACAAAAACACTGAACACTATGAAATACAAAAACAATAAACGAATACGTGAAATGACAAAACCGAAACAGTACCGTGTGGTGAAAAACACATACACGGAAACAAACACTGAAACCCAGGCTACCTAAGTATGATTCTCAATCAGAGACAACGAATGACACCTGCCTCTGATTGAGAACCATACTAGGCCGAAACATAGAAATCCCCAAATCATAGAAAAACAAACATAGACTGCCCACCCCAACTCACGCCCTGACCATACTAAATAACGACAAAACAAAGGAAATAAAGGTCAGAACGTGACAGATACTTAACATTGCCACATTCAGAAACTACTCTCACCTACAGTAACCATAAACTTTTCACACAAACCGTAAAACATCCTGAATGTATTGAAATGCTTGGGCTCACAGGGGATGTGTTAATTCATGACCCATCATTTATACCTGTTAATTCATAACCCATCATTTATACCTGTTAGTTCATACCCCATCATTCCACAGAGTAACTCTGGAGCTCTGTCAGAGTGAACATCGGGTTCTTGTTCACCTCCCTGACCAAGGCCCTTCTCCCCCAATTCTCAGTTTGGCGGGCGGCCAGCTCTAGGACGAGTCTTGGTGGTTCCAAACTTCTTCTATTTAAGAATAATGGCGGCCACTGTGTTCTTGGGGACCTTCAATGCTGCAGACATTTCTTGGTACCCTTTCCCAGATCTGTGCCTCGACACAATCCTGTCTCTGAGCTCTACGGGCAATTTCTTTGATCTCCTGGCTTGGAATTTGCTCTGGTGTGCATTGCCAACTGTGGGACCTTATATAGACAGGTATAATCATCAATCATCAATATGTTTTCATGTGGCACAAAACAAAAACCCAAATTCATCAGTCAAAAATATTAGTCAGAATACAGCCTTTCTATTCTCTCATGTGATTTCAGGTTCTCTGACTGGGAAAATGCCCTTCCACAGAGAGAGAGAGCAATGGTTGGACTTTTATCGTGTGTGTCCTCTTATGCTCCTTCAGGCTCCTTAACCAGGTAAAACTCTTTCCACACTGGGAACATTGCTGGGAACAAGGCTTTTCTCCTGTGTTTGTCCACTCATGCTCCTTCAGGCTCTCTAATTGAATAAAACGCATTCCGCAGTGGGAACAGTGATACATCTGGTCCCTCTCCTACCAAAGACAGAGTATTTAGTTAAATACTAAAAAGAGAACTGAATTAAACCTCCATAAAATATAAAATAAAACTGTCTTCCTGCGAGGCCAGATTCCTCAAAAACCTGAAGTCAGTTTTCAGAACATGCCATCATTTTCATAACTTGGTGGCTGCCCTAATAATAATAATAATGTAGAACATCAAATCTAACCTTTCATGTTTATAGGCTGAGCAGAGCTCTATAATAGGGAATGGGAAAGGAGGATACCTTGTCAGTTGTACAACTGAATGCATTCAACTGAAATGTGTCTTCCTCATTTAACCCAACAGCTCTGAATCAGAGAGGTGCGGGGGTATGCCTTAATCGCCATCCACGTCTTCGGTGCTCGGCTTTTCTTCAGTGTGTTTTCTCTCATGCCTTTTCAGGGTAGCTAACACGGTAAAACTCTTTCTACACTGGGAACATTGGAAAAGCTTCTCCCCTCTGTGTGTCCTCTCATTAGCTTTTAGGTCCCCTACTATGGAAAATCTATTTTTACACTGGGAGCAGTGGTAAGGCTTTTCTCCTGTGTGTATTCTCTCATGCTCTTTTAGGTGCCCTCTCTGAGTACAACTGTTTCCACAATGGGAACATTGGAATGGCTTTTCTCCTCTGTGTATTCTCTCGTGCCTTTTTAGGTTACTTAACACGATAAAACTCTTTCCACACTGGGAACATTGGAAAGGCTTTTCTCCTGTGTTTGTCCACTCATGCTCCTTCAGGCTCCTTGACTGAATAAAACTCATTCCACAGTGGGAACAGTGATGAGGCTTTTCTCCTGTGTGTATTCTCTCGTGCCTTTTCAGGTTAGCTAACAGGGTAAAATATTTCTACACTGGGAACACTGGAAAGGCTTTTCTTCTGTGTGTGTCCACAAATGTGCCTTCAGGCTCGCTAACTGAATAAAACTCATTCCACAGTGGGAACAGTGATAAGGACTTTCTCCTGTGTGTATTCTCTCATGCCTTTTCAGATTAGCTGAAACAGGGTAAAACTTTTCCCACACTGGGAACATTGGAAAGGCTTTTCTCCTGTGTGTGTCCTCTCATGAGCTTTTAAGTCCCCTGATCTGGAAAATCTCTTTTCACATTGGAAGCAGTGGTATGGCTTTTCTCCTGTGTTTGTTCTCTCATGGTGCTTTAGATTCCCAAACCAGCGAAAACTCTTTTCACAGCGGGAGCAGTGGTGTTGTCTCGCTGGTTTGGGCGTCTCTGGGTCTGGTTCCCCTGAAGGACTCTTCCCGCTGTCAGAGTGAGAGTCTGGACTCTCTCCTGCCAAAGACAAACAGAGTTTCTAGTTAAACAGAGACCTGAATGAAACCTGCACATGATAAAACGGTCTTCCTATGAGGTTTAATCTAGACTAGATCCCTCAATAAAAGAGCAGAACTGATCATCACAGAGTGGCTGTAGTGCTTTGTAGGCTGGGTAAATCCATTTGAATTCAATGCATTTTTGACAGCATCCCTTTTGATTTAAATAAAGCTTTGCTTACATGTTTGCCTGTGGAAGGAGTGGTAAGAAAGTGACTTGTAAAAACATTAATGAGATATTCAGTACCAGTCAAAAGTGTGGACACACCTATTCATTCCAAGGTTTGTCTTTATTTTCACTATTTTCTACATTGTAGAGTAATAGTGAAGACATGGAAACTATGAAAACACACATGGAATCATGTAGTAACCAAAAAAGTGGTAAACAAATCAAAATATATTTTTGATTCTTCAAACTAGCCACCCTTTGCCTTGATGACAGCTTTGCACACTCTTGGCATTCTCTTAACTAGCTTCACCTGTAATGCTTTTCAAACAGTCTTGAAGGAGGTCCCACATATGCTGAGCACTTATTGGCTGCTTTCCTTCACTCTGAGGTCCAACTCATCCCAAACCATCTCAATTGGGTTGAGGTTGGGTGATTGTGGAGGCCAGGTCATTCGATGCAGCACTCCATCACTCTCCTTCTTGGTCAAATAGCCCTTACACAGCCTGAAGGTGTGTTGGGTCATTGTCCTGTTGAAAAACAAATGATAGTCCCACGAAGCGCAAACCTGATGAGATGGCATATCTCTTCAGAATGCTGTGGTAGCCAGACAGGTGTGTGCCTTTCTAAATCATGTCCAATCAATTTAATTTACAACAGGTGGACTCCAATCAAGTTGTAGAAACATCTCAAGGATGATCAACGGAAACTGGATTCACCTGAGCGCAATTTAGAGTCTCATAGCAAACGGTCTGAATACTTATGTAAATAAGGTATTTCTGTTTTTTATTTTTAACAAATGTGACATTTTTTCTCCAAACCTATTTTTTCTTTGTAATTATGGGGTACTGTGTGTAGACTGATGAGGATTGTTATTTATTTAATCCATCGGAAATAACATAAATAAGGGATTCATGTTGTAACTCCCATCCCGTGAACAGGATCATTGTCATCATCTGACACTAATTAGCATAACGCAACAGACATAAATATTACTAGAAAATATTCCTATTCATGAAAATCACAAGTGAAATATATTGAAACACAGCTTAGCCTTTTGTTAATCACCCTGTCATCGCAGATTTTCAAAATATGCTTTACAGCCAAAGCAAGACAAGCATTTGTGTAAGTTTATCGATAGCCTAGCATAGCATTATGTCCAGCTAGCAGCAGGTAACTTGGTCACAAAAATCAGAAAAGCAATCAAATGAAATCGTTTACCTTTGATGAGCTTCGGATGTTTTCACTCACGAGACTCCCAGTTACACAGCAAATGTTCCTTTTGTTCCATAAAGATTATTTTTATACCCAAAATACCTCCGTTTGTTTGTCGCGTTATGTTCAGAAATCCACAGGAAAGAGCGGTCCCGACAATTCAGACGGAAAATCCAAATAGTCTCCATAAAATCCACAGAAACATGTCAAACATTTTATAATCATTCCTCAGGTAGTTTTTAAAATATATATTCGACAATATATCAACCGAGTGTGTAGGTTTTTCAATAACAGCGGGAGGAACAATGGCCGCTTTACTCTGTAGCGCAAAAACTCACTCTGAGAGCCCCCACCTATCCACTTACGCAATGTGATCTTTCACGCTCATTTTTCTAAATAAAAGCCTGAAACTATGTCTAAAGACTGTTGACACCTTAGGGAAGCCAGAGAAAAAGGAATCTGGTTGATATCCCTTTAAATGGAGGATAGGCATGCATAGGAACAGAAGGGTTTCAAAATAAGAGGCACTTCCTGATTGGATTTTCCTCAGGTTTTCGCCTGCAATATCAGTTCTGTTATACTCACAGACAATATTTTGACAGTTTTGGAAACTTTAGAGTGTTGTCTATCCTAATCTGTCAATTATATGCATATTCTAGCATCTGGTCCTGAGAAATAGGCTGTTTACTTTGGGAACGTTATTTTTCCAAACTTAAAAATAGTGCCCCCTAGCTTCAAGAGGTCATGTTAGCAGGCAATATTAACTAAATATGCAGGTTTAAAAATATATACTTGTTTATTGATTTTAAGAAAGGCATTGATGTTTATGGTTAGGTACACGTTGGAGCAATGACAGACCTTTTTCGTGAATGCGCACCGCATCGATTATATGCAACGCAGGACACGCTAGTTAAACTAGTAATATCAACCATGTGTAGTTAACTAGTGATTATGTTAAGATTGATTGTTTTTTTATAAGATACGTTTAATGCTAGCTAGCACCTTACCTTGGCTCTTTGCTGCACTCGCATAACAGGTAGTCAGTCTGCCAGCAGTCTCCTCGTGGAGTGCAATGTAATGGGCCATTCCGATTAATCGGAAGACCTCTACTCTACACATTATGAGCTAAGAATCTCTGTGTTGAAACAGACTAACGAGACCCTACTGTAAATCAACATCAATTTGTTAGGGATGTTGGATCCAACGTGGAGCACGGCATAACTGTCTTTACAGAGTAATGAATAAAGAAGAACTTTGGTTGTTGTTACACGTTGTGATGTTTGTCATGTGACTGTCATTCAGAAAATGATTTCCTGGGTCAGATAGTTGAACAAGTGACTAACTAAACAGCTACAGTATTAAGAATTATGTGTAATTATTGAAGAACCATGTTAATGACAGTATCCATTTGGGTGTTGTGAATCAACTTAAGGTGACTCTTGGATTGAGCAAACACTGAAATGATTTAGGATTTACGTGCCCATGAAAACTGTTTTCCCAGCGTAACATAAGGAGACACTAAATGTTACGTAGTTAGAGAGCATTTCAGAGATCTGAATACAAACAAATCTGTCCCAGAGCAAGATCCAGTATTTAAGTTGAAGTTCATCATGTGACAAGCTTAACGTTATGACTATAACTACTGTTCCCTAAAGGAGGGAAACTAGGTACAAGATACTATTAAATTCAAACCTCGCTGGAAGCCCCGCAGGTGATGAGCGTGAGACTCTGATTTATTCCTTAAATTTAATACTGCTCTTCACCGACACAGGAAGTGGCGGGGCCAAACAGGTGTTGTAACTCGCTCATAATTGGCACGCAGATCGGTAGAAATAGTAAGATAAATTGGCACTCCAAATGGAAATGGGAAAAAAAAGTTGGCCAATTTTACCGGAAACTTCAGGAGCATAACGTCAGAATTTAGGAAGGCCAGCAGCAGGTCGGTTGGTTATTTTCTTCTGGTTATATTGATCTCTGGCTTCCTCAAGTCATTTGTGTTAATTATTTAATCAAACGCTTGAAGTATCAGTTCAGTTAAAGTTCCTCACAAACAGTTGATTTGATTCAACACATACAATTGATTTGATTCAACACATACAGTTGATTTGATTCAACACATACAGTTGATTTGATTCAACACATACAATTAATTTGATCCAACACATACAGTTGATTTGATACAACCCATACAGTTGATTTTATTAAACACATGGGGTGTGTCTATATGAAAAAATACACGTCATAAAATTTCATTGATTGATTGGTAGACAGAAAAAATATAATTTTTCCATCTGGGACAGCCCTAGAGCATTCAGACCCCTTCCCTTTTTGACAAGTTTTGTTAAGTTACAACCTTATTCTGAAATGTATTTAAAAAAAAAATGAAATTATCATTCTTCAGACAATACCTCAATGACATCACAATACCCCATAAAAGTGAGAGAAAAAAGTTTAGAAATGCATGCATACCAGAGGTTGTATCTCTCTAGGTCACGCCAGTAGGTTACAGTAGGTTGAAACTCTCTAGGTCACGCCAGTAGGTTACAGTAGGTTGAAACTCTCTAGGTCACGCCAGTAGTTTACAGTAGGTTGTATCTCTCTAGGTCATGCCAGTAGGTTACAGTATGTAGTAACTCTCTAGGTCAAGCCAGTAGGTTACAGTAGGTTG
Organism: Oncorhynchus clarkii lewisi; assembly: GCF_045791955.1. Taxonomy (NCBI): domain Eukaryota; kingdom Metazoa; phylum Chordata; class Actinopteri; order Salmoniformes; family Salmonidae; genus Oncorhynchus; species Oncorhynchus clarkii. The sequence goes on along the minus strand of NC_092159.1, from coordinate 28,422,963 downwards.
TATCCAAGCTGTTTTATCTCTCTAGGTCATGCCAGTAGGTTACAGTAGGTTGTATCTCTCTAGGTCATGCCAGTAGGTTACAGTAGGTTGTATCTCTCTAGGTCATGCCAATAGGTTACAGTAGATTTTACACAATTATCAACCCAATGTGGAAAGTGTCGAATTTGGTTAACAACAAAATGAATAGCTTATTTGCTACGTGAGGTATACTTGATCTAACAGAAGTTTCGTAATGCTTAAGTTATGTGGAAACGTGACATACCGACAGCTTTAACCAGATCATTCTTCATAACTCACAACCTCTCCTTTGGGAATTTACCACCATAACTACTACTACAACTATTTATAAACTATCTTAACATGTGGCTTTCTTCAGGGGGACCAAGACTAGGAACACCTTTGAATGGTCTACAAAGAATGGCCCCAGGTAAAAGTTGGCTTTTGCAGAGTATGGTTGTATTGTTACTCCACAGCATAGTATGTTATCACAACTCTATTGAAATGACATTTTAAACAAGGTGTCACTTCATTCTTGCTATTTGATGGGAACGAGCCCCTTTTCCCCAACATACCTCTTGTTTGCTCTTTCAGAGCCCACAAAGGCAACAAGAAAGAAATAGCTAAATTAACTGTTTCTCAGGGATTTGAACTCTCAAACTCTGTTTTGGGGAGCAACCACCATAACCGCTACTCTACCAGACAGACGGAGACTAAATGTTGAGGGGTACTTGAAAATGCACACATCAAAGACAACATTTCAGAGGTTGGAGAATGGTGTGGGGGCTTGTACTTCTTGGATCCACCAACCGTTCCTCAATCTTCTTCTGATGACTACAAGCATAGATTATGAATCTTCAAAACCTACACTATAGAATGGATGTGTTTAGGAATGGGGGACGAAATTCGAAAAGGGCGTGTTTCCAATTACCAGCAAATAGACCCTAGAAATTTTATTCCATCATCTTAATATTGGAACTTTGTCCCTTCATTTGCCTACTACTGTCTATAAGCTATCATAACGTGTGGGTTATTTCTTGGGGACAAGGTATCGGAATGCTTTTGAATGGTCTACAAAGCATGCCCCCAGGTCAAAGTTGGCTTTTTGCAGACAAGGATAATATTATTACTCGACGACATAGCATGTTATCACAACTCCATTAAAGGATATTATATACAAGGTGTCACTTCAGCCCTTCTATTTGACGGGACCTTGCCCCTACCCCCTTACACACCTCAAGTTAGCTCTTTCATGCCAACAAAAGGCAACGTCAAAAATGGCTCTCTAAAAAATGCTCTCCTCAGATTTGGACTCTCAAAATCTGGTTTGGGGAGCAAACACCATAACCACTACTCTACCAGAGAGACACTATTTTTTTCTTTTTCAAATGCAGAGACTCCTTTTTCCCATGCTATTACCTAACAACCTTATTCTAACCTTATTCTAAAATCGATTACGTTAATATTTTCCCTCAATCTACACGCAATACCCTATGATGACAAAGTGAATATCGGTTTTATACATTTGAGCAAATTAATTACAAATAAAAAGCAGAAATACCTTATTTACATAATGATTATTCCCCTTTGCAATGAGTCTCAAATTGAGCTCAGGTGCATCCTGTTTCCATTGATCATTCTAGAGCTGTTTCTACAACTTGATTGGAGTATAGCTATGGTCAATTCAATTGATTTGACATGATTTGGAAAGGCAGGCCTGTCTATAAAAGGTTGACAGTGCATGCCAGAGCAAAAACCAAGCCAAATCAAGTACATTTTATTTGTCACATGCGCCGAATACAACAGCTGTGGACATTACCGTGAAGGTCTTACTTACAAGCCCTTAACCAATAATGCAGGTCAAGAAATAGTTAAGAAAAGTTTTCCGAAGTAAACTAAGCTAAAAAAAATAAAAATAAATCCATAAGTAACACAAGACAATTACATAACAATATCGAGGCTTTATATATTAGGTACCGGTACCGAGTCAATGTGCGGGGGTACAGGTTAGTTGAGGTCATTTGTAAAGTGACTTTGCATTTATAATCAGTGAGTAGCAGCAGTGTAAAAACACTGGGGGGGGGGTGGGGGCTCTTTGACTATTTTTTGGCCCTTCCTGTGACAACACTTAGTATATAGGTCCTTGATGTCAGAAAGCTTTGCCCCAGTAAGGGAACCCCCCCCTGAAATTGACAAAAATGAATGGGAAGTCATTGGCACTGGACAAACCATATACCACTCAATTCGGAGTCGTTTCGTTCAAAGTTGATTGCAAATGCCATATGGCAAATGCCAGGTGTAACACTTTAAAAATCCAACAGGTGGCGAGCGCGCTCCACCGTGGTTTTTCATATTGGAAATGTAACACAAGTCAACATCCAAAAGTAAAATTTTGAAAAAGTGAAAAAAAATTCAAAAACGTATCACCCCTTAAAAAAGTGTTTTCTGGACTGTTTTTCGAAAGGTTGAATTTAGGGGTGAAGGCAATGTATTCCTATGGGGAGAGAAGTCAATGCAAACTGTTTGATGTAAACACCTTCTTTTAACTGGTAAGGGTTAATGCCACACGGCTTGCACAGATCGGGAGGACCTCAGGATCGTACCTGAGGTTGAATTTTGCTTCTCACCCTAACGGTTCTCTCACTGTCACCCAAAAGCAAATGACATTTAGGGCCAGGCTTCATTTTGGGCCTACTTTTTTTCACGGTCGCTGCACTCAGAGCGAGCTACGGTCAAGCGGGGCATCTCGTTGAATTCGGCACGGCCTAGAGAATATGGAAATGCCATTGCAGGCTCTGTGTGTCTTTAAGCATCGCTCTTTGTCACTCCATCCTTGATGTGTGTGTCTGTGTGTGTGTTAGAGAGCTTTTCTTTGACATCTGTTGGGAGAAATGACTGATTTACAGTTCATGGGATTTGCCTAATCACACATATGAAGTTTTGAAAAGATCTGACCTTTTTAACCCTTGGAAACAGCACCTATGACACCATTTTAAGGCACTTCCGGTTTACACAGGAAGCTGAAAGTGAACACATATCCTCCTTGGGGTAGGCAATTATAGAATTTGGAGTTTTAAGTCTTTATGTTAAGAACTGACTTATTTACAGAGGGTTTAGTGAGTGTGTGTTATTTCAGAAAATCACAGAAATCTCACAGAGCTCCGAAGCACACTTTAAAAAGATTCGTATGAACACACTGCAACTGGATCTGTAACTGTTTTTTTTTTTTAACTATTTTTGAACATCACCAATTTGACATTGTACGATTTCTCTTAAATGACGATAGATAAATGGATGGTTATTTTTTTATTGACACCGGAGGCTCCTTGACTTTGACGTGAAGCAGAAAAATTATTGCTCTATTTTCGTTTTGGACCTTTAATCCCAGAAAAATGGCCATAACTCAAAAACCGTTGAGGCCTAGACGCCATCTTGTTCGGGGCCAACTGCCCATTATGCCAAACCCATGCTCACCAAGTTTCGTCTTCGAAGTCTTTTCCGTTTTGGAGATAAGGCCACGTCGTGATTCATGATGTTGTGTACATTTGCAATATGATTCCATTTGCCCTCTTGTGGGATTTATCGGGACAGCAGAAAAATGACCCAAATTTGATTATTTTATCAAACGGAAACCGAATGTCCGAGAGAGTTCGTTTGATGACTTCCCGGTAGATCCGGCCCTGCCGCACGGCCCGACGCTGTCCGCGAATTTTACAAATGTTTTCGGACGTCTGGTAAGGGACCGTACATTTGCAAAATGGACTTTCTCACTAACCATATGGCGAATGTCAAAATGTTCCCTTAAGGTATGTAATGTACACTACCCTCTGTAGCGCCTTATGGCCAGATGCCCAGCAGTTGCCGTACCAGGCGGTTATACAACCTCTCAGGATGCTCTCGATGGTGCAGCTGTAGAACTTTTTGAGGATCTGGGGATCCATGCTAAATATGGTCAGTCTCCTGAGGGGGAAAGGTCTTGTCGTGCCCTCTTCACAACTGTGTTGGTGTGTTTCAACCATGATAGTTTGTTGGTGATGTGGACACCAAGGAACTTGGAACTCTCGACTCGCTCCACTTCAGCCCTGTCGATGTTAATGGGGGCCTGTTCGGCCCTCCTTTTCCTAAAGTCCACAATCAGCCCCTTTGTCTTGCTCACATTGAGGGAGAGGTTGTTGTCATCAGTCCAGGAAGTCCTGAGGCATGGTTCCAGGGCTCAGGTCCTCTGGGAGGGGAGGGAGAGAGAGAGAGAATTAGAGGGTGCATGAGACAGGAGAAATACTTCAGATATAATAGATTGACCCTAGCCCTCTGACACAAACTTTTGCAGCATAAATACTGGAGGCTGAGATTCGAGGGGTAGGGAGACATTGTGGCCATGTCCTATGATTCCCCCGGACAGGGCCTATGATTCCCCCGGACAGGGCCTATGATTCCCCCGGACAGGGCCTATAATCTAGTGGACCCTACCAGGAAACATTTAGTTACTTTTTTTTATTTATTATGCTTTACGTCTTACATATACACAAGAACAACACATTTCTCAATTTTGGTGAAAGTTGGCCATTAGCTAACCACAACTTTCCTGTCAAAGACATTCATGAACTATGACAACTATAACTTGACGATCTGACAGTGTGGTGTAGAGAAATTCCAACTAACGGGGGGAAAAATTAACCAGGTTCTTTATGTGTATATGCAGAACAGTATACAAATACACTGATAATAAATCCAGTCTCTGGTTATTGGTGATACTTTCCATTCTGCCCTATTGTGACCTTTGACCCCTTGCAAAGGGCCTTAAATGTCCACATTCTGGATGACATCCTGCTGAACTTTCATTGTTTGATCTAGCGTGTGAAAAAAAAATCCCTCTCACTTGTCCCATGTAGGCTGACCTACGATGCAGTTAGATGGAAAGGTGCTACATGATGTAGACGTGACGTGAGATTTGGGATGAGGGGAAATGTCAATCATTGAAATTGCTAATTTATTCTTCACATTGCTATATTTGTTCATGTAGACATTGAATATGCTTCATATGTGGGTGATGCATTTCATTTGTAGTCTTTCTTAATTTGTCCTTTTGAAATATATTTAACATCATTTGGTGGGATGTCTGTAAGAAATCACTTATGATGATCAATATTTCAATTTAGTGTAGTGTAATGACATCAAACACACTTATCCTGAAGGGCGTACATAATATGATTCACTATTCGCCATAAATGTAAAAGCATTAGATTGGCCCAAAAGGAGTTTCCACCATATTTCCTGTTCATGCAGAGAATTGAAAGGGGGCACTTTGGGAGAACTGAGATGTTTGATAAAAATTACTGAGCAACTCCTTCCTCCCTCCTTGAAGTAATCATTGCTTAGACAGGAATGGGCAGGGCTCCACTACATGGCTTTAACCTGTCTAGTCATTTCTAATCAGTGATTACTTCTAGGGAGGACCAAAGGAGGGATATATGTAAAGATTGACTGAGCCACTACTGTCAGCTGCACAACCCAATCCTGTTATTTGCATATAATATACTTTTGACCTCTCACCTGTATATTGTCTGTAACCATTCCACAGATATCGTGTACAGTGGAAACATTGAGCCTCTGCCTCGTCCACATCAGCAATAACAGATTACTCCTACTCCAGGTAAATACATTAGCATGATGTTACGGATACAGGTATCCTGTGTCTGTGTGTATCCTGTGTCTGTGTGTATCCTGTGTGTGTTTCTTTTCTCTCCTTCTCCCCTCACAGGTGAAAATCATCACTCCCCAATCAGTCAACAATCAACCCATCAATCAGAAGACACACCTCCTCCTGTTTCCTACCCTATCACAGTTCCTTCCCCATGGTTTAAAAACCCCATCATTTGTTTGTTCAGGAGCTCAATCTCTTTGTAATGCCATGTTGGTAGATCGCTGTTCTTGTAGATTTCAGTAGCTCAATCTTTGTAATCCCATGTTGGTAGATAGCTGTTCTTTGATAGATTTCAGGAGAGCTCACTCTTTGTAAATGCCATGTATGTAGATCTCTCTCTTTGCGTATTAACCTCTCTTTTGTTTGAGCACCTCCAAATCACTTTGTCATCTCCTGTGAGTATTGTTTTTGTTTATGGTGTTTGCTGGTGGGAAAAAGGGGAACCCAAGACAAGTCGCCCATGGGCATACACTACCCGTAGGTAAACTTTGTTAAAACACACTAGTTAGAACTGGGCGGACCACCCACTGTATTTTTGGTTAGTTAGGTAGCTGTTGTTGAAATAGGCTAGTCTAGCTTAGGGGTGTTTTGAATACTTATTGTTTCTTTCCTTGGGTCCAGCTCAGCCCCTTTTCCTGCTCCCCCCCCATTACCGTGTGTTTATAATAAACCCTGAGTTTGACGGTATTATTTCGGTTGTCGTGGTTATTTCGTTCACTTTTACTTTGTCACTATTATAATTTACATGAGTTATGTTACGGGTCTCACTACCATCCCCCCTAGACTGTCGGGCCAAAAGAGATTCGTAACATAAGTGGGGGCTCATCCGGGATTTGTCTTTACTGACACCCATACCGCTCATGTAGATTGTTGTAGTTGTATAGTTCAGTGTTGAGCGTCATAGCTGAAGTAGCATTAGTGTTTGCTATTTTCGTTGGTTCTTGTGAAGTAGTGTAAGATGGCTACTTTTGATTTGAAGTCCTTTTTGGATAATCCTTCGTGGGAGGTTTTTGATAAATGTCGTAGAGTTGATTTAATGACCTTGGCTGACCATTACTCAATATCGATTCCGCAGAGTGTAGTTAAGGCGGAGGTTAAACAGCTAGTGTTAAATGTATTGTTGGAAGAGCAGGTGCTTGTGTTACCGCTGCCTGAGTCTACTAACCCTGTAGGGGATGTAACTGCTCCTATAAGCCCATTGGTATCTGATAATGAGGGTGAGGCTAAAACACCAGCCACATTGTCCCATTTTGATCCACTCTCCCCACTATCAAACGGTGATGCCAGAAGGGATGTCCGTTTAGCACAGTTCCAACTAGAGGTGGAAGAGAGAGCCCAAATTAGGCGAGAGACTCTCCAGTTGGAGATGTGTAAAATTGAGGCAGAAAGAGAACAGCGGCATTTAGATTTGGAGATGGGTAAAATTGAGGCAGAAAGAGAACAGCGGCATTTAGATTTGGAGATGGGTAAAATGGAGGCAGAAAAAGAACGAGAACAACGGCAGATGATGTGTAAAATTGAGGCAGAAAGAGAACAGCGGCAGATGACGTTTAAAATGCGCCAGATGGAACTGGAGGCAGAGACAGCGAGGCTAGCCTTCGTTCCTACTGTCACTGTTAGTGAGTCGTCCTCACCAGCTGTGTCCTCAAACACGTTTGACATTAGTAGGCAGATAGCCTTAGTACCTTTGTTCAGAGAGTCAGAGGTTGACTCCTATTTTTGTGTATTTGAGCATATAGCCGTAGCATTGAAGTGGCCTGAAGAGGTATGGTGCCTATTACTTCAGTGTAAATTAACTGGTAAAGCCCAAGAGGTTTTGTCAGCGCTACCTCTGGAGGACAGTTTGAATTATGAAGTGGTCAAAGCTACTGTTCTTCGTGCCTATGAGCTTGTGCCTGAGGCATACCGACAGAGATTTAGGTCTCATAGAAAGTCTTCTAGTAAGACTTATGTGGAATTTGCTAGAGACAAGGGAAATCTGTTTGATAAATGGCATGCTGCTAGTAAGGTAACTGATTTCAACTCTCTCCGGGAGTTAATCTTGTTGGAAGAGTTTAAAAATTGCTTACCCGAACGCATTGTAGTTTACCTAAACGAACAGAAAGTATCCTCCCTGGCAGAAGCGTCTGTGTTGGCAGACGAGTTTGTGTTGACGCACAAGAGTGTGTTTTCGGCTCAAACTGAGAGTAGAACCACTGAGTTTCCTACCTTTAGCCCTAGTCGGCCCGCAGTAGTATATCAAGCACGCCAGAAGAATGAGCGTTCCTGTTTCTATTGTCATAAAGTGGGACATATGATTAATGATTGCTTCCTGCTTAAACGCAAACAAGGGATGCCTCTTCGTGCCAAGCCGCCAACAGGTGTTGGTCTAATTCGTACGGTTGTGAGGTCTGCAACAAAACAGGTGCCTAAGGGTAACTGTAGTTTGAAAGTCTCAGTCCCCGACCGCAGTTATGAACCATTCATTTTCGAGGGGTTTGTGTCCCTAGAGAATGACGAAGCGTCTCAGCGTCCGGTTAAAATCCTTAGAGATACTGGTGCGGCGCAGTCGTTTATATTGTCTGATGTGTTGCCCTTATCTGACGATACATACTGTGGTTCCAGTGTGTTAGTGCAGGGTATTGAAATGGGTTTTGTCCCAGTGCCGTTGCACTTTGTGAAAGTACACTGAGTTAATCAGTGGAATATTCAGAGTGGGGGTACGTCCTAAGTTGCCAGTGAAAGGTGTGACCTTTATAATGGGTAACGATATTGCCGGAGGAAAGGTAGTACCGGTATTGGAAGTATTGGATAAAAGTGACCACTCTCTCTCGAATGAGTTGGCACAGAGTTATCCACATGTGTTCCCCGCTTGTGCTGTCACTCGTGCTCAGGCACTACAAGAGGGTGACGTGATAGATTTGTCGAACACTGTTCTGTTCAAAGAGGATGATCAAGAGGATGGATTGTGTGATACCTCTGAGAAGTTGATCACCTCTGACAAACAGCCCAGGAAAGAATTAAAGAACGTTGAACTTATTGCTGATGCAATACAGTTACCAGTTACTCGTGAGCAGCTGATTGCTAACCAAAAGGTTGACAACAAGCTTGCTAAATGTTTTTCTAGTGTTGTCTCGTTAGAAGAGGTGAAGAAGAAGAATGTGGCTTACTTCATTGATGGTAATCTCCTCATGCGTAAATGGAAATCCCATGTTGACGCGGGTGGAGATTGGAATGCTGTTTACCAAATAGTGATTCCTACAGCCTTTCGACAGAATGTGTTATCCCTTGCTCATGATCACCAGTGGTCTGGTCATTTAGGAATTACAAAGACGTATGATCGGATCCTTCGACATTTCTTTTGGCCAGGTTTAAAACAAGATGTGGCTCAGTTCTGTCGGACATGCCACACCTGTCAGATAACAGGAAAACCAAATCAGGTTATTCCTCCTGCTCCTCTTTGTCCTATACCTGTCATAGGTGAACCATTTGAGCATGTGGTGGTTGATTGTGTCGGACCGTTACCGAAGACAAAATCGGGTAACCAGTTTTTGTTAACGATAATGTGTATGGCTACAAGATACCCCGAGGCTATTCCTCTGAGAAGGATTACAGCTCCGATAGTGAGTAAAGCCTTAATAAAATTCTTCACGACATTCGGGTTACCTAAGGTGGTACAAAGCGATCAAGGTACCAATTTCCTATCCAAGCTCTTCAAGCAGGTGTTGAAATCCTTATCAATTACGCACTGTGTATCAAGCGCCTATCACCCAGAGTCTCAGGGTGCGCTTGAAAGATGGCATCAGACACTGAAGTCTATGCTACGTAAATATTGTTTGGAATCTGAGAAAGATTGGGATGAGGGAGTTCCTCTAGTTTTGTTTGCTGCTCGTGAAACTGTGCAGGAGTCCCTAGGTTTCAGCCCGGCTGAACTAGTGTTTGGTCACACAGTAAGAGGACCAATGAAAGTCCTTAAAGAACAGTTCTTGTCCCAAGAGTTGTGTACCAGAGATGAGAATGTGTTGGACTATGTTAGTCGCTTTCGTGAGCGCCTACACCAAGCTTGTGCTCTTGCAAAGGAAGCTCTGTCTTCCTCACAGAGGAGCATGAAAAGACACTATGATAAAGAGGCTGTTTCTCGTCCACTACAGCCAGGTGACCAAGTACTGGTGTTATTACCTGTTCCAGGATCTTCACTGTCAGCTCGTTTCTCTGGTCCTTATTTAATTGAAAAGAAAATAAGTGAAACTGACTATGTGCTTCAAACTCCTGATAGAAAACGCCAATCTCGTGTGTGTCACATTAACATGTTGAAAGCATACCACACCCGACCCATCACACAGTTAGATAGTTCAAAAACAGAGGAAGGTACTGCTGTCTCCTCTGCTACTACTGCAATGATAGTGGACTGTCATATTGATGATGTTGATGGCTTGGAGTTGCACAATACTCAGCAGCAGTGTGTTAGATTGCCCAACTCAGAAATGCTGCTGTCTATCCAGTCAGGTCTGGTTCATTTAACGGATGGACAGGCTAATGATATTGTGAGGCTACTACACAGTTTTCCATGTCTCTTTAATGACGTTCCTACTCGCACAAATGTGTTGGAACATGACATTAATGTTGGAAATGCTACACCTATCAAGCAACACCCATATCGTATCAACGCTTCCAAGAGGAAGATAATGAGGGATGAGGTGAGATATTTGTTGGAGAATGACCTGGCTAAGCCAAGTTCAAGCCCTTGGAGTTCTCCTTGCATTCTGGTTCCTAAACCTGATGGTACGTCCAGGTTATGTACGGATTATCGAAAGGTAAATTCTGTCACAATGCCAGATTCGTTCCCGTTACCCAGACTGGACGACTGTATCGACACTATTGGTGCTGCTAAGTATGTAACCAAGTTGGACCTCTTAAAAGGTTACTGGCAGGTTCCGTTAACTTCACGTGCTTCTGAGATTTCTGCCTTTGTGACCCCAGATAACTTCCTTCAGTACTCAGTCATGGCTTTTGGGATGCGAAATGCACCAGCCACTTTCCAACGACTGGTTAACTCTGTATTAGCTGGCGTTCCTAATTGTAGTGCATACCTTGATGACCTAGTGATTTATTCGTCTACGTGGTCAGATCATGTTGACTTGCTAAGGGTAGTATGTGAACGGTTGGCAACTGCTTCTCTAACCCTGAACTTGGCAAAGTGTGAGTTTGGGAAGGCTACTGTTACCTATCTCGGTAAAGAGGTTGGCCATGGACAGGTGCGCCCTGTTGATGCCAAGGTCTTGGCTATAACTGCATTCCCTGCACCTACCACTAGACGAGAGCTACGCCGCTTTTTAGGGATGGTTGGCTATTACCGTAGCTTCTGTAAAAATTTCTCTGCGGTAGTTGCTCCATTGACTGATTTGCTCAGTCCGGCAAGACCATTTGTGTTGTCCCCTGATTGTAAGAGAGCTTTTGAATCAGCGAAAGCACTCTTATGTAGTACCCCTGTACTTGCTGCTCCGGATTTTGAACAACCGTTCAAGCTTGAGGTAGATGCTAGTGCCAGAGGTGCTGGTGCTGTTCTACTGCAGCAGGACAAGAGTGGAGTAGATCATCCCGTTTGTTATTTTTCACGTAAATTTAATAAATGTCAAACAAACTATGCGACAATAGAACAAGAAGCTCTTGCTTTGTTGTTGGCTCTGCAATACTTCGAAGTATACATTGGTTCCAGTGCCCTACCAGTGATTGTGTATACTGACCATAACCCCTTAGTTTTTCTCCACCGAATGTACAACCAGAACCAGCGCCTTATGCGTTGGGCGCTGATTGTACAAAATTATAATTTGGAGATCCGCCACAAAAAGGGTTCAGATAATGTGTTGGCAGATGCTTTGTCTCGTGTGTGAAGATGATTTCAGTATGTTTTGCAAGGTTGTTGATTTGTTGTGAGTGTTCATTTAAATACTGTAGTCGCAATCCCCCTTAGGGTTGCTCTTTTAAGGGTGGGAGTGTTACGGATACAGGTATCCTGTGTCTGTGTGTATCCTGTGTCTGTGTGTATCCTGTGTGTGTTTCTTTTCTCTCCTTCTCCCCTCACAGGTGAAAATCATCACTCCCCAATCAGTCAACAATCAACCCATCAATCAGAAGACACACCTCCTCCTGTTTCCTACCCTATCACAGTTCCTTCCCCATGGTTTAAAAACCCCATCATTTGTTTGTTCAGGAGCTCAATCTCTTTGTAATGCCATGTTGGTAGATAGCTGTTCTTTGATAGATTTCAGGAGAGCTCACTCTTTGTAAATGCCATGTATGTAGATCTCTCTCTTTGCGTATTAACCTCTCTTTTGTTTGAGCACCTCCAAATCACTTTGTCATCTCCTGTGAGTATTGTTTTTGTTTATGGTGTTTGCTGGTGGGAAAAAGGGGAACCCAAGACAAGTCGCCCATGGGCATACACTACCCGTAGGTAAACTTTGTTAAAACACACTAGTTAGAACTGGGCGGACCACCCACTGTATTTTTGGTTAGTTAGGTAGCTGTTGTTGAAATAGGCTAGTCTAGCTTAGGGGTGTTTTGAATACTTATTGTTTCTTTCCTTGGGTCCAGCTCAGCCCCTTTTCCTGCTCCCCCCCCATTACCGTGTGTTTATAATAAACCCTGAGTTTGACGGTATTATTTCGGTTGTCGTGGTTATTTCGTTCACTTTTACTTTGTCACTATTATAATTTACATGAGTTATGTTACGGGTCTCACTACCATCCCCCCTAGACTGTCGGGCCAAAAGAGATTCGTAACACATGATGTTTGATACCCATATGACCCCACTCATTCAATCTAGCCTGGGGCCTTACGTATCAAGTGTCTCAGAGTAGGAGTGTTCCTCTCGGATCAGTTTAGCATTTTACAACAACAATAAGATTATAGACACATCCTAGATCAGCAATTACTCTGAGATGATTTGTGGATGAAGTCCCAGGTCCCCCTCTGTCCATGTTATGCTGTCTGCGCATTATGCCCTAAATATATTCTACCATGCCCAGAAATCTGCTCCTTTTATTCTTTGTCCCCAACGCTCTAGGCGACCAGTTTTGATAGCCTTTAGCCGCACCCTCATACTACTCCTCCTTTGTTCTGCGGGTGATGTGAAGGTAAACCCAGGCCCTGCATGTCCCCAGGCACCCTCATTTGTTGACTTCTGTGATCGAAAAAGCCTTGGTTTCATGCATGTCAACATCAGAAGCCTCCTCCCTAAGTTTGTTTTACTCACTGCTTTAGCAGAACTCTGCCAACCCTGATGTCCTTGCCGTGTCTGAATCCTGGCTTAGGAAGGCCACCAAAAATTAGGAGATTTCCATACCCAACTATAACATTTTCCGTCAAGATAGAACTGCCAAAGGGGGAGGAGTTGCAGTCTACTGCAGAGATAGCCTGCAAAGTAATGTCATACTTTCCAGGTCCATACCCAAACAGTTCGAACTACTAATTTTAAAAATTACTCTCTCCAGAAATAAGTCTCTCACTGTTGCCGCCTGCTACCGACCCCCCTCAGCTCCCAGCTGTGCCCTGGACACCATTTGTGAATTGATCGCCCCCCATCTAGCTTCAGAGTGTGTTCTGTTAGGTGACCTAAACTGGGATATGCTTAATACCCCGGCAGTACTACAATCTAAATCAAATCAAATCAAATCACATTTTATTTGTCACATACACATGGTTAGCAGATGTTAATGCGAGTGTAGCGAAATGCTTGTGCTTCTAGTTCCGACAATGTAGTAATAACCAACAAGTAATCTAGCTAACAATTCCAAAACTACTACCTTATACACACAAGTGTAAAGGGATAAAGAATATGTACATAAAGATATATGAATGAGTGATGGTACAGAGCGGCATAGGCAAGATACAGTAGATGGTATTGAGTGCAGTATATACATATGAGATGAGTATGTAAACAAAGTGGCATAGTTAAAGTGGCTAGTGATACATGTATTACATAAAGATGCAGTAGATGATATAGAGTACAGTATATACATATACATATGAGATGAATAATGTAGGGTATGTAGACATTATATTAGGTAGCATTGTTTAAAGTGGCTAGTGATATATTTTACATCATTTCCCATCAATTCCCATTATTAAAGTGGCTGGAGTTGAGTCAGTGTGTTGGCAGCAGCCACTCAATGTTAGTGGTGGCTGTTTAACAGTCTGATGGCCTTGAGATAGAAGCTGTTTTTCAGTCTCTCGGTCCCAGCTTTGATGCACCTGTACTGACCTCGCCTTCTGGATGATAGCGGGGTGAACAGGCAGTGGCTCGGGTGGTTGTTGTCCTTGATGATCTTTATGGCCTTCCTGTGACATCGGGTGGTGTAGGTGTCCTGGAGGGCAGGTAGTTTGCCCCCGGTGATGCGTTGTGCAGACCTCACTACCCTCTGGAGAGCCTTACGGTTGTGGGCGGAGCAGTTACCGTACCAGGCGGTGATACAGCCCGACAGGATGCTCTCGATTGTGCATCTGTAGAAGTTTGTGAGTGCTTTTGGTGACAAGCCGAATTTCTTCAGCCTCCTGAGGTTGAAGAGGCGCTGCTGCGCCTTCGTCACGATGCTGTCTGTGTGGGTGGACCAATTCAGTTTGTCTGTGATGTGTACGCCGAGGAACTTAAAACTTACTACCCTCTCCACTACTGTTCCATCGATGTGGATAGGGGGGTGTTCCCTATTTGGGCGGTAAGCAAATTGGAGTGGGTCTAGGGTGTCAGGTAGGGTGGAGGTGATATGGTCCTTGACTAGTCTCTCAAAGCACTTCATGATGACGGAAGTGAGTGCTACGGGGCGGTAGTCGTTTAGCTCAGTTACCTTAGCTTTCTTGGGAACAGGAACAATGGTGGCCCTCTTGAAGCATGTGGGAACAACAGACTGGGATAGGGATTGATTGAATATGTCCGTAAACACACCAGCCAGCTGGTCTGCGCATGCTCTGAGGGCGCGGCTGGGGATGCCGTCTGGGCCTGCAGCCTTGCGAGGGTTGACACGTTTAAATGTTTTCCTCACGTCGGCTGCAGTGAAGGAGAGTCCGCATGTTTTAGTTGCGGGCCGTGTCAGTGGCACTGTATTGTCCTCAAAGCGGGCAAAAAAGTTATTTAGTCTGCCTGGGAGCAAGACATCCTGGTCCGTGACGGGGCTGGTTTCCTTTTTGTAATCCGTGATTGACTGTAGACCCTGCCACATACCTCTTGTGTCTGAGCCGTTGAATTGAGATTCTACTTTGTCTCTATACTGACGCTTAGCTTGTTTGATTGCCTTGCGGAGGGATTAGTTACACTGTTTGTATTCGGTCATGTTTCCGGTCACCTTGCCCTGATTAAAAGCAGTGGTTCGGGCTTTCAGTTTCACGCAAATGCTGCCATCAATCCACAGTTTCTGGTTTGGGAATGTTTTAATCGTTGCTATGGGAACGACATCTTCAACGCACGTTCTAATGAACTCGCTCACCGAATCAGCGTATTCGTCAATGTTGTTGTCTGACGCAATACGAAACATATCCCAGTCCACGTGATGGAAGCAGTCTTGGAGTGTGGAATCAGATTGGTCGGACCAGCGTTGAACAGACCTCAGCGCGGGAGCTTCTTGTTTTAGTTTCTGTCTGTAGGCAGGGATCAACAAAATGGAGTCGTGGTCAGCTTTTCCGAAAGGAGAGCGGGGCAGGGCCTTATATGCGTCGCGGAAGTTAGAATAGCAATGATCCAAGGTTTTTCCAGCCCTGGTTGCGCAATCGATATGCTGATAAAATTTAGGGAGTCTTGTTTTCAAATTAGCCTTGTTAAAATCCCCAGCTACAATGAATGCAGCCTCCGGATAAATGGATTCCAGTTTGCAAAGAGTCAAATAAAGTTCGTTCAGAGCCATCGATGTGTCTGCTTGGGGGGGAATATATACGGCTGTGATTATAATCGAAGAGAATTCCCTTGGTAGATAATGCGGTCGACATTTGATTGTGAGGAATTCTAAATCAGGTGAACAGAAGGACTTGAGTTCCTGTATGTTGTTATGATCACACCACGTCACGTTAACCATGAAGCATACGCCCCCGCCCCTCTTCTTACCAGAAAGATGTTTGTTTCTGTCGGCGCGATGCGTGGAGAAACCAGCTGGCTGCACCGACTCCGATAGCGTCTCTCCAGTGAGCCATGTTTCCGTGAAGCAAAGAACGTTACAGTCTCTAATGTCCCTCTGGAAAGCTACCCTTGCTCGGATTTCATCAACCTTGTTGTCAAGAGACTGGACATTGGCGAGAAGAATGCTAGGGAGTGGTGCACGATGTGCCCGTCTCCGGAGTCTGACCAGAAGACCGCTTCGTTTCCCCCTTTTACAAAGTCGTTTTTTGGGTCGCCGGCTGGGATCCATTCCGTTGTCCTGGGTGAAAGGCAGAACACAGGATCCGCCTCGCGAAGTCATATTCTTGGTCCTACTGATGGTGAGTTGACGCTGCTCTTATGTTCAGTAGTTCTTCTCGACTGTATGTAATGAAACCTAAGATGACCTGGGGTACCAATGTAAGAAATAACACGTAAAAAAACAAAAAACTGCATAGTTTCCTAGGAACGCGAAGCGAGGCGGCCATCTCTGTCAGCGCCGGAGATGCCCTCAATCTCAAACAAATCATCAAGGAACCCACCAGGTACAACCCTAAATCTGTAAACAAGGGCACCCTCATAGATGTTATCCTGACCAACTGGCCCACCAAATACACCTCCGCTGTCTTCAATCAGGATCTCAGCGATCACTGCCTCATTGCCTGTATCCTCTACGGGTCCGCAGTCAAACGACCACCCCTCATCACTGTCAAACGCTCCCTAAAACACTTCTGCGAGCAGGCCTTTCTAATCGACCTGGCCCGGGTATCCTGGAAGGATATTGACCTCATCCCGTCAGTTGAGGATGCCTGGTCATTCTTTAAAAGTAACTTCCTCACCATCTTAGATAAGCATGCTCTGTCCAAAAAATGCAGAACTAAGAACAGATATAGCCCTTGGTTCACTCCAGACCTAACTGCACTCGACCAGCACAAAAACATCCTGTGGCGGACTGCAATAGCATTGAATAGTCGCCACGATATGCAACTGTTCAGGGAAGTCAGGAAGCAATACACGCAGTCAGTCAGGAAAGCAAAGGCCAGCTTTTTCAAGCAGAAATTTGCATCCTGTTGCTCTAACTCCAAGAAGTTCTGGGACACTGTGAAGTCCATGGAGAACAAGAGCACCTCCTCCGAGCTGCCCACTGCACTGAGGCTAGGTAACACGGTCACCACTGATAAATCCATGATAATCGAAAACTTCAACAAGCATTTCTCAACGGCTGGCCATGCCTTCCTCCTGGCTACTCCAACCTCGGCCAACAGCTCCGCCCCTCTGCAGCTACTTGCCCAAGCCTCCCCAGCTTCTCCTTTACCCAAATCCAGATAGCAGATGTTCTGAAAGAGCTACAAAACCTGGACCTGTACCAATCAGCTGGTCTTGACAATCTGGACCCTCTATTTCTGAAACTATCCGCCGCCATTGTCGCAACCCCTATTACCAGCCTGTTCAACCTCTCTTTCATATCGTCTGAGATCCCCAAGGATTGGAAAGCTGCCGCAGTCATCCCCCTCTTCAAAGGGGGAGATACCCTGGACCCAAACTGTTACAGGCAGGGCAGGATGGATATAGGTCTATCTAAGGTCTTCGAAAGCCTGGTCAACAAACAGATCACTGACCATTTCGAATCCCATCGTACCTTCTCCACTGTGCAATCTGGTTTCCGAGCCGGTCACGGGTGCACCTCAGCCACGCTCAAGGTACTAAACGATATCATAACCGCCATCGATAAAAGACAGTACTGTGCAGCCATCTTCATCGACCTGGCCAAGGCTTTCGACTCTGCCAATCACCATATTCTTATCGGCAGACTCAGTAGCCTCGGTTTTTCTAATGACTGCCTTGCCTGGTTTACCAACTACTTTGCAGACAGAGTTCAGTGTGTTAAATCAGAGGGCATGTTGTCCGGTCCTCTGGCAGTCTCTATGGGGGTGCCACAGGGTTCAATTCTCGGGCCGACTCTTTTCTCTGTATATATCAATGATGTTACTCTTGCTGCGGCCGATTTCCGCGATCCACCTCTACGCAGACGACACCATTCTGCATACCTCTTGGCCCTTCCTTGGACACTGTGCTATCTAACCTCCAAACAAGCTTCAATGCCATACAACACTCCTTCTGTGGCCTCCAACTGCTCTTAAACGCTAGTAAAACCAAATGCATGCTTTTCAACCGTTCGCTGCCTGCACCCGCGCGCCCGACTAGCATCACCAACCTGGATGGTTCCGACCTAGAATATGTGGACATCTATAAGTACCTAGGTGTCTGGCTAGACTGTAAACTCTCCTTCCAGACTCATATCAAACATCTCCAATCTAAAATCAAATCTAGAGTCGGCTTTCTATTCCGCAACAAAGCCTCCTTCACTCACACCGCCAAACTTACCCTAGTAAAACTGACTATCCTACCGAACCTCGACTTCGGCGATGTCATCTACAAAATAGCTTCCAATTCTCTACTCAGCAAACTGGATGCAGTTTATCACAGTGCCATCCGTTTTGTTACTAAAGCACCTTATACCACCCACCACTGCAACCTGTATGCTCTAGTCGGCTGGTCCTCGCTACATATTTGTCGCCAGACCCACTGGCTCCAGGTCATCCACAAGTCCATGCTAGGTAAAGCTCCGCCTTATCTCAGTTCACTGGTCACGGTGGCAACACCCACCCGTAGCACGCGCTCCAGCAGGTGTATCTCACTGATCATCCCTAAAGCCAACACCTCATTTGGCCGACCTTTTCTTCCAGTTCTCTGCTGCCTGTGACTGTTTTACCGTTTTTATTTATTTTACTTTTCTGCTCTTTTGCACACCAGTATCTCTACCTGCACATGACCATCTGATCATTTATCACTCAAGTGTTAATCTGCTAAATTGTAATTATTCACCTACCTCCTCATGCCTTTTGCACACAATGTATATAGACTAATTTTTTTCTTTTTTCTCTGTGCTATTGACTTGTTTATTGTTTACTACATGTGTAACTCTGTGTTGTTGTCTGTTCACACTGCTATGCTTTATCTTGGCCAGGTCGCAGTTGTAAATGAGAACTTGTTCTCAACTAGCCTACCTGGTTCAATAAAGGTGAAATAAAAATAAATAAAATAAAAAATGTTGTTCATTTGGATCTTAACATGGCTTTTGGGCGCCCTAACAAATATTTGGTTTGGGGGTTGCCCACCTCGCTGGCAAAACGTTCTAGTGCCCTCCCCCCTCTTGACGGTGGAGAGAAATTTAAATTGTTGAATTATTTACGTTTCAATTGTGGCCATTGTGCAGGGAAAGGTTTACAGCAATTTTGAATACATTTCATGCAATTAGACTCATTTTGCCATGGAGCAGAGAAAAGGTGCAGTAATACAGTGAATTTGCTGCAATTCTACACATTTTGCCAAGATTTATGCAGTGTTAACCATATCTGAGTGAGAGTGACTAACGCAATCATTGGGGGCCTCCTGGAGGTCAGGGCCCTTGGGCACATGCCCCTGCGTGCCCAGTTGGTATCGGGCCATTATTACAAGAAGTTTAGATAACTGGCTAGACTAACTTACCAATCAACATTTTTGTAGCTGACATGGCTAATTGTGACTCAGTGACTGGCAATATTTGTTCTGATATTTACTGCATACATTTTTAGGATTGTGTGTTTTGTATTGTTAGGTATTACTGCATTGTTGGAGCTAGAAACCAACATTTTGCTGTCCGTGCGATAACATATGTGTATGTGACAAACTTTTATTTGATAACCAACTGCTGATTCACAACCAAATCTCTAAATGTCAGCTTGTGTAATTTACTATTGTAACACAACAGTAAGTGACCGCTGATAAAAAATAAATAATAATAATAATAATGGTCGGTGGCTACTGCTTATGTGGATTATGCCTGCAGCCCACTGTGGTTATGCGTCATAGCGCAATTCCATCCTCACTGGAAGTAATCATTGCTTAGACATGATTGGGCAAGTTATGTATTTAGAAATGATCATTGATTACAGGGTTTTAAAAAAATACTATTGTAATTCACTTTCAAATTCTGTATACTGATTATTTCCATTCAAAAATGTGTACCTGATGTAGAATGTAACAGGTATATTTAATTCTGAAAGGACTCCAATCTAGCTTGGGGCCCTCTTTCTTTTTGGCATTCTGATAAGTATGGAGATGACACATAGGACAAGTTTTCCAGACAGTTACAGGCTAATACCAAAAAGAAAGAGGGCCCCAACTTTTGATGACATTGCCTCAGTTGTTAAAAGGCTAGGCCTCTCACCAGACAAAGTTAGAGCAGCGTGCTACCATCAGGAAAATTATTATTTTCTGTGCTGGTCATTGAACTGGAAAGGTCTAACACCCTCAGCGATCATCGTCACCTCTACGACGTGTGGAGGAAGGGAAGGATAGCCAATGCACAACCCCCCTCCGTCTCACAGATTGCCCCTATACTACGCCAGGTCCCTTAATCAATACCTTAATCAATGCCCCTGTCTGGTAGAGTAGTGGTTATGGTGTTTTCTCCCCAAACCAGATTTTGAGAGTTCAAATCTGAGGAGAGCAAATTTTAGAAAGCCATTTTTGATGGTGCCTTTTGTTGGCATGAAAAAGCTAACTTGAGGTGTGTAGGGGGGTAGGGGCTAGTTCCCATCAAATAGAAGGGCTGAAGTGACACCTTGTATATAATATCCTTTTAATAGAGTTGTGATAACATACTATGTTGTGGAGTAACAATAAAATCCTTGTCTGCAAAAAGCCAACTTTGACCTGGGGGCATGCTTTGTAGACCATTCAAAAGCGTTCCGATACCTTGTCCCCAAGAAAAAACCCACATGTTATGATAGCTTATAGACAGTAGTAGGCAAATGAAGGGACAAAGTTCCAATATTAAGATGATGGAATAACATTTCTAGGGTCTATTTGCTGGTAATTGGAAACACGTCCTTTCGAATTTCGTCCCCCGTTCCTAAACACATCCATTCTATAGTGTAGGTTTTGAAGATTCATAATCTATGCTTGTAGTCATCAGAAGAAGATTGAGGAACGGTTGGTGGATCCAAGAAGTACAAGCCCCCACACCATTCTCCAACCTCTGAAATGTTGTCTTTGAAATGTGCATTTTCAAGTACCCCTTAATAGTTAGTCTGTCTGTCTGGTAGAGTAGTGGTTATGGTGGTTGCTCCCCAAAACAGAGTTTGAGAGTTCAAGTCCCAGAGAAACAGTTAATATAGCAACTTCTTTCTTGTTGCCTTTGTGGACTCTGAAAGAGCAAACAAGAGGTATGTTGGGGAAAAGGAGCTAGTTCCCGCGAAATAGCAAGAATGAAGTGACACCTTGTTTCAAATGTCATTTCAATAGAGTTGTGATAACATACTATGCTGTGGAGTAACACTACAACCATACTCTGCAAAAGCCAACTTTTACCTGGGGGCATTCTTTGTAGACCATTCAAAGGTGTTCCTAGTCTTGGTCCCTCTGAAGAAAGCCACATGTTAAGATAGTTTAAAAATAGTTGTTGTAGTAGTTATGGTGGTGAATTCCCAAAGGAGAGGTTGTGAGTTAAATTCCTTTCAAGAGCATGCCAACTTGCTTTTGTTGCCTTGACAGAACCAATGTTGAGGTGGGGTTCCGGAAGGACATAGACAGCAAGGGAAATTGGATTATAAAATGTTAGGGTACAGCAACTGGTGTTGAGAAGGAGTGCGGAGCTACGATCAAACCCACCCCTGTCCATATAATCTTATTCCAGAGACAACTGATTCAGAATGATCTAGGCAAAGCTGATTGTAGAAAAGTACTCCTCTGTACGCATTTATGAAATGTCTCAGGCTAAGAATGCTGACCCCCCCCCCCCCCCCCCCCCCCGTCAAAGTAATGTTATTCATTCTACTCACAAATGCTAAACAGATCCTAGTTCAGCACTCCTACTTCAAGCCACCAAGTGAATGTTGGGTATTGGGTGCTAAACGTCTTGAACAGTGGTTGAAAAAGTACCCAATTGTCATACTTTAGTAAAAGTAAAGATACAGTGCCTTGCGAAAGTATTCGGCCCCCTTGAACTTTGCAACCTTTTGCCACATTTCAGGCTTCAAACATAAAGATATAAAACTGTATTTTTTTGTGAAGAATCAACAACAAGTGGGACACAATCATGAAGTGGAACGACATTTATTGGATATTTCAAACTTTTTTAACAAATCAAAAACTGAAAAATTGGGCGTGCAAAATGATTCAGCCCCTTTACTTTCAGTGCAGCAAACTCTCTCCAGAAGTTCAATGAGGATCTCTGAATGATCCAATGTTGACCTAAATGACTAATGATGATAAATACAATCCACCTGTGTGTAATCAAGTCTCCGTATAAATGCACCTGCACTGTGATAGTCTCAGAGGTCCGTTAAAAGCGCAGAGAGCATCATGAAGAACAAGGAACACACCAGGCAGATCCGAGATACTGTTGTGAAGAAGTTTAAAGCCGGATTTGGATACAAAAAGATTTCCCAAGCTTTAAACATCCCAAGGAGCACTGTGCAAGCGATAATATTGAAATGGAAGGAGTATCAGACCACTGCAAATCTACCAAGACCTGGCCGTCCCTCTAAACTTTCAGCTCATACAAGGAGAAGACTGATCAGAGATGCAGCCAAGAGGCCCATGATCACTCTGGATGAACTGCAGAGATCTACAGCTGAGGTGGGAGACTCTGTCCATAGGACAACAATCAGTTGTATATTGCACAAATCTGGCCTTTATGGAAGAGTGGCAAGAAGAAAGCCATTTCTTAAAGATATCCATAAAAAGTGTCGTTTAAAGTTTGCCACAAGCCACCTGGGAGACACACCAAACATGTGGAAGAAGGTGCTCTGGTCAGATAAAACCAAAATTGAACTTTTTGGCAACAATGCAAAACGTTATGTTTGGCGTAAAAGCAACACAGCTCATCACCCTGAACACACTGTCAAACATGGTGGTGGCAGCATCATGGTTTGGGCCTGCTTTTCTTCAGCAGGGACAGGGAAGATGGTTAAAATTGATGGGAAGATGGATGGAGCCAAATACAGGACCATTCTGGAAGAAAACCTGATGAAGTCTGCAAAAGACCTGAGACTGGGACGGAGATTTGTCTTCCAACAAGACAATGATCCAAAACATAAAGCAAAATCTACAATGGAATGGTTCAAAAATAAACATATCCAGGTGTTAGAATGGCCAAGTCAAAGTTCAGACCTGAATCCAATCGAGAATCTGTGGAAAGAACTGAAAACTGCTGTTCACAAATGCTCTCCATCCAACCTCACTGAGCTCGAGCTGTTTTGCAAGGAGGAATGGGAAAAAATGTCAGTCTCTCGATGTGCAAAACTGATAGAGACATACCCCAAGCGACTTACAGCTGTAATCGCAGCAAAAGGTGGCGCTACAAAGTATTAACTTAAGGGGGCTGAATAATTTTGCACGCCCAATTTTTCAGTTTTTGATTTGTTAAAAAAGTTTGAAATATCCAATAAATGTCGTTCCACTTCATGATTGTGTCCCACTTGTTGTTGATTCTTCACAAAAAAATACAGATTTATACCTTTATGTTTGAAGCCTGAAATGTGGCAAAAGGTTGCAAAGTTCAAGGGGGCCGAATACTTTCCCAAGGCACTGTATGTTAATAGAAAATGCCTCAAGTAAAAGTGAAAGTCACCCAGTAAAATACTAAGTAAATGTCATTGCTAAAAGATACTTAAGTATCAGTGGTAAAAGTGTAAATTATTTGACATTCCATTTTTTTAAGCAAACCAGACAGCACAATTCTCTTGTATTTTTATTTAAGAAATAGCCATGGGAACACTCAGACATAATTTACACACGAAGCATGTGTTTAGTGAGTCTGCTGGATCAGAGGCAGTAGGGAGGAGCAGGGATGTTCTCTGTCATTGCAAACAAAGGGTATATAACAAAGTATTGAGAAACTTTTGTTATTGACAAAATACTTATTTTCCACCACAATTTGCAAATAAATTCATTAAAAATCCTACAATATGATTTTCTGGATTTTTTTTCTCATTTTGTCTGTCATAGTTGAAGTGTACCTATGATGAAAATTACAGGCCTCTCATCTTTTTAAGTGGGAGAACTTGCACAATTGGTGGCTAACTAAATACTTTTTTGCAAAAGCTTTTGTAAACAGTGTTTTTGCATGCAGCAATTCAACCAACCATGAAGGCCTGATTCACGCAGCCTCTGAACAGTTAATGTTGAGATGTGTCTGTTAATCTGTGAAGCATTTATTTGGGCTGCAATCTGAGGTGCAGTTAACTCTAATGAACGTATCTTCTGCAGCAGAGGTATGTCTGGGTCTTCCTTTCCTGTGGCAATCCTCATGAGGGCCACCCATACCTTTGTCACAACACAACTGATTGGCTCAAACTCATTAAGAAGGAAATAAATTCCACAAATTAACATTTCACTAGGCACACCTGTTAATTGAAATTAATTCCAGGTGACTACCTCATGAAGCTGGTAGAGAGAATGCCAAGAGTGTGCAAAGCTGTCATCAAGGCAAAGGGTGACTGCTTTGAAGAATCTCAAATATATTTTGATTTTTTTAACCTTTTATCATTACTACACGATTCAATATGTGTCATTACATAGTTTTGATGTCTTCACTATTATTCTACAATGTAGAAAATAGTAAAATAAAAACCCTTGAATGAGTAGGTGTGTCCAAACTTTTGACTGGTACTGTATGTAAATGTAATGGAGATGGGGGTGTGTTCTAGTGGGTCTGGGCAGGTGTGATGTAGTTGATGGAGATGGGGGTGTGTTCTAGTGGGTCTGGGCAGGTATGATGTAGTTAATGGAGATGGAGGTGTGTTCTAGTGGTTCTGGGTAGGTGTGATGTAGTTGATGGAGGTGGGTCTGAGCAGGTGTGATGTAGTTGATGGAGGTGTGTTCTAGTGGGTCTGAGCAGGTGTGATGTAGTTAATGGAGATGGGGGTGTGTTCTAGTGGTTCTGGGCAGGTGTGATGCAGTTAATGGAGGTGTGTTCTAGTGGGTCTGGGCAGGTGTGATGTAGTTAATGGAGATGGGGTGTGTTCTAGTGGTTCTGGGCAGGTGTGATGTAGTTAATGGAGATGGAGGTGTGTTCTAGTGGTTCTGGGCAGGTGTGATGTAGTTAATGGAGATGGAGGTGTGTTCTAGTGGTTCTGGGCAGGTGTGATGTAGTTAATGGAGATGGAGGTGTGTGCTAGTGGGTCTGGGCAGGTGTGATGTAGTTAATGTTTGTATGATGGTGTCATTTGTATGTGTATGTTTTGTATTGTTTATAAAATATCAAATGAAATATAGGTTTTAAGTCCCAATGCAAAGTTACACCTTATTACATAAAACCATGTTATATGGTGATGTAATATAGATGACCAGCCTATTCCCTATGATGTAAACTACAACAGAAATAACTTAAAATGCATGACATCAAATCCATGCTGCATTGTGGGTAAATGGTGACTGGCTGACTGATTTATAAATAATAATGATTAGTTATTTATGATGCAAGGTGATTTATAGATCAGTCAGTGGCAGTTGCCTGCAATGTCGAACAAGTCCAATGCCAAATACCACAGCAAGTCACCAGAGTCTACCGTGCTAACAGGTTCCCTCTAGATAACACAACCACACAGTATATGAAAGCATGAGGTGTGGTTAACGTTTGCAAGCTTGAGCTAGATACCGAGCTAGCACACAAACTCTGTAGCACAGAGTTGATCATCCATATGACGTTGAGAAATAGTGCATTGTGGGTAGTTTAGAAGATATCCGGAAATAAGTAAAATATGTAACAAAGCAAAAACATAACTGTTTGTACTCATAGGTAACCAGATCGTGACTACAGCTAAGTTACAAAGTCTTTAACCACACTGTGTTGTTACACTGGTGAGTAAAAACTCATGCTTCCTACACTTTAACTTTTTCTCTGAAAATTAGATATACATTTTACTCAACTGCGTTACCCACTCCAGTCAACAGATGACGATGTGGGACTTTAAGGCAATGCTGCTAGTGTGACGTATAATGTAGTGGTCGGAACGCTTCTTTCAACAGCAGCAACAGTTAGTCAGCCACTTCGGTAGCTTGTTAGACAAAATTGCCGAACCAATAAAGCTCTTTAGACACTTTCGTGTTTATTTGCCACTGTGTTTCTGCCGTCTAGTTAGTTATCCGATTTAATTTAATATTTACTGTGTTGTTATTAGTCAGCTAGCGGGCTGGTTAAGTTATCATTAGCCTAGCTAGCTAACATCTCTGACCATGCGGTCACTAAGCTACTCTCCTCCTGCTAAAGAAGAAGAGGTCTGCTGGACGAAGGACATCACAGTAAAACAAGAAGTAGAGGGTGAGGCTGTTACAGTGAAAGAAGAAGAGAAATACGTTACAGTTAAGGAAGAAAATGACGCGTTCAGAGTGAAAGAAGAGGAAGATGTTACTGTAAAATGATTCTGTTTTTGGAGTGAAAGAGGAGGAGGGGGAGATGACTGCCACATCGAAAAAGGAAGGGGAGGAATCTGGATATCTGGGCCCGTTTTCCCAAACGCATCTTAAGGCATCCAATGGTTCTAACAATGAACTTAGCCATAAGATGGTTTTGAGAAACCGTTCCCTGATTAACACTAGTAAGTAGTGTCTTAAAAACAGAGGCACAAACTCTGCAGTTGTTGAACTGATGTTTGGTGTTAAAGCGGAAATCTGCAATTGCTACATCCATATTGTGACTTTTAAATTATTTATTTATAGCCATTGATTCTTGAAGAATATAACACATGCCGCATAGTTCAACTGTTGTAACCCATCAGAACCCAAAATAGGCTTTGTTTTACTCCAATGTTTAGAAACAATGTAAATCAACACTGTATCCTCAACATAGTTAAATGTAAATCAACACTGTAGCCTCAACATGGTTAAAATTATAATGTTGATATCATGGATGGTCAGTCCTTGCATCCATAGGTCTGTCAATGAATTTGAGAGTAGTTACATTTCTCCAGCCCCATCATCATCTTATTACCAAAACAGTGGTGGAATGACAGATTTGTTATTGTTTCAACTGCAGATTAGTTGTGTGTTTTTTTTAATCAGCAACAAAATGACTGCCCAGAGACTTGGTTTGGTAAACAGCTGAGGGTTGGGGGCTGGAGAAATGTAACGACTCTCAAATTCATAGAGAAAGCTATTGTAGCCACCGTAACCCAAAACCTAGCGACCTCGTCAAGAAGTTCAGACATCTTGGCGTAACAGTTATAAGGTGTTGGCTTGACAGTCACTGGACCCAGGTTTGAGTTCAGTTCAGGGCTACCCCCTGAATTCACCAAACTATAAATACAAAGACTGGCCATCCATGAGGTCAAAATTATAGTTTTAAACAGATTGAGGCTATATATTATATTCTAGATTTTATTTATTTATTTTATTTTTATTTCACCTTTATTTAATCAGGTAGGCTAGGTGAGAACAAGTTATCATTTGCAACTGCGACCTGGCCAAGATAAAGCATAGCAGTGTGAACAGACAACAACACAAAGTTACACATGGAGTAAAAAATAAACAAGTCAATGGCACAGTAGAAAAAAGGAAAACAAGTCTATATACATTGTGTGCAAAAGGCATGAGGAGGTAGGCGAATAATTACAATTTAGCTGATTAACACTGGAGTGATAAATGATCAAATGGTCATGTGCAGGTAGAGATACTGGTGTGCAAAAGAGCAGAAAAGTAAATAAATAAAAACAGTATTGGGATGAGGTAGGGAAATTAGGTGGGCTATTTACCGATGGACTAATACAGTAGAACAAAATAAATAAAAAAGTCTATATACAGTGACTGCAAATGAGATAAGTTAAGGAAATAAATAGGCCATGGTGGCAAAGTAATTACAATATAGCTATGGTGACCAGTGAGCTGAGATAAGGCGGGGCTTTACCTAGCAGAGACTTGTATATAACCTGTAGCCAGTGGGTTTGGCGACGAGTATGAAGCGAGGGCCAACCAACGAGAGCGTACATGTCGCAATGGTGGGTAGTGTATGGGGCTTTGGTGACAAAACGGATGGCACTGTGATAGACTGCATCCAGTTTGTTGAGTAGAGTGTTGGAGGCTATTTTATAGATGACATCACCGAAGTCGAGGATCGGTAGGATGGTCAGTTTAACGAGGGTATGTTTGGCAGCATGAGTGAAGGATGCTTTGTTGCGATATAGTTTTGGATTGGAAATGCTTTTAGTTTTACTTGCGTTTAAAAGCAGAGGTGGATCAGAGAATCACCAGCAGCAAGAGCAACATCATTGATGTATACAGAAAAGAGAGTCGGCCCGAGAATTGAACCCTGTGGCACACCCATAGAGACTGTCAGAGGTCCGGAAAACAGGCCCTCCGATTTGACACACTGAACTCTATCAGAGAAGTAGTTGGTAAACCAGGCGAGGCAATCATTTGAGAAACCAAGGCTGTCGAGTCTGCCAAACCCCCTTGGGTTGTGCCGTGGCGGAGGTCTTTGTGGGCTATACTCGGCCTTGTCTCAGGATGGTAAGTTGGTGGTTGAAGATATCCCTTTAGTGGTGTGGGGGCTGTGCTTTGACAAAGTGGGTGGGATTATATCCTTCCTGTTTGGCCCTGTCCGGGGGTATCATCGGATGGGGCCACAGTGTCTCCTGACCCCTTCTGTCTCAGCCTCCAGTATTTATGTTGCAGTAGTTTATTTGTCGGGGGGCTAGGGTCAGTTTGTTATATCTGGAGTACTTCTCCTGTCTTATCCGGTGTCCTGTGTGAATTTAAGTATGCTCTCTCTAATTCTATCTTTCTCTCTTTCTTTCTCTCTCTCGGAGGACCTGAGTCCTAGGACCATGCCTCAGGACTACCTGGCATGATGACTCCTTGCTGTCCCCAGTCCACCTGGCCGTGCTGCTGCTCCAGTTTCAACTGTTCTGCCTGCAGCTATGGAATCCTGACCTGTTCACCGGACGTGCTACCTGTCCCAGACCTATGATTTGACCATGCTGGTCTTTTATGAACATTTGAACATCTTGGCCATGTTCTGTTGTAATCTCCACCCGGCACAGCCAGAAGAGGACTGGCCACCCTTCATAGCCTGGTTCCTCTCTAGGTTTCTTCCTAGGTTTTGGCCTTTCTAGGGAGTTTTTCCAAGCCAACGTGCTTCAACACCTGCATTGCTTGCTGTTTGGGGTTTTAGGCTGGGTTTCTGTACAGCACTTTGAGATATCAGCCTATGTACGAAGGGCTATATAAATAAATTGAATAAGAATGTTGTGATTGAGAGAGTCGAAAGCCTTGGCCAGGTCGATGAATACGGCTGCACAGTACTGTCTCTTATCGATGGCGGTTATGATGTCATTTAGGACCTTGAGCGTGGCTGAGGTGCACCTATGACCAGCTCTGAAACCAGATTGCATAGCGGAGAAGGTACAATGGGATTCGAAATGGTCAGTAATCTGTTTGTTAACTTGGCTTTCGAAGATCTCAGAAAGACAGGGTAGGATAGATATAGATCTGTAGCAGTTTGGGTCTAGAGTGTCACCCCCTTTGAAGAGGGGGATGACCGCGGCAGCTTTCCAATCTTTGGGAATCTCAGACGAAACGAAAGAGAGGTTGAACAGGCTAGTAATAGGGGTAGCAACAATTTCGGCAGATAATTTTAGAAAGAGGGGGTCCAGATTGATCCATGATGTCATAATGATAGTTTAACCAGGTTTCTAGGCTATATGGTATATTCTAGTATTCATCCATGATGTCATAGTGATAGTTTAACCAGGTTTCTAGGTTATATAGTATATTCTAGAATTCATCCATGATGTCATAATGATAGTTTAACCAGGTTTCTAGGATATATAGTATATTCTAGAATTACCAGTGTAGATTTCCTGTGGAGGTCGAATTGTTACAGCTGTTGATAAGTCATTGTATAATATTCAGCCAATTTATTTTCTTGCTATTACATTAAAGGCGAAACATACCTAGATTCAATTACATTCATGATTTGGTTTCAAACTTTTGTTTTAAAATTTTCTCAAAGTTGGTGCCTTGATTGATTTGTCAGAAAACTATTTTTTATTTAAATGTAACCTTTATTTAACTAGGCAAGTCATTTAAGAACAAATTCTTATTAACAATGACTGCCTACCCTGTACGGCGCTGGGCCAATTGTGCGCCACCCTATGGGACTCCCAATCAAGGCCGGTTGTGACACAGCCTGGATTTGAACCAGGGTGTCTCAGTGAAGCACTGAGATGCAGTGTCTTAGACCGCTGTGCCACTCGGGAGCCTCAAAATCATGTTCCAGTGCTGTCACCAACTAAAATATATCTTGGTCAACCAAGAGTCATCTGTTCTTTCTACCAATCACCCCATGTTTAAAATAAATCAACAATATGTGCATAACTTGTCTGATGCTTTAAGCACGCTGTTTGATTAAATAATTACAGATACACAAATTACTCAAGGGAGCCATTCATCAATATAACCTAACCAGAAGTAGAAAAACTCTCCTCCTCCCTCTGCTGCTGGACTTCGTAAATTCTGCCGTCAAACTTTTTCCATTTGGAGTGCCAATTTATCTTACCATTTCTACCAATCTGCGTGCAAGTTATGATTTTCATATGCTCATTTTTGTGGAACAGATTAATTTAATTTATAATAGTATCTCAAAATCATTGTCTGTGATTAATCTATATTCTATCTAAATCTAAATGAAAATTATACAAATCTAAAAGCAACTTTTATTGCCATTGCCAACTATGTAAAAATAGCCGACATGAAGCCAACAAATAATAACATTGCAGCCTGAAGGTAGAAAATATCCTGATAAAAATAAATATCCTATAAATCACATTGGCTGCACATGACCTGTCTTCAACGAACTTTAAACATGGTATCAACTGGGTTAGCCCAAAACTCGTGATAGCAAGCTTGCAACATTGTATAAAATATTCTGGGCCCTCAGAGTTTCCCGGCCAGTGAGTTCTGGACAGACACAGCTGTCGGCTATTTGTGTAAAGGATAAGAAGTAATCAGGTATTTTATGACATTTCCACATTACATTTTTCCCTTTTATGCTGAGTGGTTATCAAGAGGGAGAGCTGGAAATATTTTATGAAAATACTTTGAGGAACTATTGTCATTCACATCTGATTTTGATTAGACTTTGTTTACATGCTGTTTGAGATTAAGAAAAAAATACTTTGAGAAGCTCCAACTCATTAGTGTTGGTGCGTTAAGACAATCAGAAATACTATCAGACATCCCCAAATTTAACTTTGACTATAATTACTCTTCCCTGAAGGAGGGAAATGAGGTATAACACCTGTTTGAATCCACCCTTTCCTGGGATGGTGAAGAGCGGTATTAAATTTAAGGAATAAATCAGAGCCTCACGCTCATCACCTGTGGAAGGCGGGGCTTCCAGCGAGGCATGGATTTAATAGTATGTTGTACCTAGTTTCCCTCCTTCAGGGAACAGTAGTTATAGTCATAACGTGTGGATTTAATAGTATGTTATACCTAGTTTCCCTCCTTCAAGGAACATTAGTTATAGTCATAACGTGTGGATTTAATAGTATGTTCCGAGTTTCCCTCCTTCAGGGAACAGTAGTTATAGTCATAACGTTAAGCTTGTCAAATTATGAACTTCACCTTAAATACTGGATCTTGCTGTGGGACAGTTTTTTGTATTCAGATCTCTGAAATGCACTCTAACTACGTAACATTTAGTGTCTCCTTATGTTACGCTGGGAAAACAGTTTTCATGGGCACAGAAATCCTAAATCATTTCAGAGTTTGCTAAATCCAATGGTTCTAACCGAGAGTCACCTTAACTTTATTGACAACACCCAAATGGATACTGTCATTAACGCAGTTCTTCAATAATTACACATCAGTCTTAATACTGTAGCAATTTAGTTACAGTCACATGTTCAACAATCATCAGCTGATCCAGGAAATCATTTTTTGAATGACAAACATCACGACATGCAACAATAACCAAAGTGCTTCTTCATTCATTACTCGGGTAAATACAGTTATGCTGTGCTCCACGTTGGATCCAACATCCCTAACAAATTGATGTTTATAATGTGTTATTGTCTGCTTGATTTACAGTAGAGGCTCGTTAGTCAGTTTGCACACAGAGATACTTAGCTCTTAATGTCTGGAGAACTGTTCCTTGATGGATAGGCTATTGTACAAACACAGAGCTATTTTCCTTTTATTCAGGACATTGAGAATGACAACACATTACAGAGTAGCCTAGTGGGATTATTCACAAAATGATCTGATGATCAGGTTATGAAATGTCATGACAAAGACATTTTAGTTTCCATGTTTCACCTGATATATTAAATGATTTATAGTCCTAGGTCTATGTTGTTGTTGTTAGGTGAAGTTATTGGTCCTACAGTAGGTCTATGCTGCTGTTAGGTGAAGTTATGGGCAAATTTGGCAAACACTTAGTGTACAAACCCTTTTTGTCCGGCTGATGGAAAATCTAGCAAAAAGAGCATTTTACTGGTTGAAGTGTTTTTTAAATACAAAGTGGTTGATTTGTGATGATGACACAAACATTATATTAAGCAGGACATTCAAATGAGCCTTACAATTATAATCCAAAGTAGTGTGAAATACTCTCATAAGCAACCTGGAAATGGAGGTTACTTCCTTGAGTTTTCCCCCATTAACATTCAGAATACATTGTGAAAAACTAAAATCTTTGATCACCATTTTTGCTCCAGGCATATATACTACATCCATAACTATCGGTTCCCCTTTAACCATCTTCCTGACTTTGGTGTTCACGTAGAAGTGACTATCGTGGATCCTCTGGGGAGCCTCAACAACCTCATGATTGTGACGAGGCAGAGAAAAGTCTCTCCACATTAGAACACTTCAAGAAACACCAGCAGAGACCCACAGGGAAAATATCCCACTGCTGTTCTGACTGTGGGAAGAGTTTTGTTTCTTCAGGACATTTAAAAGCACACCAGAGAATACACACAGGAGAGAAACCTTTTAGCTTTTAGTTTTTCTCAGTCAGCCACCCTGATATCACACCAGGGAACACACACAGAAGAGAAACCTTTTAGCTGTACTCAATGTGGGAAGAGTTTTACTCATTCAACCGACCTGATATCACACCAGAGAACACACACAGGAGAGAAGTCTTATAGCTGTACTCAGTGTAGGAAGAGTTTTACTCATTGAATCTTGAATCAAAATGCAACACTTCAAAATGTAGCTAGCTGTTTTCTTCAAATTGTCCTCTAACCAGTGATGTACACATTTTTCCCAAATTCCATGATTTTTGAGCTGTTAGTTTTAACAGGACGTGCAACCTCATCTCCCTCCTCTCGCACACCTGATATCAACATGATATCGATGAGTTATGACAAATAAGTGTTGTGTTCCTTTGTTTAGCGACCCCTACATTTAAATGCATCACTCCAAAATGTAGCTGACTGTCTTCTGCAGGTTGTCCTCTAATCAGTGAGGTAAGAGATATCTCCACTTTCCATGTGTTTTTTAAAGTTAGGTTGTCCGTGCTGTTGAAACTAATCCCCCCCCCCCCCCTGATCGATATCAGTGACTTATTGCTATTGTCAAAACAACAGCGTTTTTGGTGTTGTGCAGTTTATAAGGAGCTTGTTTGAAATATCCAAGTAATATGATTATTGTGGCAGATGTTTGTGTACATAGCCCATTTTATGTTTAGGTTTTCAATTTTCCCCAAAAATGTTTTGAGTCCAATTGCAAAGTTACACCTCACAGTTCTATTTTTGGAGTTGTTACATAAAACCAATCAGAATTCAGAAGAATGATAATGTCAGGTGTTAAGTAATATGGAGGACCAGCCTATTACCTTTGATGTAAACTACAACAGAAATAACTTCAAATGTAGAGCTTCAAATTAAACCAATCGTTTCCACTCATGACTTGAGTGATTGAAGTAAACCAACGTTTTGGAAATACATAACGCCATCTAACCAAATATCAAAGAATGTTAGCTATATGCAGTTATCTTAGCCAGCCAGCTAACATTAGCTATTTAGCCAACTAGCTATGGTCAGTGAGCTGGAGCCCAACTGATGGAGACCAGTTAGAACCCAACTAAAACATGACTGCAGATGAAAAGAGAAGAGACATAGAATCATGGCAAAATCCCCCAAATCTATAATAGATTCCAGATGTCAATCAGAATGACTACAATTCAGTTACTAAGTCTTTAACCACACTGTGTTGTTACACTGGTGAGTAAAAAACTCACTTTAACTTTTTGTCTGAAAATTAGATATACATTTTACTCAACTGCGTTACCCACTCCAGTCAGGAGATGGCAAAGGGTGACTTTAAGGCAATGCTGCTGGTGTGACGTATAATCTAGTGGACGGAACGCTTTTTTCAACATCAGCAACAGTTAGTCAGACACCTCGGTAGCTAGCTAGACAAAATAGCCGAACCAATAAAGCTCTTTAGATGCTTTCGTGAATATTAACAACTGTGTTTTAAACCCTCTTCTGTTGTCTAGT
This sequence comes from Oncorhynchus clarkii lewisi, assembly GCF_045791955.1. Taxonomy (NCBI): domain Eukaryota; kingdom Metazoa; phylum Chordata; class Actinopteri; order Salmoniformes; family Salmonidae; genus Oncorhynchus; species Oncorhynchus clarkii. The sequence goes on along the minus strand of NC_092159.1, from coordinate 28,388,609 downwards.
TAGTTATCCGATTTAATTTCATATTTACGGTGTTGTTATTAGTCTGCTAGCGGGCTGGTTAAGTTAGCATTAGCATAGCTAGCTAACATTCCCGACCATGAGCTCACTAAACTACTCTCGTCCTGCAAAAGAAGAGGACGTCTGCTGGACGGAGAAAGAGGGTCTGTGGCTAAACGTTGTCGTGAAAGAAGAGGAAGAGGATGTCACAATACAAAAACAAGTAGAGGGTGAGGATGTTACAGTGAAAGAAGAAGAGAAAGACGTTTCAGTGAAAGAAGAGGAAGACTCTTTCAGAGTGAAAGAAGAGGATGTTACAGTAAAAGAAGAGGAGGAAGCCGTTTTTGGATTGGAGGAGGGGGAGATGACTGTCACATTGGAAGAAGAATATGAAGAGGAGGACACTGGATATCTGGGCTCGGTTTCCCAAAGGCATGTTAAGGCATCCTATGGTTCTAACGATGAACGGGCCCTGGTTAACACTAGTAAGTACTGTCTTTTTTTAAATGTATTTTATTTATTTCACCTTTATTTAACCAGGTAGGCCAGTTGAGACCAAGTTCTCATTTACAACTGCAATCTGGTCAAGATAAAGCAAAGCTGTGCGACACAAACAACACAGAGTTACACATAAACAAACGTACAGTCAATAACACAATAGAAAAATATATGTACAGTGTGTGCAAATGTAGAAGAGTAGGGAGGTAAGGCAATACATAGGCCAAAAGGGGCAAAATAATAATATATATAATAATTACAATTTAGCATTTTAACGCTGGAGTGACAGATGTGCAGATGATGATTTGCAAGTAGAGCTACTGGGGTGCAAGAGGATAAATAACAATATGGGGATGAGGTTGTTGGGTGTGCTGTTTACAGATTGGTTGTGTACAGGTACAGTGATCAGTAAGCTGTTCTGACAGCTGATGCTTAAAGTTACAGAGGGAGATGTAAAACTCCAGCTTCATTTATTTTTGCAATTCGTTCCAGTCATTGGCAGCAGAGGGCTGGAAGGCAAGGCGGCCAAAGTAAATGTTGGCTTTGGGGATGACCTGTGAAATATACCTGCTGGAGCGTGTGCAACGGGTGGGTGTTGCTATGGTGACCTGTGAGCTGAGATAAGGCGGGGCTTTACCTAGCAAGGACTTATAGATGACCTGGAGCCAGTGGGTTTGGCGACGAATATGTAGTGAGGGCCAGGCAACGAGAGCATACAGGTCGCAATGGTGGGTGGTACATGGGGCTTTGGTGACAAAACGGATGGCACTGTGATAGACTGCATCCAGTTTGCTGAGTGTTGGAGGCTATTTTGTAAATTACATCGCCGAAGTCAAGGATTGGTAGGACAGTCAGTTTTACGAGGGTATGTTTGGCAGCATGAGTGAAGGAGGCTTTGTTGCGAAATAGGTAACCGATTGTGGATTTAATTTTGGATTGTAGATGCTTAATGTGAGTCTGGAAGGAGAGTTTACAGTCTAATCAGACACCTAGGTATTTGCAGTTGTCAGAACTGTCTAGAGTAGTGATGCTTGGCGGGTGCGGGCAACAATCAGTTGAAGAGCATGCATTTAGTTTTACTAGCATTTAAAAGCAGTTGGAGGGAATTGATGTAAAATATATCACTAGCCACTTTAAACAATGCTACTTAATATAATGTTTACATACCCTACATTATTTATCTCATATGTATACGTATATACTGTACTCTATATCATCTACTGCATCTTTATGTAATACATGTATCAATAGCCACTTTAAACTATGCCACTTTGTTTACATACTCATCTCATATGTATATACTGTACTCGATACCATTACTGCATCTTGCCTATGCCGCTCTGTACCATCACTCATTCAATAATCTTTATGTACATATTCTTTATTCCTTTACACTTGTGTGTATAAGGTAGTAGTTTTGGAATTGTTAGTTAGATTACTCGTTGGTTATTACTGCATTGTCGGAACTTGAAGCACAAGCATTTCGCTACACTCGCGTTAACATCTGCTAACCATGTGTATGTGACGAATAAAATTTGATTTGATTTGGGGCTACAAAGGGGTGTTGTATGGCATTGAAGCTCGTTTGGAGGATTGTTAACTAGAGGTCGACAGATTATGATTTTTCAATACCGATACCAATTATTGGAGGACCAAAAAAGCCGATACCGATTAATAGGCCAATTTTTTTTTTTGTGTGTGTGTTTTTGTAATAATGACAATTACAACAATACTGAATTAACACTTATTTGAACTTAATATAATACATCAATAAAATCAATTTAGCCTCAAGTAGATAATGGATAATGAAACATGTTCAATTTGGTTTAAATAATGCAAAAACAGTGTTGGAGAAGAACGTAAAAGTGCAATATGTGCTATGTAAGAAAGCTAACGTTTCAGTTCCTTGCTCAGAACATGACAACATATGAAAGCTGGTGGTTCCTTTTAACATGAGTCTTCAATATTCCCAGGTAAGAAGTTTTAGGTTGTAGTTATTATATAACTATTTCCTTCTATACCATTTGTATTTCATTAACCTTTGACTATTGGATGTTCTTATAGGCACTTTAATATTGCCAGTGTAACAGTATAGCTTCCGTCCCTCTCCTCGCTCCTCCCTGGGCTCGAACCAGCAACACAACGACAACAGCCACCACATCGAATTACCCATGCAGAGCAAGGGAAACAACCACCCCAAGGCTCAGAGCGAGTGAAGTTTGAAACGCTATTAGCTAACTAGCCAGCCTTTCACTTCGGTCACACCAGCCTCATATCGGGAGTTGATAGGTTTGAAGTCATAAACAGCGCAATGCTTGACGCACAACGAAGAGCTTCTGGCAAAACGCACGAAAGTGCTGTTTGAATGAATGTTTACACGCCTGCTTCTGCCTACCACCGCTCAGTCAGATACTTAGATACTTGTATGCTCAGTCAGATTATATGCAACACAGGACACGCTAGATAATATCTAGTAATATCATCAACCATGTGTAGTTAACTATTGATTATGATTGATTGTTTTTTATAAGATAAGTTTAATGCTAGCTAGCAACTTACCTTGGCTTATTTCCTTATACGTAACAGGCAGTCTCCTTGTGGAGTGCATCGAGAGAGAGGCAGGTCGTTTTTGCGTTGGGCTAGTTAACTGTAAGGTTGCAAGATTGGATCCCCCGAGCTGACAAAGTGAAAATCTCTGTCTTCCCCTGAACGAGGCAGTTAACCCAACGTTCCTAGGCCGTCATTGAAAATAAGAATGTGTTCTTAACTGACTTGCCTAGTTAAATAAAGATTAAATAAAGGTGTTAAAAAAACGGCAAATCGGCGCCCAAAAATACCGATTTCCGATTGTTATGAAAACTTGAAATCGGCCCTAATTAATCGGCCATTCCGATTAATCGGTCGACCTCTATTGTTAACACAGTGTCCAAAGAAGGGCTAGATGTATACAGAATAGTGTCGTCTGCGTAGAGGTGGATCAGAGAATCACCAGCAGCAAGAGCGACATCATTGATATATACAGAGAAAAGAGTCGGCCCGAGAATTAAACCCTGTGGCACTCCCATAGAGACAGGCCCTCCGATTTGACACACTGAACTCTATCAGAGAAGTAGTTGGTGAACCAGGCGAGGAAGTAATTTGGAAAACAAGGCTATTGAGTCTGCCGATAAGAATGTGGTGATTATCAAATCAAATGTATTTATATAGCCCTTCTTACATCAGCTGATATCTCAAAGTGCTGTACAGAAACCCAGCCGAAAACCCCAAACAGCAAGCAATGCAGGTGTAGAAGCACGGTGGCTAGGAAAAACATGGTGGCTAGCTAAAACCTAGGAAGAAACCTAGAGAGGAACCAGGCTATCCCCTTCTGGCTGTGCCGGGTGAAGATTATAACAGAACATGGCCAAGATGTTCAAATGTTCATAAATGGCCAGCATGGTCAAATAATAATAATCACAGTAGTTGTCGAGGGTGCAGCACAAGTCAGCACCTCAGGAGGAAATGTCAGTTGGCTGTTCATAGCCGATCATTAAGAGTATCTCTACCACTCTTGCTGTCTCTAGAGAGTTGAAAACAGCAGGTCTGGGACAGGTAGCACGTCTGGTGAACAGGTCAGGTTTCCATAGCCGCAGGCAGAACAGTTGAAACTGGAGCAGCAGCACGGCCAGATAGACTGGGGACAGCAAGGAGGCATCATGCCAGGTAGTCCTGAGGCATGGTCCTAGGGCTCAGGTCCTCCGAGAGAGAAAGAGAGAATTAGAGAGAGCATACTTAAATTCACACAGGGCACCGGATAAGACAGGAGAAGTACTCCAAATATAACAAACTGACTCTAGCCCCCCGACAAATAAACTACTGCAGCATAAATACTGGAGGCTGAGACAGGAGGGGTCAGGAGACACTGTGGCCCCATCCAATGATACCCCCGGACAGGGCCAAACAGGAAGAATATAACCCCTCCCACTTTGCCAAAGCACAGCCCCCACACCACTCGACAGAGTCGAAAGCCTTGGCCAGGTCGATGAATACGGCTGCACAGTACTGTCTTTTATCGATGGCGGTTATGATATAATTTAGGACCTGAGGTGCACTCATGACCAGCTCGGAAACCAGATTGGAGAAGTGGAAAAGGTACGGTGGGATTAGAAATAGTTGGTGACCTGTTTGTTAACTTGGCTTTTGAAGATTTTAGAAAAGCAGGGCAGGATGGATATAGGTCTGTAACAGTTTGGGTCTAGAGTGTCTCCCCCTTTGAAGAGGGGGATGACCGCGGCAGCTTTCCAATCTTTGGGGATCTCAGACGATACAAAAGAGAGGTTGAACAGGCTAGTAATCGGGGTTGCAACAATTTCAGAGTATAATTTTAGAAAGAGAGGGTCCAGATTGTCTTGCCCAGCTGATTTGTAGGGATCCAGATTTTGCAACTATTTCAGAGCATCAGCTGTCTGGATTTGGGTGAAGGAGAGGGGGGGGGGGGGCTTGGGCAGGTTGCTGCAGGGGGTCCTGAGCTGTTGGCCGGGGTAGGGGTAGCCAGGTGGAAAGCATGGCCAGCCGTAGAAAAATGCTTATTGAAATGATCTATTATCGTAGATTTATCGATGGGGACAGTGTTTCCTAACCTCAATGCAGTGGGCAGCTGGGATGAGGTGCTCTTATTCTCCATGGACTTTACTGTGTCCCAAAACCTTTTGGAATTAGTGCTACAAGATGCAAATTTCTGTTTGAAAAAGCTAGCCTTAGCTTTCCTAACTGACTGAGCATATTGGTTCATGACTTCCATGAAAAGTTGCATATCGCGGGAGCTATTCGATGCTAATACAGAACGCAGTCAAGTCTGGGGTGAACCAAGGGTTAAATCTGTTATTAGTTCTACATTTTTTGAATGGGGCATGCTTATTTAAGATGGCATGGAAAGCACTTTTGAAGAGCAACCAGGCATCCTCTACTGACGGGATGAGGTAATGTCCTTCCAGGATCCCCGGGCCAGATTGATTAGAAAGGCCTGTTCGTTGAAGTGTTTTAGGGAGCGTTTGCCAGTGATGAGGGGTGTTCGTTTAACTGCGGACCCATCACGCATTCAGGCAGTGAGGCAGTGATTGCTAAGATCCTGGTTGAAGACAGCAGAGGTGTATTTAGAGGGCAACAAGTTGGTCAGGATGATATCTAAGAGGGTGCCCATGGTTACGGATTAAGGGTTGTACCTGGTAGGTCCCTTAATAATTTGTGTGAGATTGAGGGCATCTAGCTTAGATTGTAGGACGGCCGGGGTGTTAAGCACATCTCAGTTTAGGTCACCTAACAGTACTAACTCTGAAGATAGATGGGGGACAATCAATTCACATATCGTTTCCAGGGCACAGATTGGGGCTGAAGGGGGTCAATAACAAGCCGCAATGGTGAGAGACTTGTTTCTGGAAAGGTGGATTATTAAAAGTAGAAGCTGGAATTGTTTGGGTACAGACCTGGATAGTATGACAGAACTCTGCAGGCTATCTCTGCAGTAGATTGCAACTTCGCCCCCTTTGGCAGTTCTATCTTGTCGGAAGATGTTGTAGTTGGGGATGGAAATTTCAGGAATTTTGGTGGCCTTCGTAATTAATGATTCAGACACGACTAGGACATCAGGGTTGGTGGAGTGTGCTAAAGCAGTGAATAAAACAAACTTAGGGAAGAGGCTTAAAAATAGAGGAGTCTTAAAAACAGAGGCACAAACTCTGCAGTTGTTGAACTAATGTGTGGTGTTAAAGGGGAAATCTGCAATAGCTACATTCATATTTAGACTTTTAAATGTGTTTATTATAGCCATCAATTCTTGAAGAATTGAACACATGCCTCATGAGCTTAGTTCAACTGTTGTACCCAATCAGAACCCACAATAATATTTGTTTCACTCCTATGTTTAGAAACAATGTAAACCAACACTGTAGCCTCAACATGGTTAAGTTGGGGCAAGGTGTTCCCCTCAGGGAACTCCACCCCCCCCCCCCCCCCCCCCTCGTTGAGCTGAAAAGGTGGCGCAGGGAATTCAAAAATATTATTTAGAAATATTTAACTTTCACACATTAACAAGTCCAATACCTCAAATGAAAGATAAACATCTTGTTCATCTACCCATCATGTCAGATTTTTTAAATGTTTTACAGCGAAAACACAACATATATATTTATGTTAGACCACCACCAAATCAAAGAAAAAACGCAGCCATTTTTTACAGCCAAAGATAGTCACAAAAGCAGGATTAGAGATAAAAATGAATCACTAACCTTTTGAAAATCTTCATCAGAAGACAGTCATATGACATGTTACACAGTACATTTATGTTTTGTTCGATAATATGCATTTTTATATCCACAAATCTCGGTTTACATTGACGCCATGTTCAGAAATTCCTCCAAAATAGCCGGAGGAATTATAGAAAGCTACGCCAGATAACAGAAATACTCATCATAAACTTTGACTAAAGATACATGTTCTACATATAATTAAAGATACACTGGTTCTTAATGCAAACGCTGTGTCAGATTCTTCTTAAACGTTACGGAAAAAGCCTTTGCTTTGCAATAATCTGAGACGGCGCTCAGACGTAACCGCCATGTTGGAGTCAACAGAAATACGAAATTACAACATAAATATTCCCTTACCTTTGATGATCTTTCATCAGAATGTAGTGCAAGGAGTCCTAGTTCCACAATAAATTGTTGTTTTGTTCCATAATGTCCAATACTAGTGTCCAAGAAGCTGCATTTGCTAGCACTTTCAGCTCACGTGCCCAAAAATTGACTGCTGGTCCAAGATAACTCGCACGAAAACTTCCAAAAGATATATTCCAGGTCGAATAAACTGGTCAAACTAAGTAGAGAATCAATCTTCAGGATGTTATTATCATATATATCCAATAACGTTCCAACCGGATCATACGTTTTCATCTGGAGCTAAATGGAACAGTGGTAGCACTCACAGCAAATGCTCCATTCCACTTTCTACTGAATGAGGACATCTAGTGGAAGGCGTAGGAAGTGCTTCCAGATCCATATCTTGTTGGGAAAGGATGACGTCAAAGTTACCCCAATTTTCAGAATTGTTTGGAAGATTGCCTGCCCTATGAGTTCTGTTATACTCACAGACATAATTCAAACAGTTTTAGAAACTTCAGAGTGTTTTCTATCCAATAGTAATAATAATATGCATATATTAGCAATCTAGGACAGAGTTTGATGCAGTTCACTATGGGCACGCAATTCATCCAAAGTGAAAATACTGCCCCCTATCCTCAACAACTATAATGTTGATATCATGGATGGTCAGTCCTTGCATCCATATGTCTGTTTATGAATTTGAGAGTAGTTACATTTCTCCAGCCCCATCATCGTTTTATGACCAAAACAGTGGTGGAATTACGTCTTTGTTATTGTTTCAACTGCAGATTTTTCTGGGGAACTGTTACCGTTCTCAAATTCATAGAGAAAGCTATTGTAGCAACCGTAACCCAAAATCTAGCGACCTCGTAAAGAGGTTCAGACATCTTGGCGTAACAGTTATAAGGTGTTGGCTTGACAGTCGCGGACCCAGGTTTGAGTTCAGCTCTGGGCTACCCTCTGAATTCACTACACTATGAATACAAGGACTGGCCATCCATAATGTCAAAATGATAGTGTAACTTCTTCGATATAGGGGGCGCTCTTTTAATTTTTGGATGAAAAACGTTCCCATTTAAACAAGATATTCTGTCACGAAAAGATGCTCGACTATGCATATAATTGACAGCTTTGGAAAGAAAACACTCTGACGTTTCCAAAACTGCAAAGATATTGTCTGTGAGTGCCACAGAACTGATGTTACAGAAAAAAAACAGACAAAAATACAATCAGGAAGTGACACATTTTTTGAAACCGCCTCATGGCAATGACTCCTTATATGGCTGTGGAGGAGCTAGGAGTCAGCTTACCTTTTCCACGTTTTCCCCAAGGTGTCTGCAGCATTGTGACGTATTTGTAGGCATATCATTGGAAGATTGACCATAAAAGACTACATTTACCAGGTGGTTGCTTGGTGTCCTCCGTCGCAATTATTGCGTAATCTCCAGCTGCAGTATTTTTCCGTTTGGCTCTGATGAGAAACCGACTGCCAGGAATGATTTTTCATCTAATAGAATTGTGAAAAACACCTTGAGTAGCTTTGGTTAAAACATATTTTGAAAATCTGAGATGACAGTGTTGTTAACCAGTTAAGCCCACCCGACGCGCAGGCGTCTCATCTAGCCACCTGGAAATGCACATGCGCTACGCTAAATGCTAATAGCACTCGTTAAAACTCAAACGTTCATTAAAACACACATGCAGGGTATTGATTTAAAGCTACACTCGTTGTGAATCTAGCCAACAAGTCAGATTTTTAAAATGCTTTTCGGCGAAAGCATGAGAAGCTATTATCTGATAGCATGCAACACCCCAAAATGCCTGAAGGCGACGTAAACAAAATAATTAGCGTAGCCGGTGCTACACAAATAGCAGAAATAAAATATAAAACATTCATTACCTTTGACGAGCTTCTTTCTTGGCACTCCTATATGCCCCATAAACATCACTATTGGGTCTTTTTTTTCGATTAAATCGGTCCATATATACCCAAAATATCCATCTATGGAAACTGTGTAATTCAGAAAAAAACATTGTTTCAAAACGCAGCGTCATTTTTTTAAATTAAAAAAGTCGACGATAAACTTTCACAAAACACTTCGAAATACTTTTGTAATCCAACTTTAGGTATTAGTAAACGTTAATAATCTATCAAATTGATCACGGGGCGATGTGTATTCAATAGCTCCACGTCTTCAAATCATGTTCGGAAATCTCTCTTCCAAAACTTCCTGTCGGAGACCGGATGGAATGGGTTCTCTCTTCTTCGTTTGACCAAGAAACAACTCCAAGGCAATTTACAAGACTGGTGACATCGTGTGGAAGCTGTAGGACTTGCAATCTCAGCACCATTTAATTTGGTGTCCCTTAAACAATACATGCAAGTGGCGCATTGATATTTTTTCCAGTTTTCAGTGATCAGTTTTTCTTGCGCTTTTCGATGAAACACACACTCTGTTATAGTCACAGCCGTGATTTAACCCGTTTTAGAAACGTGAGAGTGTTTTCTATCCACACATACTAATCATATGCATATACTATATTCCTGGCATGAGTAGCAGGACGCTGAAATGTTGCGCGATTTTTAACAGAATGTTCGAAAAAGTAGGGGGTGGCCTTAAGAGGTTTTAACAAAAGGCTAAGCTTGTGTTTCAATATATTTATTTAATTTCATTTGCGATTTTCATGAATAGGAAGCGTTGCGTTATGGTAATGAGCTTGAGGCTATGATTACGCTCCCGGATACGGGATTGCTCAACGCTAGAGGTTAACCTGGTTTCGAGGCGATACAGTGGAGTTATGCAATGTTTTGGTTTCTGATGGGGTAATGTCGTTGAATATTTGAGGCATTTATAAGTTACACTACCGTTCAAAAGTTTGGGGTCACTTAGAAATGTCCTTGTTTTTGAAAGAAAAGTGCTCAACTGACAGCTTCATTAAATAGTACCCTCAAAACACCAGTCTCAACGTCAACAGTGAAGAGGCGACTCCGAGATGCTGCAAAGAAAAAGCCATATCTCAGACTGGCCAATAAAAATAAAAGATTAAGATGGGAAAAACAACACAGACACTGGACAGAAATATGTATTTTTCTTTGCAACTCTGCCTAGAAGGCCAGCATCCCCGAGTCTCCTCTTCACTGTTGACGTTGAGACTGGTGTTTTGCAAGTACTATTTGATTAAGCTGCCAGTTGATGACTTGAGGTGTCTGTTTCTCAAACTAGACACTCTAATGTACTTGTCCTCTTGCTCAGTTGTGCACCGGGGCCTCCCACTCCTCTTTCTATTCTGATGTTAGGTTCAAATTTTTCAGAGTAAATACCTCACGGACACCAGAAAAGCTTAACCAAGTTTAATTCTTCCCAAAGGGTCTTTACAGCTGTTATTCAGACAAAAAGTATATATACCCCACTTTGGACACTCCTCCTTCTCTCCAATCCTTACATCTTCTGGTTCCACAGGAAGAAGGTAATAGGATAATAAACCATTATTTCTCCCTTCAGGGGATCTGACCTCAACCCCTCTTTCGCCTAATCCACAGATGTCCTCTCGTATCATTTATCACACTCCTGTGACTCTCTCCTGTCCACCCAGCACATTCCACAGCCACTCTGTCTTTCTACAGATCTCCCTCCTTTATATACTCTGTGTCTGATCTATCATGTCTTTAATATCTCAATGTTCAAAGTTTACCCTGAATCCAAAACTTCTTAGAGCTCGTTTGTGCTGTTCTCTGAAGGGAGTAGTTCACAGCGTTGTACAAGATCTTCAGCTTCTTGGCAATTTCTCCCATGGAATAGCCTTAATTTCTCAGAACAAGAATAGACTGACGAGTTCCAGAAGAAAGTTATTTGTTTCTGGCCATTTTGAGCCTGTAATTGAACCCACTAATGCGGATGCTCCAGATACTCAACTAGGATTTTCTAATGATCAATTAGTCTTTTAAAATGATATACTTGGATTAGCTAACACAACATGCCATTGGAACACAGGAGTGATGGTTGCTGATAATGGGCCTCTGTACGCCTATGTAGATATTCCATTTAAAAAACCAGCAGTTTCCAGCTGCAATAGTCATTTACAACATTAACAATGTCTACACTGTATCAATGGTTATATAGAAAATGGGTCTTTCTATAACTGCAGTGTAGATTTCCTGTGGGGGTCAAATTATTACAGCTGTTGATAAGTCGTTGTATTCAAAGACCTCAATGTCTTGCCAGGAGGGTGCAAGGTGCTGTGTTGTTGTCTGCTGCCAGGACTTGTGTGACGGCCTTTTCCTGCTCCAGGACTGTTTCCATTATCTGCAGTGGAGATCCCCACCTTGTCAGGGATTCTGTGATGAGCTTGCTAAGGGGCAGGCCCACCTTGTCAGGGATTCTGTGATGAGCTTGTTGAGGTGCAGGCCCACCTTGTCGAGGATTCTGTGATGAGCTTGCTAAGGGGCAGGCCCACCTTGTCGAGGATTCTGTGATGAGCTTGCTAAGGGGCAGGCCCACCTTGTCGAGGATTCTGTGATGAGCTTGCTAAGGGGCAGGCCCACCTTGTCAGGGATTCTGTGATGAGCTTGTTGAGGGGCAGGCCCACCTTGTCAGGGATTCTGTGATGAGCTTGTTGAAGGGGCAGGCCCACCTTGTCAGGGATTCTGTGATGAGCGTGTTGAGGGGCAGGCCCACCTTGTCAGGGATTCTGTGTTGAGCTTGTTGTGAGGCAGGCTCAGTTTATCCTGTGCACTTGTCAGGGCTTCTGCTTCTTCCAACTATAGGAACATGTGCTGACCACTTCCTTGCATTTAATCCATCTATATATTTACATACTACTGTTGTGATTAAGAGAGCTATATTGCATTAGAAAACAGGATCATTTATATAGTAGGATGTAATCCACTTCAGGCATCACCTTAAATAAACAGTGGATTTCTGCTGTTGTGGTCCTTTAACCATCTGTCTGACTTTGTATTTCACACAGGAGAGAGACGGGACTATCGTGGAACCTCTGGGGAGCCTCAACAACCTCATGATGTTGACGAGGCAGAGAAGAGTCTCTCCAGACCAGAACACCTCAAGAAACACCAGCGGAGATCCACAGGGAAGAGAACTCACTGCTGCTCTGACTGTGGGAAGAGATTCACCTCCTCATCAGGCATTAAAATTCATCAGAGAATCCACACCGGAGAGAAATCTTACGGCTGTGATCAATGTGGGAAGAGTTTTGTAAAATATAGACATCTGAAGATACACCAGAGAACACACACAGGAGATAAATCATATAGCTGTGATCAATGTGGGAAGAGTTTTACTCAGCTAAGCAGCCTGATATCACACCAGAGAACACACACAGGCGAGAAACCTTATAGCTGTACTCAATGTGGGAAGAGTTTTACTCAGCTAGGCATCCTGATATCACACCAGAGAACTGTCGTGACGTTGCATTAGTTAATGTGACAACTGTTGCTCATCGAATGATTAAATGTTTCTAATTGTGTGATTAACCTGGGGCACCATGGGAAAATTAGTTTTATTGAGTTTCTATTTCCCAAATTAACTCAAAGAACATCATAATATCGATTTTACAACAGTCGCTAATTAATTAATTAATTTCCTTTACAATCTCATTCTGAACGTTGTATAATCCGGGAATCTGCACGGACCCGGGTCTCACCAATGAGTTCGTACCACACCAATCTTAGTTGAGTATTTATTTACTAGAAAGCTAAAATGATGATAAAAGATACACATACACCAAAAACACATTCTAGGCTATTGATTTGAACTTAGTATAACGGGCCAACACACTATGGCGCGTATTACCCAAAATGGGCATTTAAAAGAGAGAGAAAAAAAGAAAGTACACGAGAGAAATATACATTTGGGTGCATTTGTCAGCTGTGCTTATTTTAACCCTAGCCTTGCCCCAAACTGGCGCTCTTATGGGTCAGAATATAATTATGTAATTAACTGTGGGGGGTCTCAGATGCGAAGCTCCGCGTGGGTCGTTTAGGCTTCTAAATGACGCACTTCTCCGGCGCAACTCTGGTCGTCCTCACGATGTCCGTGTCCATTTGGTCTGATTCCTCGCCCTTGCTCTGGGAGGAGTCTTCTGAGGACAGACAGATCTGTAGCTCAGGGCTCACAGCATAGGAGTGAAACAGTGTAGATACCACAATTTGATGGAGAGTGGAGGTTAGGTGGTCCGGCTTGAATTCACCCGCTGAGACACAGCTACTCATCAGTAGCATGGGTAGAAAAAGATGTCTTTGTCTTCAACCTTGGGTTGAGTTTTGGGTTCGTTGACTTTTTAGACCTTGGCTGCAGCTTGGGTCACTTAGTCTGATCTGTTCATTCTGCCTCACGGGTCTTATAACCTCGGGTCAGAAGTGGGCGTAACCGCCTTTAGGGCTATTCTCTGGGCGTACCAAGTCAAGAGGCATGGTCTAGATTTTACTCAAATCCAATTTTAGACAACTAACTTCACATTTCGTCTTTACCAAAACATTCTCTTTGATTTGGACATTTTCCACACTACGTCCAATGTATAAACATCAAGAGTATCCTAGGAAAACTCTTCCAGTTATAATGTTTTTGTAATAACGTAATCTATTAGCCTATAATAACAAAACAAAAATGACATATTTCCATATTCCATCTATCGTCATGACCACCATTGTGGCTGATGGAAATCATTGTTCCAAAGTCTTTTTATTGCATGTTTAATGTTCTGAGGCTGGTTCTCCATAGTGAGAGGACAAAGGAATGTTGTCTATGGCCTAAGATTTACCATCGGCGTTAGGGGTCATAAAACCCCCACATCTTCAGACCCCTAGATCTCTCCTCCTCTGTTGGGGGTGAGAGATAAACTGTAGGGTTGTGGTCTCCTGTAACCTGACCACACCAGAGAACACACACAGGAGCGAAAACCTATAGCTGTGATCAATGTGGGAAGAGTTTTGTTCAATCTAGCCATCTGAAGATACACCAGAGAACACACACAGGAGAGAAACCTTTTTTGCTGTACTCAATGTGGGAGGAGTTTTGTTCAATCTGGTGATCTGACAGTACACCAGAGAACACACACAGGAGAGAAATCGTACAGCTCTAATCAATGTGGGAAGAGTTTTGTTTCATCTACGGGTCTGACAGTACACCAGAGAACACACACAGAATAGAAATCGTATAGCTCTAATCTATGTGGGAAGAGTTTTACTCAGTCAAACAGCCTGGTACAACAACAGAGAACACATACAGGAGAGAAATATCTTAGCTGTGAAAGATCACAGATCAAATATCAGAAAGTACATACATGAAGGAGTTGTTTCATGATATCAATGAATTAATGTCACAATGTAAAATGTTTTAACATTGTAGAAGGAGTATTTTAATATTGTCACAATGTTGAAGCATAAATGTTTGCCCCTTTATCAATTGATTACAACATGATATGGATATTAGCCTCAGGGGAAAATCCAGACTCTGATTTGATAGTTGTGTTGTGTTACACTTACCACGTTGGTGACCCACTGGAATCAAAATGTATCACTTCAAAATGTAGCTGTTTTCTACAAATTGTCCTCTAACCAGTGATGTTTACATTATTCCCAAATTCCGTGTGGGTTTTGAGCTGTTAGTTTTAACAGGACGTGCAACCTCATCTCCCTCCTTTTGCACAGTTGATTTCAACGTGATATCGATGAGTGATGACAAATAAGTGTTGTGTTCCTTTGTTTAGCGACCCCTACATTTAAATGCATCACCCCAAAATGTAGCTGACGGTCTTCTGCAGGTTCTCCTCTAACCAGTGAGGTTAAAGATATCTCCCATTTCCATGTGTTTTTTTTTAGTTTCAAGAACACGAACAACCTAATTGACATCATTGATTTATTGCTACTTGTCAAAACAACAGTGTTTTTGGTGCTTGTGCAGTTTATACGGTGCTTGTTTAAAAAAATACAAGTAATATGATTATTGTGGCAGATGTTTGTGTACATAGTACATTTTATGTTTAAGTTTTCAATTTATCCCAAACTGTTTCTGCATATTGGTTATTGATTTGGACACGTTAACACTGTGTTTTGACATTGCGCTATCCCACCTAGCAAAATGTAACTGAAAAAATGTTGAAAAGAAGACTATGCCCGACGTCCAATATACGTTCAGTGGAAAATATGTATTTTCTGGTAGTTTTTTCAGTGACTTGAAAATAACTTAATTTCAACTTACTTGCAGGTAGCCTAGTGGTTAGAGCGTTGGGCCGTCATTGTAAGCCAGAAGTTGTTCTTAACTGACTTATTTACAATGATGATCTACCGGGGAACAGTGGGTTAACTGCCTTGTTCAGGTGCAGAATGACAGATTTTTACCTTGTCAGCTCGGGATTCAATCCAGCAACCTTTCGGTTCCTGTTAAATGAAGGTTAAAATAAATACATACACATGGATGCAGTATAATAAATTGGTCTATAATCAATTTTATTAACCATCTTTCATCATTCAAGTATTTCTTGACAACATTCAAGTGCTAATTGTCTTTATTCCACTACTGAAGAAGCATGTCTCAAATCACCTAATATTTCAAACCTTCATTCAGCCTGACAAAAGATACATGTTTTATTATTCCATGCCTCACCATTAAGTTAATTATTGCCAACACATATTAACAAAGGGGTGTATATTTGGTTTTGATAATTCATATTTACAGTTCATGTAACATTTAGTAATTATTTATGCAACCAACTGACAATTTTTGGGTACAATTATATTGACATTGTTGCCCTGCTTTTAGAATATCAGGGTTCATTCTCAGATGTACCAACCCAAATGTACTAGAGCATGACATTGGGGACTGGGCCCAGATCCAACAACATGCCTATCCAGTGAACCCTGAAAAGAGAGAGAAGCTCTGCAGTGATGTGGAAAGTTACTACGGATATTGCAGGAGTTTCCTCTTGAAATTAGACATGTCTGTGGTAAGGACAACTTGGTTGCTGATTTTCTCAAGGGTGTGCAGTCAAATAGTTTTGCGTTTAGCCAGTGGGTTGCCATGGATCACAATTTATTTTGACTGCATGTTTTTCTGTATTGGAGATGAGTTTTGTTTGGGCTCCTTCCAAGGGGAAGAGAGTTCCAGGAGCTAGTGAGTTTTAGGAAGAGGAGAGTTCTAGAAGCTCGTGGGGGAATTTTTTTCTTCATGTTTTTAATTTTTGACAGCCAGTGGAAACCATGTTTATAGTTGATTATAATGTGAAATATAGGATATATTTGTTGTCCTAAGGGGGAAGGTGTTACAGGCTTTGGTTTTTAGCACGTATAGGACGCACTGATTGGTGTCACCTCGTTAGTCAGTATGTGTTACACCTGTGCTGGCTTGTCCATCTCGTTAGTGGGAAGGTGTTTCACCTGAGCTGGTCCAGGTTCTATTTAAGACTGTCTGGCCCAGTGTTCCAATTGTCTTGATAGATGTGGAGAGTCAACACCTTTTTGGTTTTCTTCCTGTCTTTAAGTTTGGTGTGGGTTTTTCTTTTGTTTGACTCTTCTTGGGCAGATTTAGTGGGTCTCATGGTGGTTGTCTTTTAGGTCCCAGTTGTTGTTACTAGTCAACTTTCAGTGTACACCCCCATAGTGTCTTTCAGAACCCCTCCTAAAACCACACCTGTAGTTTTGGTTGTTGTCAATGACTCTGTTAGATCCCTCTTCTATGTAAGGAACACAAACAATGGAGTAAAACAAGCTTCAAGATTGCATCCAATTCTTACTATTTTAATCAATGGTATTTCAATAGAATGCTCAGTTGTTAATCTTCTGTTTTTTTATCCACTTATGTTTGATTGGTAAATAATTGTTTATTTTCATTTTTTCCTGTGAAGCCATTGCATTGCATCCATGTCTGAAATGTGCTGTATAAATAAAGCTTGTTTTGATAACATATTACAAAACAAATTAACCCAATGACCGACCAACAGACTCTTGCTAAACCAATTTGCAAATACGAAGAACAGTATATCTTCCACTTTGTCAATATAGTGCATGGTATGTACGTTAAGTATCACTTTTCAACCAACCCAGTTCAATTGTTGAAAATGAAAAAAGTTTAAATCAACAATACGTCAAAGGATTCAACTACTGAAAACTGGATCAACCAGATCAATCCCACTTGTCCAGCCTGCTGAAGGAGTGGTGGAGTGGTAAACACAGCCCCCGGCTCTACCAGTGGTAAACACCACCCCCGGCTCTACCAGGGGCTTGAGGTGGTCTCCCACAGCTCTGCTTATGTTATGTTCTGTGGCCTTGCTAATCCATGTCTTGACTGCCCCTGCAACACAGAAACACATTCAGTCATATTATATAAAACATTCAAAGTAATGGACATGGAGCATCTATGGCCTCAGTTACACCTGGCACCTAAATGTGACTTCTGTCATCCGATCACTCTAAGCTGCATTAGGTTCAGATCTACCAGGATGGGCCTATGACAGTCTGGATGCAGTCAGGCCACTGAATATAAATATTCAATGTAAAGAGATGGGGTGAAAAGTACACTTGACACAAATTACCTTCATAATATCAAAGAACAAATGAATGTGCCTGAGTGGAAATTAATTTTCATACAGCCAAAAGGGGTGAGAAATTACACCAATATCAGTGGATAACTTGCACTAATGTAAATAAACATAGATGATGGAACATATTCCCTTTTGCTGACGTGATGAACCGCTAAGGGGACATACAGTATATCACAAAAGTGAGTACACCCCTCACATTTTTGTAAATATTTGAGTATATCTTTTCATGTGACAACACTAAAGAAATTACACTTTGCTACAATGTAAAGTAGTGAGTGTACAGCTTGTATAACAGTGTAAATTTGCTGTGCCCTCAAAATAACTCAACACACAGCCATTAATGTCTCAATCGCTTGCAACAAAAGTGAGTACACCCCTAAGTGAAAATGTCCAAATTTGGCCCAATTAGCCATTTTCCCTCCCCGGTGTCATGTGACTCGTTAGTGTTACAAGGTCTCAGATGTGAATGGGGAGCAGGTGTGTTAAATTTGGTGTCATCTTTCTCACACTCCCTCATACTGACTGGTCACTGGAGGTTCAACATGGCACCTCATGGCAAAGAGACTCATGAGAAGCCACAGCAGAAACCTGTCCCTATCCGTTCCCTTTGCTCTCCCTACGCCTCTCTCTAGCCTAGCCCATGTCAAAACAAAATCACTCCTAACCACACCTAGCATTACCCTTGCCCTAGCCCAGACTAGTCCGGCAAAGGCACAGTCCCAGAAGGCATGGCGCACAGTCTCCTCCCTGCCACAAGACGATCTTGGACAGGTGGGGGATTGCACCAAACTATACCGGTACAAGATGGCACGTACCGGCAAGCACTTATGGAGGCCCAACCAATTCAGGTCCTTGAGCCTGTTGTCCAGGCCCCGCGCCTGCACTCCCTCCCAGACCACTGACGAGATGCCCGCTACAGGCGCAGGACTCCCTGCCTGCCTGACCTCCTCGTACAGGTGCCTGTGGTCTAAACCTACTCGGGCAACTTCAACCTCGGGGTGCGCACGCAGCCACTTGGCCGCATGGCCAAAATGCCACGGCAGCTGTTCCGCCCGAGGACCCGCGTTAGACCACACCATTACGCTTCTCGCCTTATACGAGAAGAACACCCGCAGGAGGTAACCGGACGGGTGTATAACCGGACGAGCAAGCTCCGTCAACAAGAAAGAAACAAAAATGGCGTCCAGCTTGAGGGGGAAATGTGGTACCCCCCTACCTCCCTCCCCGATGGGACAGATCATGCGTGCCCTGGCGACCCACTCGCACCTGCCACTCCACATAAACTGAAACACAAGCCTCACTAGAGGCCTCCTCAGACAAGCCGGCAATGGGTAGATGTATGCCACATACAAAAGAGACGGCAACACATCCACCTTTAGGACCAGGACTTTGCCCATAAAAGACAAATACCTAGCCTTCCACATTGCTAGCTTCCTCTGTACCACTGCGATACGCATGTTCCAGTTTAGCGTCGCTGAGCCGGAGGTCTCAAAATGAACCCCGAGAATCCTCAGGGCCCCTTCACAGAGAGATAACCCCCCAGGCACATCCGTTCTACCGCGCCATCTTCCGAAAAACTTGACGGAAGACTTTGCATGGTTCAGAACTGCTCCCGACGCTCGGGTGAAATCCCCAAAGATGGCAAGGGACCTTGTCAGGCACGAGTCCTTGCACAACAGCAAGGAAGTGTCGTCGGCGTACTGCGTCATCTTAACACGCAGCCCACCGCTTCCAGGGATCAACAAGCCTTCCACCCCTGTGTCTGCCCTAATGGCAGCCCCCAGAGGCTCCATGTACAGAACGAAGAGGAGAGCCGAGAGTGGGCATCCCTGCCTGACCCCAGACGAGAGGTCAAAAACGTCACCTAAGTGACTATTTACACTAACTCGACACCCCGCTCCGACATATAAAGTACGGATCCATCCTATAAACTTCTCCCCAAATCCTAATCTACCTAATACCCTGAATAGAAAAGATCTATTCACACGATCAAAAGCTTTCGCCTGATCTAGCGCTGCTACCATTAAAGGCAGCCCTCTATCTTCAACCCAAGCGATGGAATCCCTGATCAACTGTAGGTTCCATCTTATAGAGCGGCCCTCTACCCCGCACGTCTGATCCTCGTGGACGACGTAGGGAAGGGCTGTGCGCAACCGGTCTGCTAAAACCTTTGCAAGAATCTTGTAATCTACGCACAGCATGGTCAATGGCCGCCAGTTGCCAAGGTCAGTTGCTTCCCCCTTCTTATAAAGAAGTGACAGCACACCAACAGCCATTGATCCCCCCGGGACCCCCGTCTCAAGGATGGCCTTCAAGACTTCGAGAACCACTGGTCCAAGTATACCCCAAAACTTGAGGTAAAACTCAGCCGGCAGCCCATCCATCCCAGGCACCTTCCCTTTTCCCATCCTCCTAAGAGCGCTCTCAACCTCTTCTAGTGAGATCTGGGCCTCCATCACGTCTCTAATGTCCTCTGGCAACCGCCGGGACAAGTGTTCTAAAAACACGTTTCCCTGCTCTACATCTATTTCCCTTTCCTTAAATAAACCTTGGAAATGATCAGTTGTCACCCTGACCATTTTCTCTGGTTTACTTACTATACTACCATTTTCTTCCCTAACTCCCTTCATTACCTTCCTACTCTGTCTGGCCCTAACCGACTTAAAGAACATAGCGGAACAAGTCTCATTATGTTCTAGAAAGCCACTATGCGCACGCTCCAGGAAAGCTCAAGCCTTCTGCTCCTGCAGCTCCCTGAGCTGCGCCTTTAGGGCTGCGAATCTCTCCCAGTCAATCGACCCGCCGAGGTTGCCTGCCTCGTACTCGAGTTCAATTAACCTTTGGATACGATCCACCTCCCTCCTTTCCTCCCTTTTTTTCCTTCTACAATATCCTATTATAAAAGCCCTTATCCTCCCCTTGACTAAATCCCACCACTCTAACACCCCCTCGCACATGGACCGGAGGCCGTCAAGCCTCCGAAAGAAACAAAAAAAATTTGTCAACGAAAGCCTGCTCCTCCAGTATATCCCGATCTAACTTCCAGTACCCCCTACCGAAGAGGCAGACTGGCGACCCCACCTGCAGGAACACCCCGTCGTGATCCGTGAAGAAAACAGGCAACAGCCGCCCAGACAACTGACCCAAAGACCTGGATACAAAAATGTAGTCGAGCCTCCGCGCAACCCCCCTGGAGTTGCGCCATGTAGGACCGACCATTGCCGGAGTAGTGTGCAGGCCACCATCAACCAGACCATGGCAAGCCATTAGCCCAGAGATGGCACCTGCACTGCTATCACCGCCTAACCCTAAATCTATATTAAAGTCTCCTCCTATCACCAAGTGCCTGTTTGTAACACACAGGGGCGCCAGACAGTCCACCATCTCCCTCCTGTCTGCCGCCACCTGTGGCCCATACACCCCAATTAACCTATATCTAGCTTCTCTAAACTTAACATCTATCCCCAAAACTCTACCCTGCATTATTACAAAAGTGTTCTCTATTTTAACCTCTCTATGCCCACACAAAATCCCTACTCCTGTTGAGTGCACCCCTCCTATGCCCCAAAAAGATTCCCCCTTATCCCACTCCCTCTTAAATCTACACACATCCCCACCATCCCTCAGGTGAGCCTCCTGTAAAAAACAGAAATCAAACCCCACACCCTCTAAATAACAAAAAACCGCCCTCCTTTTAACATTATCCCTTAACCCCCTAACATTTAGACTAAAAAAAGAAACAGAACTATTCATTTAATTATTTACAACAAATAAAAACCCCAAAACCCAAAGAAAAACCAGGAGACTCACCCGATGCTCCCCTGGTCCATCTCCACCGGCGGGGACGTCCTCTCCTCTCCTGACGCCCCCCCGTCCTCCATCCCAACCCATGATCCAGGCAGTGTGTTGGGTCCTCCCTCCCCACCCACCATCCCCCCCTCCCTGTTTGCCTCGGGGCTGCATATAGGGGACCCCATCTCCCCAAACAGGAGTTGGGATCCCTCTAGCAAACAACCCACCGACCCCTCACTGGAGTCATCCACTAAAATGCAAGGGGCTGAGGCAAACCGGGAGGACAATCTACCCTCCCCCCCGCCACTCTCTTAACCCCCCCCTCCCCCTCCACACCCCCCTCCCTCTCACTTCCTGCCAAGCTCCCCCTCTTTATCCCTTTCTTCTTTGGTGAAGGAGGTAGCGGGGAGACACAACGTCCCATCCCCACTAACCCCTCCACCAAATCCCTCATTTCGACCTCGAGGAAGCCTGGCAGGCTGTCCCCCCACTCCTTCCCCCCATCTACAGGTACCTCGCTGAGGAGACATTGTCCATGTATCTCCCCAGAAAGGCCCTCACTTCTTCATCCTTCACGTGCGGATTGTACATGTTTACAGTGACCACCCTGAAGTTGTTCTTTGCCAGGCTGGTCACCGCATAATGGCACAGGGGTCCTTTTCTTTCAGCTTCCTTTGCCATCTTCAATACATCATCATGTTTCTCTTGCTTGTGAAACGTCACATCAAAACCCTTTTCATTTGGGTTGCCTTGAAGGCAGAGTACTTCCTTCACCTCTATCCTGAGGCATCCCATCAATATGGTCCTTCCAAAAGTTTCCCTGCCCCAAGGTTCCATCTCCTTTTCAGTCCATGAAAATCTTACGGTATTTGCTATACCAATCCCCGGAACCGACCAGGTTTGCTTGTTTATATTCATTTTTCTTCTTCTTCAAAAAAGCTCTCTTCAGAAAGAAGCTTCAACCTGAAATGAAAACATCTTAAACCAAAAAGGTGGCGCAACTAAAAGGTGTTGACTCTCCAATTCCTATCAAGACCAAAAAAAACATTTGATGCAATAAAAGTATTATAACAATCTTGCAATTTTGCCCTCAGTGTCCACTGACAGTTGCCTAAGTAACAACTGGGACATAAGACACCCACCATGAGACACACTAAATTATCCCAAGAAGAGGCAAACAAAAGAACACCCCACAACAAACTTAAAAACGTGAAGCAAACCAAAACGATAGCTCAACTAAAGTTGTTGACTCTCCACATCTATCAAAACAACTGGAGCACTGGGCCAGACACTCTTAAATAGAACCTGGACCAGTTCATTTGAAACACCTTCCCACTAACGAGATGGACAAGCCAGCACAGGTGTAACACATACTGACTAACGAGGTGACACCAATCAGTGCTCCCTGCGTGCTAACGAGCAATACGTGCTAAATAAAGTCCAACCTCAAAACATAAATGTAAAAACCAAAGCCTGTAAAACCTTCCCCTTTAAGACAATATATCCTATATTTTTGATGGACGAGTTTGCTCACCACCAACAGAAAACAACTTCCATTTCTCATTATAATCAACAACAATGCTTCACCTTCAAAAATATAAACATGGTGTCTACTGGCTCTCAACAATTAACACGTATTTCTAAATAATAATATACAATATTATTAAATTTCTAAATTTTCTTTACACAATCCGAACTCACTAGCTTCTAGAACTCTAGTGCACTTTTTATAAAAGTGGACTAATGAATGTAAAAAATTAATGTAAAAATAATTTGACAATTGTCTTAAAATGAGCAAGAATAATCATATTGTGTCTTGTTTTCACATGAGTAGTGACATTGATGATTGTAGGCTAGAAATAAGTTATTCATGTTGTTGAAACTCTAAGCAGTGTGCCAGAAGACCTTTGGTCTTCAATACAGGCCCCTTTCTGTGTTTGCTAAAATTGCGGCACGAGGGCGATGCACGTGCAATTTAGTTGTAGAAACTCCTCCCTGCTAATGAGGAAACCGATAGTTATGGATGTAGTATATCTGCCTGCAGCAAAAATTGTGAAGTTTTTCACCATTCGTTTTTCACACTGTTTTCTGGATGTGAATGGGGGAAAACTCAGGGGAGTAACCTCCATTTCCAGGTTGCTTATGAGTGCATTTCACACTACTTTGGATTATAATTGTAAGGCTCGTTTGAATGTCCTGCTTAATATAATGTTTGTGTCATCCTCGCAAATCAACTGCTTTATATTTAAAAAACACTTCAACCAGGAAAATGCTCTTTGGCTAGCTTTTCCATCAGCCTGACAATGAGGGTTTGTAAACTAAGTGTTTGCCAAATTGGCCCATAACTTCACCTAACAACAACAACATAGACCTACTGTAGGACCCCAACGTCACCTATGTCGTGATGTTTGTCATTTGACTGGCATTCAGAAAACGATTTCCTGGATCAGCTGATGATAGTTGAACATGTGACTGTAACTAAACAGCTACAGTATTAAGAGAGAGTAATTATTGAAGAACCACATTAATAACAGTATCCATTTGGGTGTTGTCAATAAAGTAAAGATTTTTTTAAATTATTTTTTACTTCACCAGATAGGCCAGTTGAGAACAAGTTCTCATTTACAACTGCGACCTGGCCAAGATAAAGAAAAGCAGTGTGACACAAACAACAACACAGAGTTAAACGTGGGATAAACAAATGTACAGTCAATAACACAACAGAAATATCTATATACAGTGTGTGCAAATGGAGTGAGGTAAGGCAAATAGGCCATAGTAACTTAATTTGCTAAATTGTAATTACTAACTTAAATAAAAACATGTGGATGAGGTAGGTAGTTGGATGAGCTATTGGATGAGCTATTTACAGATGGGCTGTGTACAGCTGCAGCGATTGCTAAGCTGCTCAGATAGCTGATGCTTAAAGTTGGTGAGGGAGATATAGGTCTCCAACTTCAGCGATTTTTGCAATTCGTTCCAGTCATTGGCAGCAGAGAACTGGAAGGAAAGGCGGCCAAATTAGGTGTTGGCTTTGGGGATGACCAGTGAGATATACCTGCTGGAGCGCGTGATATGGGTGGGTGTTGCTATGGTGACCAGTGAGCTGAGTTAAGGCGGAGCTTTACCTAGCAAAAACTTATAGATGACCTGGAGCCAGTGGAATTGGCGACGAATATGTAGCGAGGGCCAGCCGACAGGAGCATACAGGTCACAGTGGTGGGTGGTATATGGGGCTTTGGTGACAAAACGGACGACACTGTGATAGACTGCATCCAGTTTGCTGTGTAGAGTGTTGGAGGCTATTTTGAAAATAACATCGCCGAAGTCAAGGATCGGTAGGATAGTCAGTTTTACGGGGGTATGTTTGGCAGCGTGAGTGAAGGAGGCTTTGTTGCGAAATAGGAAGCCGATTCTAGATTACATTTTGGATTGGAGATGCTTAATATGAGTCTGGAAGGAGAGTTTACAGTCTAGCCAGACACCTAGGTATTTGTAGTTGTCCACATATTCTAAGTCAGACCATTTAGGAGATGAATTTAGTTTTACTTGCATTTAAGAGCAGTTGGGGGCCACAGAATAAGTGTTGTATGGCATTGAAGCTCGTTTGGAGGTTTGGTAACAGTGTCCAAAGAAGGGCCAGATGTATACAGAATGGAGTCGTCTGCATAGAGGTGGATCAAGGTATCACCCGCAGCAAGAGCGACATCATTGATATATACAGAGAAAAGAGTCGGCACAAAAATTTAACCCTGTGGCACCCCCATAGAGACTGAGGTCCGGACAACAGGCCCTCCGATTTGACACACTGAACTCTGAGTTCAGTTGGACTAGGGGCTCCGCAGTAAAATAAAACAATGATAACTACCCTAAACAACAGTATACAAGGCAAATTGACAAAGAGGGACATAAAACAAGGCATAAAGCAATCACAGGTGTTGACTGGGAGATCGTAGGGGCTCCGTGTTGACAAAGGGTCCAGGCCAATTGGCAAAAGAGGTATTGTAGCTGGAGTAATTTTGTTTGCTAGCCGGGAGATGCACCTGGCTCGAGGCTCGCTGGTGCTAGCTTCGGGACAAGGGCGTTAGCCACTATAGCCAATCCGGTGCAAAGTTCAGGAGCTTACGGCAGGAATCCGATGATGTAGTGGATTCTAGTCGTCTTAGTGAAGAGTCTGGGAGGCATCAGCTGTGTAGCCGAGAGATCATAGGGTCCACTGAGCAGGCCGGGAGATGGGCCTGGCTCAAGGCTAGCTTCGGGGCTGGGCCACTCGGTGGCAGCTAGCTAGCTACGATTATCCGGTGTAATGGTCCAGAGCTTACAGCAGGAATACGGTGATGTAGTGGAGAAAAACAGTCCGATATGCTCAGGGTTGATATTGCGCTGTGCAGGCTGGCAGGTATTATCCAGGCTAAAAGCGGCTGGTGTCTGAGCTAAAAAGGTAAAGGCCACTAGCAGTGGCTAACAGTGACTAAATAGCTAGTAGCTAATTAGCTGGTTAGCTTCTGATGGCTAGCTTCTGATGGAGGTTCTAGCTATAAGGTCTAAATAATTGCAGATTCGTAGCACATTGGGTGAGGTGTATTGCCGGAAGGTATATTTAATTTAAAAACGAAAAAAAGAGATTTAAATATATTGCAATATATACAAAAAAAGACCAAAACAAACATAACATTCACATTCACAAACACATCTTACTGCTACGTCATCTTGGATTACAAGATGACTCTCAGTTAAAAACCATTGGATTTAGCAAACTCTGAAAATATTTAGTATTTCCGTGCCCACAAATATTCCCAGCGCAACATAAGGAGCCACTAAATGATACATAGTTTAAGTGCATTTCAAAATACAAAAACTGTCCGACAGCAAGATCCTGTATTTAAGTTGAAGTTCATCATATGGCAAGCGTAACGTTGTGACTGTAACTACTGTTCCCCGAAGGAGGGAAACTAGGTACAACATACTAATAAATCCACACGTTATGACTAACTACTGTTCCCTGAAGGAGGGAAACAAGGTACAACATACTATTAAATTCACACCTTGCTGGAAGCTCCACCTTCTACAGGTGATGAGCGTGAGGCTCAGATTTATTCCTTAAATTTAATACCACTCTTCACCGACCCAGGAAGGGGTGGGGCCAAACAGGTGTTGTACCTCATTTCCCCCTTCAGGGAACAGTAATTATAGTGTTTGGTTCTAATTTTTCAGAGTAAATAACTCATACTATGGGAAATACATTCATCCCCCTTGCCGACCCAAACGGATACTAAATGAAACGGTCCCTGGCAGACCACCCAGACCTGACCCCGCAAGATGCGTCAGTTGTCAATTTGTCTCGTTTGAAACACTCCTGTCAATGTTGAGTAAGGACGCACACAGAAGTAGGACTAGTCTACCTGGCCTGCGCGCAAATGTAGGCCTATAAATGTGCCAATTTGGGGATGTCTGATAGTATTTCTGTTTGTCTTAACGCACCACCACTAATGAGTTGTGGAGCTTCTCAAATACATTTTTTCTTCACCTCAAACAGCAAGTAAACAAAGTCAAATCAAAAGCGAATGACAACAGTTCCTCAAAGTATTTTCGTAAAACATTTGCAGCTCTCACCATTTCGATAACCACTTGGCATGAAAGGGAAAAATGTAAAGTTCTGATCCAGTGGAAATGTCTTATCTTATCCTTTGCAAAAATAGCCGACAGCTATGTCTGTCCCGAACTCACTGGCGCCTGGAAACAGAGGGCCCAGAATATTTTATACAATGTTTCAAGTTTCGGAGGACCCAGTTGATAGTTGATACAATGTTTCAAGTTTGTTGTAGACAGGCCATGTGCAGCCAAAGTGATTTCTAGGATATTTATTCTTATCAGGATATTTTCTACCTGAAAAATGCAATGTATTTATTTGTTGGCTTTATGTACGCTATTTTTTTTTTACATAGTTGGCAATGGCAATAAAAGTTACTTTTAGATTTGTAAAATTTTCATTTAGATTTAGATAGAATGTAGATTAATCACAGACAATAATTTTGATATATTATAAATTAAATTGTTCCAAAAAAATTTGCATATGAAAATCTTAACGGGCACACAGATTGGTAGAAATGGTTAGATAAATTGGCACTCCAACTGGAAAAGGTTGCCGACTGCTGGTGTAGTCTATTACTAGTCTATCTATCTGTAGTTTATTAGTCTATTACTGAAAACTTCAAGAGCAGAACGGCAGAATTTACAAAGTCCAGCAGCGAGGGGTTCTTCTGGTTACGTCGGGGCGGCAGCGTATCCTAGTGGTTAGAGCGTTGGACTAGTAATAGTAACCTAAAGGTTTCTAGATCGAATCCCCGAGGTGACAAGGTACAAATCTGTCGTTTTGCCCCTGAACAAGGCAGTTAACCCACTGTTCCTAGGCTGTCATTGAAAATAAGAATTTGTTCTTAACTGACTTGCCTAGTAAAATAAAGGTAAAATACAAATTTTAAAAAAGGTTGTTGATGACTGGCTCCCTCTAGTCAGGTAATATTGATTACTTGCTCCCTCTAGTCATTTGTGTGTGTTATTTATTTAATCAAACAGCGTGCTTAAAGCATCAGACAAGTTCAGAACATTTAGATTTTATAAAAACACATGGGCCGATTTTTAGAACGAACAGATGGCTCTTGGTTGACCAAGATGTATTTTAGTTGGGGACAGCACTAGAACATGATTTTGGGGCTCCCGCTTGAGGCATCACTACAGGCACCTGGGTTCAAATCCAGGCTGTATCACAACCGGCCGTGATTGGGAATCCCGTAGGGTGGCGCACAATTGGCCCAGCGCCATCCGGGGTAGGCAGTCATTGTAAATAAGAATTTGTTCTTAACTGACTTGCCTAGTTAAATAAAGGTTACATTTAAATACATTTTAAAAAGTGTTTCATGACAAACCATTTCTTACAAATCCGCCAAGGCACCAACTTTGAGAACGGTTTAAAACAAAGGTTTTAAACCAATTCATGAATGTAATTGAATCTAGGTATGTCTTGCCTTTAATGCAATGGCATGAACAAAAATTGGCTGACTATTATACAATGACTTATCAACAGCTCTAAACATTTGACCACCACAGGAAATCTACACTGGCAGTTATATAATATACTATATAGCCTAGAAACCTGGTTAAACTATCATTATGACACCATGGATGGGTTATAGAATATACTGTATATCCTAGAAACCTGGTTAAACTATCATTATGACATCATGGATGAATTCTAGAATATACTATATAGCCTAGAAACCTGGTTAAACTATCATTATGACATCATGGATGAATTCTAGAATATACAATATATCCTAGAAACCTGGTTAAACTATCATTATGACATCATGGATGGCCAGTCTTTGTATTCATAGTGTAGTGAATTCTGCGCTGGGGCAGGAGCACCGACTGTCCCACCTGGGCCAGGCTCCTCTCTTTCTCCCTGCACTGCTGTTCTTTGCGTTTCTGAGTGAGGTACTTCTTCTTGATGTTCTGCAGCTCATGGGCCAGTCTCTCATTCTCATCCTGTGTCTGGGACTCATCTTGACAACACTGCCTCTTATTAACCCTCATAGGACACTCATTGTTATCGATACTGTTTTTAAGAGATCTTATAAAGGAAAAAAATATATATTATTCCATAAATACAGCTAACTTCATGTAAACAATAAAATAAAAAAATAGTGTAGTGAATTCAGGAGGTATCCCTGACCTGGACTCAAACCTGGGTCCACTGACTGTCAAGCCAACACCTTATAACTGTTACGCCAAGATGTCTGAATTCTAGAATATACTATATAGCCTAGAAACCTGGTTAAACGATCATTATGACATCATGGATGAATTCTAGAATATACTATATAGCCTAGAAACCTGGTTAAACTATCAATATGACATCATGGATGGCCAGTCCTTGTATTTATAGTGTAGTGAATTCAGGGGGTAGCCCTGAGCTTAACTCAAACCTGTGTCCAGCGACTGTCAAGTCAACACCTTATAACTGTTACGCCAAGATGTCTGAACTTCTTGATGAGGTCGCTAGGTTTTGGGTTACGGTTTCTACAATAGCGTTCTCTATGAATTTGAGAGTGGTTACACTTCTCCTTCCCCCATCCCTCAGCTGTTTACCAAACCAAGACTCTGGGCAGCCATTTTGTTGCTGTTTAAAAAATCCACACAATTAACCAATCTGCAGTTCAAACAATAACAAATCTGTCATCCCACTACTGTTTTGGTAATAAGATGATGATGGGGTTGGAGAAAAGTAACTACTTTCAAAATTAATAGACAGACCTATGGATGCAAGGACTGACCATCCATGATATCAACATTATAGTTTTAACCATGTTCAGGCTATACAGTGTTGATTTACATTGTTTATAAACATTGGATAAAAAAAGCTTATTTGGGGTTCTGATGGGGTACAACAGTTGAACTAAGCTCATGAGGCATGTGTTATATTCTTCAAGAATCAATGGCTATAAATAAATAATTTAAAAGTCACAATATGGATGTAGCAATTGCAGATTTCCACTTTAACACCACACATCAGTTCAACAACTGCAGAGTTTGTGCCTCTAGTAAGTACTGTCTTAAATACAGTGTAAATCAGTGAACGGTTTCTCAAAACCATCTTACGGTTAAGTTCACCGTTGGAACCATTGGATGCCTTAAGATGCGTTTGGGAAACCGGGACCAGATATCCAGTTTCCTCTCTTCTTCCTCCTCCTTTTTGAATGTGGCAGTCATCTCCCCCTCCTCCTCTTTCACTCCAAAAACTGCATCCTCCTCCTCTTTCACTCTGAACGTATCTTCCGAATATTTCACAGTAACAGCCTCACCCTCCACTTCTTGTTTGACTGTGATATCCTCCTCTTTCTCCATTCAGCAGACCTCATCTTCTTTAGCAGGACGAGAGTAGCTTAGTGACCTCATGGTCGAGGATGTTAGCTAGCTAGGCTAATGCTAACTTAACCAGCCCGCTAGCTGACGAATGACAACAACACGGTAAATATGACATTTAATCGGATAACTAACTAGACGACAGAAGTGGGTTTAAAACACAGTGGCTAATATCAACTAAAGCGTCTAAAGAGCTGTATTGGTTCAGCTATGTTGTCTAGCAAGCGACCGAGGTGGCTGACTAACTGTTGCTGCTGTTGAAAGAAGCGTTCCGTCCACTAGATGATATGTCACACTAACAGCATTGCCTTAAATCCCCAGACCGCCACCTGCTGACTGGAGTGGGTAACGCAGTTGAGTTAAATGTAGAAATGAATTATTTTGTAACGCCATGTAGGAGTAGTAAAGACCTAGTCTGTTCATTATATACATCTACATGATGTATTGTTACACCATGTAGCAGCAGTATGAAGGTACAAATTGGTGGACAAATTGTTGACACCCATGATAAAGATGAGCAAAAATGACTCTATAAAGTACAGAATTCAAATACTAATAGCTAAATTATTTTATACTGATACAATTGCTCAGAGACCTAAGCCCTAGGACCATGCCCCAGGACTACCTGACATGACTCCTTGCTGTCCCCAGTCCACCTGGCCGTGCTGCTGCTCCAGTTTCAACTGTTCTGCCTTATTATTATTCGACCATGCTGGTCATTTATGAACATTTGAACATCTTGGCCATGTTCTGTTATAATCTCCACAGATTCTGGCACAGCCAGAAGAGGACTGGCCACCCCACATAGCCTGGTTCCTCTCTAGGTTTCTTCCTAGGTTTTGGCCTTTCTAGGGAGTTTTTCCTAGCCACCGTGCTTCTACACCTGCATTGCTTGCTGTTTGGGGTTTTAGGCTGGGTTTCTGTACAGCACTTTGAGATATCAGCTGATGTACGAAGGGCTATATAAATAAATTTGATTTGATTTGAGAAAGAGATATAGTTTAACATGTAATTCTCAAAAGGTAGGGGTCTGAATTATTGCCACCCATCTTTTCTTTTCAATATTCCAGCACCCTCCCCTTGGGAGGATAACGACACTGAAATGTTTTATGAGATTAGAGAACACATTGTGTGGGATATTAGACCATTCCAACATACAGAATCTCTCCAGGTCCTTGATTTATTTTGTCTGCGCTTGTAGACTGCCCTGTTCAATTCAAACCACAGGTTTTCAATGGAGTTCAAGTCCGAAGACTGAGATGGCCATTGAAAATGTTGATTTTGTGCCCAATTAACCGTTTCTTTGTGGATGTTGATGTGTCCTGCTGGAAGATCAACTTGTGGCCAAGTTTCAGCCTCCTAGCAGAGAGGGAACCAGGTTTTGGGCTAAAATATCTGGTAGTGGGTAAAATTGATTTATTTATTTCATACAAACATTTCTGCTCATCTTTATCAAGGGTATCAATAACTAGGTGATTCTTTTGATATCTAGTTATTTGACTGAATCAGAAATACAGATGTGGAGTAGATGTAGAGTTTGTTTTAAATTCTCAAAAAACATCTGACCTAATCAAACAACACTTGTTGCTCTTTGTACGTGTTGATATAATATTCTTATTTAATGGAGAGGAAAAAACGTTTCCCTAAACTGCTTTATAATATTATAATTAAATGAAAAAGAAAAAAAAGTTTTCCCTCCTCAACTGCGTTTACTCCCCCTAGACAGCAGATGGCGATATGTGTCTTTCAGGCGATGTTTCTAGTGTGACGTTTAATCTAGTGGACGGAACGCTTCTTCAACAACTGCAGCCATCTCGGTTGCTCGCTAGCCAACAAAGTCGGAACATTCAAGTTCTTTAGACAATTTCATGGTTTAATTGCCACTAGGATTTAAACATACTTATGTGTAAACAACTAGCTACTCCATTTAATTTAATATTTACGTTGTAAGTCAACTAGCTGGCTGGTTAAGTTAGCACTAGTCTAGTCGCTAATGCTAACTAGCTATTATCCCCGACCATGAGTTCACTAAACTACTCTCCTCCTGCTGAAGAAGAGGTGGTCTGCTGGACGGAGAAAGAAACTCTCGTGAAAGAGGAGGAGGAAGAGGAGGCTGTTACAATACAAAAACAAGTAGAGGGTG
Source organism: Oncorhynchus clarkii lewisi (assembly GCF_045791955.1). NCBI lineage: Eukaryota > Metazoa > Chordata > Actinopteri > Salmoniformes > Salmonidae > Oncorhynchus > Oncorhynchus clarkii. Next base: position 28,356,068 of record NC_092159.1, on the reverse strand, counting down.
AGGCTGTTACCGTGAAAAAAGAAGAGAAAGACGTTACAGTGAAAGAGGAGGAGGATGTTACCGTGAAAGAAAATGAGGATGATGCCGTTTTTGGAGTAGAAGATGAAGAAGTTTTTGGAATAACGGATGAAGAGGGGGAGATTACTGTCACACTTGAGGATGACGAAGAAGAGCAGACTGGAGATCTGATTAACACCAGTAAATACAGTGAGTACTATCTTATAAAACAGGGACATTGATCTGATTAACACCAGTAAATACAGTGAGTACTATCATAAACAGGGATACAAACTCTGCAATTGTTAAACTAGTGTGCGATTTTTAAAAGGGCGTTCTACACTTGAATAGGTTTTTGTACTGTATGAATTGTTCATGACGTCCCCCAGGGATGTTTCACATTTTCCTGTTGAAAAGTGATATATAAATACAGTAAAGTATAAACACACTAAAGGGAAACAAATAAATGTTTTGAGCAAAATAGTGTTGTTTTTTTGACAACTGCAGACTAGAAGGGGCGGCAGGGTAGCCTAGTGGTTAGAGCGTAGGACTAGTAACCAGAAGGTTGAAAGTTCAAATCCCTGAGCTGACAAGGTCGTTCTGCCCCTCCACTGTTCCTAGGCCGTCATTGAAAATAAGAATTTGTTCTTAACTGACTTGCCTAGTTAAATAAAGGTAAAAAAAAATAGAGAGAGTGATGTCAAGCCTTCAAGTAGTTGGCTTGATGGGAAATCGTGATGATCTTCATGTGAATATTCATTATTGTTTTTTAAATCCTTCCTGTTCTGTCAAGTTGGTTGTTGATCATTGCTAAAAAGCCATTTTCAAGTATTGCAAGAGACTTTCAAGACGATTTAAGTTCAAACTGTAACTAGGCCACTCAATGTCATCTTGGTAAGCTCCTCCAGTGTAGATTTGGCCTTGTGGTTTAGGTTATTGTCCTGTTACAGTTTTTTGTATTCAGATCTCTGAAATGCTCTCTAACTACGTAACATTTAGTGTCTCCTTATATTACGCTGGGAACAGTTTTCATTGGCACAGAAATCCTAAATCATTTCAGTGTTTGCTAAATCCAGTGGTTCTAACTGAGAGTCACCTAAATGGATGCTGTCATCAATGCAGTTCTTCAATACTTACACATCATTCTTAATACTGTAGCTGTTTAGTTAGTCACATGTTCAACTATCATCAGCTGATCCAGGAAATCATTTTCTGAATGCCAGTCAAATGACAAACATCACAACATGCAACAACAACCAAAGTGCTTCTTCATTCATTATTCTGGTACAGACAGTTATGCCGTGCTCCATGTTGGATCCAACATCCCTAACAAATTGGTGTTTATAATGTTATTGTCTGCTTGATTTACAGTAGAGTCTCGTTAGTGGAAACAGAGATACTTTGCTCATAATGTGTAGAGAACTGTTCCTTGATGGATAGGCTATTGTACAACACACACAGCTTTTTTCCTTAATTCAGGGCATTTAGAATGACAACACATTACAGAGTAGCCTAGTGGGATTATTCACAACATTATCTGGTGATCAGGTTATGAAATGTCACGACAAATACATTTTAGATTCCATGTTTCACCTGAAATATTACATTATTTGAAGTCCTAGATCTATGTTGTTGTTAGGTGAAGTTATGGGTCCTACAGTAGGTCTATGTTATTGTTAGGTAAAGTTATGGGTCCTACAGTGGGTGTATGTTATTGTTAGATGACGTTATGGGTCCTACAGTAGGTCTATGTTGTTGTTAGGTGAAGTTATGGGTCCTACAGTAGGTCTATGTTATTGTTAGGTAAAGTTATGGGTCCTACAGTGGGTGAATGTTATTGTTAGATGATGTTATGGGTCCTACAGTAGGTCTATGTTATTGTTAGGGGAAGTTATGGGTCCTGCAGTAGGTCTATGTTGTTAGGTAAAGTTATGGGTCCTGCAGTGGGTGTATGTTATTGTTAGGTGAAGTGATGGGTCCTACAGTTGGTCTGTGTCGTTGTTAGTTGAAGTTATGGGTCCTACAGTAGGTCTATGTTATTGTTAGAGGAGGTTATGGGTCCTACAGTAGGTCTATGTTATTGTTAGGGGAAGTTATGGGTCCTACAGTAGGTCTATGTTATTGTTTGGTGACGTTATGGGTCCTACAGTAGGTTTATGTTATTGTTAGGTGAAACTATGGGTTCATTTGTTAAAAACTTAGTGTACAAACCCTCATTGTCATGCTGATGGCAAAGCTAGCCAAAGAGTGTTTTACTGGTTGAAGTGTTTTTTAAGTGTAAAGCAGTTGATTTGTGACAACACAAACGTATTAAGCAGGAGATTCAAGCGAGCCATATAATTATAATCCGAAGTAGTGTGAAATGCACTCATAAGCAACCTGAAAATGGAGGCTATTTTTGCAGTCAGCCAATGATGACCCCCTGAGTTTTCCCCCACAGTGGTGAATTAGTGAATAGACACAGAGCTGAATGTGAGTTTCCTTGAGTTGCACTCCTGATCTTGCGCTGATAGTGTGCTGTAATATTCAGAATACATGGTGAAAACTTAAATCTAAGCTCACCATTTTTGGCCCGTGCAGATTTACTACATCCATAACTAGCGGTTTCCTCATTAGCAGGGAGGAGTTTCTTCAACCAAATTGCATTTGCATCACCATCGTGCGCCAATTTTAGCAAACACAGAAAGGGGCCTATATCGGAGACCAAAAGTTTTTTGCCGCACTGTTTCACGGAACCCAAACCGGCTGCGCGCTTGCGCCATCGTGCATACCTATATTTTGTCCCCTCACACCAAACACGATCACAACACGTAGGTTAAAATATCAAAACAAACTCTGAACCAATTATATTAATTTGGGGACACGTCGAAAAGCATTAGACATTTATGACAATTTAGCTAGCTGGCTTGCACTTGCTAGCTAATTTGTCCTATTTAGTTAGCTTGCTGTTGCTAGCTAATTTGTCCTGGGATACATTGAGTTGTTATTTTACCTGAAATGCACAAGGTCCTCTACTCTTGTCATCTCTCTTCCTTCTAGGCTTTTTCTTCTCTTGACTTTATATTACGATTGGCAACTTTCATAAATTAGGTGCATTACCACCACATTCGTCTTTCAGTCACCCATGTGGGTATAACCATGTGGGTATAACCAATGAGGAGATGGCATGTGGGTACCTGCTTCTATAAACCAATGAGGAGATGGGAGAGGCAGAACTTGCAGCACGATCTGCGTCACAAATAGAACTGACTTCTATTTCAGCCCTTAGCAACGCAGACGCACGTGTAAGCAGTGTGGGTGCAATAATTGAATAATATAGATTTCTAATTTTATTTTGCAATGCGAGCGCACGCGAGCCTGTTAGGATTTCAACAACTTTAATAACTTATTTCCAGTTACTACTAATGTGAAAACAAGACAAAATGACTATTGTTGCGAACTTGACTGTCTTAATTGTCAAATTTAACAGACATCAATTGATGTTCAACTTCATGGGAATGCTCTGGGATTTCTGCTGTTGTGGGCATTTAACCATCTGTCTGACTTTGATTCACACAGGATTGAGACGGGACTATCGTGGATCCTCTGGGGATCCTCAACAACATCATGATGCTGACGAGGCAGAGAAAAGTCTCTCCAGATCAGAACTCCTCAAGAAACACCAGCAGAGACCTACAGGGAAAAAAACTCACTGCTGCACTGACTGTGGGAAAATATTCAATTCTTCAGTAGACCTTAAAATACATCAAAGAATTCACACTGGAGAGAAACCTTTTGGCTGTGATCACTGTGGGAAGAGTTTTATTCGTCTACAAACCCTGAAATCACACCAGAGAATTCACACTGGAGAGAAACCTTATGGCTGTGATCAATGTGGGAAGAGTTTTACTCAGCTAAACAGCCTGATGGTACACCAGCGGGGACATTCAGGAGAGAAACCGTATAGCTGTAATCGATGTGGGAAGAGTTTTTCTACATCTAGCTATCTAACTATACACCAGAGAACACATACAGGAGAGAAACCATATAGCTGTAATCAATGTGGGAAGAGTTTTATTCGTCTACAAACTCTGAAATCACACCAGAGAATACACACTGGAGAGAAACCTTATAGCTGTGATCAATGTGGAAAGAGTTTTACTCACCTTAACAGCCTCATTGTACACCAGCGGACACACACAGGAGAGAAATCTTATAGCTGTGATCAATGTGGAAAGAGATTTTCTACATCTAGTTATTTAAAGATACACCAAAAAACACACACAGGAGAGAAACCACATAGCTGTAACCAATGTGGGAAGAGTTTCACTCAGCTAAACAGCATGATAGTTCACCAGCGGACACACACAGGAGAGAAAGTTTTTAAATGTGATCAATGTGGGAAGAGTTTTGGTACATCTGGATGTCTGAAGACACACCAGAGAACACACACAGGAGAGAAACCTTATAACTGTAGTCAATGTGGGAAGAGTTTTGGTACATCTGGATGTCTGACAACACACCAGAGAACACACACAGGAGAGAAACCTTATAACTGTAGTCAATGTGGGAAGAGTTTTACTACATCTAGCCAGCTGACTTTACACAAGAGAACACACACTGGAGAGAAACCTTATAGCTGTGATCAATGTGGGAAGAGTTTTTCACGGCCAGACAGCCTGAATATACACAAGCGGACACACACAGGAGTGAAACCTTATAGCTGTAGTAAATGTGGGAAGGGTTTTACTACATCTTGCCAGCTTACTTTACACCAGAGAAGACACACAGGACATAATCCTTATAGCTGTACTCAATGAGGGAAGAGTTTTACTTTGCTTAACAGCCTGGTGTCACCCCAGAGAACACACACAGGAGAGAAATTTCATAGCTGTAATCAATGTGGGAAGAGATAATCTGATAAAAGATCTCTGACTAAACATCAGAAAATACATAAAGGAGTTGTTTCATGATATCAATTAATTAATTTCACAATATAGAATGTTTTAACATTGTAGAAGGAGTATTTTAATGATGTCACAATGTAGAATGTTTTAACATTGTAGTAGGAGTATTTTAATGATGTCACAATGTAGAATGTTTTAACTTTGTAGTAGGAATATTTAAAGATGTCACAATGTAGAATGTTTTAACATTGTAGTAGGAGTATTTTAATGATGTCACAATGTAGAATGTTTTAACATTGTAGTAGGAGTATTTAAAGATGTCACAATGTAGAATGTTTTAACATTGTAGTAGGAGTATTTTAATGATGTCACAATGTAGAAGCCTAAACGTTTTCCACCTGTTCTATTGATTTTAGCCTCAGGGGAAGAATCCAGGCTCTGAAATGAAACTATTTAGGTGACTTAACAAAAAGTGAGTAACAAAAAAAGAGTAACATTGGTGACCCACTTGAATCAAAATGCAACACTTCAAAATTCTTCAAATTAACGCACTGATTGGTGTCACCTCGTTAGTCAGTATGTGTTACACCTGTGCTGGCTTGTCCATCTCGTTAGTGTGAAGGTGTTTCACCTGAGCTGGTCCAGATTCTATTTAAGAGTGTCTGGCCCAGTGTTCCAGTTGTTTTGATAGATATGGAGAGTCAGCACCTTTAGTTGCTCCACCTTTTTGGTTTGCTTCCTGTCTTTAAGTTTGGTGTTGAAGCTTCTTTCTGAAGAGAGCTTTTTTTTTTTTTTTTTTAAGAAAAATGAATACAAACAAGCAAACCTGGTCGGTTCCGGGGATTGGTATAGCAAATACTGTAAGATTTTCATGGACTGAAAAGGAGATGGAACCTTGGGGCAGGGAAACTTTTGGAAGGACCATATTGATGGGATGCCTCAGGATAGAGGTGAAGGAAGTACTCTGCCTTCAAGGCAACCCAAATGAAAAGGGTTTTGATGTGACGTTTCACAAGCAAGAGAAACATGACGAAGTAATGAAGATGGCAAAGGAAGCGGAGAAAACGGGACCCCTGTGCCATTATGCGGTGACCAGCCTGGCGAAGAACAACTTCAGGGTGGTCACCGTAACCATGTACAATCCGCATGTGAAAGATGAAGAGGTGAGGGCCTTTCTGGGGAGGTACATGGACAATGTCTCCTCAGCGAGGTACCTCAGGGACTCCCTGGGTTTCTGGAGTGGGAGGAGAGGTTTCCAGGCGTTACTCAGGGAGTCCCCGAAGAGTGTGGATGGTTACCTCCATCCTCCGGCGATGTTCTCCCTGGGGGCTGACAGGGGAACACTACTATGCACGTCAGCCCCCGTTCTGCAGGCGTTGTATGGCCTACGGCCATATCCTGGCCTCGTGCAGCGCCAAGAAATGTCGTTTTTGTGGGTCGGAAGAGCACGAGGCCAAGGAGTGTGACGAGCCCAAGGCTTGCCACGGGTGTGGCTCAAGAGCACACCTGTGGCGTGATTGCCCGGCTCGTCACAGGTCATACGCGTCTGCAGCTGGGGGGGGAGCGGGGGATGGGGGGAGGAAAGAAAGGACGCGTGCGGATTGCATGGATGGCACAGGGGAAAAGACGGCGCAGGAAGAAGATGGGAAGAAGGATGAGGTGGGAAGAAAGAGGCGAGGAGAAGAAAATAATGGAACAGAAGGAGAGAAGAAAAAGGGGACGGAAGAAGGTGGAGGAGCTGAGAAGAGGGAGAAGGGGACAGTGGTACGAGAAGGAGTGGAAGAGGGAACGGGGACAGTGACGGAGAAGGAGGGAGGAGTGGAGGTGGTAGGGGGGGGAGATGGGGGGTGGGAGTGGGGGGACAGCCTGCCAGGCTTCCTCGAGGTCGAAATGAGGGATTTGGTGGAGGGGTTAGTGGGGATGGGACGTTGTGTCTCCCCGCTACCTCCTTCACCAAAGAAGAAAGGGATAAAGAGGGGGAGCTTGGCAGGAAGTGAGAGGGAGGGGGGTGTGGAGGGGGAGGGGGGGTTAAGAGAGTGGCGGGGGGGGGGGAGGGGAGGGTAATTTGTCCTCCCGGTTTGCCTCAGCCCCTTGCATTTTAGTGGATGACTCCAGTGAGGGGTCGGTGGGTTGTTTGCAAGAGGGATCCCAACTCCTGTTTGGGGAGATGGGGTCCCCTATATGCAGCCCCGAGGCAAACAGGAAGGGGGGGATGGTGGGTGGGGAGGGAGGACCCAACACACTGCCTGGATCATGGGTTGGGATGGAGGACGGGGGGGCGTCAGGAGAGGAGAGGACATCCCCGCCGGTGGAGATGGACCAGGGGAGCATCGGGTGAGTCTCCTGGTTTTTCTTTGGGTTTTGGGGTTTTTATTTGTTGTAAATAATTTAAATGAATAGTTCTGTTCCTTTTTTTAGTCTAAATGTTAGGGGGTTAAGGGATAATGTTAAAAGGAGGGCGGTTTTTTGTTATTTAGAGGGTGTGGGGTTTGATTTCTGTTTTTTACAGGAGGCTCACCTGAGGGATGGTGGGGATGTGTGTAGATTTAAGAGGGAGTGGGATAAGGGGGAATCTTTTTGGGGCATAGGAGGGGTGCACTCAACAGGAGTAGGGATTTTGTGTGGGCATAGAGAGGTTAAAATAGAGAACACTTTTGTAATAATGCAGGGTAGAGTTTTGGGGATAGATGTTAAGTTTAGAGAAGCTAGATATAGGTTAATTGGGGTGTATGGGCCACAGGTGGCGGCAGACAGGAGGGAGATGGTGGACTGTCTGGCGCCCCTGTGTGTTACAAACAGGCACTTGGTGATAGGAGGAGACTTTAATATAGATTTAGGGTTAGGCGGTGATAGCAGTGCAGGTGCCATCTCTGGGCTAATGGCTTGCCATGGTCTGGTTGATGGTGGCCTGCACACTACTCCGGCAATGGTCGGTCCTACATGGCGCAACTCCAGGGGGGTTGCGCGGAGGCTCGACTACATTTTTGTATCCAGGTCTTTGGGTCAGTTGTCTGGGCGGCTGTTGCCTGTTTTCTTCACGGATCACGACGGGGTGTTCCTGCAGGTGGGGTCGCCAGTCTGCCTCTTCGGTAGGGGGTACTGGAAGTTAGATCGGGATATACTGGAGGAGCAGGCTTTCGTTGACGCATTTTTTTGTTTCTTTCGGAGGCTTGACGGCCTCCGGTCCATGTGCGAGGGGGTGTTAGAGTGGTGGGATTTAGTCAAGGGGAGGATAAGGGCTTTTATAATAGGATATTGTAGAAGGAAAAAAAGGGAGGAAAGGAGGGAGGTGGATCGTATCCAAAGGTTAATTGAACTCGAGTACGAGGCAGGCAACCTCGGCGGGTCGATTGACTGGGAGAGATTCGCAGCCCTAAAGGCGCAGCTCAGGGAGCTGCAGGAGCAGAAGGCTCGAGCTTTCCTGGAGCGTGCGCATAGTGGCTTTCTAGAACATAATGAGACTTGTTCCGCTATGTTCTTTAAGTCGGTTAGGGCCAGACAGAGTAGGAAGGTAATAAAGGGAGTTAGGGAAGAAAATGGTAGTATAGTAAGTAAACCAGAGGAAATGGTCAGGGTGACAACTGATCATTTCCAAGGTTTATTTAAGGAAAGGGAAATAGATGTAGAGCAGGGAAACGTGTTTTTAGAACACTTGTCCCGGCGGTTGCCAGAGGACATTAGAGACGTGATGGAGGCCCAGATCTCACTAGAAGAGGTTGAGAGCGCTCTTAGGAGGATGGGAAAAGGGAAGGTGCCTGGGATGGATGGGCTGCCGGCTGAGTTTTACCTCAAGTTTTGGGGTATACTTGGACCAGTGGTTCTCGAAGTCTTGAAGGCCATCCTTGAGACGGGGGTCCCGGGGGGATCAATGGCTGTTGGTGTGCTGTCACTTCTTTATAAGAAGGGGGAAGCAACTGACCTTGGCAACTGGCGGCCATTGACCATGCTGTGCGTAGATTACAAGATTCTTGCAAAGGTTTTAGCAGACCGGTTGCGCACAGCCCTTCCCTACGTCGTCCACGAGGATCAGACGTGCGGGGTAGAGGGCCGCTCTATAAGATGGAACCTACAGTTGATCAGGGATTCCATCGCTTGGGTTGAAGATGGAGGGCTGCCTTTAATGGTAGCAGCGCTAGATCAGGCGAAAGCTTTTGATCGCGTGAATAGATCTTTTCTATTCAGGGTGTTAGGTAGATTAGGATTTGGGGAGAAGTTTATAGGATGGATCCGTACTTTATATGTCGGAGCGGGGTGTCGAGTTAGTGTAAATAGTCACTTAGGTGACGTTTTTGACCTCTCGTCTGGGGTCAGGCAGGGATGCCCACTCTCGCCTCTCCTCTTCGTTCTGTACATGGAGCCTCTGGGGGATGCCATTAGGGCAGACACAGGGGTGGAAGGCTTGTTGATCCCTGGAAGCGGTGGGCTGCGTGTTAAGATGACGCAGTACGCCGACGACACTTCCTTGCTGTTGTGCAAGGACTCGTGCCTGACAAGGTCCCTTGCCATCTTTGGGGATTTCACCCGAGCGTCGGGAGCAGTTCTGAACCATGCAAAGTCTTCCGTCAAGTTTTTCGGAAGATGGCGCGGTAGAACGGATGTGCCTGGGGGGTTATCTCTCTGTGAAGGGGCCCTGAGGATTCTCGGGGTTCATTTTGAGAGCTCCGGCTCAGCGACGCTAAACTGGAACATGCGTATCGCAGTGGTACAGAGGAAGCTAGCAATGTGGAAGGCTAGGTATTTGTCTTTTATGGGCAAAGTCCTGGTCCTAAAGGTGGATGTGTTGCCGTCTCTGTTGTATGTGGCATACATCTACCCATTGCCGGCTTGTCTGAGGAGGCCTCTAGTGAGGCTTGTGTTTCAGTTTATGTGGAGTGGCAGGTGCGAGTGGGTTGCCAGGGCACGCATGATCTGTCCCATCGGGGAGGGAGGTAGGGGGGTACCACATTTCCCCCTCAAGCTGGACGCCATTTTTGTTTCTTTCTTGTTGATGGAGCTTGCTCGTCCGGTTATACACCCGTCCGGTTACCTCCTGCGGGTGTTCTTCTCGTATAAGGCGAGAAGCGTAATGGTGTGGTCTAACGCGGGTCCTCGGGCGGAACAGCTGCCGTGGCATTTTGGCCATGCGGCCTAGTGGCTGCGTGCGCACCCCGAGGTTGAAGTTGCCCGAGTAGGTTTAGACCACCTGTACGAGGAGGTCAGGCAGGCAGGGAGTCCTGCGCCTGTAGCGGGCATCTCGTCGGTGGTCTGGGAGGGAGTGCAGGCGCGGGGCCTGGACAACAGGCTCAAGGACCTGAATTGGTTGGGCCTCCATAAGTGCTTGCCGGTACGTGCCATCTTGTACCGGTATAGTTTGGTGCAATCCCCCACCTGTCCAAGATCCTCTTGTGGCAGGGAGGAGACTGTGCGCCATGCCTTCTGGGACTGTGCCTTTGCCGGACTATTCTGGGCTAGGGCACGGGTAATGCTAGGTGTGGTTAGGAGTGATTTTGTTTTGACATGGGCTAGGCTAGAGAGAGGCGTAGGGAGAGCAAAGGGAACGGATAGGGACAGGATTCTGCTCTGGCTTCTCATGAGTCTCTTTAAAAAGGGACTGTGGGGAGCCAGGCAGAATTTAGTCAAGACAGGGAGAGATTGGGGGGTGGAAGGGATAGTGAGAAGGGTGGAAGGTGATTTGAGGGGGAAGATGAAGAGGGAGGAGAGGAAGTGGGGGAAGCATGCGGCACGGGAGAGGTGGAAAGGGGGTTTAGGGCTGGGAGTGTTAGAGTGAGTTTGGTAAGGGGATAGATTAGGGAAGGGGAGATAGGGAAAGGGTTAGGTATTGGTTAGGTATGACGGGGAGGGACGATGCTCCCCTGAGGTTTGTTTTTGTTTGATATTTTTGTAAATAGAATTAATTAAGAATGAATGAGAATTATGATTTTGTAATAGTATGAATGGTATTGATTGTAATAAATTATTTTAACCACCACCTTTTTGGTTTGCTTCCTGTCTTTAAGTTTGTGGGTTTTTCTTTTGGGTGCCTCTTCTTGGGCAGATTTAGTGGGTCTCATGGTGGGTGTCTTTTAGGTCCCAGTTGTTGTCCCATGTCAACTTTCATTGGACACCCCCATCGTGTCTTTCAGAACCCCTCCTAAAAAACAAGCTTATATTTTGATTTGGATATTTTAAAATTTTAATCAATGGCATTTCTTTAGGATGCTCATTAGTCTTTAAGTTGTTAACTTTGTTTTTTATCCTCTTATGTTGTGTACTAAATATTTCTGTATTTTCATTGTTTTTTCTTGTGAAGATATTGTGTTGCATGCATGTCTGAAATGTGCTGTATAAATAAAGCTTGATTTGATTTGAACATATTGCAAAACAAATTAACCCAATGACTGACCAATCAACAGCCTCTTGGTCCATCTTAGTATGTAAAATGGTATCAATTGCACTTTTCCAGCCTGCTGAAGGCGTGGTGGAATGGTAAACACCACTCCCGGCTCTACCAGGGTCTTGAGGTGGTCTCCCCAGTTCTGCTTATGTCATGTTCTGTGGCCTTGCTGTTCCATTTCTTGACTGCCCCTGCAACACAGAAAGAAACACATTTAGTCATATTATATAAAACACTCAAAAGTAATGTATATGGAGCATATATGGCCTCACTTACACCTGCCACCTAAATGTGACGTCTGTCATCTGATCACTCCAAGCTGCATTAGGTTCAGATCTAACAGGATGGGCCTTTGACAGTCTGGATGCTGTCAGGCCACAATATAAATAAGCAACGTAGAGATGGGGTGAATGAGTGGGGAAAAGTACATTCTACACAAATTACCTTCATAATATCAAAGAACAAATGTGTGTGCCTGAGGGGAAATTAACTTTCATACAGCCAAAAGGAGTGAGAAACTACACCCACATCAGTGGACAATTTGCACTAATGTAAATTAACATAGATAATGGAACATGTCCCAAGGATTCCAGATAGCATTGACCATTGTGCATTATTCTGTCTCTTTTACATAGCAGGTGTTAAAGAAAAACAGACAAGACAAGTAGGTCATTATGGTAATTGTAGTTTAAAAAATAGCACCTAATTATGCCAATCTGTATGTGGGGTTGTTTGAGAAGAATGTGATTGTCAGCCCTAACAATCCATTCTAGCACCTCATCAGGCTCTGAAAAAGTCTTCATTGATGACGTGTTCCTTCTATTCCAGGGGACAGCAGAGGAACTTCATCGATTCCAATCCTTCATCAATACAAGCAGTGAACTTCTGAAATTCACCCTCACCTTTGATGAGCATGAAACAAGTTATCTGGACATTTTTATTAAGAGGGAAGGGGGTGGCTTTAACACAGACCTATACAGGAAGCCCACTGACAGGAATTCCCTCATACGCGGAGACAGCTTCCACCCTACACCCCTAAAAAACAATTTTAACTTTTTTCAACTTGAGTAAAGAAAAAATTAAAAATGTAAATTTGTAATTTTAATTTTGTACATTTAAAACAAAAACATAACTGTTTGTACTTATAGGTAACCAGATTGTGACTACAACTCAGTTACTAAGTCTTTATCCACACTGTATCGTTACACTGGTGAGTAAAAACTCATGCTTCCTACCCTTTAACTTGTTGTCTGAAAATAAAATCTACATTTGACTCAATTGCGTCCTGTCAGCAGATGTGACAAATGTTGCTGCCCTGTTTCCAATTGTCCACATGGCTGGGAGAACCTATTCAAGTAAGTAAATAGATTTTGAAAATGTAAAAAAACAAACAATGTATTATTAGCTAACTAGCTACAGTGCAGGCTAACTCAAATGAGCTGCTAAATAAGCTATCTAGTTGGCTAGCTATCTATATAACTAACTTCAAATACTGTAAGATAGCTAGCTAAGTGAATGAAATAGCACCATTTACCTAACTTCATATTAACTATCTTGATGTATTTATCACTTTAAAAAACAAACTCCAAATGCATTTGTAGGTAGCTAGCTAACAGCCATGGAGGAGGGTGCAAGGATAGCAGCCCCAACTGTCAGTGAGAGAGGAGGCTATTCTGGATAGGGCAGGTGCTTTTGTGTTGTTCCTGTCCCCAGAAGTGAGGATGGAGATAATAGTAACATAATATTCAGTGTGGTGTAATTTGACTATAATGAAGTCTGTTTCTTATGAGGTTTTCTGTCCTCAGATAAAGAGCGCTATGAAAGCCAGTCTACATATGAAGAGGTCCCAATTAAGAGCAGTGGTTCTCAGTCCTGGGGACTCAAAGAGGAACATTGTTGTTTTTGCCTCAGCACTGCACAGCTGATTCAAATGATCAACTCATTATCAAGCTTCGAGTGGTATTTCTGTATTAATTTGTGATGCTATCCTTGATATGATCCTGTTATTGTCACATGCTACACATGCACATATGTGTGCCCATACATCTATCAATCCAATGTTATCATGATTTGTTATCAGGGATATTATACTTCAGTAATCCACAATGACCTGGTGATGTAACAGTCTAACAATTACATTGTCTTCCATATTCCTACAGATACCTTGTAACTGGAGATTCCTTCAAAATGATTGCCTACAGTTACCGTGTAGGGCACTGCAAGGTTGGGTGACCAGGGTCATCTGGGACTGCCTCCTGGAGGAATTCAGGTGTGTGAAGGCTACCTGTGTCCTGCGTAACTTCATGAGGATGGACACGAGGACCAGGAGGGGATCTGCAGCTCACCACCGTGTCCCAGAGGAGAAGTCTGCTGCTCTGCAGGATGTTTCAAGGATGGGGTCCAACAACGCAGCAAGAGAGGCAATCCGTGTGCAGGAGATCTTCATCTCCTACTTCTTCAAAGAGGGTGCTGTTCCCTGGCAACACCATAGACTACACTATATTCACAACCAAAGGCTCTTTTAAGATCCATTCACATTGCAATAAGAGTATTCTTCCATTTACTTAGCTGTGTCAACTGCAGTTATTAAATTCACAGTTTCTCTCCCTTTTATTTCTATTTCTCATGTGAGGGTGCTGTTTAAGTAAGGGTGTGATGTCTGTGCAAGAACAAAACAGGCTATTTTAAATCACCCATATTGAAAAAATGTAGAACAATTAGACACCCTATAACCCACACCTACACACTCATGTATCAATCTGATTGATGGATTGTGTTGTGCAGTAAGCAGGTTCAGGTGTATAACTGTGGCTCCTTCCACCTTCAAAGAATAGGCAACCATGGAGAATAGTAAGACACTTCATTATTTCTATAACTACGCTCTGCAGCCACTTAATGTGGTGTGGACACCAGGTGAGGCCACACACAGATTCCTGTTGAACACTGTCACTTTAACTACCTTTTTTCTCAATAACAGTCTCTCTCCTTCACTTCATCCCTCTCTCCCCTTCTCCCTAAATCCTCTAGGTTATATCAGCTGTGTCGGTGAACCCCTCCTGCATCTGAACTGGCTACATCGAGGGCACAGCATGATCAGATGTGAGCAGTTACATGGTCAGGTCAACAGTAACTATTATTAAAGAGATGCTTTACATTGAAATACAGATAGAGATGCACTAGAACACACCTCCATCTCCATTAACTACATCACACCTGCCCAGACCCACTAGAACACACCCCCATCTCCATTAACTACATCACACCTGCCCAGACCCACTAGGACACATCTCCATCAACTACATCACACCTGCCCAGACTTACTAGAACACACCTCCCTCTCCATTAACTATATCACACCTGCCCAGACCCACTAGAACACAGTACCATCTCCATTAACTACATCACACCTGCCCAGACCCACTAGAACACCCACCCCCCCCCCATCTCCATTAACTACATCACACCTGCCCAGACCCACTAGAACACACACCCATCTCTATTAACTACATCACACCTACCCAGACCCACTAGAACACACCTCCATCTCCATTAACTACATCACACCTGCCCAGACCCACTAGAACACACCTCCATCTCCATCAACTACATCACACCTGCCCAGACCCACTAGAACACACCTCCATCTCCATCAACTACATCACACCTGCCCAGACCCACTAGAACACACACCCATCTCTATTAACTACATCACACCTGCCCAGACCCACTAGAACACACCTCCATCTCCATTAACTACATCACACCTGCCCAGACCCACTAGGACACCGCCCCATCTCCAGCGCCCGTATCAGCACCATTTTATTTCTCTCCGTCACTTTCAACTTTTAGATAATAAAGCATTTGACCTTTCTATTGAATTAACAACAGAGGGTCAGTTGATTTCCAGGTTTTAATTAAGTATAGTATTTAAGATGATTGACAAGAAAAGTATCGTCCAACTCTGGGGTATCTCACTGCACCCTCAAATGCCATGTCTTGAAATATACAGACAGACAGATTAAAAGTAATTTTACATTGTATAACTGTACTTCTGACAGCCAACTTTATAACTCCGCCCATAACTTTTGGACGTTTTGACATTCCCAGAAGGATTATTGAGTCATTGTTAATTTTACACTGAAGACATGACTCTGCCGTTGTGCTGTAGAATTTGTGAATTTTGTCTCTTGTATAATAAGGGACTATCATTTGTCCCAACATCACAGGCCACAGACTTTGATACAGTTAAAGACTTCCAAAAGTTTTTCCGCAGTTTAAGATACAACTGAGTTTTTATTAATGGGGTTTCTCCCTGTGCACCTGCATATATAAATCCATTGAACTAGACAAGTTACCAGACAGGACATATTGCTAGTGTTCTTCCTATTGATAACCTAAATGACTATTAACTTGTGGGAGTTGGTGGTGATGACGGCCTATTGGATGACGTCGTCCATCGGGATTCCCCAAGAAAGAAGACTGGAGTCAGATGTGAAGGAGGTTGATCATCAGGAGTCAGATGTGAAGGAGGAAGTTGATCATCAGGAGTCAGATGTGAAGGAGGAGGTTGATCATCAGGAGTCAGATGTGAAGGAGGTTGATCATCAGTGAACCTCTAGGATTGTGGCTGGGCTGGCGTTTACACTTCCAGCTTGGTCAAATAATTTGATACATTGAATGTTGATATTTTGAACCTGTGTTATATATTTGTACCTCCTGTTTCATGAAGTGATGTCACTGAGTACTGCCCCTATATATACAGTGCATTTGGAAAGTATTCAGACCCCTTCACATTTTGTTCCGTTATTCTAAAATGGATTAAATCAATATTTTCCCCTCTACACACAATACCCCATCATGACATCACAATACCCCATCATAACAAAGCAAAAACAGGTTTTTATAAATGTTTCAAATGTAACAAAACAACTGAAGTATCACATTTACATACAGTACCAGTCAAAAGTTTGGACATACCTACTCATTCAATGTTTTTTCCTTTATTTGTACTATTTTCTACATTGTAGAATAATAGTGAAGACATCAAAACGATGAAATAACACATATGGAATCATGTAGTAACCAAAAAAGGGTTAATCAAATCAAAATATATTTTATATTTGAGACTCTTCAAAGCAGTCACCCTTTGCCTTGATGACAGCTTTGCACACTCTTGGCATTATCTCAACTAGCTTCATGAGGTAGTCACCTGGATTTCATTTAAATTAACAGGTGTGCCTTGTTAAATGTTAATTTGTGGAATTTCTTTCCTTCTTGATGCGTTTGAGCCAATCAGTTGTGTTGTGACAAGGTATGGGTGGCTCTCATGAGGATTGCCACCGGAAAGGAAGACGCAGAGTTACCTCTGCTGCAGAAGATACGTTCATTAGAGTTAACTGCACCTCAGATTGCAGCCCAAATAAACGCTTCACAGAGTTCAAGTAACAGACACATCTCAACATCAACTGTTCAGAGACTGCGTGAATCAGGCCTTCATGGTTGAATTGCTGCATGAAAAAACACTGTCACGAACGTCATAGTGAGGAGATGTGATGTGAATACATTTTTTTAAATTAAAGACGAAAAAACACGAAGTACACTAACCAAACAAACAAAATAACAAGACGAACGTGACCGCATTCAAAACTGAGTGCTAACATGCAACATCACATAGACAATAACCCACGAAATACCCAAAGAGGATGGCTGCCTAAATATGGCTCCCAATCAGAGACAACGATAAACAGCTGCCTCTAATTGAGAACCAATCTAGGCAACCATAGACATACATAAACACCTAGATGGTAAACAACCCCATAAACCTACAAAAACCCCTAGACAGTACAAAAACACATACATCACCCATGTCACACCCTGACCTAACCAAAATATATAAAGAAAACAAAGAATACTCAGGGCGTGACAGTACCCCCCCACAAAGGTGCGGACTCCGGCCGAAAAAACCTAATCAAAAGGGGAGGGTCTGGGTGGGCCTTATTCACGGTGGCGGCTCGGGTGCGGAACGTGGACCCCGCTCTACCTCAGTCTTGGCCTACTTAGGTGGCGCCTCTGGAGCGGGGACCCTCACAGCGGGCCCCGAACTGAATATCATCGTAGAGAGTGCCACTGGACGGAAAGGCGCCTCTGGACTGAGGAGCGGCTCTGGCAGCTCCGGACAGGAGGGAGATTTCAGCATCGTCGGCGTGACAGGCGGCTCTGGCAGCTCCTGGTTGGCTGACGGCTCTGGCAGCTCCTGGCTGGCTGACGGCTCTGGCAGCTCCTGGCTGGCTGACGGCTCTGGCAGCTCCTGGCTGGTTGACGGTTCTGGCAGCTCCTGGCTAGCTGACGGCTCTGGCAGCTCCTGGCTGACTGGCGGCTCTGGCAGGTCCTGGCTGACTGGCGGCTCTGGCAGCTCCTGGCTGGCTGCCGGCTCAGGACAGACGGGAGACTCTGGCGGCTCAGGACAGACGGGAGACTCTGGCGGGAGCACCTGTAGGGATGAGACGGAGAGACAGCCTGGTGCGGGGGGCTGCCACCGGAGGGCTGGTGCGTGGAGGTGGCACCGGATAGACCGGACCGTGAAGGCGCACTGGAGATCTTGAGCACCGAGCCTGCCCAACCTTACCTGGTTGAATGCTCCCCGTAGCCAGACCGGTGCGGCGAGGTGGAATAGCCCGCACTGGGCTGTGCTGGCGAACCGGGGACACCATGCGTAAGGCTGGTGCCATGGATGCCGGCCCAAGGAGACGTACTGGAGACCAGATGCGTAGAGCCGGCTTCATGGCACCTGGCTCGATGCCCACTCTAGCCCGGCCGATACGAGGAGCTGGAATGTACCGAACCGGGCTAAGCACGCGTACTGGGGACACCGTGCGCTCCACCGCATAACACGGTGCCTGCCCGGTTCCTCTCTCTCTCCGGTAAGCACAGGAAGTTGGCGCAGGTCTCCTACCTGGCTTCGCCACACTCCCTGTGTGCCCCCCCCCAATACATTTTTTGGGGCTGCCTCTCGGGCTTCCAGACACGCTGCCTCCTAATACCGGCGCCTCTCTGCTTTTGCTGCCTCCAGCTCTGCTTTGGGACGGCGATATTCCCCTGGCTGGGCCCAGGGTCCTTCGCCGTCCAGAATCTCCTCCCAAGTCCACGAGTCCTGCGTTCTTTGCCGCTGCTGCTGCTGGCCGTTACCACACTGCTTGGTCCATTATTTGTGGGTTATTCTGTCACGATCGTCGTATTGAGGAGACCAAAGCGCAGCGTGATGTGAAAACATCATTTTAATGATAGATGAAAACAAACACGAAGTACACTAAACAAACAAACAACATATCAAAACGAACGTGACCGCTATAAATACTGAGTGCAAACATGCAACATCACATAGACATACATAAACACCTAGATGATAAACAACCCCATAAACCTATAAAAAAAACTAGACAGTACAAAAACACATACATCACCCATGTCACACCCTGACCTAATCAAAATATATAAAGAAAACAAAGAATACTCAGGTCAGGGCGTGACACACTGTTTACAAAAGCTTTGTTAAAGAACAAGAAGGACCACACAATGTTTACATAAAATTTGCTTTTCTTTCAAAAACAAGGACATTTCTAAGTGACCCCAAACTTTTGAACGGTACTATACATCTACAGCTCCCCATCCAACCTGACAAAGCTTGAGAATATCTGCAGAGAAGAATGGTAAAAACTCCCCAAATACAGGTGTGCCAAGTTTGTAGCGTCATACCCAAGAAGACTCAAGGCTGTAATCGCTGCCAAAGGTGTTTCAACAAAGTATGTAGTAAACGGTCTGAATACTTATGTAAATATGATTGTTCAGTATATTTTAATAAATTAGAAAAAAATATCTAAAAATGTGTTTTTGTTTGTCATTATGGGGTACCGTGTGTAGATTGAGTATTTTAAAAAAAAAATACAATCCATTTTAGAATAAGGCTGCCATGGTAATGTCAGAAAAAATTGGAAAAGTGAAGGGGTTTTAATACTTTCCAAATGCTTCACCATTTCAATTCCAATTGTTACACC
The DNA here is from genome assembly GCF_045791955.1 of Oncorhynchus clarkii lewisi. Classification (NCBI taxonomy): domain Eukaryota; kingdom Metazoa; phylum Chordata; class Actinopteri; order Salmoniformes; family Salmonidae; genus Oncorhynchus; species Oncorhynchus clarkii. Next base: position 28,336,761 of record NC_092159.1, on the reverse strand, counting down.
ATGTAGGAGCAGTATAGACCTAGTCTGTTCATTATATACATCTACATAATGTATTGTTACACCAACAAAATAAAGGGAAGTTATATTATTTGATACATTTTACAATTTATTTGTTGATGTGTCTTGCTGGAAGATCCACATATGGCCAAGTTTCAGCCTCCTAGCAGAGAGGGAACCAGGTTTTGGGCTAAAATATCCTGGTAGTGGGTAAAGTTTATTCATTTATTTTATACAGTAATTTTTGCTCATCTTTATCAAGGGTATCAATAACTAGGTGCTTATTTTGATATGTAGTTATTTGACTGAATACAGATGTGGAGTAAATGTAGAGTTTGTTTTAAATTCTTATAAAAAAAATCTGAACTAATCAAACAACACTTGTTGCTCTTTGTACGTGTTGATATAATATTCTTATTTAATGGAGAAAAAAAATGTTTCCCTGAATTGCTTTATAATATTATAATTCAATGAAGGAAGAAAAAAACGTTTCCCTTTACTCGCTCCAGACAGCAGATGACGATATGTGTCTTTCAGGCGATGTTTCTAGTGTGACGTTTAATCTAGTGGACGGAACGCTTCTTCAACAACTGCAGCCACCTCGGTAGCCAACAAAGTCGGAACATTCAAGTTCTTTAGACAATTTTGTGGTTTATTTGCCACTATGATTTAACATACTTATGTGGAAACAACTAGCTGCCCATTTAATGTAATATTTACGTCAACTAGCTGGTTGGTTAAGTTAGCACTAGTCTAGTCGCTAATGCTAACTAGCTATTATCCCCGACCATGAGTTCACTAAGCTACTCTCCTCCTGCTAAAGAAGAGGAGGTCTGCTGGACGGAGAAAGAAGCTCTCGTGAAAGAGGAGGAGGCTGTTACAATACAAAAACAAGTAGAGGGTGTGGCTGTTACCGTGAAAGACGAAGAGAAAGACGTTACAGTGAAAGACGCCTTCAGAGTAGAGGAGAATGTTTCTGTGAAAGAAGATGAAGACGTTTTTGGAATGAAGGATGAAGAGGGGGAGATTACTGTCACATTAGAGGAGGACGAAAAAGAGAAGACTGGAGATCTGATTAACACCAGTAAATACAGTGAGTACTGTTTTATAAAACAGGGACACAAACTCTGAAGTTGTTGAAGTAATGTGCGATTTTTAAAAGGGCATTCTACATGGTTCATGACATCCTCCAGTGATTTAAAAAATACAACTTTTCCTGTTGAAAGTAATATACACTGCTCAAAAAACTAAAGGGAACACTTAAACAACACAATGTAACTCCAAGTCAATCACACTTCTGTGAAATCAAACTGTCCACTTAGGAAGCAACACTGATTGACAATAAATTTCACATGCTGTTGTGCAAATGGAATAGACAACAGGTGGAAATTATAGGCAATTAGCAAGACATCCCCCAATAAAGGAGTGGTTCTGCAGGTGGTGACCACAGACCACTTCTCAGTTCCTATGCTTCCTGGCTGATGTTTTGGTCACTTTTGAATGCTGGCGGTGCTTTCACTCTAGTGGTAGCATGAGACGGAGTCTACAACCCACACAAGTGGCTCAGGTAGTGCAGCTCATCCAGGATGGAACATCAATGCGAGCTGTGGCAAGAAGGTTTGCTGTGTCTGTCAGCGTAGTGTCCAGAGCATGGAGGCGCTACCAGGAGACAGGCCAGTACATCAGGAGACGTGGAGGAGGCCGTAGGAGGGCAACAACCCAGCAGCAGGACCGCTACCTCCGCCTTTGTGCAAGGAGGAGCACTGCCAGAGCCCTGCAAATTACCTCCAGCAGGCCACAGTGTGTATATACAGTGCCTTGCGAAAGTATTCGGCCCCTTTGAACTTTGCGACCTTTTGCCACATTTCAGGCTTCAAACATAAAGATATAAAACTGTATTTTTTTGTGAAGAATCAACAACAAGTGGGACACAATCATGAAGTGGAACGACATTTATTGGATATTTCCAATAAATATTTCAAATTTTTTTCCCATTCCTCCTTGCAAAACAGCTCGAGCTCAGTGAGGTTGGATGGAGAGCATTTGTGAACAGCAGTTTTCAGTTCTTTCCACAGATTCTCGATTGGATTCAGGTCTGGACTTTGACTTGGCCATTCTAACACCTGGATATGTTTATTTTTGAACCATTCCATTGTAGATTTTGCTTTATGTTTTGGATCATTGTCTTGTTGGAAGACAAATCTCCGTCCCAGTCTCAGGTCTTTTGCAGACTCCATCAGGTTTTCTTCCAGAATGGTCCTGTAATTTGGCTCCATCCATCTTCCCATCAATTTTAACCATCTTCCCTGTCCCTGCTGAAGAAAAGCAGGCCCAAACCATGATGCTGCCACCACCATGTTTGACAGTGGGGGTGGTGTGTTCAGCTGTGTTGCTTTTACGCCAAACATAACGTTTTGCATTGTTGCCAAAAAGTTACATTTTGGTTTCATCTGACCAGAGCACCTTCTTCCACATGTTTGGTGTGTCTCCCAGGTGGCTTGTGGCAAACTTTAAACAACACTTTTTATGGATATCTTTAAGAAATGGCTTTCTTCTTGCCACTCTTCCATAAAGGCCAGATTTGTGCAATATACGAATGATTGTTGTCCTATGGACAGAGTCTCCCACCTCAGCTGTAGATCTCTGCAGTTCATCCAGAGGGATCATGGGCCTCTTGGCTGCATCTCTGATCAGTCTTCTCCTGGTATGAGCTGAAAGTTTAGAGGGACGGCCAGGTCTTGGTAGATTTGCAGTGGTCTGATACTCCTTCCATTTCAATATTATCGCTTGCACAGTGCTCCTTGGGATGTTTAAAGCTTGGAAAATCTTTTTGTATCCAAATCCGGCTTTAAACTTCTTCACAACAGTATATCGGACCTGCCTGGTGTGTTCCTTGTTCTTCATGATGCTCTCTGCGCTTTTAACGGACCTCTGAGACTATCACAGTGCAGGTGCATTTATACGGAGACTTGATTACACACAGGTGGATTGTATTTATCATCATTAGTCATTTAGGTCAACATTGGATCATTCAGAGATCCTCACTGAACTTCTGGAGAGAGTTTGCTGCACTGAAAGTAAAGGGGCTGAATAATTTTGCACGCCCAATTTGTCAGTTTTTGATTTGTTAAAAAAGTTTGAAATATCCAATAAATGTCGTTCCACTTCATGATTGTGTCCCACTTGTTGTTGATTCTTCACAACAAAATACAGTTTTATATCTTTATGTTTGAAGCCTGAAATGTGGCAAAAGGTCGCAAAGTTCAAGGCGGCCGAATACTTTCGCAAGGCACTGTATATACACACACACACATAGGCTATGGGTCATACACATACAAACATACCCACACCCACAATGTATAGCCAATGTGTACTTTACACATTTCATCTATATATATATATATATATATATATATATATATATATATATATATATATATATATATCTATATATAGGAAATAAAATGTTAAAACTCACAAAGAATATTTGATATTATTAATTTCAAACAACGGTATTAAAATGAGAAGAACTTACTGGTCCAAAACAATGTCCTCGCCGTGCAAAAAATAGTCCTCCATCTCGCAATCATAGCTATGCTTGCTAACTGAATCTTCATCCAGGAGAAACTCTCTCACTTTCCCTATCAATTTCTTCTATAATTTTGTGTACATCTGTATATCTAGACTTGGATTTTGCTTTCCCTGACTTAGTCGCCATAATGTTTGATATGAAAATAGCTGAAGATGCGCTTTACCGAAATACTGCTGTGCGTAACACGCGTAGCTCCTTCCAGTATGAATCTTCAATGGCGAATGAACGTCTTTACGCCCGAGTTTACTACATGGGATGGTCTTCCAACAGCTAACCATTACATATTGCCATTTACCTCAGCTCATTGGCTATCTACCAAGCTAGATTTCAAGACGATCAGTGGTCATTGGCTTAAAATACAGTCAATTAACGAAACAGTGGTCATATCATTGGTGCACAATGAGGTCATTACTTGTTGTCTTCAAATCGGTTTCTTTCGGTCAATACGTCCCACGAAAAGAACCATCAAGTTTGGTTGTGTTACACACAACCAGTTGATTGCAATGAAACCAAACATGGCTGGATAAAAGCACGTTTAGTGTGTGTATTTACATCCGAATGTTTCATCGAAAGTTGAATGAGACAGAATTCATGACACAAGCGGTTCACAAAATGTTTTGTGTTAGGCTATAAAAATGGATTTGATCAAACAAAAGACCATTCATTGTGTAACAATGAGACTTGGGATTGCAAACAGAGGAAGTTCTTCAAATGTAAATGATTTATTTTAATGCAATTTGTGATTTTGTTACACCTGTGCTGGTTGAAAGAGTATTTTGGTATGGGGCTCTGTCCTCAGATAATTGCATTGTATTCTTTCGCAGTAAAGCCTTTTTGAAATCTGACAATTGGATTACCAAGATTCTAGGCTTTTGAACCATGTGAGACACTTGTATTTTCAGGAATGTTTAATATTACTATTTATGTAGCGCTCTGCCATTTCACCGGATGTTGTCGAATTTAATCCCGCTAATGGGATCTGTGCGCAGAGAAGATAACCTCTTTAAGATACACCCCCCCCCCTTAATTTCCACCTGAAGACAAACCCAAATCTAACTACCTGTAGCTCAGGCCCAGAAGCAAGGATATGCATATTCTTGGTATCATTTGAAAGAAAACACTTTAGTTTGTGGAAATGTGAAAGGAATGTAGGAGAATACAACACAATAGATCTGGTTTAGATAATACAAGGAAAAAACATATGTTTTTCTTCATTTTATTGTTTTGCATCATCTTTAACGCTAGCTAGTTCATTCTCACAAAAGTGAGAACTGCTCTAGATTATAAACTTCCATTAATGAATGTAAAGCCATGTTGGCTTTATGGAAACGATATACAATATATGGGAAAGAATATAGTTCAAGGAAATAATCCAAACCTAGTTCTGCCTAGATAGCGGTACTGTACCTCATACAACGCCGACGGTCAAACCCGGCTTTCTAATATTTTCGTTAATTAGCTATAGTAACGTTATGGAAGCTATTCACAGAAAACCATAATTGTCTTCGTTATTCATTATTAGTATGTTTTTATTATTTTTTTATTATTATTTCGAGACATATTCAGAGCCAAACATCAACCCAACTTAAAAAGGTTAACTGTTGTCGCATCCAAACTTGTAAGTGCGAAGTTCCCGTAAGAAGTCAAGCAACAACGGAGGTTCCTCGATGAACCCACCTTCTAGCAAGTTCTTTGAAGAACCTTTTGGGGCGGTTTTTCATTGACCAAGAACCCTACGGTTCTTAGGGGATCTGAGAACAACTCCAGTTGAACCCTTAATTTTAACTTCACCTAACAACATAGACCTACTGTAGGACCCATAACTTCACCAAACAACAACATAGGAAAATAGCTCTGTGTGTTGTACAATAACCTATCTATCAAGGAACAGTTCTCTACACATTATGAGCAAAGTATCTGTGTGTGCAAACAGACGAACGAGACCCTACAGTAAATCAAGCAGACAATAACATTATAAACATAAATTTGTTAGGGATGTTGGATCTAACGTGGAGCACGGCATAGACAGCTGTCTTTACCAGAGTAATGAATGAAGAAGCACTTTGGTTGTTGTTACATGTGGTGATGTTTGTCATTTGACTGCCATTCAGAAAATGATTTCCTGGATCAGCTAATGATAGTTGAACATGTGTCTGTAACTAAACAGCTACAGTATTAAGAATTATGTGTAATTATTGAAGAACCACGTTAATGACAGTATCCATTTGGGTGTTGTCAATAAAGTTAAGATTTTATTATTTATTTATTTTTATTTCACCTTTATAGGCCACAGGTAGGCCAGTTGAGAACAAGTTCTCATTTACAACTGCGACCTGGCCAAGAAAGCAAAGCAGTGCGACAAAAACAACACCACCGAGTTACACGTGGGATAAACAAACGTACAGTCAATAACACAATAGAAAAATCTATATACAGTGTGTTCAAATGGAGTACGGAGATAAGGCAATAAATAGGCCATAGTAGCGAAGTAATTACAATTTAGTAAATTAACACTGGAGTGATAGATGTGCAGATGATGATGTGCAAGTAGAAATACTGGTGTGCAAAAGAGCAAAAAAAAGTAAATAAAACATGGGGATGAGGTAGGTAGTTGGATGGGCTATTTACAGATGGGCTGTGTACAGCTGCAGCGAGCGGTAAGCTTCTCAGATAGCTGATGCTTAAAACTAGTGAGGGAGATATAAGTCTCCAACTTCAGCGATTTTTGCAATTCGTTCCAGTCATTGGCAGCAGAGAACTGGAAGGAATGGCGGCCAAAGAGGTGTTGGCTTTGGGGATGACCAGTGAGATATACCTGCTGGAGCGTGTGCTATGGATGGGTGTTGCTATGGTGACCAGTGAGCTGAGTTAAGGTGGAGCTTAACATAGCAAAGACTTATAGATGACCTGGAGCGAGTGGATTTGGCAACGAATATGTAGCCAGGGCCAGCCGACAAAAGCATACAGGTCGTAGTGGTCGGTGGTATATGGGGCTTTGGTGACAAAACGGATGAAACTGTGATAGACTGCATCCAGTTTGCTGAGTAGAGAGTTGGAGGCTATTTTGTAAATGATATCGCCGAAGTCAAGGATCGGTAGGAAAGTCAGTTTTACGAGGGTATGTTTGGCAGCGTGAGTAAAGGAGGCTTTGTTGCGAAATTGGAAGCCGATTCTAGATTTAATTTTGGATTGGAGATGCTTAATATGAGCCTGGAAGGAGAGTTTAGAGTCTAAACAGACACCTAGGTATTTGTAGTTGTCCACATATTCTAAGTCAGATCCGTCCAGAGTAGTGATGCTAGTCGGGTGGGCGGGTGCGGGCAGCGATCGGTTGAAGAGCATGCATTTAGTTTTACTAGCGTTTAATAGCAGTTGGAGGCCACAGAAGGAGTGTTGTATGGCATTGAAGCTCGTTTGGAGGTTAGATAGCACAGTGTCCAAGGAAGGGCCAGATGTATACAGAATGGTGTCGTCTGCGTAGAGGTGGATCAAGGAATCACCTGCTGCAAGAGCGACATCGTTGATATATACAGAGAAAAGAGCCGGCCCGAGAATTGAACCCTGTGGTACCCCCATAGAGACTGCCAGAGACAACAAGCCAGGTCAATGAAGACGGCTGCACAGCACTGTCTTTTATCGATGGGGGTTATGATCTCGTTTAGTACCATGAGCGTGGATGAGGTGCACCCATGACCAGCTCGGAAACCGGATTGCACAGAGGTGAAGGTACGGTGGGATTAGAAAAGGTCACTGATCTGTTTGTTAACTTGGCTTTCGAGACTTCAGAAAGGCAGGACAGGATGGATAAACAGTGGGGAGAACAAGTATTTGATAACCTGCAAAATCGGCAGTGTTTCCTACTTACAAAGCATGTAGAGGTCTGTCATTTTTATCTTAGGTACACTTCAACTGTGAGAGACGAAAATCACATTGTATGATTTTTAAGTAATTAATTTGCATTTTATTGCATGACATAAGTATTTGATCACCTACCAACCAGTAAGAATTCCGGCTCTCACAGACCTGTTTTTCTTTAAGAAGCCCTCCTGTTCTCCACTCATTACCTGTATTAACTGCACCTGTTTGAACTCGTTACCTGTATAAAAAGACATGTCCACACACTCAAACAGACTCCAACCTCTCCACAATGGCCAAGACCAGAGAGCTGTGTAAGGACATCAGGGATAAAATTGTAGACCTGCACAAGGCTGGGATGGGCTACAGGACAATAGGCAAGCAGCTTGGTGAGAAGGCAACAACTGTTGGCGCAATTATTAGAAAATGGAAGAAGTTCAAGATGACGGTCAATCACCCTCGGTCTGGGGCTCCATGCAAGATCTCACCTCGTGGGGCATCAATGATCATGAGGAAGGTGAGGGATCAGCCCAGAACTACACGGCAGGACCTGGCCAATGACCTGAAGAGAGCAGGGACCACTGTCTCAAAGAAAACCATTAGTAACACACTACGCCGTCATGGATTAAAATCCTGCAGCACAAACAAGGTCCCCATGCTCAAGCCAGCGCATGTCCAGGCCCGTCTGAAGTTTGCCAATGACCACCTGGATGATCCAGAGGAGGAATGGGAGAAGGTCATGTGGTCTGATGAGAAAAATATAGAGCTTTTTGGTCTAAACTCCACTCGCCGTGTTTGGAGGAAGAAGAAGGATGAGTACAACCCCAAGAACACCATCCCAACCGTGAAGCATGGAGGTGGAAACATCATTCTTTGGGGATGCTTTTCTGCAAAGGGGACAGGACGACTGCACCGTATTGAGGGGAGGATAGATGGGGCCATGTATTGCGAGATCTTGGCCAACAACCTCCTTCCCTCATAAAGAGCATTGAAGATGGGTCGTGGCTGGGTCTTCCAGCATGACAACGACCCGAAACACACAGCCAGGGCAACTAAGGAGTGGCTCCGTAAGAAGCATCTCAACGTCCTGGAGTGGCCTAGCCAGTCTCAAGACCTGAACCCAATATAATATCTTTGGGGGGGGGGCTGAAAGTCTGTATTGCTCAGCGACAGCCCCGAAACCTGAAGGATCTGGAGAAGGCCTGTATGGAGGAGTGGGCCAAAATCCCTGCTGCAGTGTGTGCAAACCTGGTCAACAACTACAGGAAACGTATGATCTCTGTAATTGCAAACAAAGGTTTCTGTACCAAATATTAAGTTCTGATTTTCTGAAGTATCAAATACTTATGTCATGCAATAAAATGCAAATTAATTACTTAAAAATCATACAATGTGATTTTCTGGATTTTTAGATTCCGTCTCTCGCAGTTGAAGTGTACCTATGATAAAAAATTACAGACCTCTACATGCTTTGTAAGTAGGAAACCTGCAAAATCGGCAGTGTATCAAATACTTCTCCCTACTGTAGGTCTGTAACAGTTTGGGTCTAGAGTGTCACCCCCTTTGAAGAGGGGGATGACCGCGGATGCTTTCCAATCTTTAGGAATCTCGGACGATAAGAAAGAGAGGTTGAACAGACTAGTAATTGGGTTGCAACAATGGCGGCGGATAATTTTAGAAAGAGGATCCAGATTGTCTAGCCCAGCTGATTTGTACGGGTCCAGGTTGTGCAGCTCTTTCAGAACATCAGCTATATGTATTTGGGTGAAGGAGAAGCTGGGGAGGCTTGGGCAAGTAGCTGCGGAGGTTGCAGAGCTGTTGGCTGGGGTAAAAGCATGAAGAAAGCATGGCCAGCCGTAATGAAATGCTTACTGAAATTCTCAATTATCGTGGATTTTTTGGTGGTGACAGTGTTTCCTAGCCTCAGTGCAGTGGGCGGCTGGGAGGAGGTGCTCTTATTCTCCATGGACTTTACAGTGTCCCAAAACCTTTTGGAGTTAGAGCTACAGGATGCTAATTTCTGTTTGAAAAATCTAGCCTACTGACGGGATGAGGTCAATATCCTTCCAGGATACCAGGGCCAGGTTGATTAGAAAGGCCTGCTCGCAGAAGTGTTTTAGGGAGCGTTCGACAGTGATGAGGGGTGGTCGTTTGACCGCGGACCCATAACGGATGCAGGCAATGAGGCAGTGATCTCTGAGATCCTGATTGAAAACAGCAGAGGTGTATTTGGAGGGCAAGTTGATCAGGATAATATCTTTGAGGGTGCCCATGTTTACGGATTTAGGGTTGTACCTGGTGGGTTCCTTGATAATTTGTGTGATATTGAGGGCATCTAGCTTGGATTGTAGGACGGCCGGGGTGTTAACCTCACGAGGGTAGGAGGCACTATTTTCACCTACGGATTAAAAGCGTGCCCAAAGTAAACTGCCTGTTTCTCAGGCCCAGAAGCTAGGATATGCATATACAGTAGGGCAAAAAAGTATTTAGTCAGCCACCAATTGTGCAAGTTCTCCCACTTAAAAGATGAGAGGCCTGTAATACTTTTTTGCCCCACTGTAATTGGTATATTTGGATAGAAAACACTCTAAAGTTTCCAAAACTGTTAAAATAATGTCTGAATATAATAGAACTGATATGACAGGCGAAAACCTGAGAAAAATCCATCCAGGAAGTGGGATTTTATTTTTATTTTCGTAGTTTTCCATTGACTGCCTATATAGATTCCATTGATTTAGGACTCAAATTACACTTCCTATGGCTTCCACTAGATGTCAACATTCTTTAGAAATGGTTTCAGGCTTATATTCTGAAAAATGAGAGTCAGACCACTCTGAATGAGTGGACCATTCAGTGTTCCAGAGATGTTTCATGCGCGAGACCAAGAGCGCGCCTTTCTTGTTTACCTTTTATATTGACGTTATTGTCCTGTTGAAATGTTATCTATTATTTAGGCTAAAAACAACCTGAGGATTGATTATAAACATAGTTTGACTTTACTGATACTACTCAGATTTTTCGTCTGGCTGTTGTGATTGCCTTTAAAACATTTTTTATTTTTTTCCTTTATTTAACTAGGCAAGTCAGTTAACACCACTTGGGGCTAGGGGGCAGAATTTTCACTTTTGGATAAATAGCGTGTCCAATTTCAACTTCCTGCTACTCATGCCAAGAATATAGGATATGCATATTATTATGCATATCATAGATTTGGATAGAAAACACTCTGAAGTTTCTAAAACTGTTTAATCATGTCTGTGAGTATAACAGAACCTATGTAGCAGGCAAAACCCAGAGGACTAACTGTTCAGATTATTTATTTATTTTTCCCCTCTCTCTGTTCCCTAAGTTGTCATTGCCCAGGGATATTTCTTAGGAACCTGTTTCAGTTCCTACCGCTTCCACTGGATGTAACCAGTCTTTGGAATTTGGTTGAGGTTATTCCTTTGTGCAATGAAGAAGTACGCCAACGAGGAACTGGGTACACTGTTGAGAGTTGCGCAAGACATAAAAAGTATCGCTGGTTTGTTTTCATTCCTGTATTGAACACAGAAAGACCCGTCTACAATTTGATCGATTATGAACGTTTAAAAATACCTAAAGTTGTATTACAAAAGTAGTTTGAAATATTTTGGAAAAGTTTATAGGCAACCTTTGTAAGCTGTTTTTTCTGGATCAAACGCGCTTTATAAATGGACATTTTGGATATATATGGACGGAATTAATCAAACAAAAAGGACCAATTGTGATGTTTGTGGGACATATTGGAGTGCCAACAAAATAAGCTTGTCAAAGGTAACGCATGTTTTATTTTATTTCAGCGTTTTGTGTAGTGCCTACAGGGTTGAAATATAACACTTGTATGTTTTATGAATTTTTATAATGAGTATTTCTGTTTTTGAATTTGGCGCTCTGCAATTTCACTGGATGTTGGCCAGGTGGGACGATAGCGTCCCACACCCTCTAAAGAGGTTAAGCATATCCCAGTTTAGGTCACCTAACAGAACAAACTCTGAAGATAGATGGGGGCAATCAATTCACATATGGTGTCCAGGGCACAGCTGGGAGCTGAGGGGGGTCTGTAACAGGCGGCAACAGTGAGAGACTTATTTCTGGAGATAATAATTTGTAAAATTAGAAGCTCGAACTGTTTGGGCATTGACTGGAAAGCATGATAGAACTTTGCACTTCTATCTTGACGGAATATGTTGTCGATGGGGATGGAAATTTCTGCATTTTTGGTGGCCTTCCAAAGCCAGGATTCAGACACGGCAAGGACATCAAGGTTGGCGGAGTGTGCTAAAGCAGTGAGTAAAACAAACTTAGGGAGGAGGCTTCTGATGTTGACATGCATGAAACCAAGGCTTTTATGGTTACAGAAGTCAACAAATGAGAGCGCCTGGGGACACACAGGGCCTGGGTTAACCTCTACATCACCCGAGGAACAGAGCAGTAGGACGAGGGTACGGCTAAAGGATATCAGAACTGGTCAAATAGTGCGTTGGGAACAGAGAATAAAAGGAGCAGATTTCTGGGCGTGGTAGGATAGATTCAAGGCGTAATGTACAGACAGGGGTATGGTAGGGTGCGGGTACAGTGAAGGTAAACCTAGGCATTGAGTGACGAAAAGAAAGGTTGCATCTCTGGAGGCACTAGTTATGCTAGGTGAGGTCACCGCATGTGTGGGAGGTGGGACAAAAGAGCTCTCTGAGCCATGTTGAGTGGGACTAGGGGATCCGCAGTAAAATAAAACAATGACAACTACCCTAAACAACAGTATACAAGGCATGTTGACATTAGAGAGAGACATAAAGCGAGGCATAAAGCAATCACAGGTGTTGATTGGGAGAGCTAGCTAAGACAACAACGGGTAAGACAACAACAGCTAAGACAACAACAGTTAATCAGCTAAGACAACAACAACAGGTAAAATGGCGATGAATGGGCAGAGAGGGTCAGTTAACTACACACAGGGCCTGAGTTCGGGGCTGTGGCCGACAGATAAGCAAAATGGAGACCTGTGATTAATTTACAATCCAGCAGGCATCAGCTATGTAGCCAATTGATCATAGGGTCCAGTGAACAGCAATATATGAACCAGGGAAGCCGATATGGTAGTCTTTACTACGCTGGCCGGGAGATGCGCCTGGCTCGAGGCTAACTGGTGCTAGCTTCGGGACAAGGGTGTTAGCCACTATAGCCAAGCCGGTGCAAAGGTCCAGAGCTTACGGCAGGAATCCAGTGATGTAGTGGCTTCTCGTCGTCTTAGTGGAGAGTCTGGGAGTCATCAGCTCTGTAGCCGAGGGATCATAGGGTCCACTGAGCAGGCCAGGAGATGGGCCTGGCTCAAGGCTAGCTTGAGGCTGGGCCACTCGGTAGCAGCTAGCTAGCTGCGATTATCTGGTGTAATGGTCCAGAGTTTACAGCAGGAATACGGTGATGTAGTGGAGAAAAACAGTCCGATATGCTCAGGGTTGATATCGCGCTGTGCAGACTGGCAGGTATTATCCAGGCTAAAAGCGGCTGGTGTCTGAGCTAAAAAGATAAAGGCCGCTAGCAGTGGCTAACAATGACTAAATAGCTAGTAGCTAGTAGCTAATCAGCTGGTTAGCTTCTGATGGCTAGCTCCTGATGGAGGTTCTAGCTATAAGGTCTAAAAAATAGCAGATCCTTATCACATTGAGTGAGGCGGGTTGCCGGAAGATATATTTAATTTAAAAATGGAAAAAGAGATTGAAATATCTACAAAAAAGACGAAAAAGTTTTGGAATAGTTCTTTTATTTCAGTTTACTAAATAGTGTTGCCCTAATTACTTTTTCTATAATGAGCATGGAGGTTTCCCCCATCAACCAGTCATAGGTACCGGAGACAAAGAGCCTCAGCCTGTATTACTAGACACCTCATAGTGAGCTACAGGTAGGAATCAGCAATGAATCCCAATAATGAGACACTTCTGGGGAGGGGTGTCAGCAACATTTAAAAAAAAATATATATATAGTGTTTTATGACAAACCGTTTTTTACAAATCCGTCAAGAAACCAACTTAGACTTTACCGTGAAATGCTTTAATTACAAGCCCTTAACCAACAGTGCAGTTCAAGAAGAAGAAAATATTTACCAAGTAGACTAAAATAAAAACTAATAATAAAAAGTAACACAATGATAATAACAATAACGAAGCTATATAGAGGGGGCACAGGTATCGAGTCAGTGTGCAGGGGTACAGGCTAATTGAGGAAATCTGAACATGAAGATGGGGGCGTCGTGACTATGCATAGGTAACAAACAACCAGAGAGTAGTAGCAGTGCACAAAAGGGAAGGGGTTGGGGGGGTCCGAAACTTGGCCCGCCGGTACCGCTTGCCGTGCGGTAGCAGAGAAAACAGTCTATAACTTGGGTGACTGGAGACTTTGACAATTATGTGGGCTTTCCTATGACACCGACTAGTATATAGGTCCTGGATGGCAGGAAGCTTGGCGACAGTGATGTACTGGGCGGTTCGCACTACCTTCTGTAGTGCCTTAGGGTCAGATGCTGAGCAGTTGCCATACCAGGCGGTGATGCAACCGGTCAGGATGCTCTCGATGGTGCAGCTGTATTACCTTTTGAGGAGCTGGGGACCCGTGCCAAATCTTTTCAGACTCCTGAGGGGGGAAAAGGTTTTGTTGTGCCCTCTTCATGACTGTCTTAGTATATACCCGCGTGGGTGATTGAAATATGAACTTAGGTCCACACTCCAGTCCAGTTGATGGTGGTAATGCACCTTAAAGTTGGTTGCCAACCGCCATATAAAGTCCAAAGAAGAAAAAGAAGTCTGAAGGAAGGAGAAATGACGAGAAACCAATTTGGTTTACCATCGCGACTGGTTACCTATTTTGATGTGATATGAAAGTATTGTGTGAAATTATTTTGATGTGATATTTAAGTATTGTGTGAATTTATGTTGATGTGATATGATTTATGTTTCTAGAAACGTATCACAATTGAGAATCGTTTCACATTTACATGGAATATTTGACTATTTTACCTGCCAGAGCCAGTCTTCCCCTGAAAATAACATACAGTCCTTGGACCTCGAGGAGTAACGGGAGCAGCAATCACATGTAGAAACAATAACAAAGCGTACTCCCTGCCCGTTTCGGTAAATAGCTGAGGGATGGAGCTGGAGAAATGCAACCATCCATGACATCAACACGATAGTTTTAACCATGTTTTGAGGATATACAGTGTTTGTTTATATTAACTGACAAACATTGGAGTAAAAAAAGCTTATATTTTAGGGTTCTGATGGGGTACGACAGTTGAACTAAGCTCATGAGGCATTTATAAGTGAATTCTTCAAGAAACAGATGGGTACATACCATTAATGTATACATCCCAAAATGGATGTAACAACCGCTGATTGCCCCTTTAAGACTACATATTGGGCTAATCTAATAGGAGATATTGAGGACTACCGTATTTCAGACATTGTCATTGGATGCATTTAATCAACTGGTAACGTTTTGTTGATAGTCCACTCTTGATGTTCTACACGTTACAGGGTAGCTTCAGCCATTCCTACAGAACAACATTAAAGTGTAGAACCCCTTTACTGCATATTGGTTCAACGACTGCAGAGACGGTACTTACTGGTGTTAAACAGATATCCAACCTCCTCTTCTTCCTCCATTATGACAGTCATCTCCCCCTCCACCTTCACTCCAAAAACTGAATCATCCTCTCATTTTACTGTAACATCCTCCTCGTCTTTCACTCTGAACGTGTCTTCCTCTTCGTTCACTGAAACGTCTCTCTTCTTCTTTCACGGTAACAGCCTCTACTTGTTTTTATATTGTAACATCCTCCTCTTTCACCAGAGCTTCTTTCTCCGTCCAGCAGACCACCTCTTCTTTAGCAGGAGAGTAGCTTAGTGAACTCATGGTCGGGGATGTTCGCTAGCTAGCATTAGCGACTAGCCTAGTTCTAAGCTAACTTAGCAAATCAGCTAGCTGACAAACAACGTAAATATATAATTAAATGGGCCAACGACTACACACGACAGAAGT
Source organism: Oncorhynchus clarkii lewisi (assembly GCF_045791955.1). Classification (NCBI taxonomy): domain Eukaryota; kingdom Metazoa; phylum Chordata; class Actinopteri; order Salmoniformes; family Salmonidae; genus Oncorhynchus; species Oncorhynchus clarkii. Next base: position 28,321,268 of record NC_092159.1, on the reverse strand, counting down.
GTGTTTGATACACAGCGACTAATATACACAAAAACAGTGTAAAGAGCGTGAATGTTGTAGCTATATTTGCTAAAAAGCTACCGAGGTGTCTGTTGACTAGCTGTTGAAGGAGCATCCCGTCCACTAGATTATACGTCACACTGGCAGCGTCGCCTTTCTATTTGTAGTCTTAGTGGCCTCCATCATACTTAATGGAAGAAGTTTATTATTATTATATGTAGTCTGAATCCGTGGAGCTGCAGGGATTTGTAGTCTTAGTGGCCTCTATCATACTTAAATGGAAGAAGTTTGTTATTATTATTATTTGTAGTCTGAATCCGTGGAGCTGCAGGGATTTGTAGTCTTCGTGGCCTCCATCATACTTAATGGAAGAAGTTTATTATTATTATTATTTGTAGTCTTGCATGTTGTCTACTTTGATGCTAATTAGCATGATCGGAACCAAGGCAGCAGCTACTCTTCCTGGGGTAGAGCAAAATAAAGGCAGTTATACAATATTAAAAACATTACAATACATTCACAACACACGGTGTGGCATCAGTCACCTTGTCCTAGAGAGATTCACATGGTTATCAAAACGTCACACTAGGGTAAGCCTAAACAAACACAGTCGTATGGGAAAAATGAATGGTGGAAAAACGATTGGAGCCATTTCCCTGTTTGACCTCTAGTTGTTATGGATATTATGACTCTACAGCGCCCCACAGTGGACGTGTCAAAATATGTTACATTGATAAAGCACACTTTATTTAACCTCAATGTCATTCTCTCATGCTCCTTCAGTCTCCCTAACTGGGTACAACTCTTTCCACAATGGGAACATTAGAAATGCTTTTCTCCTGTGTGTGTCCTCTCATGCCTTTCCACGCTCCCAAACCACTTAAAACTCTTTCCACACAAAGGCTTCTCTTCTGTGTGTATTCTCTGATGTGTTTTCAGGCTCCCTAACTGAGTAAAACTCTTTCCACACTGGGAGCAGTGATGTCGTCCTGCTGGTTTGGCCGTCTCAGGGTCTGGTTCCCCTGAAGGACTCTTCCTGCTGTCAGAAGGAGAGTCTGGTCTCTCTCCTGTCAAAGACAAACAGATTATTTAAACAGAGACCTGAATGAAACCTCACATGATAAAACTTCCTATGACGTTTAATCTAGACTAGATCCCTCAATCACTTGAACACCACAAGGAGGCGCTAGAGCCCGATGGGACAAGGACGTCCCAGCCGGCCAAACCCTCCCCTAATTTGGACGACACTGGGCCAATTGGGATACAGCCTGGATTAGAACCAGGGATTGTAGGGACTCCTCTTGCACTGAGATGCAGTGCCTTAGAATGCTGGCCCACTTGGGAGGCCCTGCTTAAATATTTATATCCCGGAGTCTGACATCGTTCTGATATTTCTTAATTTCTTTCTTGTTATTTTGGGGATTTGTGTGTGTATTGATTTGTATTGGTAGATATTACTGCACTGTTGGAGCTATAAGCATCAGCATTTCGCTGCACCTCTGATAACATCCGTAAAATATGTGTAAGCAACCAAAAACATTTGATGACAAGTCTGATTTATTTGGAAAGTTTTTAGGCTGTAGAGACCACTATAATAAAATATATTGTGGACTACAGTATTTAACTAAAATAATATATTGGATGCATGATTCATGCGTTTTGTTGGTTGCCCGCTCTTTGATGGTATCCACTAGATTATACGTCACACTAGCCGCGTCGCCTGAAAGACTCACATCGCCATCTGCAGACACGCCTGCTGACACAGTGGAGGGAAAAGTTATGTTTTTCCAAACAAATCGTTTAAAATGTTTTATTATTAAATAATAATATTACATTGAGACATCCCGAAATGGGATGAACTACCTGAAATTGTCCAATAACAATCAGATTTGTGTTTTGTTGCAAAATGTTTGTGTGCCCTAAATCCCATCATGGATTAATGATTCACTCAGACTTCTCATTCCTAACTCACAATATTGAACTAACTTGTTATAGTATTTAGTAATTGTTATGGATTACTGGCTCGATCTTCTAGAGTACAGATGTTACCATTTTTACAGATGCACGTGTTGATTAGTGCAGATTTTAATCCGTGAGAATCAAACTTGACATCTGACATCTACATCCACTTGACATTGCATTTTTAAGGAAGTTTCTGATTATTTCAGTCAAACTAACAGAAAATAATAAATGAGCAGCGACGTCACAATACATCATGTAGATGTATATAATGAACAGACTAGGTCTATACTGCTCCTACATGGTGTAACAATACATCTTGTAGATGTATATAATGAACAGACTAGGTCTATACTGCTCCTACATGGTGTAACAATACATCATGTAGATGTATATAATGAACAGACTAGGTCTATACTGCTCCTACATGGTGTAACAATACATCATGTAGATGTATATAATGAACAGACTAGGTCTATACTGCTCCTACATGGTGTAACAATACATAATGTGCGGCTTTAAGGCAATACTGTTAGTGTGAGGTATAATCTAGTGGACGGAACGTTTCTTTCAACAGCAGCAACAGTTAAATAGCCGACCCAATAAAGCTCTTTAGACGCGTTCGTGTATATTAGCCACTGTGTTTTAAACCCCCTTCTGTCGTCTAGTTAGTTATCCGATTTAATGTAATATTTTTCGTGTTGTTGTCATTAGTCAGCTAGCGGGCTAGTTAAGTTAGCATTAGCCTAGCTAGCTAACATCCCAGACCATGAGCTCACTAAGCTACTCTCGTCATGCTAAAGAAGAGGTCTGCTGGACGGAGGAAGATGGTCTGTGGGTGAACATTGTCGTGAAAGAGGAAGAGGAGGCTGTCACAATACAAAACAAGTAGAGGGTGAGGGTGTTACAGTGAAAGAAGAGGAGGATGTTACAGTAAAAGGAGAGGAGGATGCAGTTTATGGAGTGAAAGAGGAGGAGGGGGAGATTACTGTTACATCGAAAAAGGAGGAGGAAGAAGAGGAGGAAACTGGATATCTGGGCCCGGTTTCCCAAACGCATTTTAAGGCATCCATCCGATGGTTCTAACGGTGAACTTAGCCATAAGATGGTTTTGAGAAACCGTTCCCTGATCAAAGACTTAGTAACTGTGTTGTAGCCACAATTTGGTTACCTATAAGTACAAACAGTTATGTTTTTGTTTTAAATTTACAAAATTAAATTGACATTTTAAATGTTTTCTTTACTCAAGTATGTCAATTGGGTACTTTTTCCACCACTGTATTTTTATAACGATCCCTTGCGTCATGCAAGCCGTTCCTCTGGGTAACCCTGCTGTCTGAAACACTCATCCAGACATTCCTCTGGGTAACCCCGCTGTCTGAAACACTCATCCAGCCATTCCTCTGGGTAACCCCGCTGTCTGAAACACTCATCCAGACATTTGGCTTGTTTGTCATAGTCACTCTGTGTACTACAAATCCTGTGTATGCAACTGCATTGGCTGATGGGGAGGTTATTTTTTAGGGGTGTAGGGTGGAAGCTGTCTCGGCGTAACAGGGAATTCCTGTCAGTCGGCTTCCTGTATAGGTCTGTGCTAAAGCCACTCCCCTCCCTCTTAATCAAAATGTCCAGGTAACTTGTTTCATGCGCATCAAAGGTGAGGGTGAATTTCAGATGTTCACTGCTTGTATTGATGAAGGAGTGGAATCGATGAAGTTCCTCTGCTGTCCCCTGGAATAGAAGGAACACGTCATCAATGAAGCCTTTTTCAGAGCCTGATGTGCTATAATGGATTGTTAGGGCTGTCAATCACATTCTTCTCTAACAAACCCCACATACAGATTGGCATAATTAGATGCTATTTTGAAACTACAATGACCATAATGCACTGTGTGTCTACTTGTCTTTATTTTACACCTGCTATGATTTCAAGGTTTTACTGCTAACCTACAAAGCATTACATGAGCTTGCTCCTACCTATCTCTCTGATTTGGTCCTGCCGTACATACCTACACGTACGCTACGGTCACAATACGCAGGCCTCCTAATTGTCCCTAGAATTTCTAAGCAAACAACTGGAGGCAGGGCTTTTTCCTATAGAGCTCCATTTTTATGGAATGGTCTGCCTACCCACGTGAGAGACGCAAACTCGGTCTCAACCTTTAAGTCTTTACTGAAGACTCATCTCTTCAGTGGGTCATATGATTGAGTGTAGTCTGGCCCAGGAGTGTGAAGGTGAACGGAAAGGCTCTGGAACAACGAACCGCCCTTGCTGTCTCTGCCTGGCCGGTTCCCCTCTTTCCACTGGGATTCTCTGCCTCTAACCCTATTACAGGGGCTGAGTCACTGGCTTACTAGGGCTCTTTCATAGCGTCCCTAGGAGTGGTGCGTCACTTGAATGGGTTGAGTCACTGATGTGATCTTCCTGTCTGGGTTGGCGCCCCCCCCTTGGGTTGTGCCGTGGCGGAGATCTTTGTGGGCTATACTCGGCCTTGTCTCAGGTTGGTAAATTGGTGGTTGAAGATATCCCTCTAGTGGTGTGGGGGCTGTGCTTCGGCAAATTGGGTGGGGTTATATCCTTCCTGTTTGGCCCTGTCCGGGGGTGTCATCGGATGGGGCCACAGTGTCTCCTGACCCCTCCTGTCTCAGCCTCCAGTATTTATGCTGCAGTAGTTTATGTGTCGGGGGCTAGGGTCAGTTTGTTATATCTGGAGTACTTCTCCTGTTCTATCCGGTGTCCTGTGTGAATTTAAGTATGCTCTCTCTAATTCTCTCTTTCTCGCTCTCTCTCAAAGGACATGAACTCTAGGACCATGCCTCAGGACTACCTGACATGATGATTTCTTGCTGTCCCCAGTCCACCTGGCCGTGCTGCTGCTCCAGTTTCAATTGTTCTGCCTGTGATTATTATTATTTGACCATGCTGGTCATTTATGAACATTTGAACATCTTGGCGATGTTCGGTTATAATCTCCACCCGGCACAGCCAGAAGAGGACTGGCCACCCCACATAGCCTGGTTCCTCTAGGTTTCTTCCTAGGTTTTGGCCTTTCTAGGGAGTTTTTACTAGCCCCCGTGCTTCTACACCTGCATTGCTTGCTGTTTGGGGTTTTAGGCTGGGTTTCTGTACAGGACTTTGAGATATCAGCTGATGTACGAAGGACTATATAAATACATTTGATTTCTTTTAAAAGAGACAGAAGAATGCACAATGGTCAATGCTATCTGGAATCCTTGGGACATCCCTACCTTAACCCCTACTTTCACCATTTTAAATGTCAACTTCAATGGGCTAGGGACGTCCCAAGGATGTATCTCTACCTGAAAATACATGATCTAAGTGATTGATCGTTGGTATTCAGCAGTCATAAAGCCTTATTTACTTTAATGAACTACTAAAATAGTGATTTTGTCACAGCAGCTCTACACTTTGACTGACTGATCCATTCATCCTTCCATCCCTCCTCTCCTCTGAAGACCCAGTGAGGGAGGAGCTCAGTCAGAGAGCTGTTGAGGGACTGATTAGGAAGAACACTAACAGCCAGAGAGGTGAGAGGTCACAGATGGTTTAGATGGTAAATATTTATGTCCCCTTAGTGGTTCATCACGTAAGCAAAAGGGAGTATGTTCCATCATCTATGTTTATTTACATTAGTGCAAGTTATCCACTGATATTGGTGTAGTTTCTCACCCCTTTTGGCTGTATGAAAGTTAATTTCCCCTCAGACACAAACATTTGTCCTTTGATATGATCGTAATTTGTGTAGAATGTACTTTTCACCCCATCTCTTTACATTACTGATGCGTATTCAGTGGCCTGACTGCATCCATACTATGTCAAAGGCCCATCCTGGTAGATCTGAACCTAATGCAACTTGGAGAGATCAGATAACAGAAGTCACATTTAGGTGCCAGGTGTAACTGACACCATAGATGCTACATATCCATTACTTTGAGTGTTTTATATAATATGACTAAATGTGTTGCAGGGACAGTCAAGAAATAGAACGGCAAGGCCACAGAATATGACATAAGCAGAGCTGTGGGAGATCACCTCAAGCCCTGGTAGAGCCGAGGGTGGTGTTTACCACTCCTTCAACAGGCTTGAAAAGTGGGATTGATCGGTTTGATCCATTTGTTTGTTTCTGTTTTTGAGCAGTTGAATCCTTTGACATGGGATTGATACTGATTTTTATACTAAAGAGGGACCAAGACTCTTTCGATTGGTCGGTCATTGGGTTCATATATATCTCCCTCACTAACTGTCAGAGCAGCTTAACGATCATTGCGCCTGTACACAGAACATCTGTAAATAGCCACACCCAACTACCTCATCCCCGTATTGTTATTTTTGCTCCTTTGAATCCTAGTATCTCTACTTGCACATCTATCACTCCCGTGTTTAATTGCTAAATTGTAATTATTTTGCCACTATGGCCTTACCTCCTTACTCCATTTGCACACACTGTATATAGATTTTTCTGTTGTGTACTTTTGTTTATCCCACGTGTAACTGTTTTTGTCGCACCGCTTTGCTTTTTCTTGGCCAGGTCACAGTTGTAAATTAGAACTTTATCTCAACTGGCCGACCTGGTTATAAAAATAACATTTTGTTGTTGAAATCAAATCAAGCTTTATTTATACAGCACATTTCAGACATGGATGCAACAATGGTGTTACGAATCCCTTTTGGCCCGACAGTCTAGGGGGATGGTAATGAGACCCGTAACATAACTCATGCAAATTATAGTGACAAAGTAAAAGTGAGAACAAAATAACTACGACAACTGAAATCTACCGTCAAACTCAGGGTTTATTAATAAACACACGGTAATGGGGAGGGAGCAGGAAAAGGGGCTGAGCTGGACCCAAATAAAGAAACAATAAGTATTAAAAAATACCCCTAAGCTAGACTAGCCTACTTAACAGCTTAACTAACTAACCAAAAATACAGTGGGTGGTCCGCCCAGTTCTAACTAGTGTATTTAACAAAGTCTACCTACGGGTTAGTGTATGCCCATGGGCGACTTGTCTTGGTTTCCCCTTTTCCCACCAGCAATCAAACAAACACGATAACCAAAAACAATACTCACAGGGGATGACAAAGTGCTATGGAGGTGCTCAAACAAAAGAGAGGTTAATACACAAAGAGAGAGTGAAACACAGATCTACAAACATGGCATTTACAGAGAGATTGAGCTCTAGAGCAAACAACTGATGGGGTTTTTAAACCAAGGGAAAGGAACTGTGATTGGGTAGGAAACAGGAGGTGTGTTTTCTGATTGATGATTGGATTGGTGACTGATTGGGGAGTGATGATTCTCACCTGTGAGGGGAGAAGGAGAGAAAAGAACACAGGATACCTGTATCCGTAACAAATGGCTTCACAGGAAAAAACGAAAATAAACAAATATTTAGTACACAACAAACAGAAGACTAATAACTGAAAGACTAATGGGCACCCTAAGGAAATTCCATTGATTAAAATATTAATAGGATGCAATATCCAACCCAAAATACGAGCTTGTTTTTTTTAGGAGGGGTTCTGAAAGACACTATGGGGGTGTCCACTGAATGTTGACTAGTAACAACAACTGGGACCTAAAAGACAACCACCATGAGACCCACTAAATCTGGCCAAGAAGAGACAAACAAAAGAAAAACCCACACCAAACTTAAAGACAGGAAGCAAAACAAAAAGGTGGCTCAACTAAAGGTGTTGACTCTCCACATCTATCAAGACAACTGGAGCACTGGGCCAGACACTCTTAAATAGAACCTGGACCAGCTCAGGTGAAACACCTTCCCACTAACGAGATGGACAAGCCAGCACAGGTGTGACATTTCAGTTGAATATATTCAGTTGTTCAACTGACTAGGTATCCCCCTTTTCTACGAGCTAAGGTCCAACCTGAAAATATAAATGGAAAAACCAAAGCCTGTAACACCTTCCCCTTTAAGACAACAAATATATCCTATATTTTTGTTGGACAAGTTTGCTCAACACCAACAAAAAACAACTTGCTGTCAACAATTAAAAACAAGAAAAAAAACATATTTCTAAATATTAATATACAATCATATATATTTTTCTCCTTTTCCTAGAATCCTATTTTAGAATCCTAAAATTCACGAGCTTCTAGAACTCATGAGCTTCTATAACACTTGTCTTCCTAAAACTCACTAGCTTCTAGAACTCTCGTCCCCTTGGACAACCAAGTTGTCCTTACCAAAGACATGTCTGGTATCAAGAGGAAACTCCTGCGGTATCCGTAGTAACTTTCCACCTCATTGCGAAGCTTCTCTCTTTTCAGGGTTCACTCAATAGGCTTGTTGTTGGATCAGGGCCCAGTCCCCAATGTCATGCTGTAGTACATTTGGGTTGGCACATCTGAGAATGAACCTTGATAGTCTAAAAGCAGGATAACAATGTCAAAATAATTGTACCCAAAAATTGTCAGTTGGTTGCATAAATAATTATTACTGAATGTTACATGAATTGTAAATATGAAATATCAAAAACAAAACCCTTTGTTAATATGTGTTGGCAATAATTGACTTAATGGTGAGGCATGGAATAATAAAACATGTATCTTTTGTCAGGCTGAATGTTTGAAATATGGGATTATTTGAGACATGCTTCTTCAGTAAGTGGAATAAAGACAAGTAGCATTTGAATGTTGTAAAGAAATACTGGAGTGATGTAGGATTTTTAAGAAAATTGATTATAGACCAATGTATTATACTGCAAGTATGTTGAAATTAAGTTGTTTTCCAGTCATTGAAAAAACAACCCGAAAAGACATCTTTTCAACTTTCAACTACAACCGAACATAGTCCTATTTTCAACGTATTTTCAATGACATTTTGCTAAATTGGAATAGCTCAATGTCAAAACACAGTTTTAACATGTCGAAATCAATAACCAATATGCAAAAAGTTCGGGATATATTGAAAACCGAAACATGTTGAAGTGTTGCGTTTTGATTCAAGTGGGCCACCAACGTGGTAAGTGTAACACAATTGTCACTTTTTGTTAAATCACATAAATAGTACTCTTTCATTTCAGAGCCTGGATTTTTCCGCTGAGGCTAATATCAACTGAACAGGGGACAAACGTTCAGGGTCCATTCTACATTCTGACATTCATTCAAATATTGCTACGACAATGTTAAAACATTCTACATTGTGACATTGATATCATGAAACAACTTCTTCATGTATGTATTTTCTGATGTTTAATCAGAGACCTTTTATCAGAGTATCTCTTCCCACATTGATCACAGCCATAAGATTTCTCTCCTGTGTGTGTTCTCTGGTGAATAGTTAGATAGCAAGATGTGGAAAAACTCTTCCCACATTGATCACAGCTATAAGGTTTCTCTCCTGTGTGTGTTCTCTGGTGTACTATCAGGCTGCTTGGGTGAGAAAAATTCTTCCCACATTGATCACAGCCAAAAGGTTTCTCTCCAGTATGTGTTCGCTGGTGTTTAGTTAGACAGCTAGCTGTGGTAAAACTCTTCTCACATTGATTACAGCTAAAAGGTTTCTCTCCAGTGTGTGTTCTCTGGTGTGATTTCAGGGTTTGAAGCCCAATAAAAGTCATCCCACAGTGATCACAGCCATAAGGTTTCTCTCCTGTGTGTATTCTCTGGTGTATAGTTAGACAGCTAGATGTAGTAAAACCCTTCCCACAGTGATCACAGCTATAAGGTTTCTCTCCTGTGTGTCCCCGCTGGTGTACTATCAGGTTGCTTAGCTGAGTAAAACTCTTCCCACATTGATCACAGCAATAAGGTTTCTCTCCAGTGTGTGTTCTCTGGTGTATAGTTAGACGGCTAGATGTAGTAAAACCCTTCCCACATTGATCACAGCTAAAAGGTTTCTCTCCTGTGTGTCCACGCTGGTGTACTATCAGGCTGCTTAGCTGAGAAAAACTTGTCCCACATTGATAACAGCCAAAAGGTTTCTCTCCAGAATGTATTCTCTGGTGTGACTTCAGGGTTTGTAGCAGAATAAATCTCTTCCCACATTGATCACAGGCGTAAGGTTTCTCTCCTGTGTGTGTTCTCTGGTGTATAGTTAGATAGCTAGATGAAGTAAAACTCTTCCCACATTGATCACAGCTATAGGGTTTCTCTCCTGTGTGTGTTCTCTGGTGTATAGTTAGATTGCTAGATGTTGTAAAACTCTTCCCACATTGATCACAGCTATAGGGTTTCTCTCCTGTGTGTGATCTCTGGTGTGATTTCAGGGTGTGTAGCAGAGTAAAACTCTTCCCACATTGATCACAGCTATAGGGTTTCTCTCCTGTGTGAATTCTTTGATGTATTTTAAGGTTTGATGAAGAGTTGAATCTTTTCCCACAGTCAGAGCAGCAGTGAGTTCTCTTCCCTGTGGTTTTATGTTGGTGTTTCTTGAGTTCTGATCTGGAGAGACTCTTCTCTGCCTCGTCAGCATCATGATGTTGTTGAGGCTCCCCAGAGGATCCACGATTGTCCCGTCTCTCTCCTGTGTGAACGACAAAGTCAGACAGATGCTTAAAGATCCACAACAGCAGAAATCCACGCGGTAAAAGGTCTTGCCCAGAGCTTACCCATGAAGTTGTACAACAATTGACGTCTGTTAAATTTGAAAGTCAAGATAGCAACAATAGTCAGATGTAGTCTTGTTTTCACATTAGTAGTAACATCGATGATTGTAGGCTAGAAATAAGTTATTCAAGTTGTTGAAATCCTAAACAGTGTGCCAGACGACCTTTGGTCTCCAATATAGGCCCCTTTCTGTGTTTGCTAAAATTGCGGCACCAAGGCAATGTGCACACAATTTGGTTGCAGAAACTCCTCCCTGCTAATGAGGAAACTGCTAGCTTTGTATGTAGTATATCTGCCTGGAGCAAAAATGTTGAGCGAATATTTTAGATTTTCACAATGTGTTCTGAATATTAGAGTGCTACTCAAGAAAACTCACATAAAGTTCTGTGTCTATTCACTAATTCACCACCATGGGGGAAACTCACAGGAGTTCTCATAGGCTGACAGCAAAAATAGCCTCCATTTACAAGTTGCTTATGAGTGCATTTCACACTACTTTTGGATTATAATTGTAAGGCTCGCTTGAAACACCTGCTTAATATGTTTCTGTTATTGTCACAAATCAACTGCTTTATACTTTAAAAATACTTAAACCAGTAAGATTCTCTTTGGCTAGCTTTGCCATCAGCCTGACAATGAGGATTTGCACACTAAGTGTTTAACAAATTGGCCCATAACTTCAACCAACAACAACATACACCCACTGTAGGACCCATAACTTCACCTAACAACAACATAGACCTACTGTAGGACCCCATAACTTCACCTAACAACAACATAGACCTAGGACTATAAATCATTTCATTGTTCAGGTGAAACATGGAAACTAAAATGTCTTTGTCATGACATTTCATAACCAGATAATTTTGGGAATAATCCCACTAGGCTACTCTAATGTGTTGTCATTCTAAATTTCCTGAATAAAGGAAAATAGCTCTGTGTGTTGTACAATAGCCTGTCCATCAAGGAAAGGTTCTCTACACATTATGAGAAAAGTATCTCTGTCTCCAAACAGACTAACGAGACCCTACTATAAATCAAGCAGACAATAACACATTATAAACATAGATTTGTTAGGGATGTTGGATCCAATGTGGAGCATGACATAACTGTCTTTACCAGAGTAATGAATGAAGAAGCACTTTGATTGTTGCTGCATGTTGTGATGTTTGTCATTTGACTGGCATTCAGAAAATGATTTCCTGGATCAGCTGATGATAGTTGAACATGTGACTAACTAAACAGCTACAGTATTAAAAATGATGTGTAATTATTGAATAACCACATTAATGACAGTATCCATTGGGGTGTTGTCAATAAAGTTAAGGTGACTCTCGGTTAGAACCATTGGATTTAGCAAACTCTGAAATGATTTAGGATTTATGTGCCCATGAAAAAGGTTTTCCCAGCGTAACAAAAGGAGACACTAAATGTTACGTAGGTAGAGTGCATTTCAGAGATCTGACTACAAAAAAACTGTCCTAACAGGACAATAACCTAAACCACAAGGTGTTATATAAATAATCAAATATCAAGCATTACTAGCTGGCCAACGCTCTGGTTAAACCGGATGTCCTCAGATAACTCTGGGCCCAGTGTCCTCAGTCAAGTTTAGAGCCTACATGCAATAACATGATTATCCGAAGGACACATGGCTGCCATCACTCAAATATACTCCCCGGTAAACTACAAAGAACATCCTGCAACACTAACGAGCTTAGAGTGCCAAACTATTTCACTGACATTGACCCTTGCATGCACTCCTGAAAAAACAGGAAACACCTGAGCCTAAAGCAGACACTGCCAGTTCCCCTTATCTCACGCTTCCTTGACACACAGACATTTCATGAGCATGCACACTCACACTCCACCCCCCTCTACTGGTCGGGTGCCAAGAGCAGAGGACTCTGCTTTGCACCAATGGGGCTCCTGCTCTGGCTAGAGCAGGCCCGCCTCCAACTCTTTAGGACCAGTCAGAAGACCAACACGACGAGACTCCACCTACATTATTCTGTGTATACATTCTGCTGCAAATTCTGTTTAGGCAGCCTAATTAGCTGACTCCTGACAGAGCCATATGCTTAGGTCCGTGCACGCTTAACTGCAGGACAAGATATCTCTGACTTTAAATAAACTGCCTTTTTGCTACACTTGATTCCACTCTGTCCAGCGTCGTTGTTTTGCGCTCCCTCTCCAGTATGTGAACACCAACAAAGGCCAAATCTACACTGGAGGAGCTTACCAAGATGACATTGAATGTTGAACGTAAATTGCCTTGAAGGTCTATGGCAAGACTTGAACATGGCTTCCTAGCAATGATCAACAACCAACTTGACAGATCAGGAAGGACTTTAAAAAGAATAATGAATATTCACATGAAGATCAGTCGCCTATTGGATGACATAACGACTTCCCATCAAGCAAACTCCTTGAATGTCTTACTATGACATCACTCACTCCTTCTAGTTTGCAGTTGTCTAAAAAAAAACTATTTTCCTCAAAACATTTATTTGTTTCCCTTTAGTGTGTTTATACTTTACTGTATTTATATATCACTTTTCAACAGGAAAATGTGAAACATCCCTGGAGGACGTCATGAACAATTCATACAGTACAAAAACATATTCAAGTGTAGAATGCCCTTTTAAAAATCACACACTAGTTCAACAACTGCAGAGTTTGTGCCCCTGGTCATCCCTACTGCCTCTGATCTAGCGTACTCACTAAACACATGCTTCGTTTGTAACTTATGTCTGAGTGTTCCCATAGCTATTTCTTAAATAGAAATACAAGATAATTGTGCTGTCTGGTTTGCTTAATATATGGAAGGTCAAATCATTTATACTTTTACCACTGATACTTAAGTATCTTTTAGCAATGACGTTTACTTCGTATTTTACTGGGTGACTTTCACTTTTACTTGAGACATTTTCTATTTTACAAATCTTTACTTTTACTCAAGTATGACAATTGGGTACTTTTTCAACCACTGTTCAGGACGTTTAGCACCCAATACCCAACATTCACTTGGTGGCTTGAAATAGGAGTGCTGAACTAGGATCTGTTTAGCATTTGTGAGTAGAATGAAGAACATTACTTTAACACTACTGTCTATAAGCTATCATAACATGTGGGTTTTTTCTTGGGGACAAGGTATCGGAACGCTTTTGAATGGTCTACAAAGCATGCCCCCAGGTCAAAGTTGGCTTTTTGCAGACAAGGATAATATTGTTACTCCACAACATAGTATGTTATCACAACTCTATTAAAAGGACATTCTATACAAGGTGTCAATTCAGCCCTTCTATTTGATGGGAACTAGCCCCTACCCCCCTACACACCTCAAGTTAGCTCTTTCATGCAAACAAAAGGCAACATCAATAATGGCTCTCTCTGGTTTGGGGAGCAAACGCCATAACCACTACTCTACCGGAGAGACAGACTCTTTTTTTATTTTTAAAATGCAGAGACTCCTTTTTATTTTTCCCATGCTATTACCTAACAACCTGTTAAGGGAATTTTTATCAATAATGACTAATTATTTATACATTTCAATCAGGACTGACTAATCAGAATACTATTATGTTACTGTATATGTATGAATTTTCTTTTTAATCCTAGTACTGAATATAATGTGTGTAAATATAATCAAGAATTAGAACAATGACTGTCTGTTCCTTAGTAGAAATTAATGAACTATATCGCCAGACTGGCTAGAATGCTTATCTACACAGGCTGACCTTGGCTCTAGACGATGTGGGAAGGCTTGAGAACTATACAGCCTTTGTACCAGTGTCAAGAAGAGACGGAACAGTTAGAAAACGCTGACGTCATTTTCAGTCACAAATTCTTATGAATTGACAGTGTTTAATTTTAATTGGGTATTAAAACATACAGGAATTAAATTCCTCTAACACAACCTTATTCTAACCTTATTCTAAAATCAAGCTAGATTGGAGTCCATTCAGAATTAAATTGATATGCCATTCTACATCAGTTACTTATTTTTGAATGGAAATAATCGGTATACAGATTTTGACATTGAATGTAAAGAACATGGACTGAAAGTGAATTACAATAGTATTTTTTTTAAACCATATCCCCCCTGTAAGCAATGATCATTTCTAAATACATGACTTGCCCAATCATGTCTAAGCAATGATTACTTCCAGTGAGGATGGAATTGCGCTATGACGCATAACCACAGTGGGCTGCAGGCATAATCCACATAAGCAGTAGCCACCAACCATTATTATCATTATTATTTATTTTTTATCAGCGGTCACTTACTGTTGTGTTACAATAGTAAAATACACAAGGTGACATTTTGAGATTTTGTTGTGAATCAGCAGTTGGTTATCAAATAAAAGTTTGTCACATACACATATGTTATCGCACGGACAGCAAAATGTTGGTTTCTAGCTCCAACAATGCAGTAATACCTAACAATACAAAACACACAATCCTAAAAATGTATGCAGTAAATATCAGAACAAATATTGCCAGTCACTGAGTCACAATTAGCCATGTCCGCTACAAAAAATGTAGATTGGTAAATTAGTCTAGCCAGTTATCTAAATTTCTTGTAATAATGGCCCGATACCGACTGGGCACGCAGGGGCAAGTGCCCAAGGGCCCTGACCTCCAGGAGGACCCAAATGATTGTGTTAGTCACGCTCACTCAGATATGGTGAACATTGCATAAATCTTGGCAAAATGTGTAGAATTGAGGCAAATTCACTGTAATACTGCACCTTTTCTCTGCTCCATGGCAAAATGAGTCTAATTGCATGAAATGTATTCAAAATTGCTGTAAACCTTTCCCTGCAAAATGCCCACAATTGAAATTGCTGAATTATTTACATTTCTCTCCACCGTCAAGAGGGGAGAGGGCACTACAACATTTTGCCAGCGAGGTGGGCAGCCCCCAAACCAAATATTGGTTAGGGCCCCCAATAGCCATGTTAAGATCCAAATGAACAACATAACATGGACAGAGGGGGACCTGGGACTTCATCCACAAATCATCTCAGAGTAATTGCTGATCTAGGATGTGTCTATAATCTTATTTTTGTTGTAAACTGCTAAACTGATCACTCCTACTCTGAGACACTTGATACGTAAGGCCCCAGGCTAGATTGAATGTTAACACTTGGCCCCTGGGGTTGAGTGGGGTCATATGGGTATCAAACTTCATGCTTATGTATTTACCTGGAGTAGGAGTAATGAGTTATTGCTGATGTGGACGAGGCAGAGGCTCAAGTGTTTCCACTGTACAAGATATATGTGGAATGGTTACAGACAATATACAGGTGAGAGGTCAAAAGTATATTATATGCAAATAACAGGATTGGGTTGTGTAGCTGACAGTAGTGGCTCACTCAATCTTTACATATACAGTGCCTTGCGAAAGTATTCGGCCCCTTGAACTTTGCGACCTTTTGCCACATTTCAGGCTTCAAACATAAAGATATAAAACTGTATTTTTTTGTGAAGAATCAACAACAAGTGGGACACAATCATGAAGTGGAACGACATTTATTGGATATTTCAAACTTTTTTAACAAATCAAAAACTGAAAAATTGGGCGTGCAAAATTATTCAGCCCCCTTAAGTTAATACTTTGTAGCGCCACCTTTTGCTGCGATTACAGCTGTAAGTCGCTTGGGGTATGTCTCTATCAGTTTTGCACATCGAGAGACTGACATTTTTTCCCATTCCTCCTTGCAAAACAGCTCGAGCTCAGTGAGGTTGGATGGAGAGCATTTGTGAACAGCAGTTTTCAGTTCTTTCCACAGATTCTCGATTGGATTCAGGTCTGGACTTTGACTTGGCCATTCTAACACCTGGATATGTTTATTTTTGAACCACTCCATTGTAGATTTTGCTTTATGTTTTGGATCATTGTCTTGTTGGAAGACAAATCTCCGTCCCAGTCTCAGGTCTTTTGCAGACTCCATCAGGTTTTCTTCCAGAATGGTCCTGTATTTGGCTCCATCCATCTTCCCATCAATTTTAACCATCTTCCCTGTCCCTGCTGAAGAAAAGCAGGCCCAAACCATGATGTTGCCACCACCATGTTTGACAGTGGGGATGGTGTGTTCAAGGTGATGAGCTGTGTTGCTTTTACGCCAAACATAACGTTTTGCATTGTTGCCAAAAAGTTCAATTTTGGTTTCATCTGACCAGAGCACCTTCTTCCACATGTTTGGTGTGTCTCCCAGGTGGCTTGTGGCAAACTTTAAACAACACTTTTTATGGATATCTTTAAGAAATGGCTTTCTTCTTGCCACTCTTCCATAAAGGCCAGATTTGTGCAATATACGACTGATTGTTGTTCTATGGACAGAGTCTCCCACCTCAGCTGTAGATCTCTGCAGTTCATCCAGAGTGATCATGGGCCTCTTGGCTGCATCTCTGATCAGTCTTCTCCTTGTATGAGCTGAAAGTTTAGAGGGACGGCCAGGTCTTGGTAGATTTGCAGTGGTCTGATACTCCTTCCATTTCAATATTATCGCTTGCACAGTGCTCCTTGGGATGTTTAAAGCTTGGGAATTTTTTTTGTATCCAAATCCGGCTTTAAACTTCTTCACAACAGTATCTCGGACCTGCCTGGTGTGTTCCTTGTTCTTCATGATGCTCTCTGCGCTTTTAACGGACCTCTGAGACTATCACAGTGCAGGTGCATTTATACGGAGACTTGATTACACACAGGTGGATTGTATTTATCATCATTAGTCATTTAGGTCAACATTGGATCATTCAGAGATCCTCACTGAACTTCTGGAGAGAGTTTGCTGCACTGAAAGTAAAGGGGCTGAATAATTTTGCACGCCCAATTTTTCAGTTTTTGATTTGTTAAAAAAGTTTGAAATATCCAATAAATGTCGTTCCACTTCATGATTGTGTCCCAGTTGTTGTTGATTCTTCACAAAAAAATACAGTTTTATATCTTTATGTTTGAAGCCTGAAATGTGGCAAACGGTCGCAAAGTTCAAGGGCACTGTATCCCTCCTTTTGTCCTCCCTAGAAGTAATCACTGATTAGAAATGACTAGACAGGTTAAAGCCATGTAGTGGAGCCCTGCCCATTCCTGTCTAAGCAATGATTACTTCAAGGAGGGAGGAAGGAGTTGCTCAGTAATTTGTATCAAACATCTCAGTTCTCCCAAAGTGCCCCCTTTCAATTCTCTGCATGAACAGGAAATACGGTGGAAACTCCTTCTGGGCCATGCATACGCCAATCTAATGCTTTTACATTTATGGCGAATAGTGAATCATATTATGTACGCCCTTCAGGATAAGTGTGTTTGATGTCATTACACTAAATTGAAATATTGATCATCATAAGTGATTTCTTACAGACATCCCACCAAATGATGTTAAATATATTTCAAAAAGACAAATTAAGAAAGACTACAAATGAAATGCATCACCCACATATGAAGCATATACAATGTCTACATGAACAAATATAGCAATGTGCAGAATAAATTAGCAATTTCAATTGTCATTGATTGACATATCCCCTCATCCCAAATCACACATCATGTCTACATCAAGTAGCACCTTTCCATCTAACTGCACCGTAGGTCTGCCCACATGGGACAAGTGAGAGGGGGGAAGAAAAATAAATTCACACGCTAGATCAAACAATGAAAGTTCAGCAGGATGTCATCCAGAATGTGGAAATTTAAGGCCCTTTGCAAGGGGACAAAGGTCACAATAGGGCAGAATGGAAAGTATCACCAATAACCAGAGACTGGATGTATTATTAGTGTATTTGTATACTGTTCTGCATATACACATATAGACCCTGGTCAATTTTTCCCCCGTTAGTTGGAATTTCTCTACCCCACACTGTCAGATCGCCAAGTAATAGTTGTCATAGTTCATGAATGTCTTTGACAGGAAAGTTGTGTAAAGTTGTGGTTAGCCCCCATTAACATCGACAGAGCTGAAGTGGAGCGAGTCGAGAGTTCCAAGTTCCTTGGTGTCCACATCACCAACAAACTATCATGGTTGAAACACACCAACACAGTTGTGAAGAGGGCACGACAAAATCTTTCCCCCCTGGGGGCGGAGCTAGCATGTTGGAGTGAACGGCTGTGCGTGAGAGGCTCCTGCAACTTTTTTGCGAAATAATCTAATTTAACCTACTTTATGGCACTTTTTACAACAAACGTTTCTTTCTAGTACAAGATTGTAACTTTTTATATGAAAATGCCGAGTAATAAGCGACCAAAGGACAATAAATCCACAGCGGAGGCCTACTCCCCACTAAACAACGAGACAGACATGGCGGGAGGCACATGCAACAACGTGACACTCACAGAACTTACCCGGGCTTTGGGGGAGCTACGTGTTGCTATAGCTGAGGATCTTAAGGCCACTATTGCTGAACTGGACACCAAAATCGAGAGCATCATTCGAACGGTCGCTTCGCATGGCCAGAGTATTGTGGACCTTGAGAAAGCTTCTGAATTCAACGCTGGTAGGATCGACGAGTTAGAGAAGCTATGCACGTCATTGCAGGATACTGTGCAGAGGCTTTCTGTGAAAGTGGTGGACCTGGAGGGCCGATCCAGACGTAATAACCTTCGCGTTGTTGGTCTG